>NC_135882.1:26482434-27082434 GCF_964194155.1 Cetorhinus maximus | reverse complement strand
AGATAGTCACCAAGAAATCCAATAGGGAATTCAGAAGAACCTTCTTCACCCAAAGAGTGGTAAGAATGTGGAACTTGCTACCACAGGAAGTGGTTGAAGCGAATAATAAAAATGCATTTATGGGCTAACTAGACAAGCATTTGAGGGAGAATGGAATAAATGGTTACAATGATAGATATAGATGACAAAAGATGGGAGGAGGCTTGTGTAGAGCATAAACACCAGCTCGGACTGATTAGGCTGAATGGCCTGTTTCTTTGCAAAATATTGTATGTATATCTATATGTCTAAATGTGAAATGCCTGTCTGTTTGTTGACAAACTTCTCCAAGGTCCTGGAGTCAATCTCAACCAAACTTGGTGGGATAATGCTTTACACCAAGGGGCATGTCGTGGGAGAGTTGACATTCAGCCTCCTTCACTGCAGGGGGACTTTTGCATCCTAGCAGGGGACCCAGCAGTCCTGCCTACACAGTATCCCCGCAGACACCATGGACAGAATTTTGAGTTCAGCGGGCCCAGGATCGGCCGGGAAGCAATCGACCCCCGACTGCGATTTCACGTTGGTGGCCTTATTAAGGCCCACCCAGCAGCTCCCCACTGGTCGGGAAGGGCCGAGAGGGAGGGGGGCCTGTCGGCCATCAGGTCCACTGGGGACTGAGTGGCCGGTTGAAAAATGGCACAGGCAGTCCCTGGAAGGCTGCCACGGGAGAACATCTGTTATGTGTTAGCAGAGTCAAGTAATGGGGTCGAATGCGGCTTGAGACGGCAGGCGGGAGGGCAGATCACGTGGGCACTTGGCCCCCGGCTTTTTGGAAGAGTGCCTCGCGGTCCTCCTGGAGGAGGTGGCTGCCAGTAGGGTCACCCTTGTCCACAGAGATGGGAGGAGGAGGCCACCGCACCTCACAAAGAGGGCATGGGAGGAGGTGGCACCGCTGGTTAGCCGCCATGACGTGATGCGGTGCACACGGGTACAGTGCCGGAAGATGTTCAATGGCCTGCTGAGCTCAGGAAGGGTGAGTACCATATTAACATGGGTCAGTGTGCAGAAGTGTTAAGGTGTTGCCGTCCCCCGGGGACCTCAGGGGCGCTAGATTCTGAATGCCAACTGCCAAGGTGCTGGAGCTGGCCACAGGGGTGAACCCTGGTGCTTGGATTAAGTGCCTTGTGGCTCGAGGGCCACAACTTAGATATGGCCTGCGAGGTGTTCCTCAGCTGGGGTTAGCCAGGCTGCAATGGCGCTGCAGGTAGAGAGTGGACTAATCAATGCTCCTCTGTCCTTTCAGGAGAAGATGAGCCATAACCAATCAGAGAGAGCATGTACATACAGAGGCCCACCCAACCTGCTGCGACTGACCAGGCTCGAGCAGGATGCCCTTGAGCTCGAGAGCCAGCACGCTTCACGTGCAACCGGACATGGAGAGGCAGGGGTGCCAGACAAAAGTAAGAGCGCAGTGCACCAAGCGCTCCATACTTTACACTCCCTGCACTCCCCCCCAACCCTCACACCACCCCCCCGCCACCCCTGGCACAGATGCCGAGTGCACCATCACTTTATTGTACCGCGCAGCAGTTGGGCTGCACACAACGTACAATCTCCTCGCCAACACTGGCCATGTAGCAGTCACTGCTGGAGACGCTCACAGCCCCTTGAGATCTCAGTATCCCGGTTTGGACCAGTGTCCCCCATGTCTCAGGTTGACAGAGCAGCCATGCAGCGCACTCATCTCTGACCACCCAAGGGGTGACCAACACTCTTCAAGAAGCGATAAGGGGTGGTCACACAAGGCCAGGAAAGGTGCTAAGTACAGCCATGATAACCACATCTCTCTCTCTCTCTCTCTCCCTTTCATGCTGTGGGTGGGCTACGTCAGGATCATGGATCCTGACGACCTGGCTGTGTGCCTAATGGCCTACAGAGACCGTAGAATACAGAGGAGAGAGTGACTGAGGCACCTGTCTTTTATCTTGTGCAGAAAGGTTTCACATCTGAGTGACAAGAACACTGCTCATCAGAACAAGGAGCGATAGGCAGGGTGACATTCTTAAAAGTTTATTGACAAGAGTGAACAGTATGTACAAGTGATCAACACCCGTGCCCAGGCTGTGCAACTAATTTTACCTAACTTTCATAACCCTGCTGCTACGTTTTGGGGCTCCCTGGACATCCACAGCAGAGGTGGAGGCAGCCTGCTGACTGTGACGCCTTGTCTGTCAAGACTTTGGCGGCCATCGTCTGGAGGGCTGAGACTTGGAGGGCTCCGGTCTGCTTTCAGGGTCCTGCTCTGTGGCAGTGGCACCCTCCTTGCCTGTGAAGCTGGATCTGTGGAGGTCACAGGAAGATAGGAATTGGATGGGCCGGACACTCCAAAAGCCACCTGGGTGGATGGCCCCGGAGCGTGCACTTGCTGATCCTCCTCCCTGAGAGACCCAGGCTGACTCTGTGAGTGGAAGGAGTAGCTGGAGTGAGATCGAGCTGCCTAGCACCTCTCTCGTTTACACACTACTGAAGACCAAGATGTAGTTGAGCCCACACAACAGTGCAGGACTGATGCCCTGGACCAAGGTATCCATGGCAGCCACCATTCTGCCAGTGTTGACCTCAGTGCATTGCAATGCCGGCGCTATTACCTCAGCCTGAAGACGGATGAACTCCTCCATCGTGCTTTGCAATCTGGGGAGTGCAGCGGAAATTCCTTCCTGATGTTCCTGAGTTTGCTTTTGCAGCTCCAGCAACTGTGACATGACTGAGTCCAGAGGCTCCTCATCTGACTCGGACTCAGCAACGTTCTGGCCTCTGGCAATCCTCTGAGTTCCAGGGGCCTGGGAAGTCCCTGCCTCAGCCAGCTGTGGATTTATAAGTGCGAAGTGCTCACCAGATTGCTATCAGGAGTCTACTCTAAAGCTAGGTCCCACCGAGGTGTGTGTCTCCGCGCTGGTGGAAGGTGTGGGTGAGCGCTATGGCAGGACTTCAGGGACGGTGCCTTCAGATTCCTCTTCAGAGGTTTCTTGGGAGCTTGATTTGAGGCCCTGGGTCATGGACTCTGTCAGTTGTTTGGCAGATGTGCTGCAAATACAAGGGGAGATAATTATTGCATGGCAATGGCCTGTGAAAGAGGGCACATCACTCACGGCATGGTTGTCTGATGAATGTGGCACTGCTGGACCCTCACTTTGTAGAGCAGCACCAACCTCACCATCAGCACAGGACTGGTCTGGGTCATTGCCGGCCAACTGGATGGCTCTGTTTTCAAATTCTGTCAGAACTTTGATTCCGGCATCCCTCCACCTGTCTGCGACCTTTCCCTCCTGTTGTGAACCAGTTTGTCCTGCATGGATAGAGATGGGGAGAGTGTATCAGGACTCCTGCCAGATCAGATGATAAGTATGCCTGGCCTTTGTGGGTGGTGAGTGGTCCCTTGGACAGGATGAGGACAATGAAGGTGTGTGTGTGAGAGTGAATGGTGATGTCCCTTGCACTGGCAGTGAGTGAGGTCCCTCTGGATGTGCGATGGGTTTGTGAGTGTGTGAGGTGGGAGTGATGAAAAGAGTGACTTAATCTGGTGGAACAGATATTTCATCCTTTTGTGGCACTGGGTGGTTATCCTTCTCTGCAGGGCATTCGTGCTGACCACCTCTGCCACCACCTCCCAAGCTGGGTTGATGACATTGCTGCTCATCCTGCGACCAGAGCTGGGGTGGAGCAAATCCTGTCGGGCCTCCACGGCATCCAGCAGCCGCCCAAGGGTCCCGTTGTTGAAGTTGGCGCGGTGGGTGGGGGGGTGGGGGTGTGCAATCTTTTTGCCTTTGCTGGCTATGTCACCCAGACAGCGGTGGTGAGCTGGTGGCAATGAGTGCTTTGCTGGTGCCTACTTTTAAAGATGGCGACTGGCATGATGCAACAGCGGGGTGAATGCGAGTGGGTGAATGAGAGCCTGCCCGCCATGGAAATGCCAGGAATGTATAAATAATGAGGCGGGCTTGGGAAGATACGGTGTGAAAACCCGCTATTTTCATCGGTGGGTAGGACTCCATTTTACCCGCCCACTACAGCACTTAAGACCATAAGACATAGGAGCAGAAATTAGGCCATTCGGCCCATCGAGTCTGCTCCGCCATTCAATCATGGCTGATAAGTTTCTCAACCCCATTCTCCCGCCTTCTCCCCGTAACCTTTGATCCCCTTACCAATCAAGAACCTATCTATCTCAGTCTTAAATACACTCAATGACCTGGCCTCCACAGCCTTCTGTGGCAATGAATTCCATAGATTCACCACTCTCTGGCTAAAGAAGTTTCTCCTCATCTCTATTCTAAAAGGTCTTCCCTTTACTCTGAGGCTGTGCCCTTGGGTCCTAGTCTCTCCTACTAATGGAAACATCTTCCCCACGTCCACTCTATCCAGGCCTTTCACTATTCTGTAAATTTCAATCAGATCCCCCATCATCCTTCTAAACTCCATCGAGTATAGGCCCAGAGCCCTCAAACACTCCTCATATGTTAAGCCCTTCATTCCTGGGATCGTTCTCGTGAACCTCCTCTGGACCCTCTCCAGGGCCAGCACATCCTTCCTGAGATACGGGGCCCAAAATTGCTCACAATATTCTGAATGTGGTCTGACCAGAGCCTTATAAAACCTCAGCAGCACATCCCTGCTTTTATATTCTAGTCCTCTCGAAATAAATGCCAACATTGCATTTGCCTTCCTAACTACTGACTCAACCTGCAAGTTAACCTTAAGAGAATCCTGGACTAGGACTCCCAAGTCCCTTTGCTGATTTCTGAATTCACTCCCCATTTAGAAAATAGTCTATGCTTCTATTCTTCCTACCAAAGTGCATGACCTCACACTTCCCCACGTTGTATTCCATCTGCCACTTCTTTGCCCATTCTCCTAACCTGTTCAAATCCTTCTGCAGCCTCCCCACCTCCTCAATACTACCTGTCCCTCCACCTATCTTTGTATCATCTGCAAACTTAGCCAGAATGCCCTCAGTTCCTTCATCTAGATCATTAATGTATAAAGTGAAAAGTTATGGTCCCAACACTGACCCGTACGGAACTCCACTAGTCACCGGCCGCCATCCTGAGAAGGACCCCTTATCCCCACTCTCTGCCTCCTGCCAGACAAGCAATCTTCTATCCATGCTAGTAACTTGCCTCTAACACCATGGGCTCTTATCTTACTGAGCAGCCTCCTGTGCGGCACCTTGTCAAAGGCCTTCTTGAAGTCCAAGTAGATAACATCCTTTCGCTCTCCTTTGTCTAACCTACTCATTACCTCCTCAAAGAATTCTAACAGATTTGTCAGGCATGACCTCCCCTTGTTGAAACCATGCTGACTTTGCCTGATTTTACCATGCACTTCCAAGTATTCTGAAATCTCATCCTTAATAATAGACTCTAAAATCTTACCAACGACCGAGGTCAGGCTAATCGGCCTGTAATTTCCCGTCTATTGCCTCACTCCCTTCTTAAACAGGTGGGTTACATTAGCAATTTTCCAGTCCTCTGGGACCCTCCCTGACTCCAGTGATTCCTGAAAGTTCACCACTAACGCCTCCACTATCTCTTCAGCTATCTCCTTCAGAACTCTGGGGTGTAATCCATCTGGTCCAGGTGATTTATCCACCTTCAGACCTTTCATTTTTCCTAGCACCTTCTCCTTGGTAATGGCCACTATACTCACCTCTACCCCCCGACTCTCTTGAACTTTGGGGATGTTACTCATGTCTTCCACCGTGAAGACTGACGTAAAGTACCTATTCAGTTCCTCCGCTTTGTCTTTGTTCCCCACTACTACTTCTCCAGCATCATTTTCCAGCGGCCCAATGTCCACTTTTGCCTCTCTCTTACCCTTTATATATCTAAAAAAACTCTTGCAATCTTCTTTTATATTACTGGCTAGTTTACCCTCATATTTAATCTTCTCCTTCCTTATTTCTTTTTTAGTTGTCCTCTGTTGGTCTTTGTAGGCTTCCCAATCCCCTGGTTTCCCACTGCTCTTCGCCCCATTGTATGCTTTCTCTTTAGCTTTTATGCTGTCCCTGACTTCCCTTGTCAGCCATGGTTGCCTTGTCCTCCCTTTAGTATGCTTCTTCTTCCTAGGGATGAATTTTTGCTGTGTCTCCGAAATTATTCCCAGAAACTCCTGCCATTGCTGTTCCACTGTCTTTTCTGCTAGGCTCATCTCCCAGTCAATTCTGGCCAGCTCCTCCCTCATGCCTCTGTAGTTGCCTTTATTCAACTGTAATACCGTTACATCTGATTCCAGCTTTTTCCTCTCAAATTGCAGAGTAAATTCTATCATATTATGGTCACTGCCTCCTAAGGGTTCCTTCACCTTAAGCTCCCTTATCAAATCTGCCTCATTACACATCACTAAATCTAGATTTGTCTGTTCCCTAGTGGGCTCTACCACAAGCTGCTCCAAAAAGCCATCTCGTAGACATTCCACAAATTAATTTTCTTGGGATCCACTACCAACCTGATTTGCATATTGAAATCCCCCATGATCACTGTCACCTTGCCTTTCTTACATGCCTTTTCTATCTCCTGGTGTACCTTGTGCCCCACATCCTGACTTCTGTTCGGAGGCCTGTACATAACTCCCATTATGGTTTTTTTATCTTTGCGGTTCCTCAACTCTACCCACACAGATTCTACATCATCTGACCCTTACGTCATTTCTTGCTATCGATTTAATTTCATTTCTTACTAACAAAGCAACCCCACCCCCTCTGCCAACCTGCCTATCTTTTGGATAGGATGTATATCCTTGGATATTTAGCTCCCAGTCCTGATCCCCTTGCAGCCATGTCTCCGTGATGCCCACCACATCATAGCTGCCAATTTCAATCTGCGCCACAAGCTCATTTACCTTATTTTGTATACTGCGTGCATTCAGATACAATACCTTCAGTCCTGTATTTCCCGTCCCCTTTCACATTGTTGTCCCTTTATCTGATGTGCTTGAAGTTAGATTCCTAGCCCTTTCCAAACACTCTGTCCTATTTTGTGTTCTGGAGACTTTAATAGCCTCTCCTGGGCTCTCCATTCTTTTCAGTTTTTTCATAATTTTCCAAGTTGAATCCACCCGCCCACACGCTAACCTGCGGCTTTGTTTCCCATTAATCATACTTCTTGGAGTTATACCCTTCCCTTCTCCCCCACTTTCTAGTTTAAAGTTCTGTTGACCACCCTATTTACCCTTTTCGCTAGAACATCGGTCCCAGACCGGTTCAGGTGGAGACCGTCCCAATGGTACAGATCCCTCCTGTTCCAATACTGATGCCAGTGCCTCACGAAATGGAACCCCTCTTTCCCACACCACTCCTTTAGCCACATGTTTACTTCCCTTATTCTCGCGTCCCTATGCCAATTTGCATGTGGCTTGGGTAGTAATACGAAGATTATAACCCTTGAGGACCTGTTCTTTAATTTAGTTCCTAGTTCCTGATAATCCCCAAACAGGTCCTCTTTGCACTTAGTGCAATTCTGGCAAAATTCCACCCAGCAACTGAATAGGATCAAGGAATTTATTCATTTTGGCTCAAGAAGGGCAGATGTGGACTGTCATGAAATATTTAATGTTTCAACAAACACTGGAAATACAGACAGTGACACTGAAAATGTACAAGATATTGGCTTTGACACTGATGGTTAAATATTTTAACAAACACTGAGGAAAAAGGTGTTGATTTAGACTTGGATTTTGAGGATTTTGAGAGTGAACCTGAGGATGTAGAGAAAGTTTGTAGAAACCATGTAACAAAAATTGTAAATCTAATTAAACTAGAGTCAAGTCAAATAAAGTAAATTGAAGTACATTAATTGTGAAAATAAACATTTTTTGTCAAATAATACTTTGGAGTGGGAACCATGTTTTAGAAGGATGTGAAGGCTCTAGAGATGGTGCAGAAAAGATGTATGAGAATGGTTTTGGGGATGAGGGACTTCAGTCATATGGACTGATTGGTGAAGCTGAGACTTGTCTCCTGAGAGAAGAGAAGGCTGAGAGGAGACTGGATGAAAATGTTTAAATCATGATGAGCTGGACAGAGTAGATAGAGATAAACTGTTCCCCTTGATGAAAGGGTCAAGAAGCAGAGGGCACCAATTTAAGATGATTGGAAAAAGGACCAGAGGTGATGTGAGGAAACATTTTTTTTTTAATGCAACGAGTGGTTAGGATCTGGAATACACTGCCTGAGGTGGTGACAGATTCATTAGTGGTTTTCAAAAGGGATTTGAACACTTAACTGAAGAGCAAAAAATTGCAAGGCTACAGGGAAAAGGCGAGGAAATGGGACTAGCTGAATTGTTAATACACCGAACCAGCACTGATACGACAAGCCAATGGCCTCCTTCTGTAGTCGGAACTATTCTATGGTTCTATGATTGTTTGAAATGGAAATAGGTCTAAGTCAAAATCTCACCCGAATAATAACGTATGTATCTATTAAATTAAATAAGAGCTGCTTTTGAGAAGTCACTAAAACCAAGCCACTTCAGTAAACCTGTGTTATTAAGGGAAGATTTTATTTAAGTCAACTTGTATCATGAATTGATAATGTGCACATCATGCTATGGTGATTTACAACAGTTCCAATAGATGGCAGCATGTCATTGTATCATCCCTGAGGAATCCTCATGCACAACATCCACCAACATCAATGACCCTGATAATTTCAGGTGCTGCCAAAGCAGGGGTGGTTCAAAATTGCATGGGTAACCTGTAAGAAATGTCAGCGTGTTAATCTGTGGCTTTTTAATGCATTCACCACTTACAATGTTACTTTTGGTTTCTGTGTTGAATGCATGACAGCGGACCTGTGACAAAATCTAACTTAAGCAGCTAAAGGCCAAATCCAAAAATGTAATTTAGAGGAATTTGGTTACTTTGCACAGAGACAACAAATGTAGAAGATGAACTCATGACCTTCAATGTTGGACTGTTCCCAATAAGACTCTTGATGCAGATCTTTCCCTCAGTATATTTACACTGGTCAACATAGTACTAAAATAAATCCAACCTCCGTAATTCATGTGTTACTTCTCTATTTGTATATCTCCATAATGCAAATGCACAACTTTGAACACATAGGCTTCAATATTAATGCTTCGAGGGGGATAGGGTTGAAAATCATGTGAAAAATGTGGAGGAAGTGTCTGTCGGGGGCTTTTTAACTCAATGAGCTCATGGTCATTTAACTTACAGATTTGGCATTCCGTTTGTGGCAGTGGAAATGATGAGGACCCCTAAGACACAATCCAGGATTTAAAAGGAAAATCCAAAAATGAAATTTGGAGGAGTTGGAATTGGAATCAAGGATATAAGAGGTAGAAGGAGGAGTTCAACCCTTTGAGCTCACTCCATCATTCATTAAGTTCATGGATAATCATTTACCTCATCTGCATCTTCCTGCAACTATATCATATCCCTTGACCCCTTGGCATTCAAAATTCTATGGACCTCTGCCTAGAATGTACTCAATGAGTGAGTTCGCTGGGGCAGAGAATTCCAAAGATTCTCAATGGTTTGAGTGATGTGATTTCTTCTCATTTCAACCCTAAATGATTGCCTCCTTATTCTGACCCTAGTTCTAGACACCCTAACCAGGGGGAGCAACCACTCCAGGTGCTACTCTTTCAAGCCTTTTAAGAATTTTATATGTTCCAGTGTTATCACTTCCCATTCTTCTAAACTCCAGGGAATATAGGCCTAATTCAGTCAATTTTCTCCTCATGGGACAATCCTATCATCCCACAAATCGGTCACCCTTCATTGTACTCTCTCTAAGGCAAATGTATCCTTCTTCAGGTAGGGAGTGTAAGTGGAGTCCAGGTGGGAAAAGGCTGTGCAACAATAACTTGTTTGATGTGCTGCTGGGGCCAGTGAGAGGTCACAGAGAGATTTTCTTGCCAGCAATGAAAGGAAGAAACCTGCTGTTGACATCAGGAAGGTGGGGCTGAAGTGCCTCCGGGGATTCACAGCATAGGCATGGTAATACACTCCTGGATTCAGTAAGCAGTTAAGTGATTTAAGCAGGTCAGGAAAGGTGAGTACAGTGGGACATCTTGCTGGGCGCATCACCCACACCTTACTCTGTCTTCACAAACCTACTTCATCACATTCCTCCTCACTTACATTGCAAACGCAACGCAACCTTATTTTTCTTTGTTGCTCCTCACATCCCCATCTATCCATCCACCACTCCCACTCAACCTTATCCTGAAGCATTTGGTGCCTCTCCCTATTGGCTACCCATTTCAAATGCACTCCTTATCGGGCAAACACACAGTCACTTGTTGTCTGTTCCTTCTTACACTGCAGCAGACCTTGGAGAGGATGAGAACCACAGGTGGACAATGGCAGATTTCCCAGCTTGCAAGTAGAGGAGAGGAGACATTGGAGATGAGTAGAATTTTGGCATCCATGGGAGAGTTGGGGACATAACTGCAGATGCCTGTCGCAACCTGGCACATCAACCTGAATCTCTTGAAACATTTTTATTTGGATCTATTGAGGAAAATCAGTCTCCTACAAGCTATTTCCCTTTATGCTATTGTCCTCCCTGCTGCTTCCCTCTGTTTTGCTTCCCACTCTGTTGTTCCTCCCTGCATTGCTGTTCTCTCTGATGCTGTCCTCCCTGCTGTCCAGCTACATGTCTCTCGTAATAGCGATCCCCTTGTGGTATGTGTGTATGTATGTAGATAAGCAAGCCGGAATAAACCAAGTTCATATGGGTACTTGATCTCTGTGTGCATCCACCAGTCTCTTTTCGTCCTGCAAAGATATCACAGTCTGGCAATGAGGATGGGGTTATACATTTTCTAGCCAAACAAATTTGGTTGGAGAAGCTTTCAGCAAACGAGCAAAGGAATTGTGAGGATTTTTTTTGCTGAGGAATAGGCTTAAAAATCCAGTCTTAGAGAAAAGACTGTTTGCACACATGGGCGGACTGAACTTCAATGATGGCTGCATCAACAGATATTATTGGGCGACTGAGAGAGAAGTCAGAGTTAACAGCCACCAGTCATCTGCTGAAGTAAATAACCTGCTACTGAGTAAGCAGAAGGCCCCAGTGAAAGCAGTTAGTAGCAGCAGAGGTATAAGAAAATTCTGTTTCTAGCGCTTAGGTCATCAGTGGACTTGGACTTGTCCATTTGTAATGATTGAGTTCTACAAATGCGAGAAGCGTCATCTTGCCAAAGCAAGTGGGAAGAAGGTAAATGGAGAAAACGCTGACTGGAGGAGGTGACAGTCACTGCATACAGCTGTCAAACGGCATCAGGTCGATAGGGGTCAGTTGAGACTCATACAATCTGAAGCACAAGGATACCCAGTGGAAACTCTCAGGGCATCATAATCCAAGTAGAATTGGGTGAAACTGTGGTAAACATGGAGATTGACACAGAAATATCAGTTAGCACGATTCCTGAATCCCTATGTCATGAAAAGTTGAGTCAACATCAGCTTGAGAAATCACACATAGAATTACGAAGTTACAGAAAAGCAAAAGTCTCCATAATTGGAAGTGTGTTGGTTCCAGTCATATACAAGCAGCAATGTGCAAAATTGCCCATCAATATAGTGAAGGGTGAAAAACCAGCCTTATTAGGAAGGGACTGGACAACAACACTTAAATTAAATCAGCAAAAGCTATCTTGTGCAGAAGTGAAATCCACAAGGCAAGATGGTGTGATCACAAAGTACCCTCAGGTGTTTCAGTAAAATCAGCAAACCTATTTAAGGTTAAAAGACCAATGTATGGGCCCAGAGCATTGCAAGACCAGTTTATTGCAGGCCTCGTCCAGTACCCATTGCTCTAAGGGAAAAAGTAGAGCAAGAGCTGAAAAGATTTGAGACTGAGAACATTACAGAATCACAGAATCACACAGTACAGAAGAGGCCCTTCAGCCCATCGAGTCTGCACCGACACGTGAGAAACACCTGACCTACCTACCTACCTAATCCCATTTACCAGCACTTGGCCCATAGCCTTGAATGTTATGACGTGCCAAGTGCTCATCCAGGTACTTTTTAAAGGATGTAAGGCAGCCCGCCTCCACCACCCTCCCAGGCAGTGCATTCCAAACCATCACCACCCTCTGGGTAAAAAAGTTTTTCCTCACATCCCCCTAAATCTCCTGCCCCTCACCTTGAACTTATGTCCCCTCGGGACTGACCCTTCAACTAAGGGGAACAGCTGCTCCCTATCCACTCCGTCCATGCCCCTCATAATCTTATACACCTCAATCAGGTTGCCCCTCAGTCTTCTCTGCTCCAAAGAAAACAACCCAAGTCTATCCAACCTCTCTTCATAACTTAAATGTTTCATCCCAGGCAACATCCTGGTGAAACTCCTTTGCACCGCCTCCAGGGCAATCACATCCTTCCTATAATGTGGCGACCAGAACTGCACACACCACTCCAGCTGTGGCCTCACCAAGGTTCCATACAACTCCAACATGGGTAATGGTCGATGGATGCCTTTGCGAATGGAAATTTGTCTCAAGTGGTGTTCCACAGGGCTCGGTGTTGGGACCCTTGCTGTTTGTGTTATATATTAACGATTTGGACGTGAATGTGGGGGGCATGATTGGGAAATTTGCAGATGTCACAAAGATTGGCCAAGTAGTGGATAGTGTAGAGGATAGCCATAATCTCCAAAACGATATAGATGGGTTGGTGGAGTGGGCAGTAAAGTGGCATACGGATTTTAACATAGAGAAGTGTGAGGTCATACATTTAGGGAGGTCAAACAGTTACAGGGATTACACAATAAATGGGAATATACTAAAAGGGGTAGATGAAGTGAGAGATCTTGGCGTATAAGTACACAGGTCCCTGAAGGCAGCAGTTCAAGTAGACAAGGTTGTAAAGAAGGCATATGGAATGCTCTCCTTCATTGGCAGAGGTATAGAATATTAAAGTAAGGATATAATGTTGGAATTGTATAAAACACTGGTGAGGCCACAACTGGAGTATTTTGTGCAGTTCTGGTCACCACATTACAGGAAGGACGTAATAGCTCTGGAGAGAGTGCAGAGAAGGTTTACAAGAATGTTACCAGGGTTAGAAAAGTGTAGCTACGAGGAGAGATTGGATAGGTTGGGGTTATTTTCCTTAGAACAAAGAAGGCTGAGAGGTGACTTGATTGAGGTGTACAAAATTATGAGAGGAATAGATAGAGTGGACAGGATAAAACTGTTTCCCTCGGTGGAGAATTCTAGAACCAGGGGACCTAGATTCAAGATAAGTGGCAAAAGGTGTAGGGGGAACATAAGGAAGAACTTTTTTACGCAGAGGGTAGTGGGTGTCTGTAATTCACTACCCAAGTTGGTGGTAGAGGCAGAAACTGTAAACTCTTCCTTGAGTTTAGTGTGACGAGAGATGTAAGTTTTAATATGTTTGTGGTTATGTAGAAGGCTGTGGGGGTGTGCATGTGTCCAGGGTTAATTAAACAGGGGGAGGGTTACAAGAGACAAGTTATCTGTGAGGTCTATGAGATGAAAGGATAAAGGTGTTAGGTTTGTGCATTTTAATGAGAGGTTACCTTGGGTTTGAGTTACAGGAAAATAGGTTGGATTTGAGATAAGTTGGGAAACTGATTTTTCAGCTGTTGAATTTCAAAAGGGAGTTCAGAGGTAACAAGGAACATTTGCATCTTACAGAGGTTCAATGAGTAAATAGGGGAAGGCATATTAAATTTTCTTGACCCGAAAGTAGAGGCAAAATAGAAAACATGAAAGATTTTTATACTTGGAGAATTGGAGTTTCAAGAAAAGAAAAGGGCAGCTTAAAAGAAATAGAAATAAAAAAGTTTACATGGGAAAAAGAGGAGCAAGAAAAGGGGGAAAAAATTGTAAGGAATAGAAATACGAAAGCTCGAACTTGAACTTCAGAGATAGAAGTTGGCAAGGGAGGAAAGGGAGAAGGAAAGGGACAGAGAGCTCCAGGGAAAGAAAGAAGCACAGAGAGAGGGAGAAGGGCATTTGTAGATGGTACAATACTTGTACTTTGTACGATGTGTCCAAAAAGATAAAGCTAGCATATGATACCTTTCCATATAAAGTGGGTGCTGTGATCTCTCATGTGTTGGATAATGGTGAAGAGAGATCTACTGCATTTGTCTATGCTGAGATGGAATGTGAAGCTTTGTCCTTGATTTTTGGAGTAAGATGATTTCATAAATGCTTGTCTGGTTGTAGTTTCACAATCAAAAGTGATCATAGGGCACTGACGGCTATTTTGACTCCAAAGTCACCAGTATTCAATTTAGCTGCAGCCTGAATGCAGAGATGGGTTTTGATTTTGTCTGCTTTTCAGTACAACATTAAATATAGACAATCGGAAGATCATTGTAATGCCGATGCAATGTCTGGATCACCATCCCCATTAGAAATAGAGCCCGATGTTTTCCCACATGTAGATGAGTTGCCAGTCACAGCAAATGACATTGGTGGAAAAACTCACCAGGGACCCTGTATTAGAAAGTGTGTATGACAACATTGCAAATGGAAAGCCAACACAGATACTGGATTTAGAAATCAGGACATTTTTTTACGTGTAAGGGTGGGGTGTCAGTTGACAAAGGTTGTGTTATGTAGGGAGCCAGAATTCTGAAAGGTATAGTTTGCAGTTGCTATGAGATCTTCATGATTAACACCTAGGGGTGAGCTTGACAAAGAGTCCAGTGAAAAGTTATCCTTGATGACCAGGGTTAGATAAGGACATCGAAGACACAGTGAAACAGTGCAGAGTGTGTCAAGCAGTAGAAAATAAGCCGCCATTGGTACCTTTGTAACCATGGAAATGGTCAGCTGAGTGTGGCAGAGGCTGCACATGGATTTTTCAGAATTTGAAGGGCAGCAGCTCTTCATTGTGATAGATAAACATTCGAAGTGGGTTCAGGGGTTCCCAATGAATCAAATAACTAGTCAAAGTCCCAATATTTTTCATAATTGGTTTGCTTGTTACGACCGGGATGGGAGGAGTGCACAGTTTACCTAGGCCCACTACTCTGCAGGTCATATCATTAGTTTGAAAGTTTAATTCACTCACCAAAATGGCTAATTATTTACCTTCGATACTGAATAAAAGAGACTTTAACCAGGCTTCTTTCAATAAACTCAGAATGGTTGATTTTTTATAAAGCAAACTTTTTTTAACAAGTTGCAAGGACTGTTAACACACAAAGTAATCTGGAAGTATAACTATCTATCTCTTTTAAAAATTCCCCAGCACACACACAGACATACACACAGACAAACAAAAGACACACAAGAAGACTCTGCAGAGATGGGTGGTTGGGAAAAACTTTATAAGGAAAGGATAAAGTTTGCAGGGTTTTGACATTGTCAATCTGGTGCCCCCTCCCTCCACCACACCACTCCGGCCTTGTATGAAGATTGTTCGTTAGTCACTATAGTTGTTGGACAATTCTTTCCAAAGGAACCATGGCATGGATGTATATAGGTCCGGACCAATCTTTCTTGTCCCAGCCTTTCAGGTGCAAATGCAGGAAAGCTATATGTGGATGAGAATTCTGTGGCTGTGGGTTGATAGCCACACAAGGGGTAGGATTTTATGTATCGGGGAGCGGGGGCGGGGCCCGCTTGCCGACGCATAAAATGACGTGCGGTGACGTCGGGGGGAGCTCCCGACATCACCATGCCCCATTTAAATTTTCAGGAAGGCGGGAGCGCAGCAAAATCAGCTGTGCACCCGCAGGGTCAATTAAGTGATTAACGGACCTGCCCGTCCAACCTTAAGGTTGGCAGGCAGGCCAGGAGCCCCAGCGGGAACTAGAAAAAACATGAAACCTCATCCACGGATGGGATGAGGTTTCATGTAGGCTTTAAAAAATTTTAATAAAGGTTTTGTAAAAATCATGGACATGTCCCACATGAGGGGACATGTTAGGGAAATTTTATTTTTCTATTTTTATCTTTTTGACATTAATAGCGCACTCTCGATTTTGGGATCCCACCCCCCCCACCCCCCGCCCTCACAGGGAATGCATAGCGCTTCCGTGCGGACGTCACGCTGGGCGGGCCTTAATTGGCCCGCCCACGTAAAATGGCGGCGCACCTCCGATCAGCTACCGCTCTTCAACTTCCCCCCCCAACGGGGGGAAAATTCAGTCCAAGGAAATTCAGACAAGGCAGGGAGAGAGCCAATTAGGGTAGCCTTCCTTCTTAGCTTATTCCCCAAAGACTGAGTTCACAAACAGCAGGTCCAAAACTTAAAGCTTGTCCCTGCCACGTGATTTCCAGTAAATCACTTGCCCTTGCCTTTACCAGTATTTTTTACCCAATCAATTAAAGTGATTGTAGTTCAAAACAAACAAAAAGCTCTTCCCCTTCAAGTACCATGCTGGTCAGGTGATTTCTTGGAAAAGTTAAGCTTGTTGACAGTTCCAAGGTTAATCTATGACCTTTTTAATAAAAACACTCCAAGTCAGCATCCAAAGGTCCAGATAATGCAATGTTTTTCCTTATTTTAAAAGAAGAACACAATTTTAAAAGATATGATTCTAAGAGCTGCTTATGGGTTCCCAGGCGGTATTGTGTCCAACAATAGACACAGCTTTGTTCAGGAAATGTATAAAATTTATGAGAATGAATAGGATTAAGCACCCTAGAGTTCCATTGTATCATCCTCCTTCAAATGGAGTAGAAGAGTGCACAGTAAAAAATGTTAAGCACGCTCTTGTTAAGAAATACCAGTTAAAAATTGGAAGCAACATCAGATGTCATTGAATCACAAACTGGCGATTTTCTGTTTATTTACTGTAACACACCTCACACTACCACTGGCAGAATGCCAGCTGAATTGTTCCTTGGAAGACAGCCTAGAACAAGGTTTTCATTGCTGAAGTCACATCTCACACAATCAGTAGAGGACAAACAATCCAGGCAGAAAGAGAGTCAAGATTGGGGTAAAGTGAGAGAAAGAAGCCTGAAGTTGAACCAGTAGGTTAGAGTGGAGGAATACCATCATAAGTGGTTGGAGTAGTTGCCAGGAAGTTTCGTGAAAATATATGGTCCTCGTCTATATTTGATTAAGATATTTGGTAATGGAAAGGTTAATTTTGTACACATAGATCATGTTTTACATTCAAAGGCCCATGAAGGAGAAGAAAGTTGGGAAGGATCAAATGAATCTGATGAATTGGGTATCTGGGATATAAGTAGATTACCAATAGTTGCTCCAACACAAGTTGTACCTGAAACCAGTTCAGATCTGAGTCAGAGTCAGACAGACATGTCTGATGAAGGGAAAAATTCAAGTGAAGGTCAAGAACAAAATTAGACTTTGTTGGAGGAAACTTCTCCTCATATTCAGGCCAAAATGGGCCAAGGTCCTTCCCCAAGTTTTGAAAGTTTGCATCAAGAAATGAGTTATTCTTTTACAAAGAGAAACTAGTGTTTAAGTTGTAAATAAATGAAAAACAAGAAATGTATATAAGTTGCATGGAGTTTGAACTTTGTGTAACTTTTTCATTAAGGAGGTAGGGGTGTAACAGTACCGTTTTGTGTCCATTTGTGTATGTATATAAGCAAACTGGAATAAACCAATTTCATTTGGGTACTTGAACACTATGTGCATGTACCAGTCTTGTTTTATCCTGCAAGGATATCTCATCTCTCAAGGGCAGACTACAAGAATACCAGAGAGTGCTTCAGCTAGACAAAGTCCTGTTTAGACTACACTTGGAGTCATCTAAATCTAAACGACATGCTCAGAGATCATTTAGTGTACAATGTGAATGAGGACGCGATTCAGAAGAGATTATTGTCCGAAACAAATTTGGATATGAAGAACGCGCTTGAGATAACACTGGCCATGGAAAGCACAGTAAGAGACTCAAAGCCATACAATGATGCTGTCCGCACTTTGGGCCAGAAACTCCAGCCAAAAACTGTGCAAAAATACAAGACTCTGCCAAAGAGCAGGAAACAGCCGCCACTAGCGGGAAAATGAAAGAAAAATGACTTAGCAGCGAAAACAAAGAATAATTTCTATAGAGTTGGAAACAAGCAGTCTTATAATAATTGACGCTTCTAAAAAAATCGAATGTTATTATTGTCATAGAAATGGACACATATGAGACAGTGCAAGGAAAGATTCAAGCAGGCTTTTAAACAAAAGATAAAAAGCTAGTGAGATTTACAATGCAGAAGAGGCTGAAACAACAAATTCAGATATTTACTTGTTGTTTAATTTGAAAGATGTAAAGACAGAACCAATATTTGTAACAGGGAAAGTAAATGGCAGACATGTTAGAACAGAAGTGGACACAGGAGCTTCCACTACTGTAACTGGGGAACATGCCTTCAGATATCTGAATTATGGTGAATATCATTTAAATTTAGAAGAAACTGCTGCCAAATTAGAAACATACAAGGGTAAAAAACATTCAACTAAAAGGCATAAGCAGAGTAACTGTCCAGTATGGGAGCCAATTGGTAAAGCTACCAGTGTTGGTATTGAGAGGCAGAGGACCAAGCCTTCTAGGGTGAAACTGACCAAGGGAAATCAACCTTGAGTGGCCACTGAGATTCCAAAAGGAAGCTGGAAGCATTCCTGTTTTGGGAAAGGAATGTGTAAGGACTCAACAGCCTGAAGAAATGCAGGCTGTCTTAAGTCAAAACATGGTAGAACAGCAAAAGGAACTCGAAGAGACCATGCTTGATGACAGAGTTCGAGACGAGGTGATCAACCTTCGAAAGGAAAAAGAAAACCTGCTGGAAGACCTTCACACACTACAAGATTCCCTCGGATCTACGTTTGTACCTCTGGAAAAATATGAAGAGAAACAGAAATATTTCAGCACTTCTCTGAATAAACTGAAGGATGAGCTGGCAGAGAAGACACAGCAATGCTCAATTTCCCAGGAGGCAGCAAACTAATACAAAAAAGAGATGGAAGAGCTGATAAGGAAGGTCACATGATCTGTAGTAACCAATAGGAGAGTAGCGTGGGTTACCTCTTCAGTCAGTGCAGAGATGGAGTTGAAGTTGAAAGTACACGTATTGTTGCTGTTGAATATATTGTTAATGAGCTTAATTTTTCCACCGAAGAAGTGTCCGTGGACCAACTATATCTATAGTACCAATTTGGCCAGCACTCACAACAAATAGGCGATGAGGATCTGTTTGATCCAACAGGAGCCATTTCAGAGCAAGATTAAGCAGGAGACGAGGAGATAAAAGGAGGGAAAATTGTGAAGGGAGATTGTCAGAGTTATGCAGTGAACATTTGACACAAATCCAAACAATTGATTACTATCCTGCCTTGTTCAAAAACACAGCCTGTGCCAGTAACCATTGTATGCAGCATTACGCGTATTTGAAAAAATTAAACATTGAATTTTGCAAGGAAAGGTTATTATTCTGATGTGAATAATTATTCTACAACTCCTTAAGGCAAATATGTTTACATTGTGAAAACTAGAGCCACAGTTTAAACTATTTTGATTAAATATTCACCTCAGTCCTCCGAGATCTCTGTGCTACTCCAATTCCGGCTAATTGAGCATCACTGATTTTAATTGCTCCACCATTGGTATCCTTGCCTTAATTTACAATGGCCGTAAGCTCTAGAATGTTCATACTTAACCTTTCTGCATTTCTATCCCTCTCTCATGCTTTAAGATACTCCATAAAATCTATCCGTTTGACCAAACCTTTGCTCACTTGGCCTAATAGCTCCTTGTGTTGCTCGCTGTAAACTTTTGCTTGACAATACTCATATGAATTGCCTTGGGATGTTATTACTGCTTTAAAGATACTGTATAAATGCAGAACCGGATTTTACCAGCCCTTTGGAGATAGGCGGGGAGGCTGGGAAGGTAAAGTGGGAAGGCAGCAAGTGGCGTTTCCACCATCTTCCTGCTGCCATGCCATACTGTCAGCAGAGGCAAGGTGACAGATGACCTGCCCAGCCAGCTCCCAATTCAGCCATTTAATTGGCCAGTTAAGGTCCTCTTCTCATCTCTGCTGGCATTTTGCCAGCATTTTGGTGGTGGTGGTGGGGGCAGGGGGCACTGTGTAGGGGCACCACCAAGACCACCAGGTAAAACCTGGCAGCCTCTTGGCAGGCTGATCTGGAGGCAGTCTGCTTTTTAGGCACACTTTGATCCATGGAAAGATCCCTGTCGACAATGGTTGCCTCTGCAGCATGGCACTGCCTGCCTTCACCAACACTCCCTACACCAGCCCAGCCCCACACCAGAGCCTGCCTACCTGGCTCTGGTGCCACCCAACCCCACTTTTGAGGGCTCGAGCTATCAATGCGCCTTCACCTTGCAGGTGCAGACCCAGCAGTGGCCTTTGGCTGGTGGTGACGCTGCTGAGCTGCAAGTCCCCTGATTTTCCTGCCACTCTTGGGGGTAGGCAACCATCCTTAATAGGGATGGCAGCCATGGCAGTAGCCCCTTAATTGTCTGCCGCTGGCAAGATGTGGCCCAGGGTCCTGTTAACCACTAAAGCGGGTTCCCTCCCCACTTCAGTGGGACCTATTTGTTATTGTTGTTGCTGGCAGCTCTAAAGTAAATGTAACTGCTGTGAGTAATAGCTCAACTGAGACCATTAGCATCGAGATGCAAGTGTTTGTCATTCCTCTGGGCCCAAGTTAAAGGTTGCTAACCTTTTAGAACTGCCCTGGAGTCTCCATGAATTAAAACGTAATCTCCTGGATAGTGCTGCAAGCAATTAATGAGAAAAAAAATGATACTTAAAAAAAAAGTGGTTTAGCCAATTAGTTACTAAAAATATTGGAAATGGAGGAAATAGATATTTGACTGGTTGGTGTAGTTTGAGATGGAAGGTTATATGATGAAATCTCCAAAAATATGTCCAACCAGAGTTGGCAACTCTATAGGCCAAGTGGAAATGGTCTTCTCTTTATAAAAGGTTAAATATCATTTTTGTGCTAAAATTGATTCATACCTGGTATTATATTTACTGTTTGGCTGTGGTATCATGATTCAAGAATAAATCTGTGAAAGAGCTGCAATCACAAATCCTAGCACTTTCACCTCTGTAGTATAAATGCTCTATTTTAAAATGCCTGACAATAACCTTCTGTAAGCAGTAAAACAACAGTGTCAAAAAGAGTTAGCCACAGGTCGGTTGGTGGTGTTGGAGGCATTGGGCAGTCCGGTTGTCTTTGGACCTATTGAGGCCCTTAAATGGCCAATTAATGACCACTTAAGTGCCTCATCTCGCCCCCGCCGCTATTCACCCACAGCAGGAGGAGGCCCAGGCCAAATGTGCGGCCCTGCGGATTTTACTGACAAGCTGGTGTCGGCAAGAGTTTCAGGGGACCTTATTTAGGTGGGACCCCTGTGCCTATTGGATGCATCCCACCCCAGAAGCTCAGAACCCCCCCCTTCCCTAGGCCTGTCAAACCCAGCCCCCCACTTCCCTCACCCCCTTCGCTGCGGCCTGCCAGCCAGCTCTGCCGGTAGCCTGGACTTTCTTGAAGTTCGGTTTCCATAACCTCTTCTTCTTCAGGGACTGTCTGCAGTCCTAGCAGTGGCTACTGCTCAAACCTGGAGCAGCTGGAACTACAGAGTTGCTGACCAAAAGATTGGCCAGCAGTACTGTAAGGCAGGGCTTCCTTCCCAGATGGGGATGGAAGTCTCGCCCTGAAGCAATTAACACACACTAAACAAAATGGCTGCAAGACAGCCAGGTTTTAGTGGGTGGGCTCCTGACCGACTTTTTAGTCAGTGGTGGGGAGTTACATAGAACACTGTGCCCCATAAAATCCAGCCCGTGGAATGGTAGCATGTGATTATCTGCGCCTGCAGTTCACTGACCTTATTTACTATAGCTCATGTGTTTACATACGTGCACTGTATACATAATTTAGACCATATTATATTCTTTCTTTTGTCTGACCCCACTTTATACCATACTATTTTGTAGTCCAGCGTTATTTGCCTCTCCCAATCTTATGTGCACCTTATTTCCACCATTTGCTATTTTTATTTTGGATTTCCAGCATCTGCATATTTTGTTTTTGTAAAGCATGCTCCTTACCTGATCATGTTATGTTGGATTATATTTGCTAATATTAATACTTACATTTCAAAAGTCAACAGTAATAGGGACATAGGAATATAGGAACAGGAGGAAGCCAATCAGCCCCTCAAGCCTGTTCTGTCATTCTGTTAAATTATGGCTAAGTTCTACGTCAAATCCATGAATCGGTCTTTTCTCCATATCTTTACCCTTACCCAACAAAAATAAAAATCAATACCAGTGCTGCAAATGATTCATAATTAATGAAAACACTTGCTAGGAACAGAAGCCGAAGGCTAATTTCCACAACTCTATTTGCTCTATCAGCAGGTATTGGAGAATTAAATTTTAAATTGAGTTTAGCAGTCATGATATAGGTCCTTCGGGTCTTAACCGCTCATTAAATTTAATCAGATTCGTTAAACAGATCCAGAGTTGCTTGGCCTGTTCACGGAGGTCCCAGATTCCCTGTGAAGGTTGTTGCATCGAATAGATCGTTACCTGACTGGAACTTCCAGTACAAAGGC
Source organism: Cetorhinus maximus (assembly GCF_964194155.1). Classification (NCBI taxonomy): domain Eukaryota; kingdom Metazoa; phylum Chordata; class Chondrichthyes; order Lamniformes; family Cetorhinidae; genus Cetorhinus; species Cetorhinus maximus. Next base: position 27,059,864 of record NC_135882.1, on the reverse strand, counting down.
CCATAAAAATTCTAGGTGCAAGTGCCACTTTTCAGTTGCCGCTGCCCACAAAGTCCAACCCAATGGTTTCATTCTTCAGCTCTACAAACTACACCTGTGGTGAAGAAACTGCCTTCTCTAGCAACCATTCTTTAAGTCTCTCTGGCCTTTCAAATGATAGTTGCATCTTGGATTGCCACAGATTAAATGAATTATAGCAAGCGGCAAGGTAGCAGGTGTTCAGGTGCACGCTTCTGCGCTTAAGTGTACAGACCAACTTTATATTTATGCGCTTGGAATTTCCTCACAGCTGACCCTGATCCACCTGAAATGTGGCAGAAATCATGTTTACGCACATAGGATGTGAGGACAGCTCTGAAGGAATCTCCCAAATGGAGAAGAATTCATTTCTGTTCTGGAAGGGGTTTGGAGCCCTAAAGACTATCATTAATGTCCTGCATTTTTGTGAATCCAACCAGGCGATGCAAGAACTCTCTCACGTTGATGCATTTTTACAAAGGAATGCAGATGAATTGACTGGCCTGGGGAAAGAAAATGAGCTGTGATCTGCATAATGCAGCCTGCTGTTTTTTGGAAGGACCCTGTCATGTAAAAGTTCAAAGGCAGCTGTTATCTTTGCTGGCACTGACAGCAGTTCCTATTGTAAAGGTCTGCACAGTGCTGTAGGACTCCTTCAGTAATTGTAGTCTCCACATAAAGGTATCTTTAGACATGTTAAGGTATGACTGTATGACGGTATATACACAGGTAGAAAAAAAAAGGCAGGTGATCATTGAGCATCTAAGATGAAAATATATTTGTCTGACATTAAAACAAAAGCAAAGCACTGTGGATGCTGGAAACCTGAAATAAAAACAGAGAATGCTGGAAATACTGAGCAGGTCTGGCAATATTTGTCAGAGAGAAACAGAGTTAATATTTCTGTGACTTTTCATCATCATTGAGAGAAGTTAGAAATGTAATAGGTTTTGAGCAAGAGCTGCCTCCATCTGGCTTAACTTCAACTCCACTCACTTCCTCCAGATTAAAGATGTTATTATGGTTGTCTGCATGGGTCCGAGCTTTGTCTATTTTTTTTGTGGGATATGTGGAACATTCCAGTCCCAAGCAGGCCCTCTCCCTCGCCTTTTTTTACCAATACATGATAATTGTATCAATGCTGTTTTCTACTCCTGTCCTGAACTGGTAAACATCATCGACTTTGCTTCTAATTTTCATCTTTCTCTCACCTTCACATGATACATCTCGAATTCTCCCCTTCGCTTTCTCAACTTCAAAATAAATGATTTGGAATCCTATGGACCAACTTAAAGTAAGCGCAGGACAAGATTTCAAGTTTTAAGCCTTTTACTGTAACTAACAAACTAAAATCAATTCCGACTAACCATTAATTAATAGGCAACAAATACTCTAAACTGCAAAAAAAAAAACCTTACACCAGCTCCTGAATTCAAAGTGCTTGTCGGCTCATAACCTTAAGATTCACCAACTCCATCCAATCAAGGTATTTCAAACATATCCCGCAAAGAGCCCGCAACAATGTTATGGCACAGCCGATGGTAAATGTTGAGTTGTTCAAATCCAAAAGGGAAACTTGAAACAACTACCAAAATTTGTTTTGCAATTTGTATAAATTTTGAGATAAGTGCCCTGAATTCAGTAGTAATAAGACTACCAAGTCTTACAGGGTTTTACAAAACTATATTAAACATTTACTAATAGAAGAAATTATTTTAAATACACATATAGATCTACAAATTACTAAGATGATAACTTCTAAACCCCCTACTTAATCTGACACCCAGTTACATTTTCATTAAGGCAACAGTAAGACACATATTTTTAAAAGACCCAGGCAAAGTTAAACAATACCCTGAATAGTCGAATTCAATGTGAGTTCTCTTAACTTCAGTCCCTGAAGACAGCCGTTTGAGGCATAGGTGCTGAAGACTTTACACATTTGTTGAATCTTAGGCTGCCTTCCCTTACACACAACATTTGCTCCTTTATACATATATTCCCATTTGAATGCAAATTCCCATTGTTTCACTATGACTTTGGACTTTATCTTTCTGATAGTAAAAAAACTCTCATAGCACTAAGTTTTACCAGTAATCTTTGGGAAAAATAAACACACTCTTTCTAAACTTAATCTGGCTAGGCGACACATTTCATTCCCTTTTTTGAAAGCAATCTAATTTAAAGCAATCTCATTTAAAAATGCAAATGTCCCCTTGACACCTATGTTTCTAAACTTCCCCATGTTTACCTAATTACAAACCTAACTTCTCTTCTTACACCAAAGCACCCAGACTAGCTGTCTCTAATTCAATTAAGTCTCACACACACACAAGCACATATAGACACATAGGCCAGAATTTTACATTTGGCATGTGGGCATGCGCTCGACACGCCAGAACGTAAAATGACACACGATGACATCGGGCGTGCATCCCGATGTCACCGCGCACCATCGCAATATTTCACCAGGCGAGCACGTGATGAGGACAGAGGCGCGACCGCCATTAATTAACGGGCCAGTTAAGGACCTTGAGTCACCAATTGTCTGTTATTTTACGCAGCACGTGCGATTTTCAGGGAATCGCACAGGCACAACGGGCAGGCAGATAGGCTACATTTTCAAAAACCTCATCCACAGGTGGGATAAGAGGGGTGAGTGGTCTCGCTAATGCGAGTTGTTTGTACTTTAGCTTATAAGTTGTTTCTGCTTGATTCTGTAAGCAGGACAACTTCATTTCGCTTCAGAGCAGCTTTGACAGAAATAAGAGACTTCAGTTCAGGACTCCGGAGGAGTCTTCGCTCACCCTGGGAATGGGGATTGTGGTCTCCACTGAAGGCAGCTCCTCTGAGGAGGAAGAGAGGACCAGAAGGTGAAAGAGACCAGGTGTCCCTTTTCAGCCTCCAGGGGAGTGACCTGTGGGAGGACAGGCACAGGCACAAGGTACGCAGGGTCAACAGGAAGTGTAAGGCGGAAGGGGCCACAGAAGGCGCCGCTATCCTGCTGCCATGGTTTACAGGCAGCGATGCAGCTACCTCAATATGACTGAGGTGCAGTGCCGAAGAAGGCTCCATCTCTCAAGGGAGACAGTGACCTCCATCTGTTAGATGACCGACCCTGAGATCAGCTTCAACTGTGGGGTGGACACCCCATGTCAGTGATGCTGAAGGTCATAACTTCAATGCTTCCGGCTCTTTCCAGGTGCCATTGGGTGACCTTTGTGGAGTCTCCCAGTCAGCTGTCTGAAGTTGTATTAGGCTGGTGACAGACGCTCTGTTCAGGTGTGCATTGACTTTCATTCACTGCCGTACGGACAAGGTCAGCCAGGCATAGCAAGCCAGAGGCTTTGCTGTGATTGCTGGGTTCCCCCGCATCCAGGGTGCAATCGACTGCACACATGTGGCCAACAAGGGGCAGGTGGGCTCGGTGCCTTCTTCAACAGGAAGGGCTTCCACTCCATGAAGGTGCATATGGTGTGTGACCATAGGATGCAGATTCTGTAAGTCTGTGCAAGGTACCCAAGCAGCTCCCATGACACTTACATCCTGAGACACTCCCAGGTGCCGAGGCTCTTAGTGCTCCACCCGGCTGGATGGATGGCTGCTGGGCGACAAGGGCTATCCCCTCAAAAGGTGGCTCATGATGCCTCTCCGCCATCCAAGAACTGAAGCTGAGCAGCGGTGCAATAGGAGTCACGTGTCCACAAGGGCGGTGGTAGTGAGAGCCATTTGTCATCTCAAGATGCGCTTCCAATGTCTGGATCATTCAGGGACCGTACTCCAATACCCCCCAGATTGTGTGTCGCTGATAGTGGTAGCATGCCATGCTTTCCACAACCTGGCGCTGGAAAGGGGGGATGCAGTGGAGGAAGGAGATATTGATGTAGCTGCTCTGCCAGCAGACGATGAGTCCAGTAGTGAGTCCGAGGACAAGCACGCTCAGGAGAACGCTGAGGGGATTAGACACTGACCTGGGCAACCTCCCGGGAGGCAGGGACACCCGGGAGGCTTTGATCCAATGCTCCTTCAGCTTGCCTAACAAATAGGAACCACCACCACATGCCAGGGCTGCAGGCTCCATATTCGATACCTGACAGGAACATTTGTTTGGTGAACAACATGCACTATGTGCCATTTCAATAAAGTTCAATGACAAACAAGTCACTCAGAACATCATGGGTTACCCTGCACCTACAGACCTAATGAAACACCCAGAAGCTTGTTGAACACAAACACATTTAATGGTGTGGTGCCTGGCATACATAAAGCAAATTAAATTGAAAGGTGTTATCCAGCACACCTAACAATAATTAACGTAAATGTGGAGAAAATAATATTATGGGCACCTTGCTGGGATACTGGGGGCCCAATCCATCTCCCACACTGACACTGACCACCTGAGGTCATTACCAGTGTGAGGGCTTGCAGGTCCGAGTGCAACCCCAGGAGCCCCTGATCCAACTCCTGGAGGAGCTGCTCCATGAGAGTTGCCACTCTCTCCCTGGAGGAGGCAGTGCGCTCGGCCATGAGGGTCATTGCATTGCTCATGCTCCGCATGGACTCCTCCACAAGGGAGACCATGGCACGCATTCCCTCATGTATCTCCGCCAGATCCTCCCGCACACCCTGCTGGACTTCCAGCATCTGCTGCCTCAGGGACGACTCCAGAGACCCATCATCAGCCACCGACTGAGCATGTTCCTGGTCCCCAGCAGTCCTCCAACTGCCGGTGCCCTGGGCGATCTCTGCCTCCGCCTGCACCTCAAGCGAGTGTGAAGTGCACTCACCGCTGTGCGCCAAGATACTATCCGCCAATCTAATGCCCATTGAGGTGCTGGTATCTGCGCTGATGCCTGCTTGGCTGAGAGGGTGTGACACATGTGCATTTCCATGGTCACTGAGCTGTAAGGTCAGCGGCGGGCCTTCAGGCTCCTCACCCCGATGGGCTGCTGGTGAGCCTGAAAAGAAGAACAAGGTCACGCGATTAGTTGAAGCCATTACACTGTTACTGTGCATGCCTGGTGTCTGGATCAGGGTGCCCTCGTCTTTCCATTATCAATGGGGATTCCATGTTCGAGGCTCACATCAATATAAAGACTACAGTTGCTCTTACAGATATTCTGACCTCAGTGCACTGCAGTTTCACCTCCCTGTGGCATCCCAACCTCACCGCGGCCAGTTGACCTAGGTGCATGGCGCCTCTTCAGCTCCAGGGCCTCCTGCTCATATCTCCTGAGGATTAGAAGGTCCTCCGCCAGTCCTCAACCTTCCAGCATTGTTATGGGATGTCTTCTCCTGAGAGGAGAGAGGAACATTGATTAGTCCACCCTGTACCTGCAGCGCTATTGCAGCCTGGCCTACCCCACCTGAGGAACACCTCGCAGATCTCAGCCAATTTGTGAACCTGGAACCGCAAGACACTCATTCCAAGCAGCCAGGGCTCACCCCCTTGCCCGGATGCTGCCTCATTGACATTTCCAACTCACACTCTAAGACCTCTGAGGTCTCGGGTGGTGGGGGGAGGGGTGTGCTCCCAACTGCTGTGCTAAGCGACCCATGCCAACATGGTACTCGCCCTTCCCATTCACAGATCAGTGAACTTCTTAGGGCACTGCACCCATGTGCGCCTCACCACATAATGGGAGCTCACCCTGGATGCCACCACCTCCCAGGCATGTTTGGTGAGGTGGGGGTGCCTCCTGCTCCCGTCCCTGGGGATGAGTATATCCCGGCGTGCTGCCGCCTCCTCCAGGAGGGCAGCGAGACACTCTTCGGAAAAACGCCAGGCCGACTGCCCCGTGACCTGCTCTCCCGCCTGCCGCATTCAGCACTTACGAGCTCCAGGACAAGGTGCGCCTGCTTCACTGGCAGCCTTCACACAGCTGCCGTGGCCACTTTTGAATCGGCCGCTAGGTCGCCATTGGACCCTGATTGGACACTGAGCTCCTGCCCCCGCTCACCCTTCTCCCTGTTGCCGCTGTAGCATCTTACGTTGGGCAGACCTTAATTGGCCCGCCCGTGTAAAATATCGGTGCGGAGCCAATCGCAGACGGCGGTCGGGTTCCCGACCACCTCCGCCCACTCCTGCCAAGCCCACACGCCGAATGTAAAATTCTGGCGATAGACACGGTCTCCATTTTACAATAAATTCCAATAACATTATGGACATCATTACATCTTCCTGACACTGGACGGGCGGACCTAGGAGCGGTCGCAAAGGCAACCACCACCCGCAATCGGGCCCCGACATCGATTCCATGCTGGCTGACCAATTAACAGCCCACCAGCGTGAAACGCGTGCTGCAGCACCCAGCGCTGCCGGGGTGGGGGGCGGGAGGAGGGCTGCCTCAGGGAGCTGAAGATTAAAAAAAAAATAAAAAACTTGGCAATGTTAAAAACATGTCCCCTCATGTGACTCCTAAAAAATCCAAACGCCGCTTGTAAGATTGGACGGGCAGCAAAACATTTCCTTCAATTAGAACTTTAATGGCCTTAATGGACCTGTTAACTGTCGGCGGGCGCATTGCTGGCTCCTGTGCATGCCCACCCACTAAAATATCGCGCGAGTGTGTGATGACATTGGGGCACCTGACATCATCACGCGTCATTTTATGCTCGAGTTGGTTGGGCGCGCACCTGTTGATTTGTTTGTATGATACAACTTTCCATACTAGAACTTCTGATGTGTCTTCTCTTCTCCACAGCTGAGGATTCCCCCATACCATGGTTGACAGGGCCCTCGATATGTGCATTATATTTCACACACTTATACTCTCAGCACTTCCTTTCCCTCACTTGGCCCCTCTATTAACCCCACCAGTCTCCGTTTTTAAAGGGTCATGCCCCTCCATTTCTGCTACCTCAGGTGTGATGCCACTACCAAACACTTCTTCCCCATTCCTTCCTTTCCAGCATTCTGATGGGAATATTTCTACCCTGACACACTGATTCACTCCTCAGTCACCTCCAACACCCCACCCTTTCCTAGAGCACCTGTCTGTGCAACCACAGGAGGTGCAACACCTGCACTTCTACTTTTTCACTTCACACCATCCGTGCCCCCAAATATCCCTTCCAACTGAAACAGCAGTTTACTTGCACTGTATTTGCTTCTTACTATGCGCTTCCATCTATATTGTGGGGACCGAGCACAGACAGTGTGACCACTCCGCAGAACATCTCGATTCAGTCCGTAAGCCTGACCCCAAGCTTCCAGCCACCAGGCATTTTAATTCCCCAACTTGCTCCCACTCTGACTCTCCTGTCCTTAGTCTGCTACAGTGTTCCAGTGAAACTTGATGCGAGCTCAAGGAAAGCATCTCATCTTATGACTCGTCATTTTACAGCCTCCTGGCCTGAACATCGAGGTTCGACAATTTTAGACCATAAGTTTGCCCCCCATTTTGTGTTAGGTTTCTTTTCTGGTTTGGGCTTTTCCTCTTGTTTTTTTCTTATTCCCTTTACTTTACATTCAGAGAGCAGCTATCAAGCTATTCACATCTCCTCGAGACACATCTTTTGTTTCTTTACTTGTCCCGTTACCACTCACTTTGGCATTGTGCCTTGAAACCTTTTGTCATTTAATCTCTTCTGACCTCCACCCAATTACAGACTTTCCCTTTCATTCTTCTTCCCACCAGCCCCTTCCCCTTACTTTTGATCTAAACCTACTACATTTCTATATTCTCCAGTTTCTGATGAAAGATTACAGACCTGAAAGGTTAACTCTGTTTCTCCATGACTGATGCTGACAGATCTGCTGAATATTTCCTGCAATTTCTGCTTTCATTTGCTTGACATGTGTCCTTTGATTCTTCTCTTTCTGTTCCAAGAAGGATAGCCAGAGGGATAGGGATAAAAGCAGGATACAATAAAATATATGGAGGAAACCAGCAGATCGGGCAGAAAAGAGTGCAGCTACAAGAGGTGACTGGAGGTTTATTTCTTGTAAAACAGGCAAATCGTTAAACAGTAGTACAGTTAATGGCAAAGTAATAGACCGAAAAATATACAAATTACATTGACAGTGAATTCAAATGAAAGATGCTACTTTAATGACAACGAACCAACATGATAGAAGAGACCTTGTATGCTGCATTCATTCTCAGAAGGTGTTGAGCATCTAGAGCACTGTTCAGCTTTGGACCATATTACAGGTTTCAGATTTCAAGGGAGGCCTGAATGAGCCTTATGACGTGCAATCCATTGTAGGCACTGAGCGACTCTCACACAGCTCTGTGCCTCAGAGAGATTATGAAGCACGCACTCATGCGAATGCGCAAAGGTCATGTTCGCCCTGCTTGCCCTCCTCCCCCTGCCCGTACAGGCAGTGCTGAGCGCTGCCACTCGTGTTTCATGCCGGGTGGGCCTTAATTGGCCTGCCAGCATGAAATCGCTTTCCGGCCTCAATCGTGGGCGTCGGGTGGCTTCCCAACCACCCCTGCCCAACAAGGATTCTGCCCGTTGTGTGAACCCAAGATGATTGGTTTTGATGCATGTGTAGTGTACATAATGTTGAAGTTGTATAAGATCAAAGATGTGTCATTGCACAAATACTTTATTTTAAATTTGTTCATGGGATGTGGGTGTCACTGGCAAAGCCAGAATCTTATGTCCATCCCTAATTGCTCTTGAGAAGGTGATGAGCTTTCTTCTTGAACCACTGCAGTATGTATTGTAAACACACTCCCACAGTGCTGTTTGGTAGGGAGTCCCAGGGTGCGAAATCTCGTGAAGTTTCTGGGAGTGGGAAACTGGGTAGGCAGGGGCCTCCACCCAAGGAATCAGGGCCGCTGAAAAGGTTTGGAACCTGCGAGTTCTGAAGGATGAAGGAGTCGTGACTGCTGCCTGGGTACCTGCTACACAGCTACATGATCCGCTGTTGGTCGCACAGCAGCTGAATATTCAGCAGGTGGAGTCCCTTTCTGTTTATAAAGGTGCAAGGCTGTCCAGAAGGAGCCTTTATGGCGATGTGAGTGCAATGAATGGCTCCCTGCACCCTGTAATTACTGAAAATCCTCGGACTCTATTCAGTTGAATTTGGCCATCCTGTGTGAAGGGGATATAATTCCCTGCCCTTTAGGTCATTGCACCTGTGAAAACCTGTATGCAGCGGTGTTCAGCAGGCAGTGTGATACCATTGAGGTGTTCACAGGATGCTTGGAAGAAGCCTGTTGCAAAGAAGTTCAGCGCAACAGTTACCTTCAATGTGACAGGCGTCGGGTGGCTCCCAATGCAGTTGGATGAGATCTCTCCTGTGAGGGTGTCACAGAGCGATGTGGGCGTGGCTGTTGAAAGCCTGAGGTTTCCCCTCCATTGAGTCTCTGACATTTGCAAATAGCTCAATCTCTGCCTGTAGACTCAAAGGGTTGAATAAGACTGGCTGTGCCTCTGCTGAGGATCTCTGAGCTCCTCTCGACCCTAGGGGTCTGGCGCTGCTCTGTCCCCTTCATGCAGCACCACTACATCCTAAGCCTCTCTCGTTGCCCTTCTCCTCTTATCCTCCTCCTCATCCTTCAGCTGCCCTCCTCCTCACCGGAGGTTGTGTCTCCAACTGATACCACAATGCCCAACAGAGAATGTATAGCCCTGGGAGATGGCCAAGAAATTTTTAAAAAAGCACTGAGCTGAGCACTCCACAGCAGAAAAAGGCCTCCATAATCTCAAAATGGATAGTCTGCTCATTCAATTGAGCACCCCCTGCAGTCACATGTATTAACTGCAAAGCTGAGACTCTGGTCTCAGCTGCCATTTATAAACCTGCCATTAAAAAACGGATTTCCCACATGGCGTGATTCTTGCCCTGAAGGCATATTACTGCCTTCAGAGCATATTATGGCTCTCAGTTGGGTTCCTAACGACCTAACTTGCATGGTTAATTAACATTTAAATAACACCCAGTGCAGGGGTAGAAGGGAGCTATTCCAGTGGGACGGGCTTTATTGGAACTGTGCTGGGACTGGTGTCCTGGTGAACCAAATAACTAGGACTGTAGAAAAGGCTTTAAACTAAATTGGTTGGGGGGTGGTGGGGTGGGAGGGTTCTGGAGAGGGGATACGTAGTCTTACAAAGCAAAAGGATATGGCAGCATTGCAGGGCAGCTATTTACGTAATTATACCCAGAGTGTGACAGGAAGGGACAGAGTGCACAAACATTAAAAAAAAGCAGCAAATAAGGTCAAAGGAGGAAAAAGTGGTAAAAGGGCAAAATTAATGGCTCTTTACTTGAATGCACAAAGTATTCAAAACAAAATAAATGATTTAATGGCACAAATAGACATTAATGGTTATGATCTTATAGCCATTACAGAGACCTGGTTACAAGGAGATCAAAGGTAGGAAATAAATATTTATGGGTATGTGACTTTTCGAAAGGAAAGGCAGGAAGGAAATGGTGATGGGGTAGCTTTGTTAGCACAAGATGGAATAAATACAATAGCAAGAAATTATCTTGGATCGGAAGATGTAGCATTCATGTGCATGAAGGTAAGAAATAACAAGGGGAATAACAAGGAGGTAAGAAATAACAAGGGGAAGACGGCACTGGTGGGAGTAGTCTATAGGCCCCTTAGCTATACTGTAGGACAGAGAATAAATCAGGAGATAATGAGGGCATGTAAAAAAGGCAGTACATTAATCAAGAGCTACTCTAATCTTCATGTAGATTGGAAAAATCAAATAGGCAGAGGTAGCCACAAGCAAGAATTCATGGAATGTATTCAGGACAGTTTCCTAGAACAACATGTTGTGGATCCAACCAGGGGTCAGGCTATTTTGGATCTGGTAAAGCGTAATGAGGCAGGTTTAATAAATGATCTCAGAGTAAAAGACCCCCTAGGAAACAATGACCATAACATGGTAGATTTTAGCATTCAGTTTGAGAGTGAGAAACTTGGGACAGAAACAACTGCACTAAACTTAAATAAGAGTAATTACAAAGGAATGAGGGCAGAGTTGGCTGGAGTGGACTGGGATAGGAGATTAGCAGAAAAGACAGTTGATGAACAATGGCAGATGTTTAAGAAAATAGTTCATGACTCACAACAAAGACATATACCAGTGAGGAAGAAGGATTCTAGGAACGGGATAAATCAACCTAGTTAACCAAGGTAGCTAAGGATAATATCAAATTGAAAGAAAAAAATACAATGTGGCAAAGACTAGTGGTAATTCCAAGGATTGGGAAAGTTTTAAAAACCAACAAAAGATGACCAAAAAAAAAAAGAGGGAGAAAATAAACTTTGAGGGTTAACTAGCAACAAATATAAAAAAGGACAGTAAGAGCTTCTTTAAATATATAAAAAAGGAAGAGAGGCCAAAGTGAACATAGGCCCCTTAGAGAGTGAGGCTGGGGAAATAATAATGGGGAACCAGGAAATGGCAGAGGAGTTGAATAAATACTTTGCATCAGTCTCCAAGGTAGAAGGCACTAATAGCATTACAAAAATACTGAATAATCAAAGGGCAAAAGGAGGGAGGAAATAATAACAATAACTATCACTAGAGAAAAAGTAGTAGGGAAATGAATGGCGCTAAAGGCCGATAAGTTCCCTGGATCTGATGGGTTGCATCCTAGGATACTAAAGGAAGTAGGAACACAAATAGTGGATGCACTGGTAGTAATCTTCCAAGAATCCTTAGATTCTGAAAAAGTCCCAGAAGATTGGAAAGCTGCCAATGTAACACCCTTATTCAAAAAGGGAGGGAGGCAAAAACAGGAAATATAGTTTCCAGTTAGCTTAACATCCATCATTGGGAAAATGTTAGCGCCTATTATAAAGGATGTAATAGCAGAACATTTAGAAATGCATAATATAATCAAACAGAGTCAGCATGACTTCATAAAGGGGAAATCATGCCTGACAAATTTGTTAGAATTCTTTGCAGAGGTAACAAGCAGGATAGATAAAGGAGAGCCAGTAGATATAATATACTTGGCTGTCCAAAAGGCATTCGATAAGGTACTGCTCATAAGGCTACTTAATAAGATAAAAGCCCATGGTGTTGGGGGCAGTATATCAGTATGGATAGAGAATTGGCTAACTAATAGAAGACAGAGAGTTGGGATGAGGGGGCGGGGGGCATTTTCAGGATGACAACCTGTAACTAGTGGAGTGCCACAGGGATCAGTGCTGGGGCCACAATTCTTTATAATAAATTAATGACTTAGATGAGGGAAGTGAATATAATATCGCCAAGTTTTCAAATGACATAAAAATAGGAGGGAAGGTAAGTGGTGAAGATGACGCAAAGAGTCTACAGAGGGATATAGGCAGGTTAAGTGAGTGGGCAAAAACTTGGCAGATGGAATATAATGTGGGAAAATGTGAGGTTATGCACTTTGGCAGGAAGAATAGAAGAGCTGAATGTTATTTAAATGGAGAAATACTGCAGAAAGCTGCAGCAAAGAGGGATTTGGTAGTCCTTGTGCAGGAATCCCAAAAAGCTAACATACAAGTTCAGCAGGTAATAGGGAGGGCAAATGGAATGTTGGCCTTTATTTCAAAGGGAATGGAGTATAAAAATAGGGAAGTCCTACTAAAATCAAACAAGGCACTAGTTAGACCACACCTAGAATACTGTGAACAGTTTTGGTCCCTTATCTAAGGAAAGGTATACTGGAATTAGAGGCAGTCCAGAGGATGTTCATTAGTTTGATGCCGGGTATGGAGGGATTTTCTTATGAGGAGAGGTGGAGTAGGTTAGGTCTTTACTCTTTGGGGTTTAGAACAATGAGAGGCAACCTTATTGAAACATACAAGATTCTTAGGGGGCTTGATAGGGTGGACACTTGGAGGTTGTTTCCCCTTGTGGAACAGCCTACGACCAGGGAGCATAATCTCTGATTAAGAGGGCGCCCATTTAAGACAGAGGTGGGGGGGAATTTCTTCTCTCAGAAGGTAGTGAATCTGTGGAATTCTTTACCACAGAGGGCTGTAGAGGCTGGATCATTGAGTATATTTAAGGCTCAGATGGACAGATTTTTAATCAGTATGGGAATCAAGGCTTATGGGGGAAAGGCAGGAAACTGGAGTTAAAGATTATCAGATCAGCCATGATCTCACTGAATGGCGGAGCAAACTCGATGGGCCGAATGGCCTACTTCAGCTCCTTTATCTTATGGTCTTATGGTCATGGGCGGGTTTCTGACTTTTAGCCCTGCCGGCATAATGTATTAGTACAAATCAGCATGATGACATTAGAAACACCACTCAACACTATCACTTCCTATATTACATTCAACGCGGCGGGTGTGCTTATATCTGGGAGCGTATTATTCAGCCCAATGTCTGTAATGAAACAGGGGAGCTGGAGGCAATCAGGCATTGGGAGGAACCAGACAAAGCAGGGATTACTGAGACATACCTATTGAAAGATCAGGATTGGGAATTAAAAATCGCACGCTATAACATATTTAGAAAAGATAGAGATGGATAAGTGGAGCTAGAGTAACTGTCCTTATGAAAGATAATATAATGGCAGTAGAAAAAAAAATGGATGTATATCTCAGCAAGACAAAAATAGAATCTATACAGAGGGAGATATAAAAGATTATAAAGGCTCAATTAGGCTAATTGGTTTTGTTAACAGACCACCTGATAGTGTAAGGGAGGTAGAAGAAGAAATGTGCAGACAAATTAGGGGATTGTGTAAAAAACATAGAATAAGAAGTGAAGAGAGCACTCAGTAGAACATATGCCTCCATCTCGTTGTGTTAACTCAACAGTATTACAATTAGCCAGCTCTTGAGTTTTTTTTCCCAGCTTAATTGATGCTCTGTAACTGCAAAGCTGAAAAAATAAATCACTTTATTAAGAACTTGCATCTCACTGAGGAGACTTCAGGCCAAACCACATCCAACAACCTGCCCTGAAAACTCTGCTCACATTTTGACAACAACTGAGACAATCCACAACATCGTAAAACAATCAACAACATTCTAAATAAAACAACCCACAACATTCTAAAAGAAAAAAAATGTCAATTTTCCATATCTCCCAATGTTAGCAGATCCTTTAAAAAATTCCAGGATCTGGATCTGCATCTTTGCCAAAAAATTAAATCAGTTCTTCCCTGGGCCAAACCTTATCTATGTACTGGGTTTCATTGAAAGTTGTCTATTAGTTTTTGATACATGTTATTTACAGACAAACGGATGAACAAACTGGGGTGAAAATATCACATCGGCCCATCTTCATGGGAAATTTCAGCCACCCTGATACTACTTGAGCAGAAAGGATAGGTAAAAGAGTTAAGAGAATGGAGCTCCTACAATGTGTACAGGACTCCTTTCTAAACCCAATATATATATTTCTATATATACGGCTCGAGTAATAGGGAATGAACCAGAGCAGATAAGAAAAGTAAAAGTGGGGGAACACCTTGCCAATAATAACCAACAATAATTTGTTTTAAGATGACAATAGAGAAGCATATTAGTATGATGTAAACCAGGTTAACAGATTCAAGGAGAACTAATTTTGAGCTGTTGAGGATAGAACTTGCAAAAATAAAATGGGGAACAATAATGGCAACCAGCAATGTAGGACCATAGTGGAAATATTCAAACCTGTGTTCAACAGAGTGCAGGAAAAATATATCCTGCTAAAAGTAATAAGAAACAAAATACTATTGAGACCCCATGGATGAATAAAGACATAAAGGAAAAACATGAGAGTTGAGAAAGAGAAACGCATTAAGTGCATAGGCAGCAGCATAATAAGGGACAATAAAGGAAATTAGGAAGCAAAATGGAACTGTGAATTTAAATTATCAAGGGTCATAAAGCAAAATAATAACAAATTAGACAGGCACATCGAATTTAAAAAAGGAAAGCCTTGATGGGAATAGGACCATTAAGGGGTAGGTAGATTAATACCAGAGGTAATGATAGAGAAATCAAACAATCATTTAGCTTCCGTATTTACCAGGGAGGTAGAACAGGTCAGCATGACATCGAATGATGAGATAATGAGATAAGTCCATTTAAAATAAAAGGGGATGCATTGAATAAACTAAACAAACTTAGAGGATAAGACCCCTGGTCTGGATGGATCGTATCCTTGTATTTTAAAAGAATCTAGGGAAGAGATAGCAGAGGCATAATTACATATATTTCACAATTTGTTGGGAAAAGGTGTAGTGCCAGAGGACTGGTGGGCAGCTAATGTAATTTCTATATTTAAGAAGGGTGATAGGATATGTCCAGGGAATTATAGGCCAGTCAGCTTAACATTGGTGGTAGGTAAAATTATGGAATCTTTAGCAAAGGAGAGAATAGACAAATGTCTAGAAACAAAAAAATATCAGAGGCCGTGGCTGATGACACCCGTGCGGCGGCTCGCAACTTGGTGGAGCAGACCATCGGGATGCTGAAGATGAGGTTCCAGTGCTTGGACTGGTCTGGTGGAGCACGGCAATGAAGTCAACAGAGGGTGTCATGCATCGTTGTCATCTGCTGTGCCCTTTATAGCCTGGCACTCCAACGGGGAGATGAGCTGGCTGAGGAGGAGATCGAGGAGCTGGAGGTCTCCTTGGATGAGGCGAACGGCAATGGGGATGAGGGTGAGGGGGTCCTCAGTGGTGACGATGATGGGGATGAGGCTCTCGCACTGGCTAGACGAGGCAGATGCTCAGGAGGCCCTCATAGCTGCCAGGTATGTGGAGGATGATGACGACGTGCAGTGAGGTGTCCCCATAGATCCTCACATCGCAGTTCTGAACTGCAGTCTGGCTTATGGCAGCACCACAATCTTCTCTATGAGAATGCTCCTGTCATGGAGATGCAGTGGAGGCCCTAATAGGCGTTTGATCGCTGGAGGATGATGACAACATGTAGTGAAGACACTCCATAGATCTTCACTTAGCCGCTGAGAATGTCTGACTCCTGTCTGGCCGAGGGTATATTGCATGCGCTCCATGATCAGGGCCATCTCAGAAACACAGCCATGAAACTTTAGATGCATCTGATGTTGTGTCCGCCTTTAGCGTGTCAGCCCTTCAGGATCTGGTGCACAGCATCACTTGTTGCAGATGCTGGTGTGATGGGGGCCAGTCCCACCTTAAAGGTGCTGAGAGCACACAGAGAGTATGAGAGAACTCTGTGGCGCCTGCCCACTACATTCTGGCAGCAATGACCAGCACTGCCGAGGTGCAGGCATCAGCAATATTTCCGGGGAATGTGAGGCTGGACCATCACTGTGGTCTGAAGGCTGCACAGAGCACAGGGAAGAGGCCCTGGAGTGAGACACCTGCCTTTTATCTTGTGCAGAAAGGTTTCACATCTGAGTGATAAGAACACTGCTCATCAGAACAAGGAACCATAGGCAGGGAGACTTCTTAGGGGTTTATTGACAATTATGAACTGTATGTACAAATGATCAATAACCGTGCCCAGGCTGTGCCACTACTTTTACCTAACCCTGCCGCTACGTCTTGGTGCTCCCCGGGCATCCACAGCAGAGGTGGAGGCAGCCTGCTGACTGTGACGCCCTGTCTGTGATGACTTTGGTAGCTGTGCCCTGGAGGGCTGAGACTTGGTAGGTGCGGGCCTGCTTTCTGGGTCCTGCTGTGTGCCTGTGAAGCCAGAGCTGTGGAGGTCACAGGAACAGGGGAGTCAGAAGGGAAAGGTCTCTCCCAGAGTCATCTGGATGGATGGCCCCGGAGCGTGTACCTGCTGATCCTCCTTCCTATGGGTGCCCGAGGGCCCCTGGCTGACTCGGTGAGCGGAACGGGTAGCTGGAGTGAGATTGAGCTGCTCAGCACCCCTCTCACGTACACGCTGTTGGAAGCCAACTATAGCATCAGCGATGGAATTAAGCCTACGCAGCAGTGCAGGAGTGAGGTCCTGGACCAAGGGCTCCATGGCCGCTGCCATCCTGGCAGCGTTGATACGCTGCATTACCTGAAGATGGATGGAGTCCTCCAACATGCTTTGCAATCTGAGCAGTGTAGCAGACATCCCTTCCTGTTGTTCCCTAGCTTGCCTTTGCAACTCCAGCAACTGTGACATGACTGAGTCCAGAGGCTTGTCATCTGATTCGACTTAGCAATGTCCTGGCCTCCAGCAGTCCTCCAAATGCTGGGGACCTGAGAAGTCCCTGCCTCCACCTGCTGTGGATCAGAAAGTGTGATGTGCTCACCAGATTGTGATCCTGAGGCTACTCTAAAGCTAGGTCCCACCGAGGTGTGTGTCTCTGCGCTGGTGGAGGGTGTGGGTGATGGAGCGCCGTGATGGGTCTTCAGGGAGGGTGCCTCCAGATTCCTCTTCAGAGCTTTCTTCGGAGTTTGATTGGAGGCCCTGGGTCATGGACTCTGTCGGCTGTTTGGCCAATGTGCCTGCGAAAGCAAGGGGAGGTAATTAGTGCATGGCAGTGGCCTGTGAAAGAGGACACATCACTCACAGCATGGTTGTCTGATGGATGTTGCACTGCTGGATCCTCACTTGGAGGAGCAGGGCTGACCTCACCATAAGACCATAAGACCATAAGACATAGGAGCAGAAATTAGGCCATTCGGCCCATTGAGTCTGCCCTGCCATTCAATCATGGCTGATAAGTTTCTCAACCCCATTCTCCCGCCTTCTCCCCATAACCTTTGATCCCCTTACCAATCAAGAACCTATCTATCTCAGTCTTAAATACACTCAATGACCTGGCCTCCACAGCCTTCTGTGGCAATGAATTCCATAGATTCACCACTCTCTGGCTAAAGAATTTTCTCCTGATCTCTGTTCTAAAAGGTCTTCCCTTTACTCTGAGGCAGTGCCCTCAGGTCCTTGTCTCTCCTACTAATGGAAACATCTTCCCCATATCCACTCTATCCAGGCCTTTCAGTATTCTGTAAGTTACAATCAGATCCCCACTCATCCTTCTAAACTCCATCGAGTATAAACCCAGAGTCTTCAAACGTTCCTCATATGTTAAGCCTTTCATTCCTGGGATCATTGTCGTGAACCTCCTCTGGACCCTCTCCAGGACCAGCACATCCTTCCTGAGATATGGGGCCCAAAATTGCTTACAATATTCTAAATATGGTCTGACCAGAGCCTTATAAAGCCTCAGCAGCACATCCCTGCTTTTATATTCTAGTCCTCTCGAAATAAATGCCAACATTGCATTTGTCTTCCTAACTACCGGCTCAACCTGCAAGTTAATCTTAAGAGAATCCTGGACTAGGACTCCCAAGTCCCTTTGCACTCCAGATTTCTGAATTCTCTCCCCATTTAGAAAATAGTCTATGCCTCTATTCTTCCCACCAAAGTGCATGACCTCACACTTCCTCACACTGTATTCCATCTGCCACTTCTTTGCCCATTCTCCTAACCTGTCCAAATCCTTCTGCAGCCTCCCCGCCTCCTCAATACTACCTGTCCCTCCACCTATCTTTGTATCATCTGCAAACATAGCCAGAATGCCCTCAGTTCCTTCATCTAGATCATTAATCACCGTCAGTACAGGACTGGTCCCGGTCATAGCCAGCCGGCTGGATGGCTCTGTTTTTGAATTCTGACAGAATTTTGATCTCCAGCGTCCCTCCACCTGTCTGTGACCTTTCCCACCTGTTGTGAGCCAGTTTGTCCTGCATGGATAGAGATGGGGAGAGTGCAACAGGACTCCTGCCAGGCCAGATGATAAGTATGCTAGGCCTGTGTGGGTGGTGAGTGATCCCATGGACGGGATGAGGACAATGACGGTGTGTGTGAGAAAGTGAATGGTGATGTCCCTTGCACTGGCAGTGAGTGAGGGCCCTGTGGATGTGTGATGGGTTTGTGTGTGTGTGTGAGTTGGGAGCGATGAAAGGAGTGACTTACCCTGGCAGAACGGAAGAAATCATTCATCCTTTTGCGGCCCTGGGTGGCTGTCCTCCTCTGCAGGATGTTCACGCTGACCACCGCCTCCCAAGTCGGGTTGGTGACTTTGCTGCCCATCCTGCGGCCAGAGCTGGGGTATAGCACAACTCCTCGGGCCTCCACGGCATTCAGCAGTCGCTTGAGGGGCCCATCATCGAAGCAGGGGGTTGCAGTCTTTTTGCCTTTGTGGGCCATGTTTCCCAGGCAGCGGTGCTGAGCTGGTGGCGATGAGCGATTTGCTGGCCTTTTAAAGACGGCGTCCGGCGTGATGCAACAGTGGGGTGATGGTGAGCAGGAAGATGAGAGCCTGCCCACCATGGAAACAGCGTGTCTGCGACAGTGAATAAATAATAAGGTGGGCTCTGGACGATATGGTGTGAATACCCACTATTTTCATCAGCGGGTAGGATTCCATTTTACCCGCCCGCTACCACACTTCATGCAATTCTGGGAAAATTCTGCCCAAGGTTTCTTTTACATTCACACAGCATTTTAACTATACTGTGGGTCTATCACCATAATTTCTTACTTTCCCTTAGTCATTTTCTTTAACACCAAAATTTCTATTATATCTCAACCTTACGCAAAGAGCTGGACCATGGTCTCCCTGACAGAAGAGCTCATCTCTCCTCATCTCAGCAGGGACTGGTACCTGTTGCCTACCCCTTTTCCCTTTTAAGTTCTGAATTCCCTTGCGTGCCCTGCACCCTACATTCCCTGAAAAGCCTTTATTCCTCAGCACAATAAACTGTTCTAACCAAAAGGTCTGTTACCTTTTCATCTCTTAGCTTTTTCTCTTTTGTCCATTCTTGGATGAACACAATTTCTTCGAAGGGGACCCTGTCCCACTCCTCCAGGCACCCAGTGAGCAGTGTCTGAATCTCTTTATTGGACAACTTCTCGACATCAAAAGGGGCCTTGCTCCTTTTCTGTTCCTTTACCAAATGGTAAGCCACCTTCATACCCTCACACTCAGCCTTCAAGTCCTGAGCCTGTGCCTCAACCTCTTAATATAACTTCAATACTGGTTTCTCTCTTCCTCTATCTTACAGAGTTAGCCCTGATAATAGCTCACATCTGTTTATGCCCTGACTGTTCAGTGGCCCTTTCTGTCTTTAGTTCCTCAAGTTCCTTCGTCAAATGGTTAATTACTGCACCCCTGTCTAAGGTTTGTTTCCTCAGAATCTCTACTTCTTGTCTGCCTGAGTTTAATATTTTCACACTGATCATTATGGTGTTGATACACCACACCGACTTTTCTATCTTCTTCCGCCTTTGGGATGACTCGGTCCCTCGACCCATCCTAATGGATCCTTTGAATTAGCTATTTCCCTTAATCAAGCCTCACTTGGCTTTAGCTTCTCACAGTTATACTTCCGTAACCCTCATTTCCATTGTCACGGGTGGATCACTTTTCCTCTCCCACTTTGTCCATGTTCAGACGTATCACCTACTGGTGTCCTGTCGTGTGGTCACCAATTCTCTTGGGGTGCCCCTTTTCCCTTGGGTACCCTCCCCACCCTAAAGTTCATATCACCAGATTCACCAGTGTACGGCTTGGACAGAATGACCAGTGAGATAAGTTTCTTCTGATAATTCACAATCGCTTTATTGGATCACCCACAGCCCTCAGAGAAGGGCTACATTCAGCAATCACAAAATGCAGTTACAATTATAGTTACATTACCAGGAAGCCTGTCCCATTAGAGGCTAACCCCCCACCTTGTTCCCAATACAGACACTTCTATGATTAACTAAAATAATACGGGATAACCACAGAATTAAAATAATCCACTCCCAGTACCAAACACAAAGTCACCACGACTCAGTTTAAATCTACAAAACCACAGGCAAAACACCACGTTTTGTCCTGAAACCTTAAGAAAAGCCCTCAGACCAATATCACCACGATATGGCTGAAATCGCTTACAATCCCCAACATGCCTGGTCTGTCTGGTGTAGAATGTAGGCCTGAGTCAAGGTGACCAGCACTGACCCTTCTTCTGACTGCAGCCCAGGTACTCTGATGTGCTCTTCTTTTATAATAATTTAACTCAGAGGTGTCAAAACATATTTCCTGTTGTTCCAATGTCCATTTAGTTTGAGTCCACGCAAAGTTCAAACAAATGTAGTCGGCTCCTGCTGGTTGAAACAATGCGGGGTTTTCCATGGAAGATGTATCCAGACGAATGTCATCAGTTCTTATTGTCTGAGCTTTTGGAGGTGGCACAGTAACAGCAGCTGGCTCCAAGGTTAATAAGAGCTTGAATGACCCTATTCCAGTACCATTGTCTGTGGTGCAGACCTTAGTTGCATAATTCCTTGAGTGCATTGTATTGATGATATGTCCTTTGTGCCATTGTATTGGGTAATCAGACTTCTTGATTGCATTAGTCAATAGCAGGCAATGGCATTTCCCTGGTACCATTGTCCCCTGATAGCAGTCAGTCAATTTCCAAATCCTTTTGATGAGAGACTGTTTTTGCTGGGTGTCCAAATTAACCCCTTGCTGCCTGGCCCTGTGCTTGGCTTTTGTATTTTTATAGTTCCACACATGAGTTCAAAACATGCCTGTGGGTTTGAATTTTATATTCCATAAATGTCCCTGTCAGAGGGGATTCCGATCTTATATGTTGGAGCTGCACTAATTCAGGCAAATTGAGAGTATCCCATCACACTCCTGACTTGTGCCTTGTAGATAGTGGACCGGCTTTGGGGAGCTTTGAGATGAGTTACTTGCTGCAGGGTTTCCAGCCTCTGACCTGCTCTTGTGGCCACAGTATTTATATGGTTGGGAGATCAGTTTCTGGTCAATGATAATGTTGATAGTGGGGGATTCAGTGATGGTAGTGCCCTTGAATGTCAAAGGGAGATGGTTAGATTCTCTTTTGTTGGAGATGGCCATTATTACTTGGAAGGTGCAAGTCTGGGTGGGGTAAAGGAATAAAGGGATCTCAGAGTACAAATAAATCAATCACTAAGAGTTGCACTGAGGTCCTAAGAGAAGCTAACCTAGGCGTGAGCTGTATTTGGTTTTGGAAAATGTTGGTGAATCACGCACAATGTGGGTCCAAATATCCAGTCAACGCTACATGAGGAAGAATCCCTGCTGGGATGTGTGAGGTCAGAAAAGTACTCCAGCTGCAAACTGTGTCAAAACAGGCTTAGTACTGAAAGGCAAGTAAATGTTCAGTCACTGCTGCCATCAAGTGGCTGTTTTTCATATTGCATAATAACTTGAAACTCAAAATGACAGTTTTGGTGAGAATATGTATTTGATTGGTTCAAAATTAAATTTAATTTAAACTTATTTCAGACATTTTTCTTTTAAATTATTATTTTTCCTAATTATCCTAAAGTAACTGGACCAACTTAAGAAAAATTACACCTCTAATTGTCACCCTCTGTTGAAATTCCCTGTTTAAAAAAATCGCTGTCTTACATTGCAATTAATAAGGCTCAGGGACATTATAGGACATTGGCTTATGAGGTCTGCACTATTTTAAGCATGTTTTAATATCTCCAGGCCAGGGTTAAATTCTTTATATCATTTTTAGTTTTCAAATGAGTTTCTGTGAGCAACATTTAGTCAGTAAAGGAGATTCCAGGCAAACAGTATTTTACCTGATAAGGAGAAGCCATTAATCAGCATCTGCTCCAGCCTTGGAAAGGCATCTATCATAGGTTTGGAAAATTAGGGATGAAGTATGGGGTGTAATTGGTGTTAAAACTATTTGAAGCTGATTGGATGAGGTAATATTTTTGAACAAGTGGATCCTCACATAACTAAAATGAGTGAAGTATAAAGTGAAGCCAGAAAAGATACGTCAGAATCATAAACTTTTGCCAGCCAACTCTGTCCATCCCAAAATCAGTGACACAATGATTTCAATGGTACTCGGTACCAGAAGTGTCTCAAATATAAATATAGTTGTTATATGTAATAGATATGTAGCTTCTGTGGAGTGACAATCACAGTTAGATTGCCACTCCGCTCCTATTTACTTACCCTGAAATACAGCCTCACTTTTCTCGCCCAACCTTCTGACTCATGCCAGGTGAGAAATGTGCAGAGCAGCGTGTGCCCGAGGCCTTGAGTCGAGGGCAGCTGAGTCTCAGGTATGGAAGCCAAGCACCCCTTTTTTACAGCCCTAGCCGCCATAAATCACGTAGGTTTGAAGGCCATGCCACTTTGAGAAGCCAGGGAGAAGGTAAGTGTATAAGGCAAGTGGGCACGATTGCAAGCTAGGGCAGGGGATGGCCAGTGGAGGTATTGGGCATTCAGTGGAGGGGATGGTCAGTGGAGGGGTGTTGGGAGGTCAGTGGGGAAGGTAGTCGGTCAGGGGTGTGGTCAGTGGCGGGGTTCATGTAATTAGTGGGGGTAGTCAGTGGGGAGGGTGCGGTGGTCAATGGGGGAGTTAGTGGGGGAGTCAGGTGGTCAGTGGGGGGGGTGGTCAGTGGGGGTGGTTGGTGGTCAGTGGGGGATGGGGAGGGTAGCCGGGGGTTCTGGATATAGTCAGGGGCTGGAGGGTAGTCGGGCAGATGGGGTAGCAGTGGGGTGGGAGAGGGTAGTTGGGGACTGGGGTGTTGTCGGGATATGGGGTGGGTACGTGGGGGGATTAGGGTTGGGAACAAGATCTACCTGCAGAGGATGTGGCTGAGTTCATCCATGTTGTGGCCTCAGACTGCAGCAGAGCGAAGATATAATGAGGCTCATATCGCAACTCGCAACTTGGTGGAGCAGACCATTGGGATGCTGAAAATGAAGTTCGGGTGCCTGGACCGGTCTGGTGGAGCCCTGCAATACAATACTTTGTCCGCCTTCAGCACCTGACCCTTTCAGGAGCACCACAACATTGGTCACAGATGCTAAAGAGATGGGGGCCAGCCCCACCTTAAAAGGTACTGAGAGCACAGAGACAATGATGGAATTCTGTGACGCCTGCCCACGACATTCTGGCAGCAATGACAAGCACCACTGAGGTGCAGGCATGACTATTGTGGCCAGGGAGTGTGAGGATGGACCATCACTGTGGTCTGAAGGCCGCACAGAGCACAGGGAAGAGGCCCTGGACTGAGACACCTGCCTTAATCTTATGCAGAAAAGTTACACATCTGAGTGACATGAACACTGCTCATCAGCGCAAGGAGCCATAGGCAGGGAGACATTGTTGAGCGTTTATTTAAAATAGTCAACATTATGTACAAGTGATTAACACCTGTGAACACAGCTACAGCTTGTTACTGCTGAGCTGTGTGCTGTTGCTGTGGTTGAGCTTGGTGCTGAGCTGTGTGCTGTTGCTGTGGTTGAGCTTGGTGCTGAGCTGTGTGCTGTTGCTGTGGTTGAGCTTGGTGCTGGCTGTTGCTGTTGCTGTGGTTGAGCTTGGAGCTGAGCTGTGTGCTGTTGCTGTGGTTGAGCTTGGTGCTGGCTGTTGCTGTTGCTCTGGTTGAGCTTGGTGCTGGCTGTTGCTGTTGCTCTGGTTGAGCTTGGTGCTGGCTGTTGCTGTTGCTCTGGTTGAGCTTGGTGCTGGCTGTTGCTGTTGCTCTGGTTGAGCTTGGTGCTGGCTGTTGCTGTTGCTCTGGTTGAGCTTGGTGCTGGCTGTTGCTGTTGCTCTGGTTGAGCTTGGTGCTGGCTGTTGCTGTTGCTCTGGTTGAGCTTGGTGCTGGCTGTTGCTGTTGCTGTGGTTGAGCTTGGTGCTGAGCTGTGTGCTGTTGCTGTGGTTGAGCTTGGTGCTGGCTGTTGCTGTTGCTCTGGTTGAGCTTGGTGCTGGCTGTTGCTGTTGCTCTGGTTGAGCTTGGTGCTGGCTGTTGCTGTTGCTGTGGTTGAGCTTGGTGCTGGCTGTTGCTGTTGCTCTGGTTGAGCTTGGTGCTGAGCTGTGTGCTGTTGCTGTGGTTGAGCTTGGTGCTGGCTGATGCTGTTGCTCTGGTTGAGCTTGGTGCTGGCTGATGCTGTTGCTGTGGGATTTCCAGTGGCTGTTGCTGCTGCTGTTTTCCTGTGGCTGTTCCTGATATTGTGTTGCTGCCTTCCCTCAAGCTTTCTTCCATCCTTTGTGCTGCTGAAGACCTGGAGCCTGCAGGGCCTGAGGCCTCGAGGAAAGAGAGAGAGAGAGAGAGAGATGCTGCTGCTGCTGCAGGACAAGGAGGAGGCAAGGGCTGTTTGGTTTAACATTTGAGGTGGGAGTCTGGACCTTTGTTCAGTGGGGGCTGAAGACAGCTGTGTGTTTTATAGGGGGAGAAGAGAAGACCACTGCAGAGACTTGGGGGAGAAGGGGTGTGAGTGTGTGTGTGTGTGTGTTTAAGATCTTGCCACCACACATCCCCCCCCATCCCTCGCTCCGACCGTGTCTGAGTCCGGGTAGCTGGTGCTGCCTGGTGAAGCAGGATAGGGCTGACCCCTGTGTGCCAGGCAGTACCAGCTGCCTGGTGAAGACATCGGCCTCCCCCTACAGGAAGAACATCGAGGCCCCCACCCACACTCCACTCCGCCGAGTGACACCCACCTACCCTTTACCCTTTCCCTTCTGTGTCTCCCTGTCCTTTACCCCTCTCCCTCCTCTCCTCTGTTTTTTGTCATCCCGGAGGAGGAGGTTACACCATCCGTCCCCCCTCTCCCCGGGGTGGGATATTGTGGAATATAGAGCTCGGGGTGGGTGTGGCTCAGCGCCTATGGCTGTGACAGGGTCGCCTGTAGCCGGGCCTTCCCGGGCGAATGAGAGGAGGTGCTGTCACCGTGGTGGGGCTCCTGGAGTAAATATATGTGGGAACAGCTGCTTCTGCGGCCCCGTCAACTTTCCGCCTTCTCACCAAGACCCTGGGGGTGAAGAACCACACCCATCCCGAAATGACGATCGAGGCGTGCGCCAAGGCTGGAGCTCGGGCTGTCGGCCTCTCAGCCGTAGTTGCCGCCTCGAAAATGTACGACAAAGCTGTAAGGTCAGAGTGGGCAGTGCACCTGGCCCTAGAAAACGGGCTCACTGTGGGTGGAACGTTACAGGCGGTGGACCCCTTTGGAGACCACCGCCCAGAGGATCATCATTTCCACTGACCCACCCTTTGCCCCCAGTGAGCGCCTCCTCCCCCACCTCCATCACTGGGGGGAGGTTAGGTCAGGGGTTGCACGGATCCAACACACATACTCCTTCTGGTGCCAGGTATTCATCCACCTATCCCAGGAGGAGTGCGTGGAGAGGGCCGCCTACCGGGTCTTCTGGATGGTGTCCGGTGCCAGGCCTGCAAGGAGGTGGGGCACGTCTGTAAGAGCTGCCCCCCCTCCAAGGCCGCCAGCACCATCCAGGCGGCCATGGCTAATGCCGCCAATCCTCCCCTCACCGCCACTCCATCTCCCTCCCCTCAAGGGGAGGTGCCACAAGCAGCCACTGCCATCTCAGCTGCAGGCGAGGCGGGGGGAGAGACCCAGCGCTGTAAGAGTGTGCGGAGGAAGACCCGCCACCTGGGAGGAGACCCCCCCAAATCCTCCCTGATCCCCAGACCCCCGAAAACACCGGCTCGTGCCCCCGGGTCCATGTACACCTCAGTGCCATGTGTTGGGCCCAGCATCGTCTCCGCGCGGGTACCCAGGCCCGATGGTGCGCGACCCCAAGCAGGTGGTCCTGTTAAAGAGGGTGGACCTGCCCAAACCCCAGAGGGTGGAGCATCCAGAGGGGCTGGACAAGGCGGCAGGGCCCTCACAGATGGAGGTCTCCCCAGCCCCCAGCCTACCCTGGAAGAGACGGTGCCCCTTGGAGGGGGTGGACCTCGTGACTCGCGAAGTCGGATAAGTCCCCTCTGGGGGGAGCCCAAGCCCCCGTTCCCTCGCTGCAGTCCCGCTGAGCAGGGCCCCTCGGGGGTCGGCGAGGGAATCGCCCTTGCGGTGGTGCCCCACCCCGACCCACCTTGTACCCCCGAGATGCCACCTGGTCTGCCAGGGGACTGTAGCAGTCCCTTCATGGCCCCAATAACTGGGTCATCGGGCGTCAGTGGCGAGGGAGGCCTCCCGACTCTCTCCCAACCTTCAGCACCGGGCGCATCCGTGCTAGGTCCAGGGCTTTTTCCAGACTCGCTGGGCGACCCGATGTCTGGGGAGGTGGGGGGCTCTGAGCCACTGCCATCCTTTGGCCCAAGTCCTCAAGAGGAGACCAGAGAGGAGCCCTCTGTCCTTGATCCTGGGGGTGGGATCGAGGTGGAGGTGGAGCCTACTGGCAGCTCCGAACCAGCCCCCGCACTCAATACGGGGGAGGGGTTGGAAGCTGGAGGCGACGACCTGGAGGAGGACGGGGTCTCGGTAGAGAGCACCATGGACGTCATTGTCGGGTGCGGTGGTGGGTCCCCTGATGCCCCCCGACCGACTCTCTCCTCATCCCTGTACGGGGACTCCGACGTGTTTTAGCGAGTAATCGCGGTCACCGAGACAGGGTCCAGTCGGCCCTGGACCTGTGGTTTTCTTTTCCTCTTGTGTTCTGGTCCACCCACAAGGCCCTCAAGGCCATTGGGCTGCACTGGAACTCTAAAACAAGGGTCTCCACGTTTCTCGCTGGGCTCCTGTAGGAGAGGGAGGATTAGAATAGTCCTCTCCTTCTTGCATTTTGCATTAGGTGACGGTAGCACATAATCCTGACAATGAAGACAACCACAGCCAGCCTCAACTTCAACAGCAGCAGAGACGCACAGTGCAGGTTCCAGAACTTCTCAGTCCTCCGGGACGGGAAGTATGCGTTGTGCTTCCTGCAGGAAACCCATACCGTTCCGGGAGACAAATCTACGTGGCTCCTGGAGTGGCGAGGGGGGGTCTGCATGAGTCACCTAGCCTCCAATTCAGGCGGGGTGGCTATCTTGTTGGCCCCGCATTTTCAGCCGGAGATCTTGGGGGTCAAGGAGCCGGTGCCAGGCTGGTTGCTGCACCTGACTGTGCGCCTGGGGGGCGCAGTGCTTCACTTTGTGAATGTGTACGCTCCCCTGGGCGCGCAGCAGCAAGCGAGACTCTTTGAGGAAGTGTCCACTCACCTCGGCTCCATCGACGCGGGTCGTGCATTGTCTTTGGGGAGGGATTTCAACTGTACCCTTGGGGCCAGGGACTGTCACAGTGCCCAGCACTGCATGCTAGGTATGAGTAAGTTGAGGGACCTGGTTGATTTGGTGGACGTCTGGCGACATCTCCATCCTGATTCCAGCGTTTTCACCTTTGTGTTACCTGGAGTCGGAGCGTCCATACTCGACCGTCTTTACATTTCGAAGGCGTACGTGTCCTGCATTCCATTGGCTTCTGTGCAGCAGGTGCCGTGCACGGACCACCGTCTGGTGTGGACGGAGCTCGCTCCGTTCTGCGCTCGGACGGGGTCCGCGTACTGGCACTTTAACAACCTGTTGCTGGAGGAAGAGCGGTTTCTGGACTCATTTCGTCATTTCTGGGCCGGCTGGAGAAGGAAGCGGGGAGGCTTCTCCTCCTTGAGGCTATGGTGGGACGTGGGCAAGACTCACATCCGCGTTTTCTGTCAGGAGTACGCGAAGGGGTCGACAAAGAGGCGGAAACCCGGGATCGAGGAGTTAGAGAAGGAGGTGCTCGACCTGGAGGCACGTCTCCGTCAGCCCGACGCGGACCCGGCCCTGCGGTCGGTGTACGATGAGAAGAAGGGCGCGCTGCGGGACCTGCAACTCGCCGGGTCCCGGGGTGCGTTCGTGAGGTCACGGATCCGGTTCCTCAAGGACTTGGACCCCGGCTCCCCCTTCTTCTACTCGCTGGAAAAAAGGCACGGGGTCCGTCAGCAGCTCCTTACGCTGCTGGCCGACGACGGATCCCTCGTCTCGGATCTGGAGGGCATCAGGGCCTTTGCCAAAGGCTATTACACTGCCCTGTTCTCTCCAGGTCCGTCCAGCGAGGATTCTCGCAGAGTTTTGTGGGAGGACCTGCCGCAGGTCGGCCCGGAGGGCGCCGGAAAGCTTGACTCCCCTATAAGTCTGGGGGAGCTGGCCGGCGCCCTCGACAGTCTCTCAAGGGCCAAATCCCCGAGGCTGGACGGGCTGACCATGGAGTTCATCAGGGCGTTCTGGGACGTCCTGTGGAACGACTACGCGGGGGTCCTGGGGAGAGTATCGCCCTGCTGCCAAAGAAGGGGGATCTCCGCCAGCTTAAGAACTGGCGCCCAGACTCCCTCCTCCACACGGATTACAAGATCTTTGCCAGGGCAATGTCTTCTCACCTTGGCACCGTGCTGGACCACGTGATCCACCCTGACCAGTCCTACACGTTC
This sequence comes from Cetorhinus maximus, assembly GCF_964194155.1. Classification (NCBI taxonomy): domain Eukaryota; kingdom Metazoa; phylum Chordata; class Chondrichthyes; order Lamniformes; family Cetorhinidae; genus Cetorhinus; species Cetorhinus maximus. The sequence continues at coordinate 27,030,752 of NC_135882.1, read as the reverse complement.
CGGGCCAGACCATCTTTGATAATATCCATCTGGTCCGGGACGTCATCCACTTTTCCCAGAGTACTGGTCTGTTGAGCTCTTTCCTGTCTCTTGACTAGGAGAAGACATTCGACAGGGTGGATGACGAATATTTATTCGGGGCTCTGCGAGCATTGCTATAGAGGGAGTCCAGCGAAGGTTTACCCGACTGATTCCTGGGATGGTGGGACTGACATTTGAGGAGAGATTGAGTCGGTTAGGATTATATTCGCTGGAGTTCAGAAGAATGAGGGGGGATCTCATAGAAACCTATAAAATTCTAACAGGATTATACAGGGTAGATGCTGGAAGGATGTTCCCAATGGTGGGGGAGTCCAGAACCAGGGATCACAGTCTGAGGATATGGGGTAGACCATTTAGGGCTGAGATGAGAAGAAATTTCTTCACCCAGAGAGCGGTGAGCCTGTGGAATTCGTTACCACAGAAAGTAGTTGAGACCAAAACGCTGTTTGTTTTCAAGAAGGAGTTAGATATAGCTCTTGGGGTGAAAGGGATCAAAGGGTATGGGGAGAAAGCGGAGCAGGCTATTGAGTTGGATGAACAGCCATGATCGTAACGAATGGCGGAGCAGGCTCGAAGGGCTGAATGGCCTACTCCTGCTCCTAGTTTCTACGTTTTTATTTGGTTTTAGATGCATTTTATCACCTGGATCTGACTTCTGTACGCTGCCGCAGAGTGTCTAATTAAGGTTAACGGGTTCCTGCCAGCGCCCCTTCGCTTTGGGAGGGGAGTGTGTCAGGGCTGCCCCCTGTCTGGCCAATTGCATTCCATCTGCGCGGAGCCTTTCCTGCGCCTCTTGTGGAGGAGGTTGTGGGGACTGGTTCTGCGCAGACCGGGCATCGGGGTGGTCCACTCGGCTTATGCCGATGATGTGCTCCTTATGATTAGTGACCCGGCTGACCTGCGGAGGATGCGCGAGTGCCAGGAGGTCTACTCTGCCGTGTCCTCTGCCAGGATCAACTGGGGTAAATGTTCTGGACTCCTGGTCGGTCCGTGGCTGATGGATCCCCTACCGGAGGAGCTCAGGCCTTTCACCTGGAGCAGGACCAGTCTCCTCTACCTGGGGGTCCATCTCTGCCCTGCTGAGGAATCCTGGCCGGCGAACTGGCAGGAGTTGGAGGCTAAAGTCACCGCTCGCCTGCGGCACAGGACAGGGCTGCTCCGAGTGCCGTCTTACCGGGGTCGAGTACTGGTCATAGACCAGCTGATTGCCGCCATGTTATGGTACCAGGTGGTCACTTTGACCCCTCCCCTGGACTTTGTCACAAAAATCCAGAGAATGCTCATCGACTTCTTCTGGGACAAAAGGCTACACTGGGTCACTGCTGAGGTTCTGAGTTTCCCATTTAGGGAGGGCGGTCAGGTGCTGGTGTGCTGACACACCCAGGTGGTGACTTTCCACCTTCAGGCCCTGCAGCGATATCTTTACGTTGAGCCCCCTCCAAGATGGTGTGCCCTGGCGACATTTCTCTTTCGCCAGGTGCACGGCCTGAATTATGACATGCAGCTCCTGTTTATAGAGCTGAGGGGCCTTTGTGGCTCCTTGCAGGCATTGCCCATCTTTTATCAGGACCTGATCAAAGTCTGGAACATGGTCACCTCACGACGCAGCTCTCCGCCTTCAAGAGTAGCGGCTATTGTCAGAGAGCTGCTGCTCAGGAATCCGCCACTCCGTCCTTTTCAGTGTCTGGCAGAGAGGAGGGCTGTGGCTGCCGGGGTGACCAGGATCAGGGACGTGCTGGGTGGTGGAGTAGTGGGCTGGATGCTATCACAGGAGTTGGTGCATTGCGCATCCCGTGGATGTCTGCCTCATGGCCAATGCCATTTGAGATGTTAGGACAGTCGTGCTCGGACCCAATGTCGTACTGGGCCTTGAGGTGGCGCAGGTGCACGGTGGTCTTCCGTCTGAGCGTACCCCTGTTCGGACGGAATTCCGAAGCCCCAAACCCTTCCTCGGGAGCTGGTGCCCCGCAACCTGAGTAGCCTCACGGAAATGCCCTCCGTGTCCTTTAGCACAGAGGCGTGGAGGGGTTTCCTGTATGGGCTGCTGCTGCACGCCCTTTACTTACTTGTCCTCGCACGCCGCCTGGACACGCCCTGGTGTGCCTTGTTGCCGTCCGGGAGCGGAGGTGCCCAGTGGGGACCCTCTATGAGGTGTCCTCCCACCTTCCATTGGGGACCTGGGGTGGATGATGTTGCATGCAGCAGTCCCATACAACTGTAGGTTATGAAGGTTCACAGACTCCCAAGAGACCTGCGTCTTTTGCGGCCTTGTGGAGTCCATGGACCATGTCTATGGCCAGGATTTTTCATTGGTTGGGCGGGCTCGGCGGGAGTGGCTGGGGGTGGTCGTGGAGCCCACCGCCGCCTGCAATCGACTCCACACGGGTGGGCCGATTAAGGCCCGCGCAGCTTGGAACATGAGCAGCAGCAGCAGTGTGCGGGCGGAGGGAGGAGAGAGAGAGAATCAGGTGCAATCTCCCTGAGGCATGGAGCTGCCTCGGGGACATTGAAGCAATTGTTAAAAAAATAAAGAAATACGGTAAAAATTTAATGAAACATGTCCCCTATTTATTCTATTAAATAAATAGAAAGGTTTTATTTAAGTTGTAATAGCTTTAGGAAACCTTGTCCTGCTCGTGGATGAGGTTTCCAAAAAAACGTAAAGGCCGCTTGGAATTTTCTCCCGCCTGCCAACCATTAGGTTGGACGGGCAGCGTAAATTTGAAATGAATTAGTTAATTAATGGCCTTAATAGGCCTTTCAGTTATCAGCGGTCATGCAGCTGACTCTGGCACAGGCCCATCAAACAAAATATCGCAAGACAGCGCGGTGACGTTGGGACTGCGTTTTGGGCCCATCCCCGTACGCCGAATGTAAAATTCTGCCCTATGTTAATTGTTGTCGGCTGCACCCCCTTTTCAGCTGTTTAAACAATCTTTTACCGTTGGAGTAAGACGTATGGACTAATTTGAGATCTGTTGGAGCCCAAGACGATGCAACTGTTTAAATTTAACTCAAGAAATAGAGCTGCTGGGGGGACAGTTGCTTGTTATGTGACAAGTCTGAAGCAGTTAACTGAACATTGTGAGTTTGGTAAATCAGTGATATGCTTAGAGATTGTTTGGTGTGCGGTATAAACAAAAATGCGATTCAGAAGAGATTACTGACTGAATCAAATTTAGATTTCCAGAAGGTATTGGAAACTATCCTGGTAATGGAAGGTGCAGTGCGAGACTCAGAAGCCATGCGAAGAGCACAAAATGGCACCGTCCTCCATGTTGGACAGGGAGCCTCAACCGAAAAGAGTGCAGAGCTTTACTCCAAAACGGGAAGCAGCCACCGTTAGCAGACAAATTAAAAGGGATAACTTATCAGCAAAAGCATGGCATAATAGTAACAGAGGTGGAAGCAGACAACCCTGGACTAAATCCCAGTTTAAGAAGATCGAATATTTCTTCTGCCATTGTAATGTACACCTCATGAGATATTATAAAGACAGAATCAGGCAGACTTTCAGACAAAAGCAAAAACTCAATGAAATAAACAGTGTTGAAAAGTCTGAAGTAATAGATGCTGATATCTATTCACTATATAATTTAAAGGGAGGAAGAATGGAACATATATATAACCATGAGAGTGAATGAGAAGCCTATCAGAATGGAGGTGGATACTGGTACAGCCACTACGATGATAGATGAGCATACTTTTCAGTACTTGAATCATGGCGAACGTAAGCTGAATTTAGAAGAAACTGATGCCAAATTATAAACTTACACAGGAGAAGGCATAGAAGTCAAGGGTGTGTGTAAAGTCACAGTACACTATGGAGCTCAGTGAGATTACCCTTGATGGTAATAGCAGGCAAGGGGCTTAGTCTCCTCGGGTGAAACTGGCTGAAAGAAATTAAATTGGAATGGACTGAAATCTTCCAACTGAGAACTAATGGGCTTTCACATTTACCACAAAAATATGCCTCCGTTTTCAAGGATGAACTTGGAAAAATTGAGGGGCTACAAGCAAAAACTCATGTATATCCAGAGGTAATGCCAAGATTCATGAAGTCAAGACTAGTGCCTTATGCAATGCAGGATAAGGTAGACGCTGAACTGGACAGATTAGAAAAGCTGGGAGTGATACAATTAGTGCAACTTTCAGAGTAGGCAGCACAAATTGTACCTGTTGTCCAACCTAACCAAAGCATTAGAATATGTGGGGACTACAAATTAACAGTTAATAAAGTGGCAAAATTGGATAGACACCCCATACCTAAAATTGAAGATTTATACGCTAAACTGGCAGATGGAACAGCCTACATGGGGTCAGATATGAGTCATACCTACCAATAATTGGATTTAGAGAAGGCATCCTGGAAGTTTGTCACCATAAATACGCACAGGGGATTGTACCATTTACCTTTTGGCGTATCTTCTGCTTGCGCCATATTCCAAAGAACCGTGGAAAGTTTACCACAGGGACTGCCCCTTGTAGTTCATTTGGATGACATTCTCATGACTGGACTCACTGAAAAGGAACATGTGATGAACATGGAAGAAGCTTTGAAACATTTTCGCAGGTTGGAGTGAGATTGAGAAAGAAAAAGTGCACATTCCGGGCAAAAGAGGTAACTTACCTCGGTCACAAAGTAGATTCACATGGCCTACATCCAGTTGAATAAAAAGTGAAAGCCATTAAAGAAGCCCCAGTGCCAAGGGATATACCCGAACTGAAATCATTCTTAGGGATGATCAATTACTATAGACGTTTCTTGCCTAATTTGTTGACAGAACTGGCACCACGGTATTACTTGCTCAAGAAAACCAGAGATGGTCATGGCAAACACCACAAGAAGAAGATTTCACAAAAGTGAAACAGTTGTTACAATCATCTACACTGCTAGTACATTTTGATCCTAAAAAAGGAGTTGATATTAACGTGTGACATATCACCCTTTGGAGTGGGAGCAGTGCTTTCCCATCCAACGGATGATGGGTCAGAACAACCTATAGGATATGTGTCAAGAACATTCAGTACTGTAGAGAAAAAGTACTCACAAATTGAAAAAGAAGCCCTGGCAATCATTTTCGATGTTAAGAAGTTTCATCAATATTTACATGGTCATCATTTTACTGTCATTACGGACCACAAACCTTTATTAGGGCAATTCGGTGAATGCAAGGCTATACCCCTATAGCCTCAGCATGAGTGCAAAGATGGGCGTTGATCCTGGCAGCGCAGGAAGTATGCTTTTCTTCATAGACCCGGAAGTCAAATTTCAAATGCAGATGCACTGAGTCATTTATCCTTGCAAGTAAAAGATGAGGATGTTCCAATTCCTCAGGAATTTGTTTTGTTATTGAACTTTGTGGGCTAATCACCGATATGTGCTAAACAAATTAAAGACTGGACAAACCGAGACCCCGTCTTATCCAAACTGAGAAATCAAGTTCTTCATGGTTGGTCACAAAAACAAGAATCTGATTAAATGAAATCATATTTCCAGAGAATATATGAGATAACCAACCAAGAAGGTATTTTATTGTGGGGAGCTCGATTGATTGTTCCTCCAAAAGGACAAAAGCTATTGTTTTCTCAACTTCACAGTGCACATCCCGGAATTTCCAAAACAAAGGCAATAGCAGCTATATGTGGTGGCCGGGAATGGATGGACAAATAGAAAACTTAGTGAGAAGTTGTATGCAATGTCAACAAGTACAAAAATTATCTGCAACAGCTCCGTTACACCCCTGGGAGTGGCCAGGAAGGCCATGGGTAAGAGTACACATTGATTATATGGGACCTTTTATGGGAACAATGTTTCTACTTATCGTAAACGCTCATTCAAAATGGATGGACATGTACGAAGTAAGGTCACCCACATCTTCAGCGACAATAGACAAGCTACGGCAAAGTTTCGCTATAAATGGGCTACCTGAAGTGTTAGTATCAGATAATGGAACAGTATGCACAATTGCTGAATTTAACTGATTCACAAGCCTCAATGGTATTGTTCACGTGAAGACATCTCCATACCACCCTTCTCCAAACAGACTCGCTGAGAGAGCAGTTCAGACATTCAAATCTGGTCTGGTATGAAGAAATTATCTGGAGATTCGATAGCGACTAAATTAGCATGTATTCTTTTCCATTATAGAAGCACCCCTCATTCGACAACAGGTATCACACCTGCAGAATTGTTGTTGAAGCATCGTCTCAGATTGAGACTGAGCCTAATCATGCCAAACTTGAGGGAGGAAGGTAGAAAGAAGGTAGGGAAGTCAGAAAATTGGACAACACTGTCACAGTCAGGACAGAAAATTTAATGTAGGAGAGAAAGTGTTTGTGAGAAATTTTAGAAAAAGGAGCAGCATGATTGTTCGGTGAAACAAGTGTCATAACAGGGCCTCTTTCCTACTACGTTAAAGTCGATGGTCAAGTAATAAGGAGACATGTGGATCACATAAGAAGTGGAGAAACCAAATACCCAGAAATGATTCCACCAGTGCTTGAGACTAAATCAACATCTCCTGTTGAAAGTACAAATGTGGTTGAATAGCTGACTGTACCTGAAAGAGTCAAAGAAACTGCTTGACAGGTCCCTACTGAAGAACAAAGGTGCTCAGGCGACTTCAGTAAGGGAGGTTCCTAATCTAACCGCAGAAGATGTAGAGCTAAGATGTTCTACACGCATAAGAAAACCCCCCAGAAAGACTGACTTTGTAAATTATTGATCTGTGTAAATAGTTTGACATATTTAAAAAAATGTAAGATGCATTTTTCAGTGAAGGGGGAGGGATGTGGCAGTCTGACAGGTCATATGGCCTTAAGACAAGTATTGTAATGTAAGGTCACATGATCTTAATACCCACTAGCAGAGTAGCATGAGGTACCTCTGTGGGAGAGTCTTGAGTTAGATACTAAAGAGTGAAGACAGAGTTTTGAGTTATGAGCACACAAGTGTAGCTGCTGAGTTTTGTTTGTAAATAAACAGCATGTGTTTATTCTAACAACGATCTACTGATGTTCTCTGTCTCTGTACCAACTCAGTCACCCCAAAACAGGCTTGCAACCCGGATCCTTTATCCCCAACAAACCAAGGGCACTGGATACAACAGCAGGACGCCTGCCAGGCCAGATGATAAGTATGCCTGGCATGTGTGGCATCCCCATGGACGGGATGAGGACAATGAAGATGTGTGTGAGAGAGTGAATGTTGATGTCCCTTTAACTGGCAATGAGTGAGGTCCCTGTGGATGTGTGATGGGTTTGTGAGTGTTTGAGTTGAGAGTGATCAGAAGAGCGACTTACCCTGGCGGAACGGAGGAGATCATTCATCCTCTTACAGCACTGGGTGGCTGTCCTAATTTGCCCTGACCAATGCTGCCACTGCCTCCCAAGCCAGGTTAGTGAGTTTGCTGCCATCCTGCGGCCAGGACATCACGGCTGGCATCCACTGCGTCCAAAAGGTGCTCGAGAGATGTGTTATTAAACCTGGGGGCTGCAGTCCCTTTGCCTTTTGGGGCCATGTCTTCAGCGCAGCAGTCATGGGCTGGAAGCACTGAGAGGTGTGCACGCGGCTGTGCACTTTATATCTGGTGCCTCGTGTGATGAAGTGGTGAGGTGATGGTGCGGCGGTGGAATCCGGGTAAAGCGTAATTAATGAGGCGGGATTGGGATGATACGGCAAGAGATGCCGCCATTGCCGCCGTCGGGTAAAATGTGGTTTTTCCCACCCACTACAGCTCTTAGTGTAAATCAGGGACGATTCCGCTTTTATGATGGAATTTTCCAAGCCCACTGGCAGCGGGTGTGATAGGCGGCCTGCATGGAAAATATGGCGTGACCTGCCTCACGACGGCATGAAGGCAGGTCACGATCGTCAGCTCAGCCCTCCAACAACGAGCCACATTTCCCCCCATCGGTTGGTGGGGAGCTAATTGTAATACATTAGCATATAATTAAAAGGCCATCCCGCAAGACTCTTGGAACCTGCCATAACGTCTGTCCATGTTGGCGGGAAAGCACGCTGACATGTTTCACAACAGCACGCAGGCGATGTGCATTTGCTGGCCTTCACTTTGGGGGAACTGAGGTGAGTGAACAGCAGTGTTCTCCACAGCTCACCCACTGTTTACAGGCCTCAGGGGCACTGGGGGGGTGGGGGCAACTGATGCCTGGCCCCGGAGGCTAATGCTGAAGCGCGGGTGTTGTTGGGGGCAAGTGCTGGCCAGCCTCGGGGGTGACTGCTGAGGAGGAAGGGGAGTGGGGGAGGGGGCGGGGAATGCCTGGGGGCAAGTGCGGGCCAGCTTTGGAAGCGACCATTGTCGAGGAGCTGGGTTTGTGGGGGGGGTGCTGGTGTGGTTAAGTGCTGCCCTGGTGCACAGGTAATCAAGGTGGGGGGCAGAGGCAGGGTTAGCGAGGGAAGTGTCAGCATTAGGGGCACCTGTATAAGCTGACCATGCCTCTGCAACTGAGACAGATCAGGCGCAGCCGCAGTGATATGGCTGGGGTCGGGCTGCTAGCCTGTCCACCCATGGAAGCAACGCGGAGGCACCAAAGGGCCACCAAGCGCTCAATACCCTATATTCCCCCCGGCCCCCCCACCCCCTCGTTCAGACTTCGAATCCACCACCACTTTATTGGACCGTGGAGCAGTTGGGCTGCACACGTTGTACAATCTCCTCACCAACGCTGGCCATGTAGCAATCACTGTTGGAGGTGCTCACAGCCCCTTGCAATCTCAGCATCCCGGTTTGGACCAGTGTCCCCCATGTTGCAGGTTGACAGAGCAGCCATGCAGTGCACTCATCTCTGGTCATCCAAGGGGTGACCAGCACTCTCTGGGAAGCATTAAGGGGTGGTCACACAGGGCCAGGAAAGGTGTTAAGCACAGCCATTATAACCAAGTCTCCCTCTCTCTTTCATGCTGCAGGAGGATCATGTCAGGATCATGGATTCTTGTGGCCTAGCTGTATGCTTGATGGCCTACAGAGACCATAGAAAACTGAGGAGAGAGTGACTGAGGCTCCTGGCTGTGCAAAGGCAGGAATCTCATGAGGAAGGGGCAGCAGGAGCTCCTGCACACACTGCCCAGGAGCGACAGCGAGCCGTGGCTTGTCGGCACCTAGCGAAACCCAAGGTCTATAGATGCCGCTTGCCATTCCGGCAGATGACTGAGAACCAGTGTTGCCGATGACTGCGCATCTTGGGACCTGGTGGCTCACATCTGCCACTTACCACAGGACCTGGCACCAAGGGGACTTGGAGGGCATCCACTGCCAGTGGCTGTGAAAGTGACCGCGGCGCTCAATTTCTGTGCCAGTGGCTCCTTTCAGGGCTACACAGGTGACCTCTACGGGGTTTCACAATCCGCCACCCACAAATGCATCCATGAGGTCATGAATGCCACCTTCTCCATGGCACACAACTTTGTGCTTTTCGCCTGGGACCGGGGCAGCCAGGATGCAAGGGCCATTGGATTCGCCCTGATCTCGGGATTCCCACAGGTACAGGGCGTGATTTACTGCACTCATGTGATGCTCAGGTCTCCATCGCTACAATCGGTGACTTCATCAACTGCAAGGGCTTCTACTCACTGATCATACAGCAGGTATGCTAACACACGAAACGCATCCTGTAGGTATGCACACTGTTCCCAGGGAATGTACATCCTGAGTCGCTTGCCGATCCCTGCAGTCTTCCAGGGTCCAGAGAGGCTGCAGGGTTGGCTCCTTGGGGACAAGGGCTACCCGCAGAGGCCGTGGCTGATGACACCAATGCAGCGGCCTCAGACTGCAGTAGAGCGACAGTGTAATGTGGCTCATGCAGCAGCTCACAACTTGGTGGAGCAGACCATCGGGATGCTGAAGACGCAGTTCTGGTGCCTGGACTGGTCTGGTGGAGCCCTGCAATACAGTCCGCAGAGGGTGTCATGCATCGTCATTGTCTGCTGCACCTATTACAACCTGGGACTGTAACGGGGTGAGGAGCTGGCTGAAGACGAGGAGGAGGAGCTGCACATCTCCTCTGGTGAGGAGGATGTCAACGGGGATGAGGGTGAGAGGGCCCTTGGCGGTGGCGATCTTGGGGATGAGGCTCTCACACTGGCTAGATGAGGCAGGCATGCTTGGGAGGCCCTCATAGCTGCCAGATTTGTGGAGGATGGTGATGACATGCAGTGAGGTGCCGCCATCAATTCTCACATCACAGTTGTGAACGTTTGATTCCAGTCTGGCTTATGCAGTGCCAATACCCTCTGTGAGAATGCTCCTGTCATGGAGATGCAGTGGAGACCCTAATAGTCGCTCGATCACAGGAGGATGATGACAACATGCAGTGAGGACTCTCCATAGATCTTCACATAGCTTCTGAGAATGTCTGACTCCTGTCTCGCCAAGGGCAGCTCACTTGCGCTCCATGATCAGGGCCATCTCAGAGATGCAGCCATGAAACTTTAGACGCATCTGATGCTGTGTCTGCCTTCAGCACCTCAGTCCTTCAGGAGCTGGTGCACAGCATCACTGGTCACAGATGCTGGTGTGATGGGGGCCAGCCCCATCATAAAGTTGCTGAGAGCACACAGAGTATGAGAGAACTCTGTGGCACCCTCTCACTACTTTCTGGCAGCAATGACCAGCACTGCTGAGGTGCAGGTATCAGTAATGTTTCCAGGGAGTGTGAGGCTGGACCATCACTGTGGTCTGAAGGCTGTACAGAGCACAGGGAAGAGGCCCTGGACTGAGAAACCTGTATTTTATCTTGTGCAGAAAGGTTTCACATCTGAGTGACAAGTACACTGCTCATCAGAACAAGGAGCCACAGGCAGGGAGACATTCTTAGGAGTTTATTGGCGATAGTGAACAGTATGTACAAGTGACCAACACCCGTGCCCGGGCTACATTTACCTAACTTTCTTAATTATACTCCCCAGACATCCACAGCAGAGGTGGAGGCAGCCTGCTGACTGTCTGTCATGACTTTGGCGGAGGCCCCTGGTTGACTCCGTGAGCGGATGGGGTAGCTGGAGTGAGATCATGCTGTCCAGCAACCCTCTCGCATACACACTGCTGGAGGCCAACTATGGCATCAGCGATGGAGTTAAGCCAATGCAGCAGTGCAGGACTGATGTCCTGGACCAAGGCGGCCCCACCATCCTGCCAGTGTTGACCTCGATGCGTTGCAATGCCGGCGCTATCACCTCAGCCTGAAGATGGACAGACTCCTCCATCATGTCTTGCAATCTGAGAAGTACAGTGGACATCCCTTCCTGATGTTCCCGAGCTTGCCTTTGCAGCTCCAGCAACTATGACATGACCTAGTCCAGAGGCTTGTCATCTGACTAGGGCTCAGCAATGTTTGGCTCCAGCAGGATCCAAATGCCGGGGACCTGGGAAGTCCCTGCCTCTGTCTGCTGTGGATCAGAAAGTGCGATGTGCTCACCAGATTGTGATCCTGAGGCTACTCTAAAGCTAGATCCCACCGAGGTGTGTGTCTCTGTGCTGGTGGAGGGTGTGGGTGAGCACTGTGACGGGAATTCTGGGAGGGTGCCTTCAGGTGCCTCTTCAGAGGTTTCTTCGGGTCTTAATTGGAGGCCCTGGGTCATGGGCTCCATCGGTTGTTTGGCAGATGTGCCTGCGAAAGCAAGGGGAGATAATTAGTGCATGGCAGTGGCCTGTGAAAGAGGACACATTACTCATGGCATGGTTGTCTGATGGATGTTGCATTGCTGGATCCTCACTTGGTAGAGCAGGTCCAACCTCACTGTCAGCACAAGACCGGTCCCAGTCGTCGGGGACCTGCTAGATGGCTCTGTTTTCAAATCCTGTCAGAACTTTGATCTCCAGCATCCCTCCACCTTTCTGTGACCAATCCCTCCTGTTGTGAGCCAGTTTCTCCTGCATGGATAGAGATGGGGAGAGTGTATCAGGATACCTGCCAGGCCAGATGATAAGTATGAGGGGAGGCGATGGCGTTGTGGTATTATCGCTGGACTAGTGATCCAGAGACCCAGGGTAATGTTCTGAGGATCCAGGTTTGAATCTGCCACGGCAAATGGTGGAATTTGAATTCAGTAAAAAAAATCTGGAATTAAAAGTCTAATGATGGCCATGAAACCATTGCCGATTGTTGTAAAAACCCATCTGGTTCAATAATATCCTTTAGGGGAGGAAATCTGCTCTCCTTACCTGGTCTGGCCTACATGCGACTCCAGACCAACAACAATTTGGTTGACTCTTAAATGCCCACAAGTGCAATAAATGCTGCCCTAGCTGGGGATGTCCACCAGCGATGTCCACATCCCGTAAACAAATAAAAAATAATGCTTGGCCTGTGTGGGTGGTAAGCGGTCCCATAAATGGGATGAAGACAATGACAGTGTGTGTGAAAGAATGAATGGCGATGTCCTTTGCACCGGCAGCGAGTGAGGGCCCTGTGGATGTGTGGTGTGTGAGTTGGGAGTGATGAAAAAAGTGACCTACCCTGGCGGAACAGAGGAGATCAGTCATCCTTTTGCGGAACTGGGTGGCTGTCCTCCTCTGCAGGGCACTTGCGCTGACCGCCACCTCCCATGCCGGGTTGGTCCCTCCTGCGGCAAGCACAGGGGGGCAGGACATCCCATTGGGCCTCCTCGGCATCCAGCAGTCACTCGAAGGACCCGTCGTTGAAGCGGGGGCGGGGGGCGGGGGCTGCAGTCTTTTTTCCTTTGCTGGCCATGTCTCCCGGGCACCAGTGGCGATGAGCGCTTTGCTGGTGGTTGCTTTTTAAAGAAGGCAGCCGCTTTTTAAAGATGGTGCGATGCAACAGCGGGGTGATGGCGAGCGGGCAAATGAGAGCCCACCTGCCATGGAAACTGCGTGTTTCCCAGGAATAAATAAATAATGAGGCAGGCTGGGGATGATATGGCGTGAAAACCCACCATTTTCATCAGCGAGTTGGACTCGATTTTCCCTGCCTGCTATCGCACTTCGTGCAATTCTGGGAACATTCCACCCTTAGTCTTAAATGGTCTGCTCCTTATCCTGACACTATGTCTGCTGGCTTTAGACTCACCAGCCAGAGGAAACATCTTATCTACATCCAACCTGTAAGAATTTTGTAAGTTTCAATTAGGTCACTTCTCATTCTTCAAAACTCTAGGGAATACTGACCCAGTCTCCCCAACCTCTCCTCATAAGACAATACTGCCATCCCAGGGATTGATCTGGTGAACCTCCATTGCACACCCGCTATGGCAAATATACCCTTCTTTAGATAAGGCGGCCAAAACTGTACACAATAATCGAGGTGAGGTCTCACCAATGCTCCATATTACTGCGTCAAGACATCTTTACTGCTGTACTCAAACCCCCTTGTGCTGAAGGCCAACATTTGATTTTCCTTCCTAATTGCTTGCTGTGTCTGCATGCTAATTTTTGTGACTCATGAACAAGGACACCCAGGTCCATTTGGACATCCGCACTCCCAAACTCTCACCATTTAACAAATATTCTGGTTTCTGTTTTTACTGCCAAGGTGAATAACTTCACCCTTATTCACATTATCTTCAACCTGCCATGTTCTAGCCCATTCACTTAGCCTGTCCAAGTCCTCTTGAATCTCCTTGCAACCTTCTCACAACTTATGTTCCAACTTAGTTTTGAGTCATCAGCAAATTTGGAAATATTACAATTGGTCCCCACATCCATATCATTTAGATAGATTGTGAACAGCTGTGGACCTAGCACTGATCCTTGTAGTACCCCACTAATAACAGCCTGCCATCCTGAAAATGATCCATTTATTCTTACTCTCTGCTTTCTGTCTGTTAACATATCTCAATCCATAGTAGTATATTTCCCCCAATCCCACGCGCTCTAATTCTTTGAAAATCTAAATATACTACGTCCACTGGTTCTCTTTATCCATGCTGCAAATTATATCCTCAAAAAACTCCAAGTTTGTCAAACATGACTTCCCTTTCATAATTACATGTTGACTCTGTCCAATTTTACTATTATTTTCCAAGTGCCCAGTTATCACGTGCTTTATAATAGATTCTAACATTTTCTTTAATACTGACGCCAGACTAACAGGCCTGCAGTTCCCCATTCACCCTTTTCCTCTATTCTTAAAAAGTGGGGTTTCATTTGCTACTTTTCAGTCCATAGGAACCTTTCCAGGATCTATACAATTTTGAAAGGTAAGCACCAATGCATCCATCTCCCCAGTCACCTCCTTCAACACTCTAGGATGAAGCTCATTTGGTGCAGGGGATTTATCAACCATCAACCCAGTTAACTTTTCAAGTACTGCCTCCATACTAGTACCAATTTCTTTTAGTTTTGGGAGATTTCCTGTATCTTCTTCCTCAGAGACACACGTGAAGTGACTGTTTAGGTCCTCCACCATTTCCTTGTTCTCCATGACAAATTCCTCTGTCCCGACCTGTAATGGGCCCACATTTGTCCTAGCTAATCTTTTTCTTTTCACATACCTAAAGAAGCTTTTTACAGTCTGTCTTTATGTTCCTCACTAGTTTGCATTCATATTCTCTTTCCCTTTTCTTCATCAGTTTCTTGGTCCTCCTTTGCTGGGTTCTAAATTGCTCCCAATCCTCAGGTTTACCACTTTTTCTGTCATCCTTAAAAGCCACTTCCTTTGATCTAATGCAATCTTTAATGTCTTTCATTAACCACAGTTGATTTACCTTTCCCATTGGGTGTTTGTGCCTGAGAGGAATGTATATCTGTTACAAACCATGTAGTATTCCTTTAAATACCAGCCATTGCCTGTCTGCTGCCAAATCTTTTTGTGTATTTTCCCAATCCACCACAGCCAACTTGCACCTCATACTTTCATAATTTCATTTCTTCAGGTTTAAGACCCTAGTTTCATAATGAATTTTATCGTATTCAAACTTAATATGAAATTCTATCACATTGTGATCACTATTTCCCAAAGGCTCCTTTACGGCAAGGTTATTCATTAGCCCTGTCTCATTACACAACACTAAACCCAAAATTGCCCAATCGCTAGTTGGCTCAGTAATGTACTGCTCCAGAAAACCATCTCATACACACTCTAGGAATTCATCCTTCACAGCATTAGTGCTGACTTGGTTAACCCAACCTATGTGTAAGTTGAAGTCTCCCATTATTACTGTATTAACCACATTACATGCATCTCTAATATCCTGATTTATACCGTGTCCAACATTACCACTACATTTTGGTGGCCTGTAAACAACCCCACAAATGTTTGCTGCCCCCCCTTGCTGTTTCTTGGCTCCACAGAAACTGATTCTACAACTTGATCCTTCAACCTAAGATCCTCTCCTACTAATGTACTGATCTTGTCCCTTATTAAGAGTGCTACTCCACCTCTTTTTCCTTTTTTCCTCCTAAATGCCGAATATCCTTGGATATTCAGTTCCCAATCTTGGTCACCCTGTAGCCACATCCCCGTAATGGCAATTATATCATATCCATTTATTTCAATTTGTGCATTCAAATCATCAACCTTTTTGCAAATGCTACGCGCATTTAGATAGAGTGCCTTTAATTCTACTTTTTAAAAAACTTTATTCTTTATTCTGATGCTATTTGATGCTTGCCTATGCTTCGTCTGTTTTCTATTTTTGCTTTCTACTTTTCTATTTCATTTTACCAGTTTTGCTTCCCTCGAATCCAAGCTCCCTCTCAGGTTCCCATCCCTCTGCCAATCTAGATTAAACCCTCCCCAACAGCACTAGCGAATCTCCCCTGTGAGAATCTTAGTCCCGGTCCTGCTAAGATGCAGCCCGTCCATTTTGTTTAGGTCCCACCTGCCCCAGAACTGGTGCCAATGCCTCAGAAATCTAATGCCCTCCCTCCTGCACCAGTTCTCCAGCCATGTGTTCAATCGCTGGATTTTCCTATTTCTGTGCACACTAGTACATGGGACTGGAAGTAATCCTGAGATCACTGATTTAGAGGTCCTGCTTTTCAATCTCCTTCCTAGCTCCATGCAATTTGCTTTCAGGACCTCATTCCCCCTTCCTACCTAAGTCATTGACATTGATGTGGACTGCAACCTCTGTCTGTTCACCCTCTCCCAAAAGAATGTCCTGCAGCTGCTTGACCCTGGCACCAGGGGGGCAACATTCCATCCTGGAGTAACATCTTTGGCCATAGAAACATCTGCTCGTTGCTCTAACTAGTGAATCCCCTATCAGTACTGCTGTTCCCCTCTTCTTCCACCTGTCTTATACAGCTGAGCCATCTTTGGTGCCATAAACTTGGCTCTGACTGCGCTCCTCTGAGGAACTAACGCCCTCACCACTATCCAAAACAGAAAACCAATTAGTCAGCGGGACCTCAGTGGCCTCCTGCACTGCCTGCCTCATTCTCTTGGACTGCTTGGTGGTCACCAATTCCCTTTCTGCCTCCATACCCCTAGCCTACGGTGTGACCACCTCTCTGAACATGCTGACTATGTAGCTCTCAGTCTCATGGATGCGCCACAGAGACGCCAGCTACCACTCAAGCTCAGAAACCTAGAGCTCAAGTTTCTGCAGCTGGGGACACTTCCTTCACATGTCGTCGCCTAGGACATTGGTAACATCCACAACTTCCCACATACTACAGGACACACATTCAATGTGACCAAGCTGCTCTGTCATGCCTTAACTTTACTTCACTTATGTTAACTTTATTTTACTTGGCCTTAACTTAATAAACCTTACAACTGTGATGAACCTTTTTAGCACTGATAAATCCGGCTAATACTTAACATACTTTAGCTATTTAACGATTATTTCAAACTTTACGTTCTTCTAATTTCCAGCTATTTCCACACCTTCCCTAAGAGCAGTTACTCACCAGCCAACCAACTTACGGCTTTTCTATGACTTCACTGTTTCCTATTGTTTTCAAACTCAGTGCGCTCCTGGACTCTTGGAAAGTCCTCTCCCAGCTCTATGACTCTCTCCCGCAAGTCCGCCTCTCGGCTCCTCTTCCTGAAGGTAAGTGATGAAGGCAGAGGGCCCCGAGCTGTATTTATCCTCTCCCGCTCTGTGAGGTAGTCAGAAGGTCCCGCTGGGGGGGTCGGGGGATTAGTTGAGAGGGGTTGGGGGGTAGTGGAGGGGTTCAGGGGTATTTGGTGGTGGTGGCGGCGGGGGGGTAGGGGGGGCAGTGCAGTGTCTGGTGAGTGGGGGGAGTCCCTTGCGGGGTTCAGAGGTTGTCAATACAATAGTTACCCAGAAATTGGAAGTGGTTCTAATTCTTCTAACTGTTTCTGGGTAACTATTACTGTAAGACAGTCGGAACCACCTGAAGTTTGTGATTTAAATTTTAGTTTCAGATAATTCCCTTTGCAGGGCAATTGCCCAACAGAAGTTTGAACTCGTGGGAACTTCCAGGCTGTCCGTAGTGTGGCGGGGTGTGGCCCCCAGCACATCTTTGGGGAACCTCCCGGGTACAACACCCCCGGGTACAACAGCCCAGAGCTTGGAAGTTATAGGCCAATGCTATATGTCTTGGTAATAATAGTTGTTATTTTCTGCTTAATTCCTATGAAAACTGTCTTTGAACCCTATTATCTTGTGGAACAACTCATAAAATGATGAGTAAGAAATTATTTCTCCATTAATACCAATAGAAATCTTCCTCAAGTAGAATTAATTAAATCTGCTTTCTGGCCTGGTGATCTTGATTTGCTTCCTAGCTTCCAGGAACAAGACACACCATTGGTGGAGAAACTCTGATGTTTGACACCTGAAGCAATCAAGTCAAACAGCAGTGGGAATTCCCATTGATTAGGGCATTCTCTCTTCCAGACATTTGCTTAGAATTATGAATTTAATTAATTGAATAAAATAATAGTGTCTCCACCCACCATTTTATGGACAGTAAAACATAATATACTTATTTTCAAAATGGTTTGAGGTGGGAGTAAGGTATTTCTGCTATTTCTGATATGAGGACATGCAGCTATAAATTTAATTAGGCCTGTTAGCAGGCACGGGAATCACGATGTGTAATTACCATGTGCCCTGTTGAGGTGATGCAGACAGATGAGCTGCTGAGAGCCTGCACACTCAGCAGGGGCCCCAGTGGTGTGCATGACGACCACGACGATAAGCGAGTCAGCACTTCTTAAAAGCAAGCCACTCCTCTTAAAAGGGAGGTATACTTATGCTGCAGCAGCTGGTGGAACTTAGTGAATCCTTTGATGAAAGGAATAAAACTGCCAATGAAGCACCAGGCCAAAAAGAGGGCTCCAGGTTCTCTGATACGGCCCTAAAGCCTTAGCTAAGGGAGTTGAAAAAGGAGAGAGGCCTTGGGCAGGATTTTAGCTTTTGAGTGGGGACCCCTGATATCAGAGTTAAACAGGGGTCACAAACCACACTTTGTGGGAAACAATCGCCAGACAGTGATTTTCCCTGAATTGGACAATTAATATTCAGAGGAGAGACTTGCCATCCAATGAAGGACATTGGACATCATCTCAAAGCTGGAAGATCAATAGGAGGTCTCCAGCTCAAAAGGAGGTGAAGCCTGCCATTCAGGGAAGAGAGAGAGAGATGTTGCCTCCATTTTGAAACAACCTCGCTCTTAAAATTAAAAATGGCTTAAAAATGGAATCAGCAGCCAGGCCACCATTGCAGAGAAGGCTCCCTTCCATCGGGCAGCCTATAGTTGTAGCTATGGCCAGGTAAAAGCTACCTGGAGCACTGCACATCCCCACCTCCACACTCCCAGTCTCCCACCAAGCGACTGCCTCCAGACAGCTGGCCAAACCTTCGACTCCTTGGCGGCTGGATGCCAACTGGAAAATTCCACCTTAATTGGTCTTTAACTAACTCAGTTGGCTACCACTGCTTTCAAGTGAGGAGTCCTGCTGACTCCCATCTAACCCCTGGAAACTTTACCTATGGGCAGGATGGTGCTGGCATACCAACCGTCAGCCAGTGGCTGGAGTTTCTAGGCTTGCCCGCCTCTGTGCTCACCCCCACATGGGGCCAAAAACACTGTCTCATGTTTCTGCAGAAACGCGGGAGGCCCTCAAGGCATACCTGATGAAAGGAATGGGAGCAGATAGATACCCATGGAGGTAAATCCCAGGAGTCTGGCACTGAGGCCCTGGAAGCTGCTCTGAGGAAAATTCAATTCCCTCACATGAATAGTCAAGGTCAGTAAAAACATCTTCATATGCCAACTCTTAACCATCATATCACTAACCTCTCATGTTGCTGAATGCACAGCCCCATAACTCACACATCAGCAATCTCTAGCTCATGCTCATGTCTAAAATTTAGATGCCCCATTTCACTCACATGCTTACCAAAGCTGAAGGTCTCACACCCATACCATGTAGCTTTTATCTACTTCCAGCTACTCAAATATGACAGGCACATCATCCAAACACATTGCAACATACTCATTGACACTCTTCCCTCTCTCTTGCAGGACACAGTTCCACATAAAGGATGGAGCAGCAGAGGACCAGTGAGAGGCAGACATGCATGCACCTCCAGATGGAAAAAATGGTGCACTGCATTCCAGGACCAGCAGTGACTGAAGTCATTGTATCTGTCAACGCTGAGAACATTCAGGATGATTGTGTGTTTTTGCCTTATGCAGCTTCTCAAATCCCACTTCACCCTCATCCTACTATCTGTCGTACGTGTTATAATAATCTAAAGGCACCGATTGCTCATAAGTGATTGTGCAAACATGTTGTGGGTTCATTTATAAATTCTAGGTACATGTGAACATATGTACAGGGACAGAAAGCTTGAGGACATCAGAGCTGCAGAGCTGTGTGTCTGTGTGTGTGTGCTCTGCTCCAAGCCAAAGTGAAACTGAGGCTGGATCACATGACACATTTTCCTTAAAGTGATGGTATGCTGCTTTCCCTTAAACGCATGTTACAACACTATCTGCTTGACATGTGAGCTGCAGATGGTGTGGCGATGCACCTCATGCCTCCCACTCCAGCCCAGTCCTTCAGCAGTTCTGCCAATCAGATGGGCTAAGGCACACTGGGATGAATTTTAATTTGGAAGAGAGCTTGAGTTTGGATGTTTAAGGTGGGGATGGAGTGCCAATTAAATGGGCTGCTTTGCCTTGGACAGTATCGAGCTTCTTGAGTGTTGTTGGAGCTGTACTGACCCAGGCAAGTGGAAAGTATTCCATCACACTCCCAACTTGTGCCATGTAGCTGGTGGCACAGGCATTATGGATCGGATGGCCTAGTTATGTGCTCAAATAATCAATAATTGGCCATATTTACTTATAGCTATCTAACCACAGATTGCTGAGCTGAACCAATAAATAGAGATTTATGGATATTTATGTCTATTTATGGACTAGGAGAAGATAATATTAGTAAAGATAAAGTGCTGGGGAAAGTCAGCAATTTCCCTGTATGTTATATTATTGGTCTTGTTGTGCTAACACAGAATATTTAGTCTGCTGTGGTAAGAAAAACATTAACCTTATCAAAACATCTCTTACTGTAGGCTACATCTTACCATGATGTTGTACAAGAGAGATCACGAGACATTGCATCACTTCCTTTGATGATGTATACTGTCCCATTAGCATATTAAACCATTAGAACTAACCCCTTATACTATATTCCCCCACAAGTCTCTGATTCTCCCTATTATACTACATCTCCCCCAAGTCTCTGACTCCAATTTCTTTTTATAGGAACAACCACTGTGGCAGTTTCACTGATCTACCCAGCTGGGTCCTTAGCTCTTTTGGAGGACATTGAGGATTTGAATCCTGTGTGTGACCTCGCAATCTCTGCTGGGCAGATGGAGAATTAATAGATTAATCAGGTTCACCAGTCTGGTAGTCATCAGGATTGGTAGATGACTGCTTCAACTCTATTGTTGCTCTGCGTGGCAACTAGTGTGTGTCTATACTGTCTCACCATACATTATCTGTATGGATGAGGTAGGACTATGAATGTGATGACTGTTCAACCACTTGTCTATAACGGGCTTGGTTTCAGATCCAAACTAGTTCTCCTAGTTGGAGTCTGGAAGGTTGTGTGCTTTGTGATGCTTGTCATAGTTCAAATATTCATCCTCTTTCTCCCTCATTTTTTCCAAGTCATCAGCTTGTACTCACGGCATGAGTGTGTGTGAAAGATTAGTGAGTTGAGATCTCAGTCTTCTTCCCTTTGGAAGTTCACATGCTGCTAATTATTTTTGGACTGGAATTGACTGATATCTCAGAATTGCAGTTTGGCTGCCATCGTTCTTCTTTACCAATGCTTTTGCAATACTCTTTCAACTTCACCGTTGGCTTGATGTTCTGCAAATATCTCCTTCAGCAATATAATCACTGCTTCAGAATTGTGACCCTGCAGTTTCTTGACTTCTAACCATCTTCTGTAGTAGTTTGCTATGATCAAGAACATCTTACCTCTGTAGTCAAAGGGGTCCATCCCAAAACATTCCCATGGTCATGCTGGGAAGAAAGATGACATTAATTATTTTCTTGTCTTCTGATGATTAATAGCTCAAATAAAACAGTTTGATATCATCTCTTCCAATGACTATGAGAGTCCTGGCCACCAAATGGATTATCTTGCTTTGGTCATTTGGCAGTACAGGACTTGAGTATTGCTGAAGAAAGAGACATGCTATTGAAGCTTTTCATCTTGCACTCATCAGGATTGCTCACAAGAAATTACCAACAATAATGGGAAAACAACAATTTATACTGCTTGAGAAGAGAGTACTGATTGTCTGGCAAGTGGATCCTGATTGGTGGAGGCATTGCCATGGAGAATGCAGCGCGGAACAGTTAACTGACCAGCTTTTTTCAATTTCAAACCGGGTAGGTCAACTCTGATTGGTCAAGGCATTGCCCCGGGGAATGAACCGGGGAATGATTGTTCCCTAAGCACTTGTTAAGTTGAAAAAGGAACAATGTGTGGACAGGTTCCTTCTGTCTGCAAAGGACAGGGCCCTTTGTGTGAATATATGTGGCTTTTAGCATGCATAAGTGAGCCACACTGTGAATCCAACAGGCAATCTTAAATTGGTTTTCAGTGTAGTTCTTGGAAAAATTAGGTTTGTTAGCAGGTGCTTTCCAATTGTGGAATCACAACTAATACTGGACACTATGTTTTGAGTTTTGCAAGTTTGGGCCGTTTGGGGCCTCCAACCTGCTCGAAGCTTTCTGGTAATGGCAGAGACTTTTCCATGCTCATTCTTTGGCTATTTGTCACCATGTGATATTCTTGGTCTCATTGTGCTAACACAGAATATTTATAGAGTCTGCTGAGGTAAGGAAAAGATTAACTTTATTCAAACATCTGTTACTGCAGGCAACATTTTACAATGAGGTTTAGAAGATAGAGCAGGATCATGAGAGATTGCACCACATCCTGTGATGATGTATACTGTGTCTCATTAGCATATTAGACAAGTAAAATTAACCGCTTATACTACAGACCTGACAGTGTACATCCTAGATCTTTCAAAATCATAGTTCCCAAGTGGACTGGAAGTTAGCAAATGTAACACTGTTATTCAAGAAAGGAGGGAAAGAATAAACAAAGAACTATAGGAGAGTTAGCACGACATCAATTGCTAGGAAAAAGCTGCGATCCATTATTAAGAAAGTGATAGTAAGGCACTTAAAAAATCACAAAATGATTAGGCAGAGTCAACATAGTTTTACGGAAGGGAAATCTTGTTTGACAAATCTAGTGAAGTCTTTTGCTGATATAACCAGCAGGGTAGTTAAAGGGGAACCACCAAATGTAATATATTTGGATTTTCAAAAGGCATTCAATAAGGTGCTACATAAAAGGCTGTTGCACAAGATAAGAGTTCATGGGGTTGGGGTAGTATTTTATCATGAATAGAGGATTGGTTAAAGGGCAGAAAACAGAAAAAGATATTAATGGATCATTTTTAAGTTGACAGGCTGTTACTTGTTGGGTACTACAAGAATCAGTGGTGCCGGGGCCTCAGCTATTTTCATTCTATATTAATGACTGCGATAAAGGGATGGAGTGCAATATATCAAAGTTTTCTGATGATAAAAGCTAAGTGGGAAAGTAAGCTATGAGGAAAAAACTGAGAGAGGAATCTTACAAACATAGTATTTGCCAATGTGGTGGGATCGTTTTCAGGTCAGGCACCTGATTAACTGATTTGCACACCTTGTGGTCACTCTTTTCCAGAACAGTGCAATTATCATCCTGCCTCTCAGTTCCCCAGCTAATCAAGAAAGGGCTGAGTTGATGGACCTCAGGCAGCAATGGTGTCTTTCTATTTAAAGGGACTTGGCAGAACTCACAAAGGCAGCAGTAATTGCAGCATTCAGGTTACCAGTGGGAAGCAGCAAAAATTTGTAGAATGGATGGAAAACATGGAAAGGCTGCCCCCCCAGCCCCCAATTCCCCCCTCCCCCACGTGTTTCACAGCTGAAGTGTGGTGTCGAGGAGCTGGGTCCAGTGTGGGAAAAGCTTGAACAATCTAATTCAGTCTGGCAAGGTGAGTATCCTGCAAATCTCAGCCGGCAGTCATCCAGTTTGTTGAATCCGCTCTGTTGACCCTGTTTAGTTTCATCCCAGTGATGGAATGAACTGCCTTGATGGGAAGGTTTTGTAGCAAATAAGATGGCTGGCTGGCTGACTATAAGGTTGAGGTTTGGTAGTGGGGGATGTAGCACTGTGGTCTTGATGGGAAGTTTGCAATGTTGTAAGCATGTTTTTGAAATGAATTGTACCTAGATGAGGCTGGCAGCCATGTCCGTAGCTGCAAACACATACAACACATCAGAATGCATCTCGTCCTCCTCCTCTGAGGATGCTGAGTGTTCCCTGCCTTCCTCTGATGTCAGCTTCAGTCCTCTCTTCAGCATCGTGTTCTGCAGGACATAGCAGACAACTACAATTGTGGAAACTCTCTGGGCATTCTGAAGGTACTTCCAGATTTGTCAAGGCAGCCGAACCTCATTTTGAGCAAGTCAGTATCTCCTGCTATTCCTCTCCTGTGCCTCCAGGATTGGGTTTCTCACTGGCTTCATCTGTCGGGTCTGGAGTAGGTATCCTTTGATCCCCAGGAGCCAGCCTTAGGCCGTCTGGTGGAGATAGGACTTGGTGAAATCTAAGACTGCTGTAGTATGATCGAATCATGGCTGCTCCCCGGATACATGACACAGACATGTATTATTTTCTTGCAGTGATCACATACCAGTTGCACATTAAGAAAGTGCAAGTCCTTCCGCTGTTCCTTTGGCACTTTCTTTGCCATTGGGTGCAGTCTATGGTCCCCTGGAGCTGTGAAAATCCTGAGAGAGAAGTAAAACCAATGGCCCTCTGAGTTTGACATCTCAAAGTGAATATAGCTGGGGGCCTTGGCAAACAAGGCACCTGGCTGATGCAGTTGTGGGTGCAGGTTAGGAGATCCTACCAGTGTCAACAGCCAATTTCCAGGAGGACCAGGCATTTGACAACCGTAATCAATGGGTGGGCACCTGCTCCTCTTGGGTGGAGGTCTTTTGCCAAGAGACTGCAGTGTTTTATGACTATCTTCCAGAAGAACCTGAAACTTCTACAACGTTATTGCCCAGAGAGATCGAGTAAGCTTAACCTTGGCCTATAGACCCTGTGCTGCATGTGTCGCCTCCTTCCAGGTAAAGCTCTCTGTCCATCCCCTTTTCTGCGTAGCTGCATGTGGCTATGGAGAATGCAAATACTACCTCTGATGGAGTTGCTGCCCTTGTTGCAGTGGCTACCGGGTTAGAAGGTTTTGCACCTCATCCTCAGAGCTGCCAGCTACTGCAGAATATGTAGCTCATCACATGTTACAGGGAGGTATCATAGGCAATAAGATGCGTTTACCTATAGAGGAATGCAAGGTACTTGATAGAAGTTGCACAAAGTCACTGTCCCAATGAGATCAATGAATTTAGGCTTATAGAACCGATCCAGTCAGTGCTAGCCTTTCATTGTGACTGACCACAGGCTTCCTGGTTTCACCCTTTCTACTGTAGATCTCAGATCAGCCTCACTCAAAGATGAGTTCTTGTTGTGCACTCACCTTGTCCAACCTGGTGATGTTCTGACATAGCGTGAGACCTGTGTGCTGTTGGCAAAGAAGGGAATCCAGGGTTAAAAAGGCTTTGAATTACCTTTTTAATTGGCTCACTTGTTTTCCTGCAAGCCCCAAGGGACTCTGAACCCACCTCAGGAATGCTGGAAGAAGGTGGGTTGATGTCAGGATCCCAACTCAATGTCGACTGCAGGGAATTGACTAACTCTTATGCACCAGAACCAACCTCCACTTGTGAGTTGGAAAATTCTACCATAAGAGTCTGCCAAGGGATAGATTAATTGAGTGGGAAAGGATGTGGCAGTTGGAGTATAATGTGGGGAAATGTGAGGTAATTCACTTAATTGGAAGGATTGAAAAACAATATTTTTAAATGGTGAGAAAGCATTAAATGTTGATGTTCAGAGAGTATCCTCGTACACAAAACACAGAATGCTAACATGCAGGTATAGCAAAAAATAATGAAGGCAAATGGTATGCTGGCCTTTATTGAGGTTGCAATACAAGGGTAAGGAAGTCTTGCTCCAATGTTCAGAGCTTTGGTGGGATCATACCTAGAGTACTGTATGCAGTTTTAGGGATGAATTTTTAAACCCTGGAGGTGAGCAGATGTGGAATTCCACACATCACTGGCCTGCCTGGCCACTTTCCTGGAGTGGAAGGAGAATGTGCCAGATTTGTTAAATCACGATGCAGTAAGTCATGCACCGCTGAATTAACCAAGGAACTTTAAGGCTTCGGGAATGAGCAGTTTGCTTCATGTAATTGTCATGGACAGTATGGGGATTGAACCCACTACCTTGGCGTTATTAGCACCACGCTCTAACCATCTGAGCCAACCAGCCCCAGGAGAGTGTGCTACTCTTTCGAGTTATCAACAGTCACAGATTGCAACTCTTTTCGAGTACAATCACAGTTCTTGGTTTCCGGGAGTGGGACATGAACCCACAACCCTCTGATTCAAAGGCGAGGGTGCTATGAACTGAGCCACAGCTGACACCCCTGCACACAAGTGGTGAGCAGCTAAATGACCCAATTAAAGGTCTACTAATCCCTATTAATGAGGCTGTCTGGGTTTTTCCAGTTGACTGTCACATTCCTGCAAGTGGGAGGGGCCAGTTTAGCTGCCTAAGGCAGCCTTCTAGCAGCAAACCAGGGTGCTCTGTGCCCCAGGTTGGCTTTGAAGATCTCCCTGCCCGCCTAAGGACAGCAGAAGCTGCAGGCTGCTCTGTGGAGGGGCTTTCCCCACTACTGTGCCACATTGAATTTAAAGTTTGAAAATGTTGGAGAGAGGGTGCCTTCATTTTGTGGCACCCTCTCCCTCTCTTACCTGTATTGGCAACTTGTTGCTGCTTTCAAGCTATAATGCCTCTGATTGGCCCTCCAGCTTCAAAAGGCTGCCTATTGTACTTAATTGGATGGCAAGCCCATCCTCTGGCCATTAACTGGCTGCTCCAGGGAAAATCACGTACAGTGATTGTTTCCCACACCGCGCAGGCTTCTGTCTCCCATTTGAGCCTGACGTCAGGGTTTAGAAGCCTGGATGGAAAATCCTGTCCCTAGTCTTCATATGTAAGGAAGGATATACTTGTGTGCAACGAGGGTTCACTAGATTGATTCCTGAGATCAGCGGGTTGTCTAATGACGTATGGTAGAATGGGCCTAAACTCTCTGGAATGATTTACCCTATGAGAGGGTAGATGCTGGAAGGCTGTTTCCTCTGGCTGGAGAGTTTGGTACTAGCAGGCATGATCTCAGGATAAGTGAACAGCCATTTGGGCTAAGATGAGGAAGAATTTCTTCACTTACATGGTTGTGAAACTTTGGAATTGTCTACCCCAGGAGCTGCGGATGTTCAGTCATTGAGTATAAGCAAAGGTTGAGCTCGATAGATTTTTGGATTCTAGTCAAGGGAACCAAAGGATACATGGACCAGTTGGAAAAGTGGAATTGAAATTGAAGATCAGATATGGCTTTGGGGCCATATGATCTACACTTGCTTCTATTTCTTGTATATTTATGATCTTATGTAAGATGGGGTTGAACTTAAATGTGTGGAATTACTGTGTATCGTTGATCCAATTGAAAACTCCTTGTAATATAATTAGTGTAATGAAAAGAATTCTTCTATATTATTCAAACTAGATGCATAAGTGAATGATTTACAATATCAAGGATAGTTATTACTTTAATTGGTCTCAACTGTGTCAGTATAAATAAGTATTTCAATTGGTCTGTTTAGTTGATCCAACACTAGTTATTCCAACATGCTTAAATCTATTTATGAAGACTTGGATAGATGGATCTGGGCTTCACATGGTCTTTTGGGAGAGTAAGTGTAATAAAGATGAATGTTTTCCAAAACTACTTCTGACAAAGCAAATCTGCAGACTGCTATATAAAGTTATGTTTCTGAGGATGTATTGCTGTACAAAATGACACTTGGGGAAAAAAGAAACAACATTTTACTGATGTGGAGAGATAAGTCTCTTAGTGTAGAACAGTGAAACTTTTCAGAACCGTAGACTTAAATTTGCATTCCCCAGCTTGCTTTTTCATATTCCCTGAATTGAAGAATTATAATATCCTACTGGCATTCAATGTGTTCTCGAGGCCTCCACATCACTTCCACTAAAGCTGCAGGAGACGATTGGGAGAACCGTGGAAATTTTCCACCAGTGTATTTTTGTACTGTGCTGTATTTATACTACATTGCAGTTATATGCCTGGGGATCATTCTATTGGGGTTCCATTTACAGGCTCTTGCTCAATGGAAATGTGGTAATTTTGCTGACCAGGGTTGTGTGCTTGATTCGCAGTGCATCTGGTTTTCTAGTATTAAAATGAAGGACTTAAGATCAGGAATGTTAAGATGTAGAAGGCTCTGACTACAGGCATATACTTATGTTATTTGCAATGGAGCCATTTCAAGATACCCTCTGTAATTGATGTCAGTAAAGTGCCCCAGGATTCTCCATGTTAATGGAAAAGTTGATGATCATAAAATTCTATTGGGCTTCACTTGGCCTCCCCTCTCCAATTTCAACTAAATCTGCTTTCTGAGTGATCATAGAATCATACAGCATTGTTAGAGGCCATTGTGCCCATTGCGTCTGTGACAGCTCTTTGAAAAAGCCATCCAATTAGTCCCAGTCTTTCCTTGTTGCCTTGAAATACTTCATTTTAGGTATATATCCAACTCCTCTTAAAAGTTACTCTTAAATCTACTTCCTCCATCTTTTCAGGCAGTATGTTTCAAATCTTAACAACTTGCTGCATAAAAAATAATTCTTCTCGTCCCACTTATGGTTCCTTTGCCAGTTATCTTAAATCTGTGTCCTCTGGTCACGAGCCCTCCTGCCAGTTGAAACAGTTTTTCCTATTTATTTCTATCAAAACCACGCAGAATTTTGAACATCCCAATTAAATTGTCCTTTAACAATTCAAACTCTAAAGAAAATAATCCCATCTTTTTTAGTCAATCCCTTCTGAGAGGAAATTGTGGGATTTTGGGGCCGATGTTTTGAACAAAGGGATACCCATTAGGATTCTTGTCTCTTTTTAAAATGTGGGAGCAGTTCAAGCACAAAAATAAATGTATAAATGATCTATATCTGCCTGCCAGTCTATCTGATAATTATACCAATATTCTAATATTGGAGGTGTAGAGATGTACTACTGAGATGCTTCTTTAGTTAAACAATGAACTTTATTTACAGAGCTTTAGGATTAGCTGCCTGCTTCTAGCAAGGCTACAAAACACTCCCCTATGAGATTCCCCATGCTTGGTTTTGATTGGCTGTTCTGACCACATCCTTTCTCAGTAAGGCTGGCCTTAAAGCAACAATCGCCACATCCCTCCCCCTTTAATTCCTTGCACATTCCTTACACAAATTACTTTATACAGGTGAATAGAAAACAATATCAAAAATCTTAGAAACAATCACACTTGCACTTTGTCATGAATTCAGATTATACACTTATATATATATAGGCCCAGCAGTTACAAATCAAGTTTTGAGGGGGTTTTCTGTTTTGGGTAGAGCGGCATAATTCTATAGCGTGAGGCTCTCCTACAGGATTGACACTAACAGGAACTGCGATAATGGGTACCTCTTTTGGCACAGGCAATTCATTACTATTTGATTGAACGGAGACATCAGTTAAGTCTATAACAGGTCAATTAGGTACTTTGATGCTTACGGCTTCGATAACATTCCTTGGTGGCAACAATGACTGTGGAAGCGTCTCCCTGATCCTCAGGTGATCCAAATGTTTACGAATGAGCCAGCCTTCCATGTCTACTTGGTATGAAGGGGGTCTGTTCTCACAGCCAATAATCCCTGGGATCCAATTTGGACCCCTACCGAAGTTTCTTACATATACAGCTTCATCTACCATAAGTTTCCGGGCTCTACAATGCAAATCGTGATTACCTTGGTTCTTCTCTACGCTCCCTGGTGAATTTGGAAATACGAGGCTCAGTCTCATTCTGAGATGACGTTTCATAAGCAGTTCTGCTGGTGGAACTCCCGTTGTTACAAGCAGAGTGATAGGTTTAGGTCCTTACAATAGCTACTGAGAAGTTAGAAGGGGTTTTAATTCTTCTAACTTTTCCTGAGTAACTAACTATTGGTATAACCCCGGCGGAACCATCCAAAGTTTGTGATTTAAACCCCATTTATGGATGGTTCCCAGTGCATTGCAATTGTGCCAAGGAAGTGTGCACTTCTTGGCAACTGCTGTGCAAACCCTTACCTGGGTACATCCCAGAGGGATTCCCCGGCACATCTTTGGGGTACCCCCAAATCCGATGCTGGGGAGCTCAGAAGTTATGGGCCATTGTGCCTAGGAATGGACTCACGTAGTCTATATGGATCTGCACCCTTGGTCGGTCCATTCCTAAGGGTGTAGGGGGGCTGTGGCTGGCAACTTTTGCTGTAGTTGGCACCATTGAAAGTGCTTGACTAGCTTCTTGATATCTGCATCTGTACCAGGCCACCACACATAACTCCTGCCAAGCATTTTCATCTTAGAAATGCCAGAATGAGTGCTGTGTAATTCGGTTAGGAGCAGTTCTCTGCCTGGTACAGGAATGACTACTCTTGCTCCCCAGAGTATGATGCCATCCTGACATTCAATTCGTATTTGGGGGTAAAAAATGGTTTAATTCCCTCGGAGACTGGCTCATTTAACCACCCTGTAAGTATCTGGTCTCTCACTTTGGACGGAAGCAGATCTCGATTGGTCCTGTTCCTGATCTGCTTCGCACAGACGGGCGATGTGTTTGAGAAATTCAATGCAAGGACGATTTCTTGGGGTGCAGGAGTGCACATGATGCTTTCTTGCAAGGGTAGGCAGCTAAAAGCATCCGAGTTCACTATGTGTATCCCAGGTCAGTGCTTGAAAGTGTATTCGGACAGAATTAATGCCCATCTCTGAATTCTCGCCGAGGCTATCAGCAGGATAGCTTTGTCTTCTTTGAAAAGGTCCAAAAGCAGTTTATGATCGGAGACGATGGTAAAGTGCCTGTCATGTAGGTACTGGTGGAATTTTCTAACTACAAAGACTATTGACAGTCCTTCCTTCTCGATCTGCAAATAACCTTTTTTGGCCAATGAGAGGGTTCTTGATCCATAGCCTTATTGGCCTCCCAGAGCTGTGGTCCATTTCATGGGACAACATTGCACCAATGCTATGTAGAGAGGTGTCGCAGGTCAATATCAATTCTTCAGATGGGTCAAAATCACTAACAAGGTTAAGGAGTGCAGCAGTTGTTTTACTCTGTTAAAGGCTTCCTCCTGTGGAGCCTTCCAGGACCAATGATGGTGTTTCTTCAGCAGTGTGTGCAGGGGGGCCAATACAGTCGACAAGTTGGGTAAAATTTTCCCTTACTCGTTTACCATCCCTAAATATGATTTGAGTTTAGTGATATTTGTGGGGGAAGGCACCTCCTTTATTACCTTAGCCTTTTCTTCCATGGGGTGTAATCCTTATGCATCTACACTTTGCCCCAGATAGGTAACCTCGGTGGCTTGAAAAGTGCATTTCTTCCTTTTTAGCAAACTCTCGCTCTTTTTAATACCTCCTCTAAATTTGCTAAATGCTCGGCCTCTGTCAATCCAGTTATGAGGTCATCATCAAGCTATGCTACAACCCGTGGCAGACTCTCCATTGTCGTTTGATGTATTTCACATGCCGAAGACACAACAAAAGGGAGGCGCATATACTGGAATAGGCCTTTGTGTGTTTATGGTGACATATCCCTGCAATGTGTTATCTAACTCGAGTTGCTGGTACGCATGGCTCATTTCCAACTTAGTGTAGGATTGGCCTCCTGCCAGCTTTGTGTACAAGTCTTTAATCCTTGGGATTGGATATTTATTCAACTTGGCGGCCTGATTAACTGTTAGTTTATAATCGCCACAAATGCAGACGGTCTTATCCGGTTTCAGTACGGGGACGATAGGTACTGCCCATTCCAAAAATTGAGCCAGCTGTATGATGCCTAGTTCCTCCAGCCTATTTAACTCAACATCCACATTTTCTCTTAAATAATATGGTATCAGTCTTTCCTTAAAAAATCAGGCAGTTGCCTCTGGATCAATATAAATCTTGGCTTGCAAGCCTTTGATTTTTCCTAATTCATTGTGAAAGACGCTGTTGTTTTTTTTACCATATCTAGCAGTCCTCCTGCCCGCACTTGAAAAATCTTGGACCAATTTAACTTGATTTCTTTTAGCCAATCATGGCCCAGAAGGCTTGGTTCCTCCCAGTCACTATTATTACAAGGAGCTGGGCTGACTGCTGCCCATAGTTCACAGGTATCATGGCAATGCCTTTTACTGGTATTGTTTCTCCCGTGTAAGTCTTCAACTGGGCAGAAGTTCTCTCCAGGCTCAAGGGTTGGGTACCTTCTCTCAGGTACTGAAATGTGTGCTCACCCATCACTGTATAACTAGAGGCTTCCTGTTCACGTGGAGTGTGACAGTAATAAGGTCTGCCTTGACTGCTTTAAGATTAAAAAGAGAGTGAATGTCAGAATTAGTTACTTTAGGCTCTTTCATGTTATGCACCTCTGACATCTTTGCTGGCTGCTTACTTGGCAGTCTGGACTTAGCTCTGCACTGCTTTATCAAATGTCCTCTTTTGCAACAGCGATAGCACTCGGCTTCCTTAAATCTACACGTTTCAGGAGTGTGGTTACCCCTACTTCGCTAACATTTCAACTTCAGGATCACTGTCTGATTGCCTCCGGTACACTTCTCTCATTTCCATGTGATTGGGACTGATTCCCGCTTCGCAGTTACCTTAGCAGTTTTGGTGCCGTCCCTGGCCACAGGTTCCCGCCCTAACAGGTAAACGGTGCCATTTAGCAAGCTCTGTAGCTCCTGCGAATCTTTTTCAGCACCTTCCATGGCCTGCGCTATCTCCATTGCTTGTTTAAAAGTTATGGCAACTTCTGCAAGCAATCGATGATGAATGGCTTCATTGCCACAAACTAACTGATCCCCTAGCATGTTGTTTAAGGTCACTCCAAAATCACAATGCTCTGACAATTGCTTCAACTTAGCAAATAAGTCACGATCGATTTGCCCTCACTCATGTATTAAATTTGAATATTTGCATAATGACCAATGATTTGGGCTGACAATGGCCCTTCACTAAATCCATGAGCTCACTGAATGATTTAGAGTCGGCCTTATCTGGGGCTGTGAGACTGCGAATAAGGTTGTAGGTTTGACTTCCATAGACACTCAAGAGAATTGCTTTATGCTTTGCCTCCTCCCCTATTTCATTGGCCTGGAAATAAAACCTGAGGCGTCGATGTATTAACTCCAGTCCTCTGTGGAGGAGTCAAATGGGTTGATCCTCTCGAAGTGAGGCATCCTGGTGAGTATATATATTTTTTTCTTTCTTTCCTTCTTTAAAACGAGATACTCACAGTTGTAGGGTGAGAAGCAGAACCAGGGTCATTTATCCTCGTTGCCAGATATAGAAATATACCACTGAGAGGCTTCTTTAGTTGAACAATGAACTTTATTCACAGAGCTGTTGGATTAGCTGCCTGCTTCCACCAAGGTTACAATAAATTCCCCTATGAGATTCCCCATGCTTGGTTTTGATTGGCTGTTCTGACCACATGACCCTTACTTAGTAAGGCTGGCCTTAAAGCAATGATCCCCACAGGAGGTTTCACTGCACATTGATTAAGAAGAAATAATGGAGGAGGAGTTTTCAACTCTTTGGGCTGAATTTTGCAACTAAGCCCCAGGTTCCACTGTCTGGATTGGAACAGAAACTACTATCTCTTGGGTAGGGATTGGCTGGCTGCAAATGATTTCCCAGCAGTCAGGCACTTAAGAGTTGCCTGGTGTGGAGGTGGAGGCAGGCAGAGAGGTGGCAAAGGCACCATGAGGTCATGCCGTGGCAGGCACTGGTGCCATTTTTAAAGGGATGTCAGCACTTAGTATCATGAGGATAACTAAGACATCTGCAGAAGGAACGGGAATCTGCAGAGACAATGGTGGAAGGAAGACACTGGTAGACCCCACGGTTCAGCGATGCCTCCCTGCAGGCTCTCCAGTAGGCTGCAAGGGTAAAGTGGGAGGTTCTCTTGCTCAGGGACAGGAGAAGGGGACTGGTCTGACTGAACAAGCATGCCTGGACAGAGTTTGCAGTGGAGGTTAGCAGCCACACCCAGAACCTGGTTCCAGAGCTGCAATCATGTCAATGACTTTATTTGTTCTACCAAGCATACTGAAAAACTCCACCGAATCAATCTAAGCACCTCAATTCTTTCGTCAGAAGAACAATGGCTTGCTCGATGGCTGCTTGGATTGCATTATGGCAGGTATTGTACCTCCCTGTATCTGTGCATGGGTTCTTCATTTAATAGAGGTATTCAAAGATATGAATAATTTTGCTACAGCAAATGAAAAGAAATTGTCTCTATGGGCACCAGGGTCAGTAACCAGAGGTTACAGATTTAACATAATTTGTAAATGAACCAATGCTGAGATGTTATGATCTGCATTGCACTGCCTGAAAGCAAATTTAACATTAACTTTCAAAAGGAAATTGGTTAAACCCATAAAAGGAAACATTTGGAGTGCTATGGGAAAAGAACAGGGTAGTAAACTAATTTGAAAGCTCTTCCAAGGATCCAGCATATGCACGATGGGCCAAATGGCCTCCTGTCTTGCATCACTCTGTCATTATATGTACAAATTTCTGTAAAACTGTGAATACAGTGAATAACTGACCATTTCCTTTGTTCAGAATGGCCACCTGGCTGCAATTGCAAGCTCCAATGCATTACAGTTCACTTTTCCTCTGCCAGTTGCTTGTATCTCTCTGCAAATTAGATTTCTATTGCAATAGCTCCTGATCATGATGGATGCCAGAGTTTGTTTTCTCTGACCAATTCTACAACTCTCATTATATTTCAAGAAGGTATGTGAAATCATGGAGGCAATCATAAGAGATAATATCAAAACTCTTAAAATATAATTTTGCTTTAACAGCATTATCTACAACTGACTCAAATTGTATGTCCTCACAACGTTTGCTATTAACAGCTGAAAGCATTTTCAATGAAGGAAACATTAGCTCACTATCTCATGTTATGTAGAATCATAGGATCATAGAATGGTTACAGGGCAGAAGGAGGCCATTTGGCCTATCTTGTCCATGCCAGCTCTCTGTAAGAGTTGTTCAGCTAGTCCCACTCCTCTGCCTTTTCCCCATAGCCCAGCAATTTTTTTCTCTTCAGATAATTATTCAATTCCCTTTCCCTGGTAATGAGCAATATTATGTATGTTAGCAAAGTTAAAGAAACTAGCTTACACGACTAAAGAAAAGTGATAGCCCTGCATCTCATCATAAAAATTTGAAAGATTTCATTGGCTTGTTCCACTCAGCATGAATGTTAATCTCTTCTAGGGGAGCAGTCACTGCTGGGATTGTCCATATGTCTAGGCAGCATGCCTGCACTTATCTGGTAGTCAGCTTTTTGTACTCGTGCCTCTTTAGACTGGAAGAAATATTGATGCAGGCATGTCTTGCAGCGCTTATCATTTGGTGCCACACAGAGAAATAAAAAGTTTGAACCACCTGTCTCAGATTTCCTTTTAACACATTAAGAAAACATCAGTCTTACACAAAAGCTAAGCTGCTATAACTATCATTTGCTAATTCAGCTTTAATCCTTCAGGTAGCCATAAGCCTCAAGGTTTATGGTACATGCTTCATGGTCCACCTCTATCAAACCGTAACCCTTTGGAAAACTCATTGGTACACACAAAGTGCGGCCAGTCCCCCTTCACTGGCTACTGATGTTTGACTTTGCAGCCCTAACACTCCTGCTGCATTATGGGTGCTGCAGCTAGAAAGCTATGCATATGAGCTGATCCCTTAATACACAGCAAGGTCAGCTTATTTGTACGTAGGAGCACAATCAGTAATAGCACTCACGGTACTGATTGTGAGGCATTTTAGCAATCCCTCAGTGCCAAAGCCGCATATATGGATAGTCAGACCCATGGAACCTTTAATCCACCAAGAGTCAGTGGGGTTAATTTTATGAATGCGTGCCCGGCATTGATGGCTGGGAATAAATATTGGAGATTTAAGTGCATGCTCTCCGTGGTCTCTCATCCAGTATAGATGGAAAATGGTGCAGGACACACATTCAACTTGTTTTTTTGCCCTTCTGGTGGATGAAGTTTCACACTGGTGAGTGCATGTTCGTTAACTTTAAGCACACCTCTTCAGGAATGGGGAGGAAAATAATTGACGATTTTTAAAAAAGTAACACAGTAAAATATTTTAGAAGTCAAACTGAGACAACATAACCTACATATATGATGTGCCTACAAGTATTGTTTTAAATAATCTATGACCGTGTTCTAATTAATGGACTCAATAATCATTCAACAGTCTCGGGGCGGGATTTTCCGTCCCCGCCCTCCACCAAGATCGTCCGGTCAGCCCAAGGAAGTCAGCAGTAGAAATCGGATCACTCCAAATTGGAGACAGTGCAGCAAGAGTATCCAGGACCTCAGGAGGGCTGGAAAAGTGAGTAGCATGACACTTTCAGGTACCACACTCTGACTTTCCCTGCATAGCACTCGACAGAACCCTGCAGCTCCACTCATTCCTCTCTCTCCAGGCACCCCTTCATATCCCCATCTGAGCAGCCAACAGTCACTCTCATCCTTAGCCTATTTCTCTCTTGCGCCCAGGACTCACAGTCATCCTCCACAAATGAGGTCCTTCCCTCCTCTCCGTACAATCCATTACTAACACTCAACTCTCTTCTTTCTCTTTTTGCAGAAGAGAGCACACAACCTTTGGGAAAGGCAGAACCTCAGAGGATTGGCCCTCAAGTACAGGCACCTGAACAACCCGACAATATGTAGTCACCTGGCCCACTGAGAAGGAGACCTTGTTCCAACGAGCTGAAAATGTCAGCAACGAGCTGCTGTGGAAACCTGAGGCTCCTGAGGGAATGGTGCTCACATACATACATCGAGAGAGATCTGATCCTTTGCTTGTTGACACTGCTGGGGTTCTCATCTCCTTGGTGCTGAATCTTTGTGTCCTTCCACTCTGTCCAGTGGGAAGATATGTGGCTGAGAAGAGGGCAGCTGGGCAAGGGGAATAAAAGAAAACCTGACTTGGAAATATTGTGATGCACTTTTAAATCTGTAAATTTCTCTCAGCAACTTGATTGGCCTCAGACAATATTTGCTTACAGGAATCAGATTATTTGGCTATAAAAAGACAGCTTACGTAAAGCTTCACTTCAGTAGTAGAATCATACATTGTGTACTACGTGGTATAAAACTCTGTCCTAGTAGAAGTCAATTCTTAGACCAAGAGTAATTCCATGAGAGATTTACAACACCATAAAAGTAAAATGATGGTATAGCCTCAATGCACAAAGGTTTGATAGGTTGATCAATTGATCTATTTAATTGCCTATCTATTTCGCTATCTTTTTCTATCTGTCTCTCTGTCTATCAAGCTGCTGTCAATCTTTACTGTGTTTGTTAACATGTTCTGTAAATAGGGATTAACAGCTTATTCCTTGCTTGGCTGCTTCAACTCATGTCCACATATCCATGAGAAATCCATGTTGATTGACTTGTCAGAAATTATATGAACATCTTTGCTTTGTTTCTGGGTGACTCTTCAATAACAAAGAGATTGACGTGTGCTTCCCCCTAGTGCTGAGTGATCTCAAGCTCACAAAAGGGCATTTAGCATTTCTACCCATCAAATGTCAAATCATTGAAGAAGTAGGGTCAGTATTAATTGACCTGGGGCACATACGGCCCGAAGAACTAGCTGTGCTGCAATCAAGCATGTAGACCAGCAATATTGTGAATATCATGTCTATTTACTCTGACAGCATGAAACATAAAACAACCACTGCAATTGTCATCTACAAATCATTGACCTCATCATGCATGTTAGAGCCATTGGCATTGTTTTATAAGGTAAGATTTAGGACATGCTTGCCTGCCACTCAAAAAGACAAACAACAGTGCAGAAAAAGTAACTTTTCAGTAGCAAATAAGTTCTATTTTCATAGATTAAGTGTTTTGATACCTAATGTGGTTTTGTTTCCAGGATGTAATTTTTGACTTAAAATGTTTATTAATTGGGTGTGAAAGAGTATTTAGCAACCTGAAACTTCCGATATGGGGAGTGGCGAATGATTTAACTTAAGTCGCTGTTGTGCCTTGGGACCCTGAGGAAGTCCTGACATGCACACATGCACAGTACTTACGCAGGAAGTTTAAACTTCCAATTGCATGTTTTATCTTGCCCGGACTGCGGCACAATTCCCGACAATAGCAGGATCAGATGACCAGAACCACAGAGGCTTGGGCTTTTTGCCCGATATCACTCTGGTTTTTGCACAGATTTACTTAAGAGCTTTTCCTAGCAGACATAAAGTCTGTTCTGGAGCGCAGCTCAAAGTAAATCAGCCGGAGTGTCAAAGCGCTCCAGCACCCACGGCAACCTCCACAGAGCTCACAACCCACTCCTGGCAGCATTCACATAGCCCCCACCCCCCCGCAATCCTCACCCCTCCCAGCAGTGTTTACACCCACATTGACAATGTTCATAACTCCCCACTGATAATTCACATCACCCTCCTGACAATATCCACCACCCCTTGACAATGCTCACCCCCTCTTGACAATGTTCACCCTCTCCCAACAATGCTTACACCTATCCTGACAATGCTCACACCCCCCTCCAAAAAGGTACACCCACTCCTGACAACATTCACCCAACTATGTTCACCTCCGCAGTCCTGCTGTAACATGCCATTAAGGGATAGCAGCATGCCATCACTAGAAAGGAAGTGTGTCATGTGACCCAGCCTCAGTTTCACTTTGGCCTGTGAGCAGAACACAGCAGACACAGCCCTGCAGCTGATGTGTTCAGGCTTTCTTTCCATGTGTATATGTTCTCGTGTGTTTAGTCTAAATAAATGAATCCACAATATGTTTACACAATCCCTTATGAGTTATTGGTGCCTTTATATCATTATAAAAACATGGCATGGTGTTCAGCAGTGGTAAAACACGTGACAACAAGATTAAGCATAAAATGGTGAACAGCCTTAGATTGTGCTACATAGCATGAGATGACCATTGAAATTTTGGTCAGGCCGCGACAAGTTTGCAGCGATGGAGAGTGTTGAAACTGCAGCATAGTGACTGCTCAGAAAAGCTATGAAGACACAATGCAGAAAGGGCTCAAATAAAGAGCAGGTAAGCAGAGAGATTGCTTGTGGTGAGATTGCATTACATAGCCTGTCAGTTCCATGAGTGGGACAGCCTATCAAGAGAATCAGCACCGGGTTAGCTCACTTGGGGAAGGCAAGTGACCAGAGTGTGCGCCAGATCAATAGTGAGCAAGAGAGAGTCAAATAACAAAAAAACAAAGCCATCATAAAAATTGGGCCAGAGAAGGGTGCTTCGGGAGTTGCTAATGATAAATTGAATAAAATGAGGCAGAAGGGCAAAGTCATATTGTCAAAATGTGCACAAAATTCCCCAGTTTGAATTGGGATGCAGCTGACCTACTATCTGAATTCAAAATGTTTAAATAACATACAGAGCTATGGTTTCTTGATTCAGGTGTGCCTGAACAAGCAGGCAAGCCATAAAAATTCATTTGGCAATTGGGAGAATGAAGATCTACACAGGCTGAATATGCCAGGATTAACAGAAGAAGAGCTAAAGGATCCACCAAAAATACGGACTACATTATATGGAAGAC
Source organism: Cetorhinus maximus (assembly GCF_964194155.1). Taxonomy (NCBI): domain Eukaryota; kingdom Metazoa; phylum Chordata; class Chondrichthyes; order Lamniformes; family Cetorhinidae; genus Cetorhinus; species Cetorhinus maximus. The sequence goes on along the minus strand of NC_135882.1, from coordinate 26,991,355 downwards.
AGTTCAGAATCAAGTAAAACTCCCGTATTCATCGACTAGAGTTCATGTCATTTGGACAACAGCCTACAGAATCCATAGACCGCTTCATCAGCAGATGCAGAGAAAGGTTTGTACTGTGATTATTCAAATGCAGAGCGAGCAGACAGAATTGTTGAGTTAGTGATAGTGTCCACTCCCATGAAAGTGTTCCCGAAAGATCTGTTAAACAAGCCCAAAATGTATAGCATCAAAAAGCTAGTCAAGGATGGACCTAAGTACAATGCGATCCTCACAGGTGGATGAAGCTTACAGGTCCTACGTACCACCCCAATTATTGAAGCACTTACTAGAATACCCAAACCAAGCAAGACCTGCGGAAGGTGTGACCTTCTGCATGCACTCAGGAAATGTCCAGCTTTCCATCAATTCTGCAAGCACATGCTAAAAAGGGCCATTGGCAGTGGCAGTGCACTAGAGCAAAGGCTAATGTAGCTACAAACAGCCATGCACCAATCCAAACAGACCGTACCCAATGGGTACGATCAGGCAATAAGAATGACTGTCCAGTATCCTGTGAAAAAACATATATATGAGGTGAATGATAAAACCAGAAAATGACGATGATGTGCATGACGAGACAACGAGCAATGAACACATGTTTCACACCATCAATCTCTTGGAAAACATAGAGGCCGCCACAACATCTGATGTTTTTTCCAAGGTTCAAATTATATGTCCTAAGAAAGTTGGTAACTACTTGTTATTGGCCAAGATTGACACAGAGGCAAATGCCAACATACCACCACTGCAAACTCTAAAAGTCTTGTATCCACAGACATGGAAGGCAACTTTCAGCATACAATGGTTCACTAATTCCACGTGTGGGATCCATAGTCCTGAAGTACAAGTACATACAATTATCCTGGGTGCCACAGATGTTCTACATCATGGAGACTAAAGGCTTTGTCGGTCTACCAGCATGCTGTGACCTTACAAAAATGACAATCCATGGAATCAGTCAGACCTCATATGGCGGATCAACCTCAGAAACTGCTTGTATCACTTCAGTTCATGACCTAACATTGAAATATCCAGAACGTTTCAACAAAGTTGACAGTTTCAAGAGAGCTGCAACATTACACGTGCAGGAGAATGCAAGTCCATCAACTGATCTGGTACATTTTGCGCAACTCAAATGCCAGCTGTTACAAGAAGAAATGGCAAAAGATTCTACATGACCAAAATGGTAGAAACCCATCATCAAAGGATGGCCTGATTCAATCAAGCATGTCCACAAACATGTGAGACTATTTTGGTCTTATCGGGATGAGCTAGACATCTCCTGGGGAGGCATTTTTAAAGGCAAGCAGGTCATCATACCTGAATCTTTGCAACCTGATATCATGAACAACTTCATTATTTACACATGGGCATAGATCAACAAGAAGACTCGCAAGAGAGACAGTCTTTTGGCTGGGTATCAAAAATGATATTGAAGTCGTCTTCAAGAAGTGCGAGGCATGTCAAGAGCATATCCCAAGCCAGCCCAAAGAACCATTCATTCTACATGAAGTTTCTACCCATCCTTGGTCCAAAGTCATATCCAACCTCTTTCACGTCCACGGCACTGACATCATCGTCATTGCCGGCTACTTTACCAAAAAGCCAACAATTGCACAATGTGTCAACCATAACTGTCACACAAACTCTAAGTGCTATTTTCAGTTTATTTGGTGTGCCGAGAGAGATCATTATGGATAACTATAAGCAATTTATTGGTAAGCCATTTCAGGGTGTGTGTGAGAAGTGGAATATTGATCACACTACTTCTCCTCCCCACTATCCTAGATCTAATGGCCTAGTTGAATGAGTATTTCACACAATGAAATCCCTAATTCACAAATGTAGACAGCCCAAGCAAGATCTACACATTGCAATGTTACATCTGAGAGTGACACCTTTAATTACAACTATTCCATCACTGGCAGAACTCATGTTCAGCAGAAAAGTATGTTTCAATTTACCTATGCTTCCTCAGTCAACTCTATCAAAAACTAGAGAGAAAATTTTAAAACTGCAAGAGAAGATGACCAACATGCAGAATAAAAATGTGGGTACAGAATTGCAAAGTTTAGTGTTGGGACATCCAGGATCTCACAGAACATGGCTTCCAGACAAGGTGACAAGGATGTTTTTGAACGAAGGTCCCATAAAGTCATTACATACAAAGGTGAGTCATAACCAGGGGCAAATCAAATCTGTTTCAGCTCCCCAACCACCGTACAGTCCTATTGCATCTCAGACAATATCCCAAATGCAACCAGGAACAACATCCAAGAACGACAATCCCACAGATCACTGGGAGCAATTAAAGAAACCTCCAGACAGGGTATCATTACAAGGTCTGGGTGACCCAGTAGATTACCTCTACACTTTAGAGACTCATAGAATCACCAGTCCAATACACTTATGTAATGGTAACTAGATATGAACATGTATTGTGAACAGTTATGCTCCTTTGGAAGGGGGGAAAGCATCTTTAAAAAGAAAGGGGAATGTTGTAATATGCCTTTATGGGATAGCAGCATGCCATCAGCAGAAGGGAAGTGTGTAATGTGATCAGTCTCAGTTTCACTTAAGTCTGTGAGCAGCGCACAACAGACACAGTCCTGCTGCTGATGTCTTCAAGTTTTCTATCAATGTATATTTGTTCCCACATGCCTAGATTAAATAAATGAATCCACAACATGGTTACACAGTCCTTTATGAGTGATTAGTCCCCCATCCCCAACATGTTCACCTTCCCGACAATGCTCGCCCTCTCCTGACAATATTCTCTCCCTTAACAATGTTTGCCCCCTACTGGCAATGTTAACCTCTCAACCCGAATCACCTTCCACAACTCCTGATGCTTATCTGGTCAATGTTGGTGGAGTCAGCATTGTTGGGCGTGAATAAAGAAGTGGAATAAGCATTGTCGGGGATAAAGGAAGGGGAATAATCATTGTTTGCGGTGAGAGAGGGGGAATGAACATTGTTCAGGGTGAGGGAGGGGGATTGAACATTGTTCAAGGCGAGGGAGGTGGAATGGACATTGTTCAGGGTGCAGGAGGGAATGATGAACATTGTTCAGTATTAGCGTGGAGATATCTATCATTGTTGTGGTGTGAAAAAGGGAATAAGCATTGTAAGGGGCTGGGGTAGAGGGCAAGAATTGTCATGTGGTGGGTGGTGACCTCTGTCATGGGACAGGTTAGCATTGGCAGGGTCATGAACATTATTGGGGGAATGGTGAAGTGTGAGCATTGTTGGGGGCGTGAATGTGGATGAGCATTATTCGGGGGTGGTTTGATGTGGCTGTGCAGTTCCAAAGATTGACAGGCCCATTTAAAAACAATGTAAATCAATGAACTGGAGATAACCTTAAGGGGTGTGTCATTAGTTCATGATGAGAAAAAGGGGGTGGGGCTTTGCCGGAATTACACTCACCACTTGGCCTCCGTCTCTGGATTCAAACTGGAGCTGGGACTGGGAGTGCAAAGGCTCCAATGTAAAATGGTAAGTGGCAGTTTAAAATCTCTATCAGTGGCAGGTGCATCCTGTCCACCGGTGACAGGAAGATCTGAGCCAACATGTTTATTGTTTAATGCATAGTAAAGATCCTTATTTTCAGCTTTTACATAAAGCCACTCCAGGGAGTGGTGGAGGTGTGTGGTACTGACATCTGAAGACAATGTGCACCACATGAGCAGCACTACCAGTCAGAGTCAAGGTCAACACTCCTCTCAGCTGCTGTTGGGGTAGCACTTACCTTGATCATGGAATGCCGCAGGCTTCACAATGCCATTATCAACAATAACAATATTTATTTACGTAGCATCTTTAGCATAATAAAACATCCCAAGGTGCTTCGCAGGAGCATTATAAAACAAAATGGACACAAAGCCACATGAGGAGATAATAGGTCAGATGACCAAAGACAGCGGCTTTCAGGAGTGTCTTAAAGGAGGAACGTAAAGCAGAGAGGTGTAGGGAGGCAATTGCAAGCTTAGGAACTCAGCAACTGAAGGCAAGGCCATCAATGATGGAGCAATTAAAATCAGGGATGGTCAAGAGCACAGAAGTCGATGAGCGCCAATATCTCAGAGGGTTGTAGGGATGAAGGAGGTAATGGAAATAGGGAGGGTCGAGGCCATGGAGGGACTTGAAAAGAAGGATAAGAATTTTAAAATCAATATGTTGCTTGACAATATAGGTTAGCAAGCACAGGGGTGTTAGGGGAAAGGGGTTTGCTGTGTGTTAAGTCACAGACAACAGAGTTTTGGATGACCTCAAGTTTACAGAGGGCAGAATGTGGTAACCAGCCAGGAGAGCATAGGATGAGCCAAGCCCAATGGTAACAAAGGTATGAATGAGGATATCAGCAAAGGTGAGCTGAGGAGGGGAAAAGTCAAACATGGTATGAAGGTAGAATTAGGTGATCTTACCCCCCCCCCGAAGCTTACCCCACAGCTTCCCACTCCCGCCCTTCTGCCCAGGCCAAACTTTTTATGGCATGGGTAGCGTATTATCAGAGTTAATTTATTTGATAACAAGCCTAATTGGCCCTTAATTGTTTATTTAAATATGGCAGGTGGGCTGTCGATTTTGGTGCCCACCCACCTCCTGTATTATGGGGGTGACCTCGGGGGTGGGTAGGAAGGTGGTGAGATGGGAGCCCACCCCATTTTATGTGCTTCCCCAACATTCCCCCCCCCCCCACCTCTCCAACCACACCTCCCTCCCCCCGCCAACCCCTGCAGGAAGCATGCTTGGCAGGGGAACGTAAAATATAGCCAATAGTCTGGAGATGTTGGAACTGTCATAAGTACGTATGGTGAACCTTAGCACACAACCTAAATCCCAGCATTGATGTAAGTAAATGAACATGAATCATGAAACTAGGTTTATTTGGACAAATTTCTTGCCTGTAATCTTTTAAAAATGCAAGAGTTGTGCATTTTCAGTTGTGACTTACAGCTGGAAAACATGTCCTTTTATTGTATTTCGACTTACATTAAAGAATTAAAATGCTCAGAAGCTGCCTGAATGCTTCACATGAGGCAGCAATCAATGTCTGACATTTTGGAAGGAAGCATGTGTACTTCAACCACCTAAAAGAGATGTGTAAAATGGGTAATTGGTTGAAAAACACATATTGCATCTGTTGCCATGTCTTTCGTGCTTTAACTGCAGCATTGATCTTCTTCCGGGTACTCTGCTCCACACTCCAGCAGGGAAAGTGGCTTACAGTGTCAGACAGGGAAACTCACCCTTTATTCACTTGCTGAAGCAGCAATTCTACAGCTGCATTGATAAAGTTGTGTGTTCTTTGTTGATGAAAGTGCTTGAGTTCAATTTTCTCTGTCAAAAACACACACTGTTATTGCCCTTTAGTTGGCAGACCACAGTAAATATCTCAGTGGTATAGACAGGCTAAATACTGAATATTGCATGAAAAATGCAATAAGTAAGAAACTCTGAACTGGATGTTGCAGTAGTTTTGATAGGTGGATACATAATTTAAATTACAGCAATTTCACAGCTGGGAAATCCACATCAGTAGATCTATCCCCTGTGTCTATCTAGGTTTAAAATGCTCATTGCGTATATGTGACTGATTTTGCAATGAGGGTATATCATCTCTGTCATAATGTTTCAATCAGGATTATCTGCAATCTTAGCATGAGTCAGCCATAGATGCAGCAGAGGCAATAAGCACTGAGATGAAAAATTCAATTAGGCCTGTTGTCAAATGCGGGGATTGCGATACACAATTACCCCATATCTGGCCGAGCTGAGATAAGCAAACATTGTGCTGCCTGCTTAGCTCAATGGCCGTTGCATACAGGCCAGCACAAAATGCACGGCTGACTGGCTGAACGTTCAGCAGGAGGGCCCAGGTACGTTTGCGGTTTGCACGGTGTACACCTAGCTTGCACTTCTTAAAGGTGGGCTACCCCTCTTAAAGGGGAGGCGTGCTATTGCTACTGCAGCTGCTGGAGCTGTCAGAATATCTTTGAAGGAAGGAAGACTGTAAATGGAGCAAAAGACCAGATAGAACGCCAGGTTCCCAATGTGGAGATGGAGGCCTTAGTACAGGAGGATTAGGAGAGAGTCGAGCTTGGGGCTCATCCTTTCCAGTGTGGAGGTGGTGGCCAACTCTACGGCAGCGCTTGCAATGCAGACATGATGCAGTGTCTGGTGGACAATAGCTTCTATTACAGCACCATCAGAAGTCCCCCAAGGTATGTAGCACTGCAGTGGAAACTCAGACTGAAGTCATGAGACTCATACTTGTTGTGCAAACCCATTTTGGTGCCTTGTAGGCTCAGACTGCTAGCATCATGGCTGTGGATATCAGTGCTCTAAGCGGCTAGCAGGCTCTCACAGAGATCTAACAACCTGGGCTCCAGAAAATTACTAGGATTGCTGAGGCCCCACTTTGGGGGGAGCGACAGAGCATAAATCTGCTTTCCTCTCAGGGTCACAGCATTCATGTTCCCACCATTGCCACTTCGTCTGTACCCTTGCTGTTGCCTTTCAGCCAACCTGCCCCAACTCCTGTGTCCATGCCAAGGTGGTACAATCTGAAGCTTGGCCCTCAAGGCGCAGAGCCATTCAACATCATCCTGCAAGGCCATCTGCAGTCACCCTCAGTGAAAGTCAGCAGCCTTCCACCAACCATGTTGCAGCTACTGGGATAGCACTGCATAGGAGTATTAGAACAGGTAAAGGCCCCCGCAATACTAAAGGAATGCACAAGACTGAATAGTTCAGGTTAGTATGTATTACTGGAAATATTGGTGGATAAAGTTGTTTGGAATTTTTTTTTTTGTGGTGTCTTTTATCTCAGAGTTTTTTTCAAGAGGTCTCTGTGATGGCCTGTAGCAGAGGGATGGAAAGGTGGGGAACTCTGGAGCAGGAGTAATGTGGGGATAAGATTTTAGAGGAACCTGAGACTGAGTAATGGATCACTAAAAGCCTCTCCGGATCAGAGGGCTCCCAGACCTGACCTCCTTTCCTCCTTTTCTTCCTCTTCTTCCATCCGAGATCTCCTTTGAAGGCTTGATGGCAAGGGCTACTGCCTCATGAGAGCGAGGTTGTGGAGGAAGCTGCAGATCACCTCAAATTTAGAGACACGCATTGGCTCGCCTGTATGGTTCAGGCAGTGGGATTGTTGTTTCAGAACACTGATCGTTTACTCCATGGCATTTCTGGAGGCAGCGTGGCTCTCGTTGTAGGTTCATGGTCCTTGTATTTTTGAGTGACAGGAGAGTGTCATGAGTCAGGTCTAGTGTGGGTAGCCCTTCTCACCAAGCAGACAGCCTTTAGTTCATGATGGTGGCTCAAATCTGGTGCGGACAGCTGATTTCCACAAGGTGAAAGCATTGTGGCTGTTGCCAGGATAATGGGCATTTGCCAACGTGGTGTTCTGTGCAGGGTCGCCCTGCAACTGCATGTTCAGGGAGTCTTGGCCCTGGAAGTTCTGGTGCATCCCCCCACTAATATGAGGGGCCTGCAGAGCCACATGCTTGCACTCAATGGCTCCCTACATCGCTAGGGATCCCAGTAGCCTGGCAAAGCCACATGCCAACTCCTCCTGTTTTCTCCCTGCCAAAAGAGAGGCACAGTTTTGTCTCCTGTAATAAAGTGTCTTTATCACCTTACTGATGCAGCAATGCATGTTGAACTGTGATATGTTGGTAATGCCACCTGCTCCCACCTGGAAGCGCCTGCTGGTGTTGAAATTGAGGGCAATGGTGGTCTTAACAGTCACTGACAGCACTGTCATCACTGTGTTCTGCAGATGAAAATCCAGTTATGGAAGGTGGCACAGTTCAGTCGATAAGACAAATAGCCTCCTTCTGTGCCATAATGACTCAATGACTCTATGACCTCCTTGGTGCTTTTCTTGACATTTATTAATAACCTAGACTTGGGTATGTAGGGCACAGCCTAAACATCTGAAGGTGACACAATACTTATACATATTGTGAACTGTGAGGAGAATAGTGAGAGACTTCCAGAGGCCATAGACAAGCCTGGAATAGGCAGACACATGGCAGATGAAATTTAATGCAGAGAAATGTGAGGTGATATTTTTCAGCAGGAAGAATGAGGAGAGGCAATATAAAGGATACAATTCTAAAGTTGGTGCAGGAACACAGAGACCTGGTAGGGGTTATATGTGCACAAATCATTGAAAATTGAAGGGCAGGTTGAGATATTGGTTACAAAGGCATGTGGGATCCTGGGTTTTATAAATAGAGGCATGGAGTACAAAAATAAGGAAGTTATGAATAATCTTTATAAAATACTGGTTTGGTCACATGTGGAGTGTTGTACCCAGGTCTGCACTTTAGGAAGGATCTGAGGACTTTAGAGAGTGTGCAGAAAAATATTACAAGAATAGTTCCAGGGATGAGAGACTTCAGTTATGTGGATAGATGGGAGAAACTAGGATTGTTCTCCTCAGAGCAGAGATTCTTGAGGGGAGATCTGACAGAAATGTTCAAAATCATGAGGGGTCTAGCTAGATAGATTGGAAGAAACTGTTCTATTGGGAGAAGGGTTGAGAACCAGAGGACACTGATTTAAGGCGATTGGCAAAAGAACCAATGGTGACATGAGGAAACACTTTTTTACACAGAGTGATTAGGATCTGGAATGCATTGCCTGAGAGTGTGGTGGGGACAGATTCAATCATACCTTTCAGTGGGCATTGGATAAACACTTGAAAAGAAAAAAAAGCAGGGTTATTTAGAAAGGATGGGGGAGTAGCCCTAGCTATGTTGTTTTTGCAGAGAACCAACATGGACATGATCGAATGAATGGCCTTATTCCATGCTGTAACCATTCTATGAGCAGAATATTGCAGAATATTGCCCTTGTCGGGCAGGCTCGGCGGGGGTGAACAGGGGTGGTCTGGAAGCCGACCACAGCCCACAGTTGAGGCTGGAAGGTGATGTCACGTGGGCCAATTAAGGCCCGCCCAGCGTGAAACACGAGCGGCAGCACTGCCCAGGCTGGGGGGAAGTGCGAGTGGGGCAAGTGCGAACTTCACGCATGTGCAAGAGCGCGTGCTTCAAAATCTGAGTGTTAACAAAAATTAATAAAGACACGAAAACTGTAATAAAACATGTCCCCTCCTGTGACTCTGTCACTTGAGCAGGGACATGTTATTAATTAAATTTTAAATTTTCTGTTTTATTTTTATTTGCTTTAGGAAACCTCATCCCGCCCGTGGATGAGGTTTCCTAAAAAGTGCAAAGTCCTCTTGGCCTTTTCGCCTGCCCGCCAACCGTAAGGTTGGATGAGCGGTGAAAAATTTAGTTCAATTATCTTTTTAATGGCCTTAACAGGCCTTTTAATTGTTGCCGTGTGCGCTGCCGACTCTGGCATGTGCCTGCCGTACAAAATATTGCGCGTCCGCATTGACATCGGGATGCTCACCCGATGTCAACACGCGTCATTTTACGCTCGAGCAGTCCGGGCGCACCCCCGCCTGCTGAGCTAAAAATTTTGCCCTATGATTCCGTATGGGGATTCATAGTTACATCAAACACTGCTTGCTTTTTGCTGAGGTGGAGTTAAGAGAATGTTCCCTGAAAACCCTAGGTGGACACAGCCTTCAGTTGAGATCACTCCTCCGCCTCTCTCTGCACATAGCTTCCCCTACTCTTCCACCTGTATTCCAATAGTGGGAAACAGATGACAAACGAACTTTGACCAAAATATTCTAAATTACACCTAATGTGGATCTTATGCAGCCAAAGTTGCTTCACTAAATTTAGATTTGGCAGTATCCGATCCAGAATAAAATGATACTAATATTACCATTATGGGTTTTACAACCTTGGAGGTAACACAATTTGGTGGTTCACAAGTCATTCTGCAGCAACCACAGCAAGTAATTTCAACAACAGTCACAATTTTGTGAATGTGACTTGCAAATGAAGTGGCTGATCGGCAGTTTACGGCATACTGGTCATTGTGCTCTGACAATCGCACAGAGTCCTTTGTGAAAAGGGAGGCTAATAATGCCAGTGCACTATATTGCAATCCAGCTGGCTCTTGTAAATGTGACTAGTGAAGCAAGTAATGTGTCAAACAGAAATGTTCCTCTGTGGGAATTCTAAACTACTGAATAGCTGTAGATGGTGTCCCAATGACCAAACTAGTGAGAATTGGGAGTGTTCCACTGCATTAAAACATTTTCATGATGGAAAACCATCTGAATCATGAATGAATATTTCTATGACATCTATTACATTCATGGGTTGTCATCACTGCAAGCAAGAAGCTGTGAAGATTCTAGTCTTTCGTGTTAGCCATGGCTCAGCGGTAGCTTTCCTGCCTTTAATTAAGTCAGAAGATTGTGGGTTCAGAGACTTAAGCTCAAAATCTCAACAGACACTCCAGTGCAGTACTAGGGGAGTAATGAGTTCTCTTTAATGTGCCATTTTTCAGATGAGATGGTAAACTGTCTGCTCTCTCAGGTGGACTCAAAAGATCCCATTGCATTGATGAAGAGCAGAGGAGTTCTCCCTGGTGTCTTGGCGAATACTTATCCTTTAAGTAACATCACTGAAACAGAGGGAGCTAAAATGGACAGTCTGTGCAAGTGGGCACGGGACTCACAATGGATGGTGACTCTATGCCCTTTCAAATGCAGGCAGCATCCCACCTTTTTGTTGCCTATTCATTAAGATGGTTCTGCCTGGAACCATTGCTAACCACACTGTTCATTGGCTGATTGGATCAGCAAAGGGCTCAATATCTTTACATGCTAACACTACTTAAACCTAGACTTAAAACTAACCTGGGCATTGTAAATGAGATGTGCACTGTGGCTGCTAGAGATGTTGACATTATTTGGAATGGAGTGCTGTGCAACAAAAATCAAATGACTGACCATGAGAGAAAGCCTGCACTAAGTACTTCTGATTCCACACAGGAAGTCTTAGTAGAGGAGATGGAATGGGGGAGAGATGCTCTCTATTTGCAGTGGCAGGTGAGCTAGCAAACACAGTGAGAAGGCAGTGGGAACAGATAACCATGGAGGTCATTGCAGGGGTAAAACCACGATGACTTGGATACAAAGCCGCAAGAAGTTTAATGACCTCACACAAGTGGTCAAGATCCGTGATGTATCTTCAATTGCCATATTCTAACAACTGCACTACTAGCCTCAGACACTTTTCAATTCATCACAGCCCACATCACCCATCTAGTAACAATCTTTATCCATCAGGACTCACACCAAACTCAAAGATCATTATGCACTTAGCATTGTTGCAAGCCTCACACGTTGGCCTGAAGCTTGCATACACTACCAGCTATTTAACTATGACAGCTATATCATCCAATCATATTGCACAACATTCACTGACACATTTCTCATTCTCTTACAGGAGAAGGCAATGCATAGACAGAGGCAGCAGGAGTGGGAGAGACATGGCTGCATGTTCAAACCCCCCCTGGAGGAGACGGTGCTGGCCATCCATTGCTGAGGCTGTGGCCAGCAGCAAGGCTGAATCCCTTGAAGTTGATGGTACCCTCATTCCTAATGGTCTTCTTACATCCCACTGCCCTCTCATCCTGCAACCTCTTACAGGCTGTAGATGGTAAAAGCACACACTTTTTACTTTCTGCTCTCCCCTCAATGGACTCTATCTTTGCCTCTTTTACTTTCAGACACCCAAGAAGCTGGCCAGACAGTAGAAGAGGCCTGGGAAGACAGAAATGATGAAGACACGCCATCACTTGATTTCACACTCACAGCCACCAGACCTGATAATGACATTATGTGTATTAAGAGGATAGCATAGAGGTGGGATATGCATGTGGTGAGTCAACAGGCAGAAGTGCATTGCAACCAGGCAAGGATGGCACAGGTACCAGCTTGCTGGAGGGTAAGGTGGTACACTAGTTCTGCTGCAGAGGACTCAGAAGAGGACCCTAACGGGTCAGGCTACAGAAGCGGATTGAAATATAAACAGATAATGCTGGATAGGCTGGCAGCATCTGTGCTGAGAGAAAGAGAGTTAACATTTCAGGCCAATGGCTGATGGGTTATACAACAAAATACTCGCTGCATTAAGAATCTGCCAGAAAGCCTGTGCTTTATGTCAAGAGGCATGGAGGAATCCAGTACTAACTTGGCACAGGACTTAGCGCCCATCCTTTCCAGTGGGAACTGGTTGCCAACTCCATCAATGTACTTGTGGATCCAATCATGATACAGTGCCTGATGACCAATATCTCAACTTCTATTGCAGCACCAGTGGTTTTCACCAAAAGTCTGAACCAGTTGAAGGTCAGACTAATGTCGTGCAAGGTCAGGATGCTGCCAATGTCAATGTGGACACAAAGGCACAATGGAGTTCACAGGGTGTCACAGAAACCCAGCAATCTGTCCTCCAACCAATTATGAAAATTCCTGAGGCGCCATCCCAGGGGCAGTGCTAGTTGTTCCATGGAGCATGAAGCTGCTGTTCTTTCTCAGGGTGGCAGCACTCATGATCCCACCACTGCCGTTCCACCACTGTCCTTGCTGTTGCCTGTCTACCGAACAGCTCACAGTGCTGTCGCGAAAGCTCTGATGGTGCAGTTGGAAGCCACGGTGCTCAAGTTTGCCCTCCAAGGCCACCTGCACTGAACATTAGCAGCCATCTACCACACGTGCTGCAGCCACTGAGGTAGCACTACATGTAAACACTGGGGCAGGATAAAAAGACAGATGCTAAGGATATGCACAAGTTTAAGTTTGTATTAATTAAGGCAAGATTTAAAATGTTTATTTTGTGCTCGCTTTAATTTTTGTATTGTGGCCAAGATGATAATCTGATGGTCAATGACAGGGGCAAGTTAAAGACTGTGGGTCTGTTGGTGGTTGGAATATTGGAATTCAGGTTACTGGTATCACACATAAATTAATTCTTCACCTACAGCCCAGATAGAAAGGGGTCTCTAGGTTGAAGCCTGCTTTCACCTTCCTTTTTTCCTGTTTCCTCCTCATCTTCATGCTCCATCTACACCCTCATGCTCCTGCTCCTCAGCTTCTTGCCTGATAGGTGGTGACAAGGGCTGTTCCCTCATGATGATAAGGTAATGGAGCATGCAACATTCTACCACAAATCTGGAAATTCACTCAGGCAAATAGTACAGGTCTTCTGCAGAATGGCATTGGCAGTGGAATCATTACTTCAGTGTGCCAATTGTTAGCTTTGTCACTTTTCTTGTAGCAGCATAGTCCTTGCTGTGTTTTCTTTTCCTCATGCTAATTAACAAATAAACATCAAGGTGCCAACTATGCATGGGGATTGGTTAACACGCAAATATGAAGGTTTATTTATTAAAGAGTTGAGGAGTTGTAGCAGATTAGGAGAACCGTACACATGTTCGATCTGGTTGCTCCCTCACAGCAGACTGAGACTGAATCACATGATACACTCCATCATTTCCCCTCAAATAATGTTGACAGAAAACATAAGCACACCAACTTAAAGGTATACCACAACACCACACACCAGCTCCCCCCCACCCCCCCACCCTTTATCAAATAAACAACTCCCCCTTGCAAATAATTCTAGATTTAGTGATGTGTAAAGAGGCAGATTTGATAAGGGAACTTAAGGTGAAGGAACCCTTAGGAGGAAGTGACCATAATATGATAGAATTTACCCTGCAATTTGAGAGGGAAAAGCTGGAATCAGATGTAACGGTATTACAGTTGAATAAAGGCAACTACAGAGGCATGAGGGAGCAGCTGGCCAGGGTTGACTGGGAGATGAGCCTAGCAGGAAAGACAGTGGAACAGCAATGGCAGGAGTTTCTGGGAGTAATTTGGGAGACACAGCAAAAATTCATCCCTAGGAAGAAGAAACATACTAAAGGGAGGACGAGGCAACCATGGCTGACAAGGGAAGTCAGGCACAGCATAAAAGCTAAAGAGAAAGCATACAATGTGGCGAAGAGCAGTGGGAAACCAGGGAATTGGGAACCCCACAAAGACCAACAGAGGACAACTAAAAAAGAAATAAGGAGGGAGAAGATTAAATATGAGGGTAAACTCGCCAGTAATATAAAAGAAGATTGCAAGAGTTTCTTTATATATATAAAGGGAAAGAGAGAAGCAAAAGTGGACATTGGGCTGCTGGAAAATGATGCTGGAGAAGTAGTAGTGGGGAACAAAGAAATGGCGGAGGAACTGAATAGGTACTTTGCGTCAGTCTTCACAGTGGAAGACACGAGTAACATCCCCAAAGTTCAAGAGAGTCGGGGGGCAGAGGTGAGTATGGTGGCCATTACCAAGGAGAAGGTGCTAGGAAAACTGAAAGGTCTGAAGATGGATAAATCACCTGGGCCAGATGGATTACACCCCAGAGTTCTGAAGGAGATAGCTGAAGAGATAGTGGAGGCGTTAGTGGTGATCTTTCAGGAATCACTGGAGTCAGGGAGGGTCCCAGAGGACTGCAAAACCGCTAATGTAACCCCCCTGTTTAAGAAGGGAGTGAGGCAAAAGACGGGAAATTACAGGCTGATTAGCCTGACCTCGGTCGTTGGTAAGATTTTAGATTCCATTATTAAGGATGAGATTTCAGAATACTTGGAAGTGCATGATAAAATAGGGCAAAGTCAGCATGGTTTCATCAAGGGGAAGTCATGCCTGACATATCTGTTAGAATTCTTTGAGGAGGTAAAGAGTAGGTTAGACAAAGGAAAGCCAATGGATGTTATCTACTTGGACTTCCAGAAGGCCTTTGACAAGGTGCCGCACAGGAGGCTGCTCAGTAAGATAAGAGCCCATGGTGTTAGAGGCAAGGTACTAGCATGGATAGAGGATTGGCTGTCTGGCAGGTGGCAGAGAGTGGGGATGAGGGGGCCTTCTCAGGATGGCGGCCGGTGACTAGTGGAGTTCCGCAGGGGTTAGTGTTGGGACTACAACTTTTCACTTTATACGTTAATGATCCAGATGAAGGAACTGAGGGCATCCTAGTTAAGTTTTCAGATGATACAAAGATAGGTGGAGGGACAGGTAGTATTGAGGAGGTGGGGAGGCTGCAGAAGGATTTGGACAGGTTAGGAGAATGGGCAAAGAAGTGGCAGATGGAATACAACGTGGGGAAGTGTGATCTCATGCACTTTGATAGGAAGAATAGAGGCATAGACTATTTTCTAAATGGGGAGAGAATTCAGAAACCTGGAGTACAAAGGGACTTGGGAGTCCCAGTCCAGGATTCTCTTAAGGTTAACTTGCAGGTTGAGTCGGTAGTTAGGAAGGCAAATGCAATGTTGGCATTTATTTTGAGAGAACTAGATTATAAAAGCAGGGATGTGCTGCTGAGGCTTTATAAGGCTCTGGTCAGACCACATTTAGAATATTGTGAGCAATTTTGGGCCCCGTATCTCAGGAAGGATGTGCTGGCCTTGGAGAGGGTCCAGAGGAGGTTCACAAGAACGATCCCAGGAATGAAAGGCTTAACATATGAGGAACATTTGAGGACTTTGGGTCTATACTCGATGGAGTTTAGAAGGATGAGGGGGGATCTGATTGATATTTACAGAATACTGAAAGACCTGGGGGGGTGGACGTGAGGAAGATGTTTCCTTTAGTAGGAGTGACTAGGACCCGAGGGCACAACCTCAGAGTAAAGGGAAGACCTTTTAGAACAGAGATGAGGAGAAACTTCTTTAGCCAGAGAGTGGTGAATCTATGGAATTCATTGCCACAGAAGGCTGTGAAGGCCAGGTCATTGAGTGTATTTAAGACCGAGATAGATAGGTTCTTGATTGGTAAGGGGATCAAAGGTTACGGGGAGAAGGCGGGAGAATGGAGTTGAGAAACTTATCAGCCATGATTGAATGGCGGAACAGACTCGATGGGCAGACTGGCCTAATTTCTGCTCCTATGTCTTATGGTCTTATGGTCTTATAACCATGTTTACAAAACATGGAAATGCTTATTTGCACATCACAGAGTTACAGGTCAAGAAATTCATAAAAGTATAAGTCCCTGAAGTGTAGTGATGGTCTACTTAGTGGCTATAATGTTAGCTTGAGGTTGTTGAATTTTCTTACAGTGGGTTGTGGGATTGTCACACTTGGATGTGGGGTTTTGCCTCGGATCTTATCCCTGATGCAATGGAATTACATGGTGGTTGAGGAATTGTTGTGTTCCAGATTTGTCCTCTGTTCTGTCTTACAGTTTCACCATTGGATGTGATGACCTAATATGTCCTCGGCTCTAGACAGATCCTTGTCACTTAACAAACAAAAATACCTGGAAAAACTCAGCAGGTCTGGCAGCATCTGCGGAGAGGAGCACAGTTAACGTTTTGAGTCCGAATGACCCTTCAACAGAACTAAGTAAAAATAGAAGAGAGGTGAAATATAAGCTGGTTGAAGGGGGGGTGGGACTGGGAGAGCTGGATAGAGGGCCAGTGATAGCTGGAGATAACCAAAAGATGTCACAGACAGAAAGACAAAGAGGTGTTGAAGGTGGTGATATTATCTAAGGAATGTGCTAATTAAGGGTATAAAGCAGGACAAGCAAGGTACAGATAGCCCTAGTGGGGGTGGAGTGGGGTGAAGGAATCAAAATAGGCAAAAAGGTAGAGATAAAACAATGGATGGAAATACATTTAAAAATAATCGAAATAGGTGGGAAAAGAAAAATCTATATAAATTATTGGAAAAAAAGGGGGGGGAATCGGAAAGGGGGTGGGGATGGAGGAGAGAGCTCATGATCTAAAATTGTTGAACTCAATATTCAGACCGGAAGGCTGTAAAGTGCCTAGTCGGAAGATGAGGTGCTGTTCCTCCAGTTTGCGTTGAGCTTCACTGGAACAATCCTGCTCTACTTGTCCCACCCCCCTTGAACCAGCTTATATTTCACCTCTCTTCTATTTTTACTTAGTTCTGCTGAAGGGTCATTCAGACTCGAAATGTTAACTGTGCTCCTCTCCGCAGATGCTGCCAGACCTGCTGAGTTTTTCCAGGTATTTTTGTTTTTGTTTTGGATTTCCAACATCCACAGTTTTTTGCTTTTTTCTTATCACTTAAGTTGGTTGCCAGGTACCTTCCGTGGGATGTTGAATTTGAACCTGTTGCTCTATCTTTAAACTTGGCAACTCTTTGCCTGCATCCCTGTCATGTGGGTCTTTCATCCTTCCCTGTTCTTTCAAAAATTATTTTCTAGCATTTGGAAGGGTAGATTGATGGAAACTAGGTAGATTCTTATGCACTCATTTTCCAAACATGAGTTCTGCCAAGAATGGAATGGTTGCACTTGTGTTAGAGGTGTTGGTCTGAGGTGTAACATTCCAATGTATAGATCTTGTTTTGTCTGTCTGTGCATTAGAATTAAAGATTTCACTATATGATTCATTATTTCAGCCATGCCATTAAATCTGGGTACTGCAGAGATGAAGTAGTGCAACCTATTCCCCACTTCTCACACACCCTTCAATGGCCTTCCAGTAAATTGAGGCCCATTATTTGAAATTACCTCTCTGACTGTATTCTAAAGTTGTGATTGACACATCGTGTAAATAATGGATGATAGGATCATTGGAAAAATAATTGGTGACACTTAAGGAATCATTGCTATGGAGGTGGAAGAGGTCAGAAGCAATCTTGACCCAATGATGAGTAGGAACTATGTATGGTAAAAGTGGTTCCTTATACTGATTTGGCATGTTTTCCTGACATGCCTTGCACTTCTTAACTGTCACTTCAATGTCATTGTTCATACCAGGTCAAAAATCTGTCTCACTTGCAAACTTCCTCATACAATCTATGTCCATGTGTACTAATGAAGCTGTAGTATGCCATGTCACAATGGCTCTGGTATGATGACCTGCTTGACATTGAAGATGACTCCCCGAGATAAGCCTTGCTGATTGCAATAAGCCCAAAGTTCTCTCACAGGCTGGTGAAGGTCCTGAATGGAGTCTGGCCATCTTTCGATAATCGTTTACCTGCAACATTAAATATTTCGCTGTCTCCACCTGGAGTTGCTGAAACATCTGTTGTGTGAAATTCACTAGGTCAACGTGTTGAACTTCTTCAAGTTCAATGCTGATCAGCTCGATCTGTAAATCTGCGGTTACATCTGTGGTCTTTGTTGGATTGGATACCCTGCTGTGCATATCAGCTGTAACCATCAAGTTAATAGGTTTATACCAAACCTCACAGTCATAACCTTGTATCTTCATGAGTAGATATTGCAGCCTCGGCAGTGCGCTGGCCAATGGCTTCCCCCAAATCATTTCAAATGCTTTGTGATCAGTTGCTATCACAAATCTCTTCTGAAATAAGTAGGTGTGAAAACACTTAATTCCAGACGCCAAGGCTAATGTATCCCTCAGGATGTTTGGGTAATTGGACTGAGCCACAGATACAGGTTTTGAAGCAAATTCAAATTGGTTTACCCTTCTGTAACATTCATGCTCCTAAGCCTTTTTGGGATACATCCACTTCCAGAGTGGTCACTTCTCTGGGATCATAGAATTGCAAGAACAATGCTTCTGACAATAACTCCTTTAGTGCCTGAAAGAGATGTTGGTGGTCTTTATGCCACCGAAAAAGTGCCTCCATTTTCAACAATTCCAGTAAAGAAGACGCTTTTTGCACAAAATTGAGAATGTAAGGAGACGAAAAGTTGAAAAGACCCAAATATCATCGAAGATCCCCCTTATCTTTGGGCATTGGCATTGCATGACAATCCTTCAGTTTTACTGGGTGAGGACGGATTCCAGCACTCAGCTAAATTGACCCAAAGAAATGGATTTGCTACATGCTACAGTAAAGTCGCATTTGTGACTGTTGAGCACCACCACTTCCTTAGGTGCCGCCTGCAGCAGCAGATGTGAATTCCAACCATGCTCCTGTTTTGTCCTTCCCACAACAGCTATGTCATCTGCAATGATTATGCATCTTAGTATTGTACAATCCATATGCACTTGAAAAAGATCTTGGCTAATGGATAACCAAAAAGGAAGCTGTTGGAGGCAATGATCACCAATGGGGTACAAAATGTAGTCAACTCCTGGGACTTTTCTGCTAGATATACTGACCATTATCTATTTTTGACATCAAATTTTGAAAATAACTTATTTCCTGTGAATTTAAGATTGAAGTAGGGATTTTATGTGGACAACGCTTTAGCGCTTTCTTCAAGTGTCTCAGATCCTGACAGACCTGAAGTGACCTTTCCCCTTTGATGCCACATGTGATTGAGCTGCACCAATCCATATGTGCTTGTACTTTCTGAATGATCCCATTCAAATCCATTTTGCCCAACCTGCCCTTCAACTTGCGTGGTGGATCAATCGATGGTACGGCATCCTCTTTCAAGATGTTTCATATCCTTGAAAACTGCCGATCCTGTGGAAACATTCAGGGTATTGCAATGTCAGATCACTAACTGAAGTGATGGATGTATCTTCTGATGTTGATCTGCCTTGTGGTACCTGGCTGATTCCATGGATAGTTACCAATATGAGATTTTGACTTCCTGGAGAACCTGCATTTGCTGGGCCTTAAGTTTTTACTACATAGAATGTCTGTGACATCCAGGGTGACTGGTTGTATTAACATTCTAGCACAATGGATCCTAAACATGGAATTACCTACCCATTATATGCTGAAAGTTTTACGGTAGCGGGCATTGCCATGACCTTCCTCTTCTAGGGGTACATTGCTGGTAGAATTCTCAGAGGCAGTATGTTGGCACTCACCTCATGTCTATTTTTTTCCAATAGCGAATGTTTACTGACTTCCTGAGGACAGACAATCTAAATCGTGGCAAATACTTCTGATGCTGTAATGGCATCTATGTGTTCTGCTATATGGATGGTGTGGAATCTATGCTCACCTCACCTTGCAGCATCTTGATCATTAGGTCATTATCCATTTTATCTGCTACCTTGTGTAAGCTTTTCCTACATGACCTGGTATATTCTTTGCTGCTGCTCAAAGGTCTTGCATGTTTATGGTCTGCTTGAGCCCTTGCACAACTTCTCGTCGTTCCTTCAGCCTTTGCTTTCCTGCATTGCGACTGCAAATGACACTCGTGACACATGTCTGACGGAAATCATGAAATGCTGGACAATGCTTCAGTGTATGCAGAAGACCACACGTTCCACATTCTTTCCCGGGTTTGGCTATTCTAGTCATTGGACAATATAGCGAGAAGGCCAAAGTCGGTTTCACGACGTCATGAAACCAGTTTGTGATCGTCCGCTTAGCCCGTCGATGGCTGGTCATGTTCCCCGCCATTGGATGTCGGGAACCTCATTGTGTGATTGCATGCCAGTGCAGAACACGTCTTGACAAGTATGATGTGCAGAAGTCGGGACTTAGTGCCAGAGCCTTGTTCACATCACGGACATCCAAGGCGCAGAAAATGCTGGAGCCCAATGCCAACAGCACACTGGAGGAATGTCCATGTCATGCTGGGTGGATTCTCATGGACATGGCTCTGCTGCAAAGCAGCTCACATAAGTTAGAAAATCACCATTGAGGGACTGCTCACAATGGATGATGGTTGAAGGGGTGGGAGAGGAAGGTCTAGGATTGACTATGAGAGGAAGAAGTGTCAGGATGGGTGGGGTTGGGAGGGGGGAATGAAGGTGTCATGATAGGGTGAGCTTGGGGTGGGGGGAATGAAGGTGTCGGGGGGTGAGGGTGGGAGGGGGGCATGGGGTTGGGAGTGGGGGAATGAGAGTGTCGGGGGTGAGGTAGGGGGGAGGGAGTGCAGAGGGAGGAGGGGGTAACAGGGGAGAAGACGGTAACTGGGAAGGTAGGTGAAAGGTGGGGTGGAAGGTTTAAGGGAAAGAGTTTGGAGGGGAAAGGAGTGTGGAGAGGGGAGGGAGTCTGTGGGAGGGAAGGAGTCGGGAAGGAGAAAAGACTAAGGGTGGGGTAAGAAGTAAGGGTTAAAAAGTGTTATCTATTCTTAATTAGCACATTCTTTTAGATAATATCACCACCTTCAACACTTCTTTGTTCTTTTGCCTGTGACATATTTTGGTTATCTCCTCCTATCACTGCTTGCTTGTCCCAACGACTACCACCCCCCCCCGCCTTCTCTCTCCACCCCCCCACCTAAACCAGCTTATATTTTGCCCCTCTCCTATTTTTACTTAGTTCTGTTGAAGGGTCACGGGGACTCGAAACGTCAACTCTTTTCTTCTCCACCGATGCTGCCAGACCTGCTGAGTTTTTCCAGGTGTTTTTTATTTTTTGTTAAGAAGTAAGGGTGTCTGAAGGAGTCAGGAAGGGGGAAAGACTAAACGGGGGCAGAGTAGAGAGAAGAGGGGGGCACCAAGGTGTGGGTGGAGTACGATTGGGGGTGGGAAGGGGTTCCAAGGGGGCAAGGGGTCAGGAGGGGGGATGTCTAGGTGAAAGTGCAAGGGAGCGCTCTTAGGAGTCCATGACTGCCTCCTGAGGAGCAAACTGAGGTTGGGCGTAGAAGGAGGGAATGGGGAGAATGGCCGAGGGTAGAGCGAGACAGTAGGGTGGGAGAGTGAAAGTTCGACGGTATTGGTAGAAGGGACGGCGGTGGTGGGTGGTGGGGGACTCAGAAGCAGACACGGACCCTGGGGGTGGGAAGGAGGTGGTCGGGGAGACATGTGGATGGGGGTGAGATTTTCAGGAAGGAAGGGAATTTGCATGTTCATCCGGACAACACTGAAGGAAAAGGATTGTGGCTGGTAGGTCATGGAGAGGAGGTGGAAGGTGATGCTTGGGGGGTCAACAGCGATGGGGGAAAGGAAATTGGTGACTGGGTGAAGGGAAAAGATGGGAGAGCTGAAGAAAAAGTGAATTCAGACCATGCTGTCCAAATCGAAAGTGAAACGACAGTCGCGGTGGGTGAGAACAGGTGCTGCATGTGAGATGTGAGTGTGATCATTGTTGTGGGCGGAGTTGCAGGTCGGCTCAGGTAGACAACTGAAAACAAACCCCAGCTGGCAGCATTCTAAATGCTCAGGACATTGAGGTGAGTATGATACGTGAAGGATCCCAGTGCGTGGGAGAGTGCTTGCACGAGGCTCCAACAAGCTCTGCCACACACACTTCTCGCTCCAGAATCACTCATTGGACATCACGGCAAGCAGCCACGGTGTTCAAAAGGTGCTCGAGGGATGCATCACTGAAGGGGGGGCTGCAGTCTTTTTGCCTTTCGGTGCCATCCTGTCTTTCATGCAGCAGTCCTGGACTGGAAGCACTGAGAGGTGTGCGCATGTCTGCACATTAAATGTTGCGCCTGGTGTGATGAAGTGGCGAGGTGATGGCATGGTGGGTGAATGAGAGCCCGCCCGCCATGGAAATGGTGTGTTTCCCAGGAATGGATGTGGGACAACACGATGGGAAAAGCCGCCAGTGCAACCGGGGAGTAAGACATCATTTTACCCACCCGCTACCACACTTAGTGCAAACCTGGCATGATTCCACTCATTGTGCCGATGTTTGTGGTTGCACACAAAACCTGCATACTTTGTAGGCCTGCAATGATCACCTATACTTTCCTCTGTCTTTGAGTAACTCATCAATGCTGCAGCCTTTGGGTTTGTCCAACAGACCTTTTTGAAATGTGTCAATTGGAGCAGATGCAATCACCAATACAGCAATTCTCTCTGCCAACTCAGCTTCTGAAAGATCACAGTAGGCACTCTTTTTTTCTGTATCAACTGTTAAAATGATTGATGGATTCTTAGGCTGTTGACAGTATGATATAAACTTCAGGCAATGGATATGGAATTCACTTTGACCCTGAACCGATCTTCAAAATTGCCCACATCTTCTTGGGATCTTTTTGGTCTTCTTCAGTGTTGAGCTCATGTAAACCTTCATTTCCAATTGCTAAATGAATCTTTATTGCCTGCTTGTTTGGTTCAGACATGCCCAAGTTGATGGACCATAGACAATTCTCGGATCTCCCTTGCCCTGCAATCGATCTGGCGGCTCATTCCCCAGCTACTCCCCTACCCCATCACTTCATAATGTGCTGTTCCTGTCTGCTAAATGTACAGACTGTCTGTGTGCTATGATCTCCGATTCGAGACTGCACACTGCACATTGACTGGGTGGCTTAACATTTTGCATATTTTTCCTGCTTACCAGCTTCTTCCAGCAGCGCAGGCATCATGTTGTGCATGGTGTGCTTAAAATGAAAAATCCTTCACCACTGCCGCCATGTTGTGTTTTCTTCTCCTTGTGTTTCCTAATAAATAAACATTAAGGTACCAACCACACATAATGGATTGATTAACACATAAACATGTAGGTTCATTTATTAAGGAGTTGAGGAGTTAGTAGCTGCATTACAAAGTGGGAGAACTTATACACATGTCTGATCTGGTTAGTCCTTCACAGCAGACTGAGGCTGTGACATGATACACTGCATCATTTCCCCTTTAGTAATGTATACATTAAACATAACCACACCCACTTAAAGGTGTACCACAACAGTTCTCATAGAAAGTATGCTGAAGACATGTGACTGGGTTTTGCACTGGAATCGTAAGCTATGTTATGATGTAATAACCTTTGTGGCCCACTAACCATCCTTTGGTTTAACATGGTGGCTGAAATGGAGCTGGCACAGGAGGCTGCTGCAGAACGAAGGCATCATGACTGCTGCCTGGATGTACAGCATTGACCTCCGTGACCTACAGTCATACACCAGCTGTATGTTATGGAGTAGTATCTCTTTCGGTTCCGGTACATTGCAGTGTTGACATGCAGCATCCATAAAGCAATGTTTGCGTGGTCAATGGCACCCTGCACCAAGGAGAAGCCTGCAAACCCCCAAGACTTCATGCTCACTCTGCTTGCTTGTCTCTGGCAAGATGAGATGAAATTACGTTTTCTCTCTTTGACTAGAGAGACTCAGTGACCTCTCACCACCACCCCAGCCCACCACCACCGCCCGCTGCCTTATGCAACAGTGGAATGCAAATTATGAAATCTTGCTAATATCTCCAGCAGCAGTTTGGAAGGAGCCAGACACATAAAGGCTCATGGCCATGGTCACCTTCACAGAAAGTGGCACTGGGATCCATGCCCCGTTCTCAGGTGGGAGTTGCAACTGCAGTGGTTAGATCTCAGTGAGAACCTTCTTAGCTGTGTGAGTCATTTCAAAAGTTGATCATTAATTAGTTTAGATCGAAAAATTGCTCCATGAGCACTCTGGGCAGATATGACCTTTGTTGAGTGTCCTTCTCATCTTCTTCCTCATCCTCCTTTTTGGAGCTTAATCTGCTTTGTGTGACTTCTGCTCATTTTCCCAGTCATTCTCAATTCCAAGAGGAAAGTCGACTAGTGCACCCACACCTGCTTTGTCCAGAAGCCTAGAAATCAGCAAGACTTCCTTCAGCATCACCACATCACTGCTATAGACATTTGAACTTGAAAGAACTATGGAAAGAACCAAAAACGTGTAGAATCATAGCATCAGCCAGAAGAACTCAACCAGCAACTAACCTTAAGTTGTTGACGTTCTCGTTAAATAGGACTGGCGGGGATCCTTCATGCTGCTTAATGTGTGTTTAGCTGCGCAACTTTAAGAGAGGGCAGTGTCTGGAGTGTGGAGTTCCAAAATGGCATCTTTGACATCAAATCAACATTGCGCACTGATTAATGTCAGGATCCGCCTGCTCTGCACATTTGTGGCAGCTGTTAAATGTGCGTGCTAACCGCTTTGTCAAGAAGTCGGCCTGGTGCACTTCAGATCCAAAGTGTGCTCATACTGCAGTTGTCATTTTGGTGCCTGAAGGACACTCATACCAAAATCAATTTTTCATCCCCGTTTCTAGTCATTGGCCAGAATTTTATGCACCATTCCCACCAACTCCCCGGGGAGCAGGCTGACAAGTGGATGTGCATGAATTCAGGTGGCATGCTGGTTGTACAATACTTGTCACCTACCCACCTTCACTGGTATTTTAACAGCAGTGGAGTGGTGTTGGGGGCCTGCCCACCCTTGGGCCAAATGAAGCCCTCAGGTAGCTAAACTCTAATGGCCTGACACAAAAACAACAAGTGCTGGAAGAACGCAGCAGGTCTGACAGCATCTGTGGAGTTAATGTTTTGAGTCCATATGACTCTTTTTCAGAGCTAAAGAGAAGTAAAAATATGGTGAAATATACTATTTAAGGGGCGTGGAACAGGTGAAGCTGGATAGAAGGCCAGCGATAGGTGGAGGCAAAGGAGAAATTGCAAAAGATGTCATAAACAAAAGGTCGAAGGGGTATTGATGGTGGTGATACTGACTAAAGGAGGTGCTAATGGTGACATTAAGAGTAGAAAGCAGAATGCGCAAGTGACCGATGGCCCTAGTGGGGGTGAGGTGGGGGGAGGGGACGGTGTGGGAAAGAAGATCAAAGTTGGCTAAAAGGTAGGGATAAAATGAATAAAAATGGAAATAAATTTTTAAAATATAATAGTAATAAAAATAGGGGGTAAAAAAATATATATATAAACTAAAAAAAATATATTTGAAAAAGGGGATCAAAAAGGGGTGAGGATGGAGGAAAGAGTTCATGGTCTGAAGCTGTTGAACCCAATGTTAATTTTGGAAGGCTGTAAAGTGCCTAATCAGAAGATGAGGTGTTGTTCCTCCAGTTTGCGTTGGGCTTCACTGGAACATTGCAGCAGGCCAAGGACAGACATGTGGGCATGAGAGCAGGGCGGTGTGTTGAAATGGCAAGCGACAGGAAGGTCTGGGTCATGCTTGCGGACAGACCAAAGGTGTCCAGCAAAGCGGTCACCTAGTCTGTGTTTGGTCTCTCCAATGTAGAGGAGACCGTATTGGGAGCAGCGAATGCAGTAGACTAAATTTAGGGAAGTACAACTGAAACACTGCTTCACTTGAAAGGAGCGTTTGGGCCCTTGGACGGCGAGGAGTGGGGAAGTAAAGGGGCAGGTGTTGCATCTTCTGCGATTGCATGGGGAGGTGCCGTGGGAGGGGGTTGAGGTGTTGGGGGTGATGGAGGAGTGGACCAGGGTGTGCCAGAGGGAACGGTCCCTATGGAATGCCGACAACAGGGTGAAGGGAAGATGTGTTTGGTGGTGGCATCATGTTGGAGTTGGCGGAAATGGCGGAGGATGATCCTTTGAATGCGGAGCCTGCTGGGGTGAAAAATTAGGACAAGGGGGACCCTATCATGGTCCTGGGAGGGAGAGGAAAGTGTGAGGGCAGAGGCACAGGAGATGAGCCAGACACGGTTGAGGGCCCTGTCAACCACTGTGGGTGGAAAACCTCAGTTAAGGAAGAAGGAAGACATGTCAGAAGCACTGTTTTGGAAAGTGGCATCATCAGAACAAATGCGACAGTGGTGAAGGAACTGAGAGAATGGGATGGAGTCTTTACAGGAAGCAGGGTGTGAGGAGCTGTAGTCGAGGTAGCTGTGGGAGTGGGTAGGCTTGTAATGAATATTGGCGGACAGTCTATCACCTGAAATTAAGTCAGAGAGGTCAAGGAAGGGAAGGGAAGTGTCAGTGATGGACCATGTGAAAGTGATGGAGGGGTGGAAATTGGAAGCAAAATTAATAAATTTTTCCAGGTCCAGACGAGAGCATGAAGCAGCACCGAAACAGTCATCAATGTATTGGAGAAAGAGTTGTGGGAGAGGGCCTGAGTAGGACTCGAACAAGGAATGTTCCACATACCCCATAAAGACAGGCATAACTGGGGTCCATGTGGGTACACATGGCCACACCTTTTATTTGGAGGAAGTGAGATGAGTTTAAGGAGAAATTATTCAGTGAGAGAACAAGACGGAGGAGAGTAGTGGTGGATGGGGATTGTTCGGGCCTCTGTTCAAGGAAGAAGCGGAGAGCCCTCAGTCCATTCTGGTGGGGGATGGAGGTGTAGAGAGATTGGACGTCCATGGTGAAGAGGAGGCGGTTGGGGCCAGGGAACTGGAAATTGTTGATATGATGTAGGGTGTCAGAGGAATCACGGATGTAGGTGGGAAGGGACTGGACAAGGGGAGAGAGAAGGGAGTTAAGATAATGAGAAATGAGTTCCGTGGGGCAGGAACAGGCTGACATGATCAGTCTACCGGGACAGTCCTGTTTGTGGATTTTGGGGAGGAGGTAGAAGCGGGCTTTCCGAGGCTGGGAGACTATCAGGTTGGAAGCTGTGGAGGGAAGATATCCAGAGGAGATGAGGTCAGTGACAGTCCTGGAAACAATGGCTTGATGTTCGATGGTGGGATCATGGTCCAGGGGGAGGTAGGAGGAAGTGTCTGTGAGTTGACGCTCAGCCTCTGCGAGGTAGAGGCTGGACAACCAAACAACAACAGCACCACCCTTGTCGGCAGGTTTGATAACAAAGTCTGGGTAGGACCTGAGATAGTGGCGTGCAGCAAGTTCAGAAGGAGACAGGTAGAGTGAGTGAGAGGAGCAGAGAAATTGAGGTGGCCGATGTCATGATGACAGCTAGCAATGATAAGATCAAAGGCAGGTAAGTGGGCTGGGGGATGCCCACTGGAAGTCCCCCCCAATATTAATCCCCACCCACACTTGTTTCCCTCCCCAGCCCCCTATTCCAAGCACCCACCCCTTCACCTGATTGGCCCCAGTGAAGCCACCCACTTACCTCGTCCAGGATCCAGTGACAATCCTCATGGGGAACTGATTGCCATGCTAGTAATGACTCCCAATGGCACTGCTTGGACTGGAGAGCTGCCGACCAGCTGATTGGCTGGTGGGTCTCAGAGGCAGGACTTCCTCTGAGATGGCGGGGTGGGGGACCCATCAATTAACAGGCCAATTGCTGTAAAATTAGGTCGGGAATCCCAGCGTGCCTTTCCTGCCATGTGGAGGCAGGTTCAACCCCGACTTTTCAGTGAGTGGGTGGAGCCATCACCTCCACAGAAAATTTGGTCATTACCTCATTGCTGTTTTTGGAGAATTGCTGGATGCCTAACATTACATTAATAATTACACATCAAAAGTACTTCATTGGCTGTTAAACCCCTTCTTGGAATTTCTGAAGTCATGAAAGGTGGGTGAGAAATGCAAGACTTTCCTTTCTTCTTAAAAGCATCAAGCCCTAACAGGGTAGTGCCCTGCTCCTCCTTTTTTATGGTGCTTGAAATTAGGTATCATAGTTTATAGAATGAGACTAGACCCTACAGTAAAATGCCATGTTTACTGAGGTTACACAGGATATTGGTAATGCTACTGATTAGTTGGGCTGTTGTGTGTGATGGTTGGCACAGACAGGCATCGACAGACAGGTCCGTAAGGAGGAGGAGTGTTGTTTGAAGCAGGCTGGTGTGGAGTATGTGCACCAGTATAGATTATTTGGGCCAAATGGGCTATTGGTGCTGTTAATCCAATGGGCAGGATATTCCACTCGTCGGCAGGTGCGGTAGGCGGGCCCAGGAGCAGCTGTGAAACTGGTCACCGCCGTGATCAGGCCCCAATTTCACTCTGGCAGGCCAATTAAGGCCCACCCAGTGTGAAACATGGCTCCGCACTGGCTAGGAAGGGCCCAGCGGAGACAGGGGCCTGTCGGCTGCCGGGTCCAATGGCGACCCAGCGGCTGGTTTAAAAACAGCCCAGGCAACCCCAAAAAGGCTGCCAGGGAGGGATGTCTGTCTGCCGTTGTAACGATGGAGTTGAGTGCGGCTGCAAACGCCAGGCAGGAGGGCACTCGGCTGCCCGCTTTTCTGCGGTCCTCCTGGAGGAGGTGGCTGCCAGGAGGGATACCCTAGAGATGGGAGGAGGAGGCCACTGCACCTCACCAAGGGGGCATGGGAGGAGGTGGCAGCCCTGGTGAGCAGCCATGACATGGTGCGGTGCACATGGGTGCAGTGCCAGAAGCGCTTCAATGACTTACTGCACTCAGGAAGGTTGAGTGCCGTGTTGGCATGGGTCAGTGTGCAGAAGTACTAACGTGTGGCCGTCCCCCTATAAACCTCAGGGATGCTAGAGTCTGAATGCTAACAGTCAATGATGCTGACGCTGGCCAAGGGCTGAGACCTCGTTGCTTGGACTGAGTGCCTTGAGGCTCGAATGCCGTGACTCAGATGTGCCCTGTGAGGTGTTCCTCAGCTGGAGTGGGCAGGCTGCAATGGTGCTGCGGGTAGACAGTGGAATAATCAATGCTCCTCTGTCCTTTCAGGGGAAGACGAGCCATAAAAAAGCAGAGAGGGCATGTACTGGTGGAGGCCCACCCAACCTGCTGCTGCTCTCCCTGTTTGAGCAGGGCACCCCTGAGCTGGAGAGCCGGCAACTTGGTGTGGAGAGGCTGGTGTGTCAGACGAAGTTAAAAGTACAGTGCACAGAGGTGAGACTTTCGGATTGCGTAACCATTCTAGTGCAGCCTCTTCATTGATGGGAGCCTCAAACCTGGAGTCTCCATTGATCATTGAAAGACGATGGCACCATGATGCAGATCTCCATTGTCTTACCAGGGTGCCTGGTATGCACAGTGACAGTGTGATGACTTAAAATAATGAAATGTCCTTCTTCTCCCTTTTAGGTTCACCAGCAGGCATCCGATCTGCAGACCCCGAAGGGCCACCCCTGACACTGGAGGACCACCGGGCGTCACTTTCGGTGTCACACCCGGTCTCTGAAGCAGGCACTAGCGCAGATATGAATACCAAGTTCAGCATTGGAGCAGCAGTATATATCTCAGTGTGCATTGGTGAGGGGTCTTCACAGTCGCTTGAGGTGCAGGTGGAGGCAGAGAGTGCCCAGGGTGTCGGAAGTTGGAGGAATGCTGGGGACCAGGACGATGCTCAGTCGAAGGCTGAGTATGAGCCTCTGCAGTCATCCAATAGGTGGCAGATGCTGGATGTCCACCGAGATGTGTGGGAGGATCTGGCAGAGATCCATGAGGGTCGGTGTGCCATGGTCTTCGTGATGGAGGAGTCCATGCGGAGCATGAGCGTGAGCACTGCGTTGACCATCATGGGCGAGCACACTGCCTCCTCCATTGAAAGAGTGGCGACTCTCAGAGAGGCAACCCTAGGGACAGAATGAGGGGTTCCTGGGGTTGCGCTCAGACCTCACACAGGCACTGACCTCAGGTGGTCAATGTCAATTTGGGAGATGGATGAGGCACCCAGTATCCCAGGTAGGTGCCCGTCCATCAGTGGTGTGCAGAGAGGTCAACAGCGACCTCACGTTGGCACACGGGCTGCCTGGCACCTCTGCAGGCTCCTCTCAGGGTGCTCTGGATGACAGCAGCAGCTCCTCCGCCCCTCCACCAGTGACCGTGGCATCTGATGATGATGCGATGACTGGGGAGATTCCAGGTGTCGCACTGGCTGCTCCCTCCCAGGCTGGGCCAGCACAGGCTCCTCTGGCCAGAAGACGACCACCAAGGACATCAAGGTCAACAGGACAGCAGAGTCAGCAGGCTGTCTCCAATGCCGGTGCCAACGAGGGGGGAGCACCAAGACGTAGCACTGGCAAACGTAAGTTAAAGGCACCATGAGCACAAGAGGGACAGGTCACGGGTGATTTTATTATCATTTATGTTTATTTTACCTATACTGGTCTGGGAATGAAGACCAGAGAAGTTTATGGCAATACTTTGGAATTGTCAAAATGAGATAAATTTTGTTTTTTGTCGTCGTGGCCTGAATATGCTTCAGCTTTTTATTTCATTGGTGCAGAGTACGCCAGTATGTAATGCTGGCCGTATGTGGCTCTGAACTTTATTGCACAAGCACTGAGTGTTCTTTGTGTTCAAATGAAAGGGTCCTTTCAGACATCCGGGATGGAGGAGGCAGCCCTGGCATGCATTTGAAGCTGATCTTTGGTAGCCTAGCTGAAGGAGCGATGGATAAAGGTGTCCCTGGTGTCCCTGCCCCCCTGGATGTTACCAAGGTCTGACTCCATGCCCTCAGTGTTCTCCTCACCATGCTCATCTTCGGACTCACTACGAGAATCACCATCTGTGGCCTGTGGAGCTGCGTCAAGACCCCCTTCCTCCAGTGGATACTGATGTCTTCTGCAGCCCCTTCTGAATTGGACTACCTGCTGGCCTTGCGCCCCTTGTGCCTGCGCCTCTCCTCCCAAAGGTCCCTTCCCTGGAAGCTGTATTGGGACACCTGCCTCCTATCCCTTCTGCCCCTCTCTTCCTCTCAGAGGAGGTGTGACCAGCAGAGACAACAAACCCATTGCCAGTGCAAAAGAAGGTTATCTGATACCTGGAAGGGTCCACATGTTCTGAATTCTCCAGGGGCCTGGCAGACAGCAATGAGTCCTGCAATGAATTCTGGGAATGCTAAGAATGAAGTCCCGAACAAACATGAAACTGCCAAGTACCAATAAGCAACCAGCTGCAAACTATCTCCAAAACTGCTCACTACTCACACTGGCAATGCTGCTGACCCTTTCTATCCCGCCCTTGGATGAGGTTTGTGAAAATGTCGACTGACTGCCTGCCCGTTTTGCCCGTGCGACGAGCAGAAAATCGCACAGGCAAGGAAAAATCACAATTAGACTGTTAAGGGCCTTAAGTGGTCTGTTAATTAATGGCGGGTGCCACTCCGGCACCCGTGCATGCCCACCAAGTGAAATATCGCGCGATTGCGCACTACTTTGCTCTCATTCGGGTCGGGCGCGCGACCACCCGCAGGATGAAACTTCTGCCCTATGTAATATCATGCAAATTGTTTCCGATGTTGAAGAATGCTGAGGTGGACCTGGCACACCACGGTGACCTGGCTTAAGTACATGCCAATCTTCAAATGATGCTGCTGCTCGTGTGGAGAACTTGACAGTCTTCCATGATTCCAGCTACAAACGGCAACCTGCTGCTCAGAGGGTGGCCATTGTAATGGTAGGAAATTTATGAAATGCTCATGTGTCTATTTAGCTTTTGCTGAAGTCTTTGGAATGAAGTTGACCATCCTCATGTGTCCACTGTTCTGAGCAATGCCAGGTTGTACTGTGCCCAGGAACAGGATATCAGTTTTTCTGTGCCTGCCAATATTTTATCACAGGTTTGGGTATATCATAAACTCCACAAAGCGGCAAAATTGCTGATTGCAGTAAATAGAGGTGAGCTCTCTGGGACAGAAAAAATACTTAATTATAACAATGACGTAGTTATGGTAAGCATGTGAAGTGGTAATTATCAACAAGACTATACTATACAAGGTAGATGCTCTAACTTCTAAAGCCTAATATTATAATAGATTTACAAGCTAGGATAAATAGGATTGAATATGGTTGGAAATATTACATGTTCTCTGTGTTCTATCCAATTCTTTGTTCCTTCTTCTGCTGAATTGCAATATTACTGTCAATGGGCACTGCACTCTTCCCCTTGTGAGAGAGAAATAACGAATTTCCCATTTAAGACAGAGATTAGAAGAAATTTGTTCTCTCAGAGGGTCGTTAATCTCTTCCCTGGACAGTGGTGTAGGCAGGGTTATTGAATATTTTAAAGGCAGAGGTAGATAAATCCTTGACTAAGGGATTCAAAGGTTACTGGAGCTAGGCAGAATGACGAGTTGAGGACACAGTCAGATTAGCCGTAATCTTTGTGAATGGCGAAGCTGACTTGAGCAGCCAAACCAGAAGACGTGGATTTACGGTTACCAACTCTGGTTGGCAACAACCCACATTATGAAAAAATATATACCTGATCATTTGATTTAACACAACAGAAAAAATGAATCACATTTATATGGGACTTTAATTCTGAGCACTTGCAATTGATTACTCTGAAGTGTAGTCACTACAGTTCGGAAAACAAACACAGCAGCTTGTGTGCACACAGTGAAATCTCACAAAACTCAAACTGCATGATCAGGTATCTGCTGTTCATGATGTGTGTTGAGATAGGAATGTTAACCAGAACATTGGGAAGCTTCAAATAGTGCCATGAAATCTGTAACGTTCGTCTGAGAGGGACTCAGTTTAACTGTCTTGTTCAAAAGGCACATCTCAGAAAATGCAGCTTCTCCAGTAGATCTCAAATTATGGAGCAGAGCTTAAACACACAAACTCCTAACTCGGAGACAGGAGTACCATCAAATAGGCAAGAGTAGATAGTAAAATGCAATATCTTAGGGGTGCAGTCATTGCAATCGTCTAAATCCCTGGTAAAGGTGCCAAGTGTAACTGCACAGTTTTAGCAGTCCTCCTTAACATTTCACAGTGTTGATATCTAACCCTCCAATAAGTCAGCTCCATGCCACCTTGACAGGATGTCATACAATCATTCAGAGGCACGAAGGCTGATGTCCCACTCCATGTGAAGAGGGGCAGGTGTATGGGGCACTTCTGTTGAGATTCCCTTCACAGTTCCGCATGCAGTTAAATTAATAACCTGTAAAATAAAGAAACATATGTACACAAATCATGTGATGGCTGATCTTGTGATCAGAAGTCACATGATTGGGCATCACCTTGTCAGATACATCACCTGATCAAATCTTCAGCACGGCCTCTAACAAGAGTTGGTAACCTTAAGGCCATGTCCTCTGGTTTTCTGCTTTTGTGCCTGTCAGCCCTCAATTTTCCTTTTTACTAAAATTAATGGGATCCGGGTGATGAAAATTACAGACCAGTGAACATGCAAGTGGAATGCCCTAATATTGTGTATTTATTATTGCAGTGAAGATTCAAGCCACTGCAAAGATTGATTTGCCTTACCCAACTAATCTATTGGTAGTTTCACCCAACATGATGTATTTTTTATTCCCATTTTTT
Source organism: Cetorhinus maximus (assembly GCF_964194155.1). NCBI lineage: Eukaryota > Metazoa > Chordata > Chondrichthyes > Lamniformes > Cetorhinidae > Cetorhinus > Cetorhinus maximus. The sequence continues at coordinate 26,957,632 of NC_135882.1, read as the reverse complement.
TTACAGCAGAACAAAGTATGGCTGACAGATTAATTGGAAGGCAGATTTTACATAATTCAAAACTAGAAATTGTGGCTTTGTGTAGAAATGGAAATGTTTTCTCAGTTTTAATCCTCGGGGCATGTAATAGTTCTGATCATACAGTTAACCACCCATATGTTTATAGGTCACAGAAACAAGATTCTTGTTATGTCTCACATCCAAGAGGACTAAATGCTTCTATGCAGGAGTGAATTTTTACAATCAGTTCAGCAGAAAATTTAAAAAGTTATATTGTGCCTGAGATCCCAGACACGAGGTTTAGGATTGTATGTGCTGAAGACATAGATAGAGCACAAATGTTTAAAATGTGTTTTAAATTTACTAGCAATATACAGCTTGACTATCCCAATGTGTCCCAAATGTATTCCATTTCAGTTGCAGTTATTGATTCAAATATTGGAATTTTAACAAGCAATGAAGACATTTTAACAAGTAGCCAAACAAAAGCCCTTATAAAAAGGGTTGAACTTTTCCATCGATACTACCAAACTTTGGCATGTATTTGCCTTCTAAAAACAAGAGTGATTATTTTTGTACAATCTTTGCTTAAAATCTGTTCACATATATAGAAAGACAAAGGAATTAATCCAAAAGACAATAAAGTTAAAAATGAAAGACTTCCATTAATGTTGCAGCTTTCACAACCTCAGGACATCCCAAAGCACTTTATAACCAATTAAGTACTTTTGAAGTTCAGTCAGTATTGTAATAAAAGTAACACAGTAGTCAATTGGAATATAAGATGCTTCAAACAACAATGAGATAATGACCAGATGATCTGCTTCTTTAAATGGTGTTAGCTGAGATATAAATATTTGCCAGGACACTGGGAAAAACTCTGCTCCTTTTGAATTAGTGCCACAGTATATTCTACAATCACTATGCAGGCAAATGAGGCCTCAGTTTAACCCTTCATCCAAAAGATGCATGTCCAACAGTGCGGCACTCTCTCAGCAGGAGTCTCAGCCTAGATTTTGTGCTCAGGTCACTGGGCCAGGATTTTCACGTTTTCGATTGGGCCCAAGAATGGTTACAAAGTCTGTTGCCACCCGTGATTGGGCCCCGACACCGAAATACACACACTGCAGCATTCAGCGCTATCGGGGTAGGGGCGGGAGGAGGGCGAGCGCTTAAGTTTGTGCATGCGCATGATGGAAGCTCCCTGAGGCGCAGTACTTCCTCAGGGAACTGACGATTTATAAACTCAAAAATTAAAAACTTAAGCAGTGTTAAAAACATGTCTCCACATGTGACTCTGTCACATGAGCATGGACATGTTACGAATGAAATTAAAAAGTTTTAATTTAGTTTTTATTTGCTGTTAGAAACCTCATCCAGCCCATGGATGAGGTTTCCTAAAAAATCCAAAGGCTACTTGGTCTTATTGCCTGCGTGCCAACTGTATGGTTGGATAGGCAGCGAAAAATGTAACTTAATTATTACTTTAATGGCTTTAATAGGCCTGTTAATTGTCGGCGGGCGTGCTGCCGACTCCCACGCCCACCAACCGAAATATCGCGCAAGTGCACGATTACCTCGGTATACTCGCCTGACGTCAACGCGCGTCATTTTACACTCAAGCAGGTCGGGCACATGCCCGCCTGCTCAGGGCAAATTTCAGCCCCTGGAGTAGGCCTTGTACCTGTGACATTCTGGCTCAGAGTAATATACCACTAGGCCGTGGTCAACGCTTAATTAACGTTTGGCAGTGTCATGAAGCTATTAATGTATATAGTATTATTGGAAAAGATTTTTCTTTTAAAATAGAGGTTTAGTTTATAGGTGTGTCTTAATTGGATTAAAGCCAGCTAGTCTGGGTGCTTTGATATGTACTAGTTTTGATATGTAAGAGAGATAGCATACATTTGCATTTTTTGAATAGAGTATTCAAGAAGTGGAGCGAAAACAGACACCTATCTAGCAGCTACCAAGCAATATGTTTATATTACTAATAAAATTGGCACTATGAAAGGGTTTCATTGTTAAAAGGTGGAATTCAAAGAGGCTGGTGAGACAATGAGAATTTGCATTTAATCAGTGGTGGTAGATATAACAAGGCAACCATTTTGTTGGGTGTGCAGGGCAAAGGCGATGTAAAATCAAAAGGCAGCTGCAAGCCTCCAACTGGCTCCACAAGGAACCAAAGTGAAAAGAACCTCATTTTGAATTTGTAAGTTGAAAATGCTTTGTGTTTGGTTAAGGTCTATAGGGAGAATTTTCTCCCTGTCAGGGGTGCTGGCCGAGAGCGGGTACGGGCGGGCGCTCAGCCAATTGCCGCCTACGATCAGCTGTGCACAGCCATTTTACGTGGGCGGGCCAATTAAGGCCCACCCAGCGTGAAGTGCCCCCGAAAGCACTCCCTGTGCGGGCGGGGAGAGTAGGTTGAGTCGGGGCCTGCGTTCTTTTGCGCATGTGTGCAAAAGAGCACAGAAATCTCCCTAAGGCACAGAGCTGCGTGGATGAGGTTTCATGATAAATGCAAAGGCCGCCTGGGCTCTTCGCCTGCCTGCCAACCTTAAGGTTGGACGGGCAGCCATGTTAATTATTTAAACTGATATTTAAATGGCCTTAATAGGTCTTTGACAGTTCGGCGGGCATGCAGCTGACTCTGGTGTGCGCCTGCTGATCTGAAGATCTGAATGACATGCGGTGACATTGGGATGCCACCCTGCATGCCAACCCGAAGATTCTGGCCTGTGGGTTGCTGTTGCCTTAATGGAGATTAGTTTAGGAATTTTTAAAAAGTTATGATAGTAGTAATTTGTAGCCATGTGTATATATATATTTTAACCTGTGTAAATTAATAAAATGTTTCCTTTAGTTTAATGTAAAACCTCGCGAACTGGTGGTCTGGTTCTTGAATTTAGAGTCGCATCTCAAACATAGCACTTAAAATTATAGGTTATGACAGTTGTTTAAAGTTTCCTCTACGATTTTTAAAAAACTCCGCTGTACCAACTGCAATGGTCATAAGAGGCGGACTCACTCATTGGAGTGATCATATTCCTAGCAAATTTATTTTTGATATTTTGCCCTGATTTTGTGAAACTGAAACCCCAGAGAATTTCAGTAGTAATTTTACATAAAGACTGAGGAACCACTCCAAGAGCAAGTGGGCTCTAGCTTCAATAATTGTAGGGACATCTTGTAACCCTGCACCTGAGGTTCATAATCAGGATCTATTCAAAAGGGCCACAGCAATCCAACAGTAACCTACCATCACAATTGTTCCTTCCATTCATTTAGAATCACTTAGCCACAGCTTGAGGCCAAACAAATAGGACAACTACGGTGTAGCAGTCTGTGGTCTGGCCCTCATAAGCAACAGCAGCCAAAAGCCACTGGCCATGAACATCTCATGGGTCCCAGGTGCAATACCCTTTGATCAGCTTTGCTTTGGCTACATGAGTTTCAATGGGTTTTAAAAGAATTAAGTAAGAATATTGCAGATGCCCTAATCTGCCAATGATCCCTTGACTCAGGAATCATTCCTGTATATTGGAAGATATAGAATTATAGACCAATTAGCTTAACATCTGTTGACAGGAAATTACTAGAATAGAAAATTATGAATGACTGAACATCATGAAAATCTTCAGCTGATCAGAGAGATCCAGCATGGATTTGTAATGGGTAGGTCATGCCTGATTGAAACTTTTGAAGAGGCGAATAAATTAGCGGACAGGGCAATGTCGACAGATGCTACCTTTCAGAAGGTATTAAATAAAGCCTCTCATAACTGTTAACTAAAACTGAAGCTCATGGAATTGAAGGCAAATTATTGGCTGAGAGGCAGGAGACAGAGAGGAGGGATAAAAGGCAGGGATTCTAATTGGCATGATGTGACAAGGCTGTCCCACAGGGATCTATGTTGGGGCATCAACTATTTACCCTATTTATGAATAACTTCAGATAATGGGATGGAGAGCCATATATTCAAATTTCCCTAAGCCCCAAAGATAGTGAGCTTTGTAAGTAGTGCAGATGGAAGGATAAAATTATAAAGATCAAGATTTTAGATTAAGTGATGGCCAAAAAATGCACAAAGAGGATTTCAATGCAGACAAGTTTAAGACCATCCATTTTGGACAAAGGATAGAACAGGATACTTTCTAAATGGGGAAAAGCAAGAAACAGTGCAGGTCCAAAGGGACTTGGGGATCCATGCACATAAATCATTAAAATGTCATGGACATATAAACAATTGAAAAAGGCAAATAGAATGTGGGGCTTTAAATCTAGTTCAATTGTAATATAGGAATGATAGCAGCCAATTAGCATCCAAACAATAATTTTATAATCTGTTTTGTGATGTTCATTGAGGGATAACTATTGACCAAGACACCAGGGATAACTCTTCTTTGGATTCTGGGGTCTTTTCATGTCTACCTGAGGTGGGGAGACACAGCTTCATTTAAATAGCTCATCTGAAAGATGGCATCTCCAATAGTGCAGCACTCCCTCAGTACTGCACTGGAGTGCCAGGCTTGATTGTTATGCATAAGTCCTTGAGTGGGTCATGAATCACCAACCTTCTGACTCAGATGTGAGAGTGCTAAGCCTCAACTAAGCCACACCTGACATATAACTGTGACTAGAATACAAGGCAGTAGAAATTATGTTACAGTTATTATTATGGTTAGATGACATCTGGAGAACTGCGTTCTAGGCATCAAATCATAGGAAGGTTATGGAGGGAGTGCAGAGTACATTTAACATAATTATACCTGGACTTCCAGTGTTAAATTATGAGGAGAGATTACACAAACTAGGGCAAAAGCAAAATACTCCAAATGCTAGAGATCTGAAATAAAAACAGAAAGTGCTGGAAAAACTCAACAGGCCTGGAGAAAGAAACAGAGTCTTCTGAAGAAGAGTCATATCAGACTCGAAACATTAACTCTGAAGCTGAAGTCAGAATGAGCTGGTAAATAGATAAGGTAAGTTTAATGATGAGCTGCTGCTACTTCTCCTGGAGTTTTAGTCAGATGATTCTTAGGGAGGGCCAGTTTGGAATCTCAGGAAATCCTGCAAAGATACCAAAAAGACATAATAATAGAAAGAAATTTAGAAGGGTAATCCCAGCTTGGCATAGGCGAGCTTTACATATGCATTGCATTGCATTGCATACACTTTGCCTTTCTCTTTGTACTACATCCATTTTATCCTGTATGACAAACAGTATTAAGAATTGGAACTTGAAAAGCTACAAGAACACATTCTAGGGAAAATTTCAGTTGCTAGTACATTGAAAATATTTAATCTTCAATGATTTGCAGTTCAAAACTATCATGGGTAGCCAAAAAAAAAGACTTATCCACTATAACGAACTTCAGGGTCACTCAGTTATGTTTGCTTGTTAAACTCTATCATTGCTGTCTCCTCTTGCCTCTGGCTCTTTAACCAGGTCCATGTCTAAAGGCCTAAGTTGTGATTGACCGTTCTGTCATCTGGCTGACCTGCTCTAATGGTGTGTTTCCAATGGTATAAAACACTGCATTTTCTATTTTAGTGATCACCTCAGGAAACCTAGGTGCTTCAGTTCTTTCAGGTGTGCAACAGTGCAAAAGCTGACCCCAAAGAGTGCCCACCTGGGAATGTCATCCTTAAGGTCAGTGTCATAAACTACTCTTGCAAACTTGTGTGCGTGCACCTAAAAACAACAATGATAATTACATTGTAAGAACAATGAAAAGAGTCTTGGTTATTTTATTATCATGGATAGTAATATAAATAAATGTATTGATGGAACTATGGGTTAGTGCGTCAAAGGGAAATCAAAGGGTTACTAAACATGGACAAGCTTTTGTACACTTTCCAGTTGCCAGGTACAAAAAGGCCTGAGAGGGGGTCATCTACACCTCCCTCCCAGATGGAGCATAATATAAGCCTGAAGAGAGAGTGATAAAATAACTGAACTAATATTTTTTAATCAGATGAAGAAAGCTCACGCTCATCTCAGTTCAATTATCCAGAAAGAAAACGTAAAGACCCCCAGTAAAGTTTTCAGTTCTCGTTCCACGGATCTATTCTAAATGCAGGGGACTGAATGTTCCAAGTGCTGAATATTGTATGGATGAAGAAATTCTTCCTGACATCAGTTTGTACTCATTCGAACATTGGGATATTGTAAGGGGTGTTGCAGCCTGCTTCTTTCAAGGCTTAAGACATGAACCAAAATAAGAGGTAGGCTATCTGGTGCTGCAGCAACACTAGGCGCAATGCCCAGTAACAGGGAACCAGTAGTAGCTTTTAGATGCAAATTATGATTCCAGCGCCTCAGCTATCTTGGCAAAAAAAAAACTCCATTGCATGCTTGATGGGAGCAACAGCGTGTGCAGGAAGAAATGATAAACTGCTCACTGTAAAATTTTAGAATCCTAAAAGACAGCAGCTGAAATTAATACAGCTGAGGACAGCCAGGGATTGTTTATGAGCTTAATGAACACTGCAATATCTTTAATGTTTACTGCTTAAATCTGCAAATGTTGAACCACTCCCCAAGAAAGGTCATGAGTTTATTTCCCACCTTGGCAAAAAAAAATTATTGATATGCTTGCGCATATCTGCAGGGTTCTTTTAGAACAGCAAATGAAAAAGACAATCATTATAGCTATTGTATGACATCTTATACAAACTGATTTAATACTGGTTTTAACTCTTAAAATCTGAAATTGTGGATGTCTTTATTGGGTCTCCAATGAAGGTGGACTATCATCTGACAATGGCCAAGATTTCTGTGTGGAATCAGAAAAGAGCCCTCCAGAATGCATTATCACTCTGTCAGTTTACTCACGCACACCACCATTTGGCAGAATTATTGTAACTATAATCGAAAATTATGGATAAGACATTTTTATTTGAAATCCTTCATTTGAGGAAGACATCCTCAGATGTTGGAAACGGATTAATATTCAAATGCATGATTCAGTTATCTACACATTGGCTATGAACATCACAGATATTCAACAGGGAGCCAAATAATATTTCCTTAACTTGTGAGCAAGGCACAATGGGTGATAAAAGATGAAATCACCAGTGAGTCATTAAGGAGTTTAATCCGCTTTGTGGGTTAGAGTAGCATATGTGCTATTGCATGTTAAGGTGCAGTAATTCTGTAATTAATTATTAATTATGCAGCTGTTAACTTTTACCCATACTTCTAAATTTCCTCTCGAGAGTAAGCATTTCTAATTTAACTTTCTGTATTTCACGGTTATGTGGAGTTCCAAAATGGCAGCACTGGCATCAAATTGGGACTGCACCTTGATTGACACCACAATCTGCATGCTCTGTGTATGTCATGTCCATGTTATGTGACCGTACGGTAACCGCTTTAACAATCTGATGGCCGGCACACTTCACATCAGAATTGTGCAGGCATTTTACAGACACAATTTGAGAACCTTAAAGGCCCTTGCCCAAAGAAAATGAGAACCACTGAGTCCAATTTCCTCGCCCCATTGCCAAAGTCTCTGAAGTGTGAGTTAAACCCCAATCCTTAGATTCAGAGGCAAGAGAGCCAAGGAACCAGCATGTGTCCCTGAAGTAGCTGATGTCCTGCAATATTGGGGATGGATTTTCAGCTCAGCATGCGGGCACGCGCCTGACACGTGCAAACGTGAAATAATGCACAATGACGTCACGGGTGCGTCCCGACGTCACTGCACACTCGCGTGATATTTCGGTCAGCGGGTGCACGTGGGAGTCAGCAGCATGCCCACCTACAATTAAGAGGGCTGTTTAGCTCATTAATAAATTAATTAAAGTGAAATTTTCCCTGCCCGTCCAACCTTATGGTTGGCAGGCAAGAAGGCCAAATGGCTTTTGGATTTTTGAGGAAACCTCATCCACGAGCGGGATGAGGTTTCCAATGTTAATTAAAAATAAAATAAAAATGTTTAAATCTCATTTCTAACATGTCCCTGCTCATGTGAGAGTCAAATGAGAGGACATATTTACCTTAATTTTAAAACCTTTATTTTTAATGTTAGGAATCTTCAACTCCCTGAGGCAGCTCTATGCCTTCAGGGAGCTTTCACTGATCGCACCTGCGCGCATGCACTGACTTCCACCACCCCCCCCACCCCCACCCACACCATGGCAGCTCTGAACCTTTCAGCATGCGATTCACGCTGGTTGGCCATTAATTGTATGAAATCATGGTCGGGACCCGATCACGGGCGGCGATCGGTTTCGTGGCCCGTTCTTGGGCCCACCTGCTGTGCCCGTCCAACGAGGTAAAAATCCTGCCCGTAAATATCAATGTTGTTATTTGGGTGCATGCAGTTTGTTTGAGGGTGAAAGGACTGGGAGAGACACTGCACATCATTTTTAGTGACGGTGATCAGGGGTTGGTTGGATGACATTCTCTTCAATGAACTGTTGCCAGTGAAATACTTTTCTTTATTCATTTATAAGACGTGAGCATTGCTGACAAAGCCAGCACTTATTGCTCATGCTTAAATGACCTTGAGAACGTGGTAGTGAGCACGATCGCACCTCCCAAACCCAGTACCTCCGCCACTTAGAAAGACAGGGCAGCAGATGCACGGGAGTACTATCACCTCCAGGTTCCCCTTAATGTCACACGCCATTCAGACTTGGAAATATAATACCATTCCCTCATCATTCCTGGGTAAAAATGCAGGAACGTCCTACCTAACAGCATTATGGAAATCTCTTCACCAAATGAGCTGCAGTGGTTCATAAAGAAGGATCAGTAACTCACAAAGGCGACGAGTGACCATTGGGCTCGCTGATGGGTAGTTGCCTCCTTATTCTTCTAACAATTCACATAGCTAGAGACAATAAATAATACATTCAATAACTCACTTAATTTATTACCAACAAATCATGAACACCCTAGCCAACAGACTATTCATCTGAAAGACCCTAACCGATAATATAGTATAGGGCATGCTAGTCTTCAATCCAAAACTTATTGGGCTAAATTTTATGTGTACAGTACGTGTCTCAGTGGACACAAAAGATGCAAGTGACCTTGCCGCACAAATGAAATGCTCCTGATGAATTAAGGCTCAAGGAGGGGCAGTCCATGTGGCACCAATCTCAGTGTCAGCTGATGGGAAAGCAGGTGCTGATGCCACCTTTTAAAGGCTGCCAGCTTTTCATGCGACGCTGCCTTGTTGAATCAGATCACCACAATAGCAGCCCTGAGGAACCCTCTCTGCGCCCCTTCAGTTCTATGGCTGAAGTCAAGAACACTGGAGACCACTAAAGGCTCAAAGGAGGACTCAAGGACCAAACTGGGAGGCTGCTACCAACATGCCAGAGGAAAGACACTGGGATACCCCATAGTTTAGTGATGCCTCCCTGCAGGTACTCCTCCAGGCTGCAAGAGCAAGGGACAGCAAAAAGAGACCCTCCTGCCTTCCCAAGCAAGCCTGGACAGAGAATGCAGAGAAGGTTAGCATCGTGGGGTCACCCCCAAATATTGGTGTAATGTCACAAATAGGTCAATGTCCTCCTTCACATCACCTGGGTGATCCCTCCACATCACTCTTCTATTTGGGGCCTGCATTCGGCAATGTGGAATGGTGTGCTAGGTAGGGAAGATTGAACACCTAAGGGGTGTGACAGCAGCAGATCCCTTCTGATGCATGGCCGCCCATCTGCATTTGCTGACCCCCACCTGGAGAGCTGGAGAGCAGGCATGTGGATGAGGCATTCGTGAACACCACTCCCATTATCCACACGCCCCAAGTGAGCCAAATAGCTGTCTTGGAAAAACTAAAAATGTCCCTCCTTCTGCTAACAGGAGAACGAGACCTACAGCAACAAGGAGCTGGCGAAGACTGGTGGAGGCATTGCCGACATCCATTCTCTGAAGCTGGCAGAAGAGGTGGTTCTGGAGCTGGCTGGCTCACAGGACAGCTGCATGATAGCAGATAGCAAGACAGGAGTGTCAACCCAAGGCAGTGAGGAGTCATGGTCTTCATATGACCACCAGTGGGCACTTGGAACTGCACATCATGGTTGGAATGAGGAGATGGGAAGGTCTTCCTGTGACACTCCCTGCCACCCTTTTCTGGAGGCTGGCCCTCCTGCTGCTCCTGCTGTTGTGGAGCCTTGGTTCTCCCTCTTCCTTGCTGCTTCTCCATCTCACAGGGGTCACGAAGACTGGCTTGATCTGATTCATGCCAGTGGATTTCTCCCCATCTCACGTGCTTCCTTTGCAGTCATACTCCCCCGGTACCTTCTCTCCTCTACTCTCTTCTGAACAAGTGCCACTCATCCTCCCAGCTCTCCTACTACCTACTACCCGATGCAGCTTCCATCCTTAGAGGCCTCTCATCACTGGCCGGTAATGGCTTCCCCTCCTCATTCTTTCTCTCGGAACCAATGAAGACTTTCAAAATCATTGGCTTCCAGAGGCACTGAGGCCATGATCCCTGTGCACCATTCCATAAAATCACATTCAGTTGCATGCAAATTCAGCTTAACTGAGCTAAATTGATGTCTCACCTCATTGTAGGGGCAACTTCATCTTCCATCTTCCCTGCTACTCACAAAATGCAAAAGCAACATCACAACATTGAGGTTTCAGGTGAGCACACCCCCTCCAAATTTTTCAGCACCCCCTCCCCCCTCACCTCTTACCCCACTCTTTTACACCCAGTAATATTCAGCCCATTGTGTGCAGATTGAAAATGGCTTCTCCTGACACTTCCATTGCAGCTTTTTTCTTTCTGCTTTCTCTAACTGAGTAAGACATGCTGTTTGTCTTATACTGTTTTGGTTTATGGTTCTCTCCCTGCTAAATGCAACCCTTGCCACATGTTTTACAACCACCTTTTGTTTCAAATACGTTAGCAATGAAAGGCCTCATTCAAAGCCTTTTTGCAACAGTGTTACCCATTATTTATTGCCCCCTAAACCATGCTCCATTGTAAACAATCCTCTGATGCATGCACTCTGCTGTGACAAAAGCCTCTGTTTCAAAAGCTTTCCTTATCTGTCGTTTTGATCAGGGCTTTTAAAAGCATACTTTAAATGAATCCTTTCCATATCATTGTTTTGTCTCTATTAAAACTAAAACAATTTTATAACATATCAATATTCTTTTACCTTATGTCTGGGAATACCACATTAAATTTGGCACTCGTTGAGCTCATAATCCATTGTAGAGATCAATATTTTACATTTCTGTGTTTTTTTAAATTAAAACTGCTTGTGCATATTTATTTTAACTCATGCACACGTGAAAGGCTTTGCTTCCAATTTTCACTCTTCCCTTGCCTTCACATGGTCCATCTCCCACTCTTCCCTTCATTCCTTCAATTTCTTTGGTTCCATTTCTGGGCCATCAAAAAACATCCATTATATACTCACCAACTCCCACTGTTACCTTGACTACGCTACCTCACACCTGCTTACTGTAAGGACTCTATTCCATTCTCCCAGTTTTTCTGTCTCCGTTGCTTACAATGAAGATGATGCAATGTTTCATGCCATCGTTTCCGATGTGCCTTCATTTCTTCTTGGCCGAGGATTTCCCCAGCCCCATTGTGGTTGACAGACCCTTGACCATAGCTATTCCATTTCCAGCACTTCTGCTCTCACCTCTTCTGCACAATGCCACGATCATTATAGGGCTCTCTTTGCCCTCACCTTCCAGTCACAGCTTCCATATTCAGTGCATCATCCTTCACCCTTTCTGCCATGTCCAGTGTGATGCCACCATCAAACACATCCTCCTCTCCCATTCCCTTTCATCATTCCAATGGGATTGTTCCCTACCCGACACCTAGTCTGCCCCTCAAACACCCCTGACACCACCTCCCCTTCCCATGGCTCCTTCCCATGCAAGCACAGAAGATGCTACACCTGCCCTTTTACATTCTTGCTTCCCTACTCAAGGCCCAAAACACTCCTTCCAGCTGAAGCAGTGATTTACTTTATTCCGTTCAATTTATTATATTGTACTTGCTTCTCACGATGCAGCTACAACAGGGACACAAAATGCAAATTTGATGACTGCTTTGCGAAGGTCTTCCGTTCAGACTGCAAACGTGACAAGCATCGATCCAGTTGCCTGTCATTTTAATTCTCCACCTTGCTCCAACTCTGACCTCTCTGTTCCTGGCCTCTTGCACTGTTCGAATGAAGCTCAGTTTAAACTCATGTAACAGCACCTCATCTTTTGATGAGACACTTTACACCCTTCTGGGCTCAACATTGAGTTCAATAATTTCAGACCATAACCCCTGCTCCCAATTATTTTATTTGTTTTTTCGAGGACAACTGTTGGGGTAATGATTCTCCACTTTCCCATTAACATCTCCTCTGGATGTATATTTTGCTACCTTACTTGTTCTATTACCACCCATCTTTTGCCTTGCACACCTATTGCTTTTGTCACTTAAACTCTCCTGTTTTTCATCCTATCCCAGAACTCCTCTTTTGTTCCTTCCCTCTCCTCCCCCCACATTTCTCTGCCTTTGTATTTGCTTTGGGGGCAGCACAGTTGCACAGTGGTTAGCGCTGTTGCCCCACAGCTCCAGACCTGGGCTCGATCCTGACCTTGGATGTCTGTCTGTATGGACTTTGCATGTTCTCCCCATGTCTGCGTGGGTTTCTGCCGGGAGCTCCGGTTTCTCCCCACCATCTAAAGATGTGCTGGTTAGGTGGATTGACTACAGTAAGTTGTCCCCAAGCTTGTGTGTGTGAGTGTGTGCCCTGTGGTGGCTGGCGTTCCATCCTTGGTGTACTATGCCTATTGCCTGTCAAGATAGGCTCTGACTCCCTGCGACCCTGAATTGGATGAAGCAATTCTGGAAAAGCGCATGTATTTGCATTAAACCTTGCTGTAACACCTCTAACTTTTTTTTTGCCAATTCTGATGAAAGACCATTGACCTGAAATGTTAGCACTTTGCTGCCGGAGCTGCTGAGTATATCCAGCCATTTTGTTTTTATTTCAGATTTCAAGCAGCCGCAACATTTTGCTTTAGCATAAGTTTAAGACTGCCCTAGTGGTAGAGGGCCAGAGAAATAAATTTCAAAGGGAAACATGACCTTTCAGATCTTGCAGGTGTGCAAAGTGAATATCCTCCGATTAAACCAGTCCGCACAATCAGCAAAGGTGAGGACTCATAGTCCAAAGAAGACAACTTTACAGCACAGTTTAAGCAGGTCATGGACTCACACATCTTGTGCATGTAGATGAAAGCCTGACTCAAACAGCAATGCAACAGATGGTAGCCTTACATAGACCAAACCATGAATGATTAGTTCATGCATCAACCAATCATGGCCTTCCCATGGAGAAATTTTGTTTACACTGGTTTGCTTCAGAGGACTGAGGAGAGTAACCATAATGGGCGGAAATTTCCATTCCGGGACTAAGTCCTGTGGCGGGTATGGGAACCGGGAGTTTTCCCCCCCACGGAGGCTTGTGGGAATTTGCGCCGGATTATGCAATGCTGACCTAATTAATTATGCAGTCGGGGGATTCTCGGCGATTTTCACAACAGGGCAGGCTGGATGGTGCCCACCCTGCCATCATATCCAGGCGCCATATTTAAAAGACGCCTGGACATCACACTTACCCACCGCTGAAGGAGGAGAAGGCCCACTGATCACAGGTACCTCCGGCCCACAGACTCACTGAACATGCCTGGGGTTCCTTCTCAATGCTGTGGAGTCCAGAAGAGCCACCTCTACCCAGACGATGGAAGGGGGAGGCTGAGCCATCACACCAACCCAGCGTGGGAGGAAGTCTCCAGGGAGGTCAGTGCCCAAGGCCTCCACCAGAGGACTGCCCTGCAATGCTGCAAACGTATGAATGACCTCATCTACTCAGCCAGGATAAGTGAACCCTCAACTACTCATACTCACCTCCCTGAATGGTACAGGGACATGGGATCAATGGCAAAGGCACTATCTGTGCTGCCCATGCATAAAAGAGCTCAACGTGATAAGGTGATGCCTCATACCCCCACTGCAGTCGATCTGGCCTGCAGGTGGAGAGGCCGCTGTGGGCCCTGACCCTTCCACACAGAGAGCCTGGATGCTGTCTGGGAGGGGGCTGGGGAACGGGGTTTTAGGTATTGAAGGCACCAGCGAGCACCACCAATGACATACCTCTGTGAGCCTTATCCTTCATTCTGCATGGGCTCACTGCTCTGGAGGGTGCTGCCCCAGAACCCTTGTGGACAATGTGTATCAATCACATGGCACACAATCCAGTGGGTTATTGTGAGACTGGAAGCATGAGAAAGACACCTGAAACCCAATTGATCTCAAACCCATCTTCTCTCTTTGTGCAGGAAAAGTTGAGGCACAACGGGAAAGAGAGAGAGAGAAAATGAAGACAGCAGAGGGCCGGCCTGTCTTCAAGAACCTCACCAAATTCAAGGAGCGAGCAGCCCAGCTGGATGTGGTGGAACCAGACCGAGCCAGTGGTAATGACAAGGTTGGCGGGCGGCCTCCATCCAGTAAGGTTCAAGCATGTCACATAGAAATCTAAAGATCATATGTTCCTCCATGTCAGAGGCAGCTCATGCAGTCACTCACTCTCCTCTCTCGCTTACAGGCCCCAACAGTAAGAGGGCAAGGGAACAAGAGGAGACCCTGTTTAGCAGGTCCTCCAGCCGTCAGAGGACCAAGGACATTGGGAAGGAGGAAGAAAGTGCACCTGTAGAGGTGTCACAGCAGTCACCTGTACCCTCCACCAGCGCAGAGACACATAGCTCAGTGGGTACTAGATCTAGTTCAGGCCAGGCCTCACATTCTGGCAGTCACTGCACGCACTCGTGTCCGCAGCAGGAGAAGACAGAATCAGCCATGATCAGAGGCACTCGGAGGGCGGCTGGGGAAGAGGCATCTGCAACGTCTGAATTGATCGCTGAGACCCTGGGATGTGCCATCCATAAGACACTGGGGAAGTTGCAAGAGGCAGGGAGACATCAGGCAAAGGTGTTGGAGGCTCTCAACAGAGTGACATGTGAGGTGGAGGGCTCCATCCACCTGCTCTCTGATGAAATGGTGCCCACATGTCTGTACATTGAGGTCCCCATGGGGAGGATGGTGGACGCCATGGCGGATCTGGTCCAGCAGAATGCCCAGTTTCTGCTGGAGATCATGCAAACCATTGCTGTAGCCATGGGTGAGTTTTTTCAGTGGCTACATTAGAGGGGGCAGGGCACCTCGGCCTCCCTCCAGGTGCTTCACCCCTCAATTAGTCAAACAGAGGTCCTTGGGCACCCAAAAGGAGGAGGAGTGGCAATTGGACACCCTGGAGCCTCCACTCAGGACTCGTTGAACCCCCTTGCCTGTGACCCCTTCAGCTTTATCCTCTGTGGCTGCAAAGGGAGCACCACATCAGGACAACGAAAGTGAGCCGGGGCCCTCCAGGCCTCGGGTCTCCAGAGGACACCCGCCAATGTCATCCAAGACAAACTGGCAAACTGGTCAGCAGGCTGCCTTCACCCCTGCTGCGGATGTCGGGGGAGCACCTAGAAGCGGTAGGGGGCGGCGCAAGATTAAGAAGTTTTGATTTCACATGTGGTTGCATGGGTGCACTATGATTGTTAATCTTATAACACTTTTGTAAATAGAGCACACTTGCACTTTAGTGAGGTCTGATGTGGTTAATTTGTTATCTAGTCCTTAAGCCTGTGTCCTCCACCTCCAGCACCCCCTCCCCACCATCCTCTGAGGGATAGCCAAGGCTGGGTCTGTGTCCCCCAGACTCACACATGTGCAGGGAGGCAAAGGTATTTGCCAGGGCCCTGTCGAGTCTTGTGCAAGAAGATTCCCGCGCACACTGAGCCTTTGCCCTTCACACTCTTATCTGGTCCCAAGGCTCTAGAATTATAAGTATTACATGCTGGAGTTCCCCTTCAGTTGTCCAGCTGAGATGACCTACACCTCTGCATACCCCCGATGACCCAACTCCCAAACAACATCTCGAGATCTCCACCACGAAGCCCTGTATGGTTTGAGGCAACCATGGTTGTTGTGACCTTCCATGCTGAGTTAAAATAACTTTACCCCTCCCCCTGTGACTCACACCCTCTCCCCCATAACCAGTGGACCCCCCCCCCCCCCCCCCACCCCCCCCACCCCCCCTACCCGGCCAGGTGTAAGATTTAACCTTCTGACAGTTAGCCTTAGCCTCACCATCACTTTCCATCCCGTGCAAGTTAATGTCCGCGTCCCCTACCTTCCTGAGGAGCCCACCCCTGTGACTGTAGACCTGTCCCACGCATTCTGCTGAGCCCCAGAATCCACCTCTCCTTCCGTATCCTCTCCAACAACTCTCAGTACTCTTTTACCCACCATCACTGAACTCTCACGCTCCACCCTACCAGCTCCCACTGCTCCCTTCAATCCTAACCACCCCTTCCTATCACCAGTTCCCTGAGTATGCCCACTAGGATTCTTCAGTTGATGCAACAGACCCCTCCCTCTGAACACCTTTCTCCTCTCCCCCCCACCACACCATGCCCATTCACACCTGCATCCCCCCCTCAAGCCCATTCACACTTGCACAACACCCCCATCCCCTTTCACACATGCACACCCCCCATGCCCATCCACACCTGCATAACCACCATGCCTCCACTCGACCACACCCCTCACCCCACCCTCAGTCCAGCACGGCACTTCCCACCCTCCCACTCCACACCACTCACCTAATTGATGACCCCCCCCGCAGCATCTCCCTCTTTCCCCTACCACCCCCAACCTCCCTTGCCCCCCTCTTGGCCTCCACACCCACCCCACCTCTTTATTCCTCTCTTTCCCATCTAATACCCCCCACCACAGCCCAGCACAGACCTTTGCCACCCAACAGTACCTTATGCAGGTTGAAGATCCACCTCCTGGAGGAAGAGGCTGTTTGAAGATCCACCTCCTGGAGGAAGAGGCTGTTTGAAGATCCACCTCCTGAAGGAAGCTGCTATTTGAAGATCCACCTCCTGGAGGAAGAGGCTGTTTGAAGATCCACTTCCTGGAGGAAGCCCCTGTTTGAAGATCCATCCCCTGGAAGAAGCTGTTGTTTGAAGATCCACCTCCTGGAGGAAGAGGCTGTTTGAAGATCCACCTCCTGGAGGAAGAGGCTGTTTGAAGATCCACCTCCTGGAGGAAGAGGCTGTTTGAAGATCCACCTCCTGAAGGAAGAGGCTGTTTGAAGATCCACCTCCTGGAGGAAGAGGCTGTTTGAAGATCCATCCCCTGGAGGAAGCCACTGTTTGAAGATCCACCTCCTGAAGGAAGAGGCTGTTTGAAGATCCATCCCCTGGAGGAAGAGGCTGTTTGAAGATCCACCTCCTGGAGGAAGAGGCTGTTTGAAGATCCATCCCCTGGAGGAAGAGGCTATTTGAGGATCCACCTCCTAGACGAAGCCCCTGTTTGAAGATCCACCCGCTGGAGGAAGCTGCTATTTGAAGATCCACCTTTTGGAAGAAGCTGTTGTTTGAAGATCCACCTCCTGGAGGAAGAGGCTGTTTGAAGATCCACTTCCTGGAGGAAGCTGTTGTTTGAAGATTCCCCCCTGATTACCCCCTGGAAGTTGCTGCAGCTAGAGGATCCATGTGGTTAAAGCCCCACCCACCCACTGCTGCACGTGGTGTTCCAGGGTAACAGTTGCTGGAGGCCTCCATCCCGATCTCTGATGGCTGCCACAGGCCTTCTTCAGGTAAGTGCTGACATTTGCATGCCATGTTGGTCCAGGTGTGTCCTGGACCGGCATGAAAACCCAATAGCAGTGTTGACAATTGGGTAGGGGCAGACAATTCCTGTCAGGCCTTCAGCTGCATCCCATTATCAGGATGCAAAATGATTTCACCCTGGCGGGAAACCAACTTTTCAGCTCCTGCTGCATTGCTGACACCCCCCACACGCCATTAATCCTGCCACTGAGGGACTGGAAATTCCGGCCTATGTCTTCGTTATAGTTAACTGTTTCTCTGAATGGGATTAATTGGCAAAAATCAACCAATGACAAACCTGTATTTATATAGTGCCTTTCACATAATGGAACATCCCAGGCGCAAAATTCACATAAGGAGTCACGTAAGGAGATATTCGGGCAGATGAGCAAAAGCTTGGTCAAAGAGCTAGATTTTAAAGAGCGTCTTAAAGAAGGAAGAGAATTAGAGAGGCAGAGCGATTTGGGAAGGGGAATTGCAGAGCTTATCGGCAGCTGAAGGTACAGCCATCAATGGTGAGCGATTAAAATCAGGGTTGTTCAAGAGGCTGAATTAGAGGAGTGCAAATAGCTTGGAGGGTTGTAGGGTGGAAGGAAAGGAGAGATGTTGGTTAAGTAGAGCTGGTTGTCATCAGCGTACATGTAACATAGGGCGGAATCGTTCCAGATTTGCACTAAGTGTGATAGCGGGCATGAAAAATGTCATTTTACCCGCCGGCCGCAATGGTGGGTTTTCCCACCCTATTGTCCCCTCCCCGGCACGCCCTGCCTCATTAATAGTGCATTCACAGGAAATACTCTGCATCGCTGGCAGGCAGGCTCAGATTTTCCCGCCATCCCGTGACCTCAGCGCTTCTTTGCTCCGGGCATCAGAGCGCAGCTTATTTCATGTCTACAGACCAGGACTGCTGCAGGCTACAAATGGCCCCAAAAGCAAAGAAGGCAGCAGCCACCACATGTAGTTACGCCTCTCTGGGCGCCTGCTGGATGCAGTGGAAACCCGCCACAATGTCCTCTATCGCCGCTCTGGCTGCAGGAGGTCCACCACAGTCACCAATCTGGCCTAGGAGGCGGTGGCAGCAGTGGGCAGCGCTACCGGAGCACAGGGGAGCTCAGCCATCCAGCACAGGAAGAAGATGAATGATCTCATTCGTTCCGCTCAGCACATAAACATTCCATGCAGTGCCACGCATCCTGCTCACACTTTCTTTGCTTGTGACCCCCTCAACCTCATCCTCTGTCACTGCAGAGGGATCAGCAGGCCCACAGGAGGACATCCAAAGTAAGCCAGGGTCCTCAAGGCCTCTGCTCTCCAGAGGACCAGCGCCGAACTCATCAGAGGCAGCAGGGCCAACCATTGCACAGGCCATCTCCACCCTGGCTGTGGATGTCAGGGCAGCACCTAGAAGAAGTGGTAGGCCAAGAAAAATTATGAAATTCTGATCACAAGTGGCTGCATGGATGAACACATTTTGTCGCTTTATAATCTGAAAATATATTCACTTTCACTGAATAATGTGTAATGTTGTCTTTTAGCTTCATTGACAGGCCTCTTAAGTCCTCCCACTGCAACTGGCCCCACTAGAAGTTCAGCTGCATGCAGCCGGCCCACGAGTGATTCTGAAGTGAGAAGTGTGTGTGTGTGTGTGTGTGTGTCAGGGCCTTTCGGAGCCTCGTGCAAGCATTCTTTCAGTCACGCGGAGCCTTCATCCATCACATTCATCTTACTGTGCTCAGTATTTTCAATGCTGCCTGCTGGGGTGCTCTTTCAGTTGTCCATCTGAGCCGACCTGCATCTCCGCCCACCCATAAATCACACTCCCATGTAGCACCTGTGCTCATCCAACATGAGGCTCTGCTCACTTTTGAGTTCGACAGCCATGGTAGTAGTGAAGTGCATTGTTAGTTCCCCCTGCTTTAGTCACCCATATCCTTTCCCCCCATCACTCCTGGTATCACCTCCCACCTCCCCACCATCACCTACCAACCCGACTGCTTGTCTTTCCAGGATGTCCAGGTGAACGTGCATGTTCCCTTCCTTCCTGAGAATCCAATCCCCATCCACATTGACCTCCCCAACCACCTCCTCCCCATCCCCAGGGTCTGTGCCTGCCTCCAAGTCCCCACCAACCACCCTCGCTGTCCCTTCTACTGCTACTGACACACCTTTACGCTCCCACCCTACCGGCTCCCTCTGCCCTCTCTCATACACACCATTCCCTCCTATCATGCCCACCCTCAGTTCGCTCTCCAGGAGGCAGTCAGTGACTCCACAGATCCCTCTTTCGCACGCTTGCCTGGACATTCTCCCCTGCCCACCGCCCCCCACTCCCTCCTCCACACTTACTCCCTCCTCCCCCCGGAAATCTTCCCCCACCTTCACTCCCTCCTCTCCTCGGACATTTTCCTCCCACCGGACACCTTCCACCCTCCAAACTCCCTCCTCCATCTGGACACCTTCACCCTTCCAAACTCCTTCCCCTCCCTGAACTTCCTCCCTTATACCTTCCTCCCCCCTTACACCTACCTTCCCGCTTGCCACATTCTGCCCCATTACATTCTCCTCCCCTCGTACTTCCTCCTCCCCCTTCCAACCTCACCAGCCCCTGACACCTTCGCCCCACTCCCCCCCCCCACCCCCGCTTTCATCCCAATTCATCCCCGCTTCCGAACCTCCCCCCCAAACCCCTGACACCTTTGATCCCCCTCACCTCCCAACCTCAACTCAACCGCCACCCCGGTACACCCTCCCCTCCCATTCACACCTAGAACTTCCTCTCCCACTCCCCCACGGTACACCTTTTTATCCCACTCACAGCTAGACCTTTCTCTCGCCCGTCATCCATAACAGCCCATGACCAAGACCATGATGTCCTGAAGCAGACGCGAAGCATTATTGTGAACCTCCCACCTTCCTAGAGCTGCTTCATGGCGGAGCCATGTCCATGAGGATCCACCCAGCATGCAATGCACGTGTTCCTTCAGGGCCCTGTAGCCGTAGGTTACATGTGATGGTTTAACATGTACATGTGAAATAGGAGGAGTCCAAGGACAGATCCTTCAGGCACACCACAGAAACAGAAATTGAAAATTGATTCGAGAGAGAAAGTATAACTTATTTTATTCTATTTTCCATGGTTAGGGGGCTGGTTAGCCAGCATGTAGTTCAGAATAACACCACCAGCACAGATTCAATTTCTTTTGTGGCTGAGGTAGTCTTGTCCCTGCCTCCTCACCCTGACCCTGAGAATGAAAGGCAATATAGCAAACCACCACCTTACAAAAGCCACTAAGATAACAGATCAGGATGAAGGGGACAATGAGCTAAGAAAACAAAAACAGAATTACCTGGAAAAACTCAGCAAGTCTGGCAGCATCGGCGGAGAAGAAATCAGTCAACGTTTCGAGCCTCCATGGCCCTTCGGCAGAACTGCAGCATAGTTTCAACAAGGGAGAAATATAAATTGGTTTAAGGTGGGTGGGGGGCGGGGGGGAAGAGACACATTGAGGGTGTGGTGTGAGCAGATAATAATCAAAAGATGTCAGAGACAAAAGCTAAGCTAAGAACTTGCCTTCAGGCAGAGCGCACAGGAATTTCTATGGTTGCAAACTGCAGGAGTTCTTTTGTTTTCAGTGCATTGTGTCTTTAAAAAGCTGTGTGAATGTTTTGGAGCCCACAAAGTGTGTGACGTTCCACCATTGTATTTAAGAATGTTAAAGGCTTTGTTCGAATGTGAAAGCTAACTTTTTCTTCAGTTTCTTCAGTTATTTTCGGTACTAACAGTGATTTGAAAAAGGTGCCTGAAGAAAGAATGAAATGAAAGATGGGAGGGATTAAATTGAGTAACCCACCAAAATAAGTGCAGGTTTCACAATGTGTGGTTAAACGGTGTCTGTTCGTTGCGATGCAGGGAGAACACCAACTTCTTACTGCCTGATCGTTTCCATGATTTCTGCATGCATCCAGCCCTTTCTGTGCTGTTCACTGTATTGCAGGAAGCACATTAAATCAGTGCTGTCCGCTCTCCTAGATGGTTGCTGCGAGCAGCCAATGATCCCCACATTGTCCATTAGTTACTCATTTCATGCTTCATGCCAAGAAGGAGCACTATTAGACCATGTCCCATATCTGGAAGCAACTGATTTATGAAAAAGCCTTTAAGTCAGTAAAGGAGTCCTCCAGACCACTTGTTGTAGACTTTTAAACTTTAAACAAGTATGGAGATGTGCCCAAAATGCATCACATTGCAGCATCAACCAGAAGAAATAATCCAACAACTAATCCGCAAGGAACAGATGATCCCTTTGAATAGCACTGGCAGGATTTAATGTTGTGTTCAACAATGCAAGGTTAAGAGATGGCATGAGCTGGAATTTAGAGGTCCAAATTGCAGTTCTGATCTCAAATAAATATTACACACTCACTGATGACATGATGCCTATCATGTTGCCGGCAGTCATTAGATGTGCCTATACAAATCCATTTACAAATATGTAATCCACCACACTTCCCATTAGAAATGTGTATCATATCACAGACTTCACTTTCGTAGTTTAGGAGGCATCATAGCACCCAAAATGTGGGTGGTACAGAATCTAATTCCTCCATTCCCCAGCCATGGTCGTATTGTCCCAGTATTTAGAAAGCACTTGCACTTTTGTCAAAGTTGCTATCTATTGTGTTTAGTTTAAGGTATTAGTATCAATTAAATTAGAATTCGTTGAAGTTAACTAACCTATTAAATTGGTATTGTGTCTACAGTGATATTCTGGATATTGGAATTGTGTGGATGTCTCTAATTCTGCACGTGAGACTATCGTACATGAAAATGGTAAGTTTGCTTAATAATCTGAAATAGATAACAAGTTAATGTGTGTAATTGATGTGCTTTGGTGCCTCTGGAAATTTGGACATTGGACATGGTCCTATGTGTTCCAAGTCATCTTTAAGAAGACAAAGGATCTGAGGGTGTATCGCTGTCCCCTTGACAACAACAAGGAAAACTCTTGTGTACACCTCTAAAATAAATACTAAATGCTTTAACAACAATTGTAGTTTAATCCAAATTGCCGTTTTCCCTGATGATCACATTTTATATATGCAGATACGTGATACTTTAAATGAAGATACGCACTGCAGTCATAGTGTAGCAGTGATGGAAGGAGTGAATATTTAAGGTTGGGAATGGGTTGCCAATCAAGCGACCTGCATTATCTTGGATGGTATTGAGCTTCCTGAGTGATGTTAAAACTGCACTAATCCTGGCACTTTCCAGACTTGTGCCTTGTCAGTGGAGGAAAGGCTGTCTTGAAGTTGGGAAATGAGTTATTCATTGCAGAATACCCAGCCTCTGACCTGCTCTTGTTGCCATAATATTTATGTGGCTGGTGCAGTTAAGGTTGTGGTCAATGAGATTCCCAGGATGTTGATGGTGGGGGATTCAGTGATCATAATGCTGTTAAATAGCAAGGGGAGGTAGCTCTCTCTTGTTGGTGATATTCATTACCTGGCACTTACGTGGTGCAAATGTCACATGCTGAATGTCAGTTTAGGCTAAAGCTTGAATGTTGACCAAGTTTTGCTGCATGTGAGCACAGACTGCTTTAACATCGGAGGAGTTGCAAATGGGGTTGAACACGCTGTAAACATCCATACTTCTGACCTTACGATAGAGGGAGGAACGCTAATGAAGCAGTTGGAGATGACTGGCCTAGAACACTGAGCTGTGGAACTCCTGAGGCTGTGGCTGAGATGATTGGCCTCCAACCATCACAACCACCTTCCTTTGTGGTAGTATGACTCCAACCTGTGGTTCCTATTGACTTCAATTTCACAAGGGCTCCTTGAAGCCACACTCGGTCAAATGCTGCCTTGATGTCAAGGACAGTCACCCTCATCCCATGTCTGGCATTCATGCCTTTTGTCCATGTTTGGATCAAGGCTGTAATGATGTCTCAAGCTGAGTGGCCCTTGGGGGAACCCAAATTGAGCAACAGTGAGCAGGTTATTGGTGAGTAAATGCCATTTGATAGCATTGTCAATGACATTTTCTATCACTTTACTGACGATTGAAAGTAGACTGATGAGGTGGTAATTGGCTGGAGTAGACTTGTCCTGTTTCTTTCAGACAGGACATGTCAGGCAATTTTCCACTTTGTCTAGTAAATGCCAGTGTCGTTGCAGGACTGGAAAAGCATGGCTGGAGAGATAGTTAATTCTGGAACACATGTCTTCAACACTACAGCTAAGGTATTATCAGGGTACATAGCCTTTACTGTATCTAGTGCACTCAGCCATTTTTTGATATCGCACAGAATGTATCAAGTTGGCTGAAGACTGCTACCTGTAATGGTGGGGAATTCAGGAAGAGGCAGAGTTGGATCATCCACTCAGCGCTTATTGCTGACGCTTCAGCCTTATCATTTGCACTCACATGCTGTGTTCCCCCATCATTGAGGATATATAATTTCATGGAACATCTTCTTCTGATTGGCTGTCTAATTGCCCGCTACCATTCACAATTGGATGTAGCAGGCCTACAGAACTTTGATTTAACCATTATTTAGGGGACTACTTAGCTCTGTTTATAGCATGCAGTTTCCGTTGTTTAGCGTGCATGTAGGCCTATGTTGTAGCTTCACCAGGTTGATACCTTACTTTTTAGATACATCTGCTAGTGATCCATGCATGGCCTTCTACATTCCTCACCGAACTCGTTCCCTGGCTTGATGGTAATAGTAGTGGGAGGGGATATGCTGGGCCAAGAGGTTACAGGTTGTAGTTTTAATACAATCCTGCTGCTGCTGATGGTCCACTGTGCCTCACTGTTGGACAGTGTTGAGTCGCAAGATCTGCTCTGAATCTATCACACTTAGCACAGTGGTAGTACTATGCAACACAATGGAACGTATCCACAATGTGAAGCCAAGATTTTATCTCCATAAGGACTATGCAGAGATCACTCCTCCCAAACTATCATATTTGGATGCATCTGTAGAGGTATACCAGTGAGGACAAGGCCAAGTAGGTTTTTCACTCTTGTTCGTTCTCTTACAACCTGCCACAGGCCTAGTCTGGCAGCTATGTCCTTCAGAACTTTGATAGTTTTGTCGGTAGTTGTGCTACTAAACCACACTTGGGAATGGACATTGAAGTCCCCTGCCAAATGTATATTCTGTGTCCATGCTACCCTCTGTGCTTCTTACAAGTGGCGTTCAACATGGAGGAATACTGGTTCATCAGCTAAGGGAGGGTGGGAAGAAGTTTCTTTGCCGATATTTGACTTGATACCATGAGACTTTGTGGTTGTGGAGTCACCATTGAGGAGTCCCAGGATCATTCCCTCCCAACTTTATATCACTGTCACAACAAAAACAGAATTACCTGGAAAAACTCAGCAGGTCTGGCAGCATCGGTGGAGAAGAAATCAGTTAACGTTTCGAGTCTTCATGACCCTTCGGCAGAACTGAGTATAGTTAGGAGAAAGGTGAAATATAAGCTGGTCTAAGGTGGGGGGGCGGGGGGAGAGAGAAGTTGAGGGTGGGATGATTGTGGAGATAAGCAAGCAGTGATAGGAGCAGATAATCAAAAGATGTCACAGACAAAAGGATCAAAGAGGTGTTGAAGGTGGTGATATTATCTAAGAAAAGTGCTAATTAAGAATGGAAGGCAGGATACTCAAGGTACAGCTCTAGTGGAAGTGGGGTGGAAACACTAACAAAGTTTTAGTTTTAGATTTAAAAATAATGGAAATAGGTGGGAAAAGAAGAATCTATATAAATTATTGAAAAAAAAGGGAGGGGGGAGAAATGGGGTGGGAATGGGGGGAGGGGGAGTTTAAGATCTAAAGTTGTTGAATTCAATATTCAGCCCGGAAGGCTGTAAAGTACCTAGTCGGAAGATGAGGTGCTGTTCCTCCAGTTTGCGTTGGGCTTCACTGGAACAATGCAGCAAGCCAAGGACAGACATGTGGGCAAGAGGACAGGGTGGAGTGTTAAAATGGCAAGCGACAGGGAGGTTTGGGTCTTTCTTGCAGACAGACCGCAGGTGTTCTGCAAAGCGGTCGCCCAGTTTGCGTTTGGTCTCTCCAATGTAGAGGAGACCGCATTGGGAGCAACGAATGCAGTAGACTAAGTTAGGGGAAATGCAAGTGAAATGCTGCTTCACTTGAAAGGAGTGTTTGGGCCCTTGGACGGTGAGGAGAGAGGAAGTGAAGGGGCAGGTGTTGCATCTTCTGCGTGGGCATGGGGAGGTGCTATAGGTGGGGGTTGAGGAGTAGGGGGTGATGGACGAGTGGACCAGGGTGTCCCGGAGGGAACGATCCCTATGGAATACCGCCAGGGGGGGTGAAGGGAAGATGTGTTTGGTGGTGGCATCATGGTGGAGTTGGCGGAAATGGCGGAGGATGATCCTTTGAATGCGGAGGCTGGTGGGGTGATAAGTGAGGACAAGGGGGACCCTATCATGTTTCTGGGAAGGAGGAGAAGGTGTGAGGGCGGATGCGCGGGATATGGGCCGGACACAGTTGAGGGCCCTGTCAACGACCGTGCAGTCTGACTTGTCGCCATTTTAACTGCAAGGTTTTCAGATTTGGGGTAAACACTTGCGGCGGACAGGTAAAAGCCTTATTAATATTTGAATGTCGAGGTCCTTTGATGCAATTAGGACCCCAAAGACTTTTTAACTGTCATTCGCGGAACAGCACCGGAGCTGTCAGTGCAACCTGCTGGCAAGCAGCATCTCTGCTTAAAGAGTCCCCAAAGGCTATGTATGATAGATTTCCTTAAGGTTTACTTGTGGAACAAGAAAAGCAGCAGTGCTGTTCTGGGAATTGGAAAGGTAAACCTCACCAAAACTCACAGCACTTTGGGGCTGATTTTGCTTGATTGTGTAGCGGAGGTGACAGTGAATCAAATCACTGTTCTCCATCTATGCAGGGTCTTTCCTGGAGGAATTTGAGCTTTGGCTGAAAGATGTGATTCTGTGAGCGTGACCATGTCAGCCTGTTGCTTGTTTCATCTATGGGACAGCTTACCCAGTTTTGGCACAAGTCCCTAGAGGACTTGGTCAGGTTGAACGGGCTGGGTATGCCTTTGTTGTGTCTAAGCGTCTAGGTCGATGCCAAGTCGTCTGTCTAGTTTTATTGTTACTATTCCTTTTCATGACTGTTTGGTACAATTGGCTGGATTGTTAGGCCATTTCAGAGGACAGTTACGAATCAACCCCATCTGTGTTGCAGTACAATGCATTGTATTGAATCATCTTCTGTATGCCTGGGTGGACTGTTAATTTCCACAGTGGAAATAAAAATCAGGTGGGATGTAAAACAGGCTGTTGATTCACTGTCACCTCCGCTACACCATCAAGCAAAATCAGCCCCAAAGTGCTGTGAGTTTTGTTGAGGTTTACCTTTCCAATTCCCAGAACAGCACTGCTGCTTTTCTTGTTCCACAAGTAAACCTTAAGGAAATCTATCATACATAGCCTTTGGGGACTCTTTAAGCAGAGATGCTGCTTGCCAGCAGGTTGCACTGACAGCTCCGGTGCTGTTCCGCGAATGACAGTTAAAAAGTCTTTGGGGTCCTAATTGCATCAAAGGACCTCGACATTCAAATATTAATAAGGCTTTTACCTGTCCGCCGCAAGTGTTTACCCCAAATCTGAAAACCTTGCAGTTAAAATGGCGACAAGTCAGCCTGCACTGGGAGCATAGGCAGAATTGTCCACCCATCACTTTATTCATCAGCCAATTCTGTTCCTGCCTTGTAGGCACGGTCAAAAATTGGGCCTTTTCAAAGATTAGTCAAGAATGAGATTTCAACCCTGGTCTTTCAAATGGCCCCTGTGCTTAATTATTAAAATTTAATGTTACTAACGAACACATTTATTCAGCTTTGCTACTTTGGGGGTTAAATTGATCTTCAGCTGCAGTGCAAACTGGGAAGTGATAGCCGGCCAAATCTTTTATGCCATGTCCAATTCTCTTTTCCAATGAAGTCTGAAGGAGAGTAGATCGGATGGGAAGTAAAATGGGGCCTTTAATTTGCAATTTGATATTGACGGTTTTGTGCAAGGCCAATCTGATGAACGGTCACCGACCTGAAATATTGGGTGGGATTTTCCGGCCCTGCCCACTGCTGGGATTCTCCTGTCCCGCCGAAAGTCAATGGACGTTGGTTGGCCCACCGCATCTCCCGTGGTGGGTACCGCCGTGGCAGGTTTGGAAAATTCCGGCCATTCGCTCTTATTTCTCATTCCATAGGTGTTGCCTGATCTGCTTGAGCATTCCCAGCACTTTCAGTTTTTAATTTCAGATTTACAGCATCTGCAATACTTTACTCTTAGACCATTTTTACCCCCATTGACTTTACACATTAATTACACCAAGACGCTTTAAACGGCTTATCACTATTGTGGTCAGAAATACGCTGAGGAGTTTTTAACTGGTTTCAGTGGTGAACATTGAGGTTAATTGTAAACTTAGATTTCACTGTAAAAGGTTAGTGTTGAGAAATCTATTTAAATGATATGGGCAGCAGACATCCTGTGTGGATATCAACATAAGTTACACAAGAATGTAATTTTCAAAGAAAGTTTCACAGGCGCACAGGCTCCAACATGTTCTGCATTGTAGCAGGAACTGCATATTACTCCTCAGCCAATTACATTCAAATCCCAATTAGAGCAGCATTTAATTTATTCAGAAAATTCCACCATCATCCCCGTTGAGATTGATTCCAGATGAAATGTCTGTTCAGTTCAGCTGAGATTAAAGAATTATTATTTGAGTTACAGTTGCACTGTTTGAGAATGGTACCTGATATTGCAAGAGACAGCCAATGAGACCCTTGTTACGTTACAGGCTGCAACACACAGGAGAGATAGCTGTGCCAGCATGTTTACATGTAAGCACAAAGCTTCATCCTCCAGCAATAAATTTTTAATGTTTTGAGAGAGCAGCAGGAACTGCCATACTCCCATAACATTTAACATGCCTTTGCAGTAAGGTTGTAAATTGACTAGCAGGAAAGAAGAGTGCCTGGGGTCTTTTTTATTCCTGGCTTCATTATGTACGACAGTAACAATCCACATCTCGTCAAACCCAGGTAGCGTGAGATGACCCAGTACCACATAGCTTCATTGCATTCCAAAGTCTGGTACAGATCTAATTCCAGAGTTTTACTGCTGCTTTGACATTGACACACAACCAAAACTGATTTGTCTCAAAGTCAGAGATGGATGAGGGGGTAACTTGAGATCTCAATACAATCATGGAGACAGTAACTATTCTTCATTCTAGGGAGGCAATTCGAAAGAGTAAACAATATGCAAATTTCAGATAATAATAAATAAACACATTTCAAAACAGAGTACAGTACAACTAAGTGTGGCTGGAACAAAGTCTTATATATTAAGAGCAGGATACTCACAATTTATCATTTGATCTAACAATACAATGGTCCAAACATTCTGGTCTTCAGGTCGTTGGAGATGGGATGTATATTGGGAGGTGAAAGTCAGAATCCTGTGGAAGGCCAGACACACACACATAGGTGGAAATTGCCCGGAAACTTTAAACTTCCAAAGGACTGATTTCCACTGCCCGGGACCATGCACAAATGACTTCGACGCTGAGCTCAGTATCGGAGATTTGGGCCAGATATGTGGGACTTAGCTGCACACTTACCCTGGAAATGTTATGCTGATTAATGTCTGTTCTAACCCAGTGGTTAGCCAGTGTAACTCAATTGAGTACCACAATTGACCTCCCACCGCCAAATTATGCCCCTCAATCGCCAAGCACCTCCCCAACCAGAGCTGACTACCCCTCCCCACCCCCACAACAGCCACCCGACTACACACCCAGATCGCCTGAGAATTCCCTAACCATTCCACCGGCCTCCCGACCTGACCCGAACATCGCCCAGCCGCCTTTCAACCTCCGCGGCTCCCCCCTCCATAACAGTCACAATGCAGAGACAGGACATTCTTCCTCCTTTCTCTGGATTTGTGAGTTATTTTGTCCTGCAAGGACTAAAGAGAGAGAGATGAGGCACTGCTAGTCTCTGTGGCCAATGCCTGTAGCTCATATACATAAGAAGCCGCATGTAGCAGTGCTGGCAGGACCTCAGCAACAGAGGCTGTGGGTCTCGCTGAGGAGTCAGTAAATACCCTGGAGATATATTGCTCCCATGTTCAGGAGCATGCACCCTCAAGCTCCTCAGCTGGTTGAATATACAGGGACCTGCCATCATGGTTTGGCATTGTGCTCACTTTTGCTTCAGCAAAGAATATTACTGAAACCTTTCAGGCACTGGACCCAGTTCCTCCTAACCACATTTCTGTTGCTGACAGTCTCAGCAACCTGCAGCCATGTCTGCTTTGTTTGAGAGTGGTCTTCTCCTGCCACCCACTCGAAAGATTACCTCCTCTCTCTCTCTCACTGCCTCCATAATGTCAGCATCAGAGAATCAAGGTCTCTGCCCTGGGTGCCAAGCTTCTGCCTCTCCTTGGTTCTTGCGCTTTCTCCTGCAAATTATGGCTACATTAATGGCTGCCCTGATGTGTTTACATGTTGCTCGCACTTCTTCAGTTCCTCCTCCATTCCTGCACCCATGGCAGCTAATTGGTCACCCAACCTGCCCTCCAGCCAATTAGCAGCCCATTGTTACAGAAATCATGGACTGTGACTTCTTTCGCCTTCCCCCATCCACAACTCACACCCCCACCCCTCCTCAATGGGGCAGGTCCACGGCCCCAATTTCAATTTCTCAGCCCCAGAAGAAAAATCCTGCCCATAGTAAGTCATTTTACCCCCAACCAGCAACACCCACCCCACCATTCCACCACTGCCCCCATCACCCCCAAATAGGTGGATTTGGCTCAGGTGGTGTTATATATTGCTATATTATCTAGCTAGGAACTAATTTTTTATGTATAAGTGTTCCAGGGGGCACATTTCAGAGCTGCATTGGAGACTTGTGTGAAGTATAACAGAACCAGTTCAATCCAGTCCTTTTGTACCAGACAGCACAACAAATTAAACATAGAGTTTCTGTTCTTTCTAAGCTCAGAGTGTGATTATTAACAACAGCTGGGAGCCAAAAGACAATATGAACACATACCATGTGGAAAATAAGAATGCTATAAATATCAAACACAAACCCAGTCTGCCTTGAACCCATCTGCTTTGGATTTAATGGAAGCATGATGGAAGTGGGTGATTACTCCATTTGTGGACATTGCAACCTTTTAAGGAGGCCATGTGGTTTTATTGTATTAAGGTTTCTGTTTTCAGCTAATATCAGTTGGGTGAACATGGCCTTAAGAAACCCAGCAGGGAAAAGGAAGGGTTGGAGCCATCAGGTGTCTTTATAGTGATGCTTGTCAGCCAGGAGGAGTAGGAGTGTTTCCCACAGGGCCAATAAGCAAACCCTGTAAATTCATTCAATGATCTTTTCCAAATCATCACCCCTACTGCCCACTTTCCCGCCCTCCTGCAACCAGCAACCCCCATCTCTCAGTCCCCTGTGATCTGTCATCTTTTTCTTGTGCTGTCTTCCATCAATCCGTTAGCTTCCCCCTCCCTGCAATCACTGAATCCCCCAACCATGCTCCACCCATCAGCCCCCCACCCCCTGCACCAACCCTCTACACCATGATCTGTACCACCCACCACCGCTGGCATAACAGTAGGAATGGATGGGTCTAGGCTAAGGTTGACTTTTCCTTAAAAATTCTAAAATCAGGTAATGTGACTCAATTGACAAACAATAATGTCGAGAAACGGTTTAAGAAGGTATGAACTTGATAAGATAATGGGTTTGTGGTCAGTGATGAAGCAAGCTTGCTCATTGTTGACCTTGAAGTGAGTCTCGTTGAGAATGATCTCTCTGTTGAGAATTTCACCTCCATCGCTGTGCAGTCATACATCTGATTGCAGCATTCTTTACTGGGGCATTCACAGTGTGGAGGCGGAGTGCTGTCATCAAGCTGTCCAAGCAGCCAATCATATGAAAGGAGTTTTTACAGATCCCCCTCACCCCAAAAAAATGGAACAAGAAACAGCAAAATAAAATCACTTTAAAAAGTGTTTTCATCAAACAAATTTAAGGTTGGAAATATGCACATGGGGTGAAGGGAGAAGCTAAAAACCTCTGACATTTTTTATATCAAAAAAAGTTTTAAAAATCTATTAATTAATGATTTGACAGCACTTCACGATTATAAAATTACTTTTTCAGGGCCAGATCTGTTCATTAAATTTTATTAATCACATCACCATTAAAAGCCACTTACATCTGATTGGACAAGGTGTAACATTCTAATGGAGTTTCTAACAGTAATATGGGAGTGGGAAAGTTGAAGTTGACGTCCTGATTCCCAGCTCTGGGAGGGTCCACAAAACAGCTTGTGTTAGAGCCCTGGGTAAAGATTGTAACTTCACGATTTCCATGTTAATCTGCCATGCCTGACATCCTGAAATTGGGGTCAAATTCAGAAGGGTAATGATAGTTTACCATCACTCCTGCCCTCTCACCATTCTTTTGCAGCATTATTTTGTGGAGTGTTGTACTTTCTTCACAGGAACAGATGTGCTAACATATGGCAAGGAGGTGTTAGTATGCCCACTTGGAATTTCTATTGACAATGAGGCAGCAGTGTTTGAGTCTGTTTATTAATTGGAGGCCCCTTAACTTGTTCCCTGTTGAGTGTTATGTTTTAGCATCAGTGGAGAGATCAAGGGAAGGAGCTAAGTAGATATGCATATTTCCACTGATATAAGAAGAAAATCAAGAGAGCTTGGGCTGAAATCGGTCTTAGGCAGTAGTGCATAATGGACGAATCAGTAGTTCCATTTATACACCACAATTTGTTATAGGTGCTAACTTTTTATGTTGGTGGGCAGATTTTTGAGTAATAATTGCTACAAGAGAAAAGCCTGTGAAAAGGTAGGCTTTTAATTTTTTTGGAAAAACCCTGCAGTTTACACAATTCCCACCACACTAAACTTCTCCCCACCATACCCCACTCAGGAGATGAAGCTAACCGCACCCCCACACAAAGTCTGAGGCATTAAAATGGGGTCACACAAGGAAAAAATTTGGGAAACGCTGATCTAGGAGTTTGTGAGTGAAATGAAGAGCTGCAGCATGCTGGTCCTGCTGGAGGACAGAAGGAGTCATTGCAGCTGACAGGAAAGCAAGTACACATGCATAGGAAACACTTGTTGTGATTGCAGACCAGTGAACATTGAGGGACTGGAAGCCCTTCCTGTTGATAAGTCTCACTGGTTGGTCAATGATGCAAACAATGATGCTCTGCAGCTGGATGAATCCCGCATTGGAGGTGAGTCTCACTGCCCTCTGTGCCTGTGAGGCCCCATGGAATTGAATGCAGCGTCCAGCTCTCTCAAATAGGTTAACAGTGAGCTGCGAGATGCAGTGGTATGCAGCAGCTTGAGAGATGCCCACCAAGGTCCACAGCCGACCCTTGGAAAGAGCCATAAGTGGAGAAGCTCAAGGCTATAGTGACTTTGATGGCAACTGGCAAGGAATGGCAAGCAGTGCTGTGAGGTATGAGGCCGTCAGCACACGGGTGGGAATCTCTGTGGCTATCTGCCTGGATGGCACAATCTCCTATGCCACTGGTTCTCTGACATGCCCAGATGCTGATCCTTATCACCACCAGATCCAAGATCTGAGAACCATGCACATATTACTAACTGCTGCTTTCCTTGCACTCAGCTGCACTCCAAATAATCTCTGGAACCCAAAACCCCTCTTCTTATACCCCTGCAATGCAGGAGAGTGGCGACCCTTTGTTCTGCCCGAATGCATACAGCTCACTCTCCCCCACAACCTCTACACACCCAGCATTGTTTGTATGCCAATGACTGAGTGCCCCCTTTTAGGAGCCCACCTAACTTGAAGGTGTGCCCACAACTGGCTCCCCACTGGTTACCACCTCCAAGCACCTGGTCTGTCCCTCATCCAGCATGCAACTTGTGCACCCCTACCAAAATCCCAAACTGGCCTTCAATGAGTTGACAATGAGCTTGTTAACAACATTAATGGCTTCAACTCCAAATCGGGTCAATTGTCAGCTCCCACCTTCCCCCTTCTCTCGAGGAAAATTGCTGACCACAGGAACAGTGATGTGCATGGTATTCCTTTCCTATCTGCAAAAAGTGTTTGTAGCTCTTGTCCTACCAAGCTCGCTTTTCTTGATTTGCAGAAATTTGGTGAGTAGATTTCCTAGTATAGTTTCAGGAAATTAACAGATTCTTAATTATAGTTTCTGACTGATTTAGAGCAATTAATTGTGTCTTTTCATTGGCTGCATCAAAATGTGGAAGGGAATTAACGCAGTGGTTCCCTGTACTGCAAGCAACAGGAGTGAGTTCTCTCAGAAGTCTTTCATAACACACATTTTAACCATGTAATTGGTAAAAAGTTCAGAGGTGACATGAGGAACATTTTTTTTTTACACAGTGGGCTGAATTTTGCCCGTGACGGTCGGGCGGGCACGACCGACTCGGCGGTGGGCGGGCAGCCGATTGCCGCCGCCGAAACGGGCCCCGCTGCCATTTTACGTGGGCAGGCCAATTAAGGCCCGCCCAGCGTGACGCCCGACGGGAAGCACTATGTGCTTCCTGTGCGGGCAGGGGGGGGTGATTCCCCAAATGCGAGAGTGCGCTCTTTTGCGCATGCGCAGAAAGGAGCGCACATCTCCCTGAGGCTAAGTGGTGCCTCAGGGCGATCGGTGAAAGGTTTTCAAAGTTTAAAAATAGAAAGATTAAAAAAATAATTAACATGTCCCCCTCATGTGACAATGTCACACGAGATGGGACATGTTAATAAAGTGCACAAAAACTTTATTAAACTTTTTTAAAACCGATATGAAACCTCATCCCGCCGGTGGATGAGGTTTCATATTTTTTCAGAAGCCCACCGGGGCTCCTGGCCTGCCCACCAGCCTTAAGGTTGGACGGGCAGGGCCTTTAATTGTTTTGACTATCCTGTCAATGGCCCCAATTGGCCATTGACAGGTCGGCGGGTGGACAGATGCTCGCGCTGTTACCCCTGCCTTCCTGAATATTTAAATGAGGCGGGATGATGTCGGGGTTCCGTCTGATGTCATCCCGTGTCATTTTCATGTCAGCGAGCGGGCCCCGCTCCCAACTCGCCAGCAGAAAAATTCAGCCCAGTGAGTTGTGACCGGGAATGAAATGCCTAAAGAGTTGGTAAAGGCAGATTCAATAATAATTTTCAGTAGGTTATTGGATAAGTAGAATAATAGGGCAGGATTTGTAGGTCAGAGTAAGGGCAGGAGGTGGGCAGGCACTAAAAATAGCTGACGTAACATACTATTTAAGGCCCTGGTGCCCTTGCCCAAGCGTGTTGCATGGATGCAGCTTATCGCAAACAGCAAAAAATCAACCACAGTCTTGGATGTGGCTGCCATGTACACAAAGCCCTTGCAATTCAAGGACAAGTAGGAATGGGGTCACAAGAATCCCTGAAACTAGCCAGCATACAAAGGTTGTCTGTAACAAATCATTTCAGAGGAGTGGTAAGTTATTTGTCCCAATTTTGAAATAAAGCATAAGAACTTAGGGGACAGCACCTTAAAAAAAAAACACACTGGAATGTGTTTTCAACTCACTGTTGTCTTTTTCACTTCTGGTAAAAGGGGACAGTGAGCAGTTGAAAAGTCAAGGTCTGGGACTCTTGCATCCATCCTCCACCCTCACAGAAACAAACCTGCCAGCCAGTGCAGAGTGGAAGCTAGCTAATCTCACTCCTATTTCAATCGGCGAGCTACTGCAGAATGCTTATCTGGCACCCACTCTGAGAGAGGATTGTGGTAACTGGGGATATAGTCCCTCCCTTCTATCAATCGGGGGTCAAGTGATATACCGCGGGGTCTCCGACCAGTGAGCTTTCAGCGCAGGCAATCCAGGGGGAGGAGCTTCCTGACGAGAGTCCTGGTTGAGGGTGAAAGCACCTGTAAATCTCTCTAATAAACTTTAACTGTTTCTTGACGAAACCTGTATGTTCGATCGAGTCATCACAATTGGCGACAAGGGTAAAATCAGCTCCGACTCCGCACCCCACCCTGTTACCGTGAGTACATTGAATTTTTTTTAAAAAGCTACTCACCAGTCATGCCACACTGCGGCATAATTGATCCATATGATGCGACAATGGAAGACTGGGGTCAGTATGTAGAGTGCCTCGGACTTTACTTCGTAGCAAACAAGATTACCGTGGAAGGTAAGCAGGGAGCGATCCTCTTAAGTGTATGTGGCAGTAAAACATACAACCTCATTCATAAACTGACGGTTCCAAATGCGCCCAATTCCAAGTCCTATAATGAATTAGTGGACTTCGTGAAAACACACTTCCAGCCGAATCCATCCATAATAATGCAGCATTGTAAATTTAATTCAAGAGTTAAGGCCCCGGGGGAGTCCATCGTGACCTATGTCGCGAACCTCAAGCAGTTAACAGCGCACTGGGACTTCAGGGGCACATTAAACAATATACTGCAGGACCAACTGGTTTGTGAAGTTAAGGACAATGTCATACAGTGCCGTTTACTTACTGAGTTCAACATCAATCTTAAGCATGCCCTAGAAATCTCCCTCGCCATGGAAAGTGATGCGAGAGACTCGCAGGCTTTGCAACACATGGAAAATGGTGCCATCCTTCATGTTGGGCAGGAACTTGCTGCAGAGTGTGGCGCAAACCTCAGACCTGTGGAATTGAAGCGTGAGTCAATGTCTGCTGTGAGAAACATTAAAAAGCCTAACAGAAACGCTTCAGCAGTGACTTCAAGACAAAGTTGCTATAGATGCGGGGGTGACCACGGAGCAGATACCTGTAAATTCAAAGAGGCAAAATGCCATTACTGTCATAAGAAGGGTCATGTGGTTAGGCAATGCCGGACAAAGTTGAAGCAGTCTGCAAAACAGCAAACAAACATGAAAGAAATAACGGGTACAACAACGTCTGAAGCTGCTACTCCTGATGTTTACTCCTTTTAGAATTTGACTGCTGTAAAGGCCGAACCTATTACCAAAACAATACAGGTGAATGAGAAGCCACTGAAAATGGAAGTGGACACGGGTGCCTTGACCATGGTGGGTGGGAGAGCACATGTTCAGGTATTTTAATGAAGGAAGACAGCCAATAAACCTGTCTCAGGGACTGGTCCACTATCTTACCAAGTACAAGTGGGAGATAGAATACTCCATAAGCATGTAGATCATATTCGTGCCAGGGAGACATTCCAACAATCAACTGATCCACCTGTGATTAACGTCAAACTGTCTATTCCTGAGGTGTCTGATCAACCTAGAATAGACATGTCAAATGTCTCTGAAGAATTGTCAAATCCTGAACTGCCATGTTCTCATACTGCAGTTCCATACCCTGTTGTCCCGTTCAGGAACCCCCAGTGATAGAGCTATGTCGCTCTAACCGTATCAGAAGAGCACCTCAGAGACTTGATTTATAATCACCTGAAATTATATATATGTTTGTTGGATTATTCAAACGTTTTCCTGTAAATAGAAATTGCAAAAAACTATAGGGGGAGGAAATGTGGTAACTGGAGGTATGGTCCCTCCTTTCAATCAATTGGGGGTCACGTGATGTTTTGGGGTGGGGGAGGGCTCCGACCAGTGAGCTTTTAGTGCGGGCAATCCGGGGGAACGGAGCTTCCTGATGAGAGACCTGGCTGAGCGTAAAAGCACCTGTAATAAAGTTTAACTGTTTCTTGACTGAAACCGTTCTGCTCCATTGAGCCACCACAATGATGCCGCCACATGTTAAATTTGCCTTGAATATGCACTTTGTGTGATAACTTTTTTATTACAAAATGCAAGCCTGATGACTAACTGAAGAGAATTACTGTTGTAACCTCACAGGTAGCTTGATTCATTGTAACAACTGAATCTTTGGATATGTGACTTCTAATATATTTATATTATCACCCATTTGTCTTAATTAAACAAATATACAGTAACCTGCAAAAGGGTGTTTTACACTTTATAACCTAAAAATTGACAAACTTTGCAAAGCTGTTAGATAAAAGCAGCATTCTGTCTCTAAAGCAATTAACAAAATATGTAATTACTAACATGGCAGTTTCAGCCATACTAACAAACTTCCCAAATCATGGCCTCAAGATAAGGAACTATGTATTTTCATCATAGGGTCCTCAAAATTCTTAGCCAGAGAACACACAGCCTGACAATTGGTCAGTCATGGTTGGTCAAAGGGGTTTAACATCCTGAAATCATCCCTCCCCACCCCCCAACTTTTCCCTGAAAGTTTGAAGATAAGAGGTGGCCTGACTTTTCTTCCTTTGTCCATAAGACACTCGATGCCTCATTGGTTGCCCCACTCTTTGGAACGGCCCTAAGAGGTCAAACATCCTTGCTAATATCATCCTCTATATCCATCCTCATGAGTGGCATAGAAGGCAGAATAGTTGCAGTGTCAAATTGCAACGCCATCAGGACTGGAGCAAGGGTTAACCCTGGAAAAGGACCAGGCTGCAGTGGCTACATCAGAAGAGGATCTGGGATATGAATAGCAGATAACTGAGGTGGTGTGAGAACCAAACGCAACCAAATAGAAGGTGATGGTTGCACAGTGGAAATGTTACTGGCCTAATGATCCAGAGGCCTGGACTAATGTTCCAGATCCCATGAAGTCTCATGGCATCAGGTCAAACATGGCCAACAAAACTTGCTGCTGATTGCCCCCAGCCCCTACCTTGACACTGCCCACAACCTCAGCTGATGAATCTATGTTGAACATCACTTGAAAGAATCACTGAGGGTAGCAATGTACTCTGGGTGGGGGACTTCAATGTCCATCGTCAAATGTGGCTCGGCAGCATAACTGACTGAGCTGGCCAAGTGCACAAAGGCCTACTTGCCAGACTGGGCCTGTGGCAAGCGGTAAGGGAACCAACAAAGGGAAAAACCTATTTGACCTTATCCTCATGAATATACCTGTTGCATATGCATTTTCCAATAACAGTATTGGCTGGAGTGACCTCCACACTATTCTTGTGGAGATGAAGTCCCGTGTTCACACCAAGGACATGCTCCATCATGTCATGTGGCACTATCACTATGCTAAATAGGATAGATTCAGAACAGATCCAAACTGGCCATCCATAGGACGCTGTGGACAATCAGCAGCAACAGAAATTATATTCATGCACTCTGTACTCATAGCCCAACATACCCCTCACTCTATCGTTACTGCCATGGCAGGGGACTGATGCTGGTTAAATTAGAAGTGTAGGAAAGCATACCAAGAGCAGCACCAGGCATACTTAAAAATTAAGTGCCTTCCTGGTGAAGCTACAACAAAGGACTATATGCATGTTACACAGGAGTAGCATGCAACAGAGAGAGCTAAGTGATCCCACAACCAATGTATTAAATCAAAGTTCTGCAGTCCTGCCAAATCCAGTCATGAATAGTGCTGGACAGTTAAATAACAAACCAGACGAAGAGGCTCCATGAAAAGCCACATCCTATATGATGACAGAGTTCAGCACATCAGTGAAAAAGACAAGGTTGAAACATTTGCAAAGGTTTTCAGTCAGAACTATCAAATGAATGATCCATCTCAGCCTCCTCCTGAGGTTCGCGCATCATAGATACAAGTCTTCAACTAATTTGATTCACTTCACATGCTATCAAGAAATGACTAAAGGCAATGGACAGAATCGTCAGGTTTGCACAAAGTGCGGTAGTGGGTGGGAAAAAGAACGTTTTACCCGCCAACCACAATGGCGGCTCTTCACACCATATCGTCCCACCATCTCATTAATTATGCATTCACAGGGAACACGCTGGCTCACTGGCGGCAGGCTCAGATTTTCCCACCACGCCATGACCTCAGTGCTTCCATCACTCCAGGCCCCATATTTATACAGCAAAGCGCCTGCCTACTTCATGTCTTCAGACCAGAACTGCTCCTGGTGATAGATGGCCCTGAAAGCAAAGAAGATGGCAGCCCCAAAATTTAGTTATGCCTCTCTGAGGTGCCTACTGGATGCAGTGAAGGCGGGGACGTCCTCTACCACCACTCTGACTGCAGGAGGTCCAGCAGAGTCACCAACCCAGGCTGGGAGACAGTGGCAGCAGCAGTCAGCGCCAGCAGAGTACAGAGGAGGTCAGCCATCCAGTGCAGGAAGAGGATGAGTGGTCTCATCTGTTCCACTAGAGTGGAACCTCACACGCACACAAACCCACCACACATGCATGGGGATCTCACACCTCAAGGAATGACATCACTAACTCTCACACAGCCTCACATCTCCATGAGGCTCATATCCTCACACACTCACCCGCCCATGGCTCCGGTCACCACACACAAATTCCAAGCAGTGCCATGCGTCCTGCTCATGCTCTCTCAATTTGTTTTCATGCAGGCCAAGCTGGCGCACAACAGCAGAGTGGCGTCCCAGACTGGGGGTGACGTGGCCCACATTAGGTCCCTCACTCACTTTAGGGAGCATGCCATCGTGCTGACTGGTGAGGACATGGACCATGTCTGCAACGATGGTGAAGTTGCTGGCAAACCCACATGTGAGGAACCTGCACCACATTATCCCTCTCTCAGCGCAACTGTGAGTGCCCACTCTCCTGCTTTTAACTCTGCTGCCATGAGCTAATTATCTCTACTTTGGTTCACAGGGAGCTCTGCCAAGCGACCGACACCCTCAGCCAGCGAGTCCCTCAGCTCCATCCAGGTCCTCACTTCCAGACAAGAGGAAACCTCCTCCATTGAAGAACTAGTATTAAGCAGCCTGGAAGACTCCGTCACAGCGCTTACCACTCCACTAGCGCAGAGACACATACCTCAGTGGGACCTGGGTCTAGAGCAGGGTAAGGTTCACAATCTGGTGTGTCCGCAGCAGGAGGAGGCAGATACATCCGAGACCCCCCCGGCATCACCTTCCACCTTCCCACCATCACCTACCAACCAGAGCTCTTTTCTTTCCAGGATGTCCAGGTGAGCGTGCGTGTTCCCTACCTTCCTGAGAATCCAACCCCATCCACACTGACCTCTCCAACTCCCACCCCCAGGTTCTGTGTGTCCCTCCAAGTCCTCACCAAACACCCTCGACGTCCCTTCTACTGTTACCAATGCACCATCACCCTCCCACTCTATTGGCTCCCTCTGCCCCCTCTCATAGTCACCATCCCTTTCTAAGATTGCCCATCCTCAGTTCACTCCCCGGGGGACACTCATTGACTCCACAGACTTCTCCCTTACACATTCACCTGGACATGACCCCCCCCCCACCCTTACTCATTCTTCCACCCTTACTCCATTCTCCACCCTCACCCCCAATCTATCCAGACTCCCTCCTCCCCGAGAAGTTCTTCCTCCCCGGGAACTTCTTCCCCCCTCCAAACTCCTTCCTCCCCCAAGACTCCTTCCCTCCTCCGAACTTCTTCCTACCCCAGACTCTTCCCCCGCTCCAAAGTCCTTCCTCCCCCCGCACTCCTACCCCTCGCTGAACTACTTCCCCCTTCTGAACTACTTCCCCGGTTTGAATTCCTTCCTCCCCCTCGGACTCCTTCCCCCTTTCCAAAGTCCTTCCCCCCTCCAAACTCACTCCTCCCCCATTACACCTACCTCCCCAGTTGCCATGTTCTCCTCCATTACACCCTTCTCCCCCAGTACCCCCTCCCCCCAACTCACTCCCCCAAAACCTTTCTCCTCCCCCTCCCAGCCTCACTCCCACCGACACTTTCATTCCCTTCCTCTCAACCTCACCTCCCCAGGTACACCTTCCTCTCCCACTCACAGCTGGACCTTCCTCTGCCACTCTCGTCAATCATCCATAGCAGCCCATGGCCAAGACCATGGTGACCCGAAGCAGACCCCAGACATCAACAGAGACCTCCCACCTTCCGTGTACTACTTTGCATGTCCATGAGAGTCTACCTCAGCATGCGATGCATGTGTTCCTCCAGGGTAAGCCATTGCTATAGGGTTCCAGCATCTTCTGCTCCTCGAATGTCCGTGATGTGAGCAAGACTCTAACAGTATGTCACGACTTCTGCATGTCATACTTGTCCGGACGTGTTCTGAGCCGGTGTGTTTTCCCACTGACATGGGTGGTAAATTTGATGTGGAAGGATGATTCCAGCAAGCAGGCAAAATGATGGGATGTAAATGCATTGAAATTAGGTTCCCAAAGTTGGATGGCGGGAAAGGCAGCTCATCATTGTCAGGCAGAGCTGACGATGGCCAACTGGTTTCACCACAACATGAAACCGATTTTTGGCCTTCCTGCATATTGTTACCCCCCACCGCCGAACTGCCACGGCGCCCACCACCAACAGGGGCGGACAATTCCGGCCAATGGGTATTGACAACATCCCGGCTGCAGATTTGCGCTCTGTGCCCCCAGCCAGCCAAGCTGTTTCAGTGTGGATAAAACCCCGGCGTCTACCCAATTGCCAGGTATGCCCTGTCCATGAAAAGGACAAAGCCAACATGGCCAATTACTATCCCATCAGTCTGCTCTCAATCACCAGCAAAATGACACAAGGTGTCATTGACAGTGCTTTCAAGTGACACTTATTCAATAATCTGCTCACCAATGCACAGTTTGGTACTACCAAGGACACTTGGCTCCAGATTTCATTACAGCCTCGGTCCAACATGGACAAAAGAGTTCAATTCCAAAGGTGAGGTGAGAGTGACTGTCTTTGGCATCAAGACAGCATTTGACTGAATAGGGCAGTATGGAACCTTAAAAAAATTAAAATCAAATGGAATCGGGGTGGGGGGGAAACTCTCCACTAGTTGGAGTCATACTAAGCAGAAAGGAAGATGCTTGTGGTTTGCTGGGGCCAATTATCTCAGTCCCAGGGCAGTCACAGAATCACAGAATCACACAGTGCAGAAGAGGCCCTTCGGCCCATTGAGTCTGCACCAACACGTGAAAAACACCTGACCTACCTACCTAATCCCATTTACCAGCACTTGGCCCATAGCCTTGAATGTTATGACATGCCAAGTGCTCAACCAGGTACTTTTTAAAGGATGTGAGGCAACCTGCCTCCACCACTCTCCCAGGCAGTGCATTCCAGACCGTCACCACCCTCTAAGTAAAAATGTTTTTCCTCACATCCCCCCTAAACCTCCTGCCCCTCACCTTGAACTTATGTCCCCTTGTGACTGACCCTTCAACTAAGGGGAACAGCTGCTCCCTATCCACCCTGTCCATGCCCCTCATAATCTTGTACACCTCAATCAGGTTGCCCCTCAGTCTTCTCTGCTCCAACAAAAACAACCCAAGACTATTACTGCAGGAGTTCAACAGGGTCATGTCCTAGGCCTAACCATCACCAGCTGTTTCATCAATGACCTTCTCTCCATCATAAGGTCAGAACTGGGGATGTTCGCTGATGATTGCACAATGTTCAGCACCATTTACGACTCCTCAGATAGAGAATATTGTCCATGTCCAAATGCAGCAACACCTGGACAGCGTTCAGGATTGGGCTGATAATTGGCAAGTAACTTTTACATCACTCAAGTGCCAGACAAATGACTAACTGCAACAAGAGAAAATCTAACCATCGCCCCTTGACGTTCAATGGCATTACCATTGTTGAATCCTCCACTCTCAACATCCTAGGGATTACCATTGACCAGAAACTGAACTTGACCAGCCATATAAATACTGTAGCTACAAGAGCAGGTCAGTGTGGTGAGTAATCCATCACCTGAGTCCCTAATGCCTCTCTACCATCTACAATGTACAAGTTAGGAGTGTGATGAAATACACTTCACCTGTCTTGATGAATGTAGCTCTAACAGAGAAGTTTGACACCACCCAGAGAAAAGAAAAGCAAGCCTGTTGATTGGCATCTTCCAGCTTAAACATTCATTCCCTTCACCATAGGTGTACAGTGGCAGCAATGTGTACTATCTACAAGGTGCAACATCTCACCAAGGCTCCTTCAACAACTTTTTCCAAACTGGATTCTCTACCACATAGAAAAACGTGGAAGTGAACATATGGGAACAACAC
Organism: Cetorhinus maximus; assembly: GCF_964194155.1. NCBI lineage: Eukaryota > Metazoa > Chordata > Chondrichthyes > Lamniformes > Cetorhinidae > Cetorhinus > Cetorhinus maximus. The sequence goes on along the minus strand of NC_135882.1, from coordinate 26,913,816 downwards.
CATCTGCAAGTTCCTCTCTTAGTCACACAACATTCTGACTTGAAACCATATCACCGTTCCTTCATTATCACTGGGTCAAAATCCTGGAACTTCTCCTTAACGGTACTGTGGGTGTACCTTCATCACATGGACTGCAATGGTTCAGAAGGTGGCTCACCAGCACCTTCTCAAGAGCAATTGGCAATGGGCAACAAATACTGACCTTGCCTGTGATGCTCACATCCCATGAATTAATAAAAAGATACAGATATATATAAAATTGTGTGGTTGGATAATAGAGGAACTAAAGGCACCAAATAGCAGTTGCCCAAGGCAGTGTGAGAACTTCCTTCAAAATTCCTAACAATTGGCCACAAACTCTACCCAGGACAACCCAGGCAATATAATTCTCATTCTGTACTCTAAGCTATTCATGAGGCACATATGGGTGCTGGCCCTTGTATGAAACTTGACATAACACCATTGCATCACATTGGAATGGAATCACGTGAATCATTGAAAAAACGTTAAAATACCCTACAATACCTTTCTGGCAGATTTTAAATGTTACCTGAACCTAAATGTATTTGGCTTTCATGCCAACACAAAAGAATTGTGTACTCTGCTGATGCACCCACTTTGGGTGGAAGTCGAATCTCTTGACCATCGACATCAATAATTAATTTTAAATTATGCACATTCATTTGACTATGTATTGCTGTTGTGCAGAATACAATCTAGAAATGAAAATGAACAGTGGTGAAGAGAGCACTGAGGACAGTGTTGCTGGCGGTGATTGAGGCTGGTTTCTTTAGCATGCGGACAGCAATGTTCCTTTAATCGCAGCTCCAGCTTTTAGCTAAATGTATCATGTATTATTACTGGCCTGCCCATTCATAATTCTGGATCTATTTCCTCATTGTGATTTCTTCCCTCCAATAGCAGTTTGCCATCTGGATTCTGTTTTTCTTTGCCCATGGTTTGGTTTCTTTGTAGAGGACACAACAGACAATCAAAATCTTGGGGACAATGGCACCTATATGTTAATAAGCCTCCTGTTCAGTCCAGATATCTAAAGCGCATCCCTTCAGTCTGTCCCTATACCTGTTTCTGTGCATCTTGGCCAAATCTAGAGCCTCAAGAGCACTTAACGCAATGTCCTTTGTGTGTACAGAACATCCTTCCATCAAAATCCATGAGTCATTGCAAAATGCAGAGTAATAATCTGTTAAAAGCAAATTAATACTCAGGAAACCCCACCTCAAATGATAATGCACCATGCAGTAGATGTGTAACCTTAGCAACACTGCTAAATCCTCCTTAACCAGCAACTACGGCAGTATTAATTGGTCTTCTGCTTGCATTTAGCACCAAGAATCTGTATCCTGTTGCCAGCCAGTTGGATCATAACATTCAGCCACACTCCAGATTTTGTGGTTGCTTCTATCCAAATTACCACCTCCAAAGTTTTTTTCTAAACTATTAGGGGGAAAAAAATCCACTTTTCCCCGCACATTGCATTCCAGAAGACATGACATGACATGAAGGAAATTACTGCAGCCAGAATCACTGGTTAAGGTGGAACTGCCAATATTGCTCTTTTTGTGTATTATACATTTGATGCGTTCCTTCAACAATCAAATGAATCAGTTTGGACTCCTGAGGAATATATCAGGGATGTAATATACATGGCAGCAAAGGCCTACCATTTGGATAACCCCAGAATATCATGAAAATGAACATCTCCAGCCCATGTTAATTTTAAAGCGCAGTAAATCATGGATTCAGGTGGAATTGTATCCTTTAGGTGCTCATGTTCAGGCCCAAAAGAGAATCTGCCATTAAAAGAAAACTAGACAAGCCTTATATAAGAAGGAATTGAAAATGTACCGTTCTCCCATGCATCACAAATTATATATTATATTGATGACAATGTACCAAGGTGAAGCTGGCTAAAATAAAATACTCAAAAAGAGCAAAAGAGGGGCAAAAAGAGTGGTTCAAGAACTAGATTGAAAGACAAGCAAAAAGCATCCCAGCCCCTTACCTGTTAGCAGGTTGCATGTGACAAAGATAATGACCCAGATCTTCTGTTCTCTGGAGGGTTGTACCCTGGAGGTACTCTGGAAGATGCGCTGGGGGACCCCTCAGACGTCCCCATGCAAGGACTGCATGGGAATTGCCCGGAAAGTGTTAACTTCTGTTGGGCAATTTCCCAGTGGCTGGAACCTTCTAAAACTCAGATTTAAAGTTGGATGGTTCAGACTCACTTAGCAGAATAGTTACCCAGGAAAAGTTAGAAGCGTTAAAACCAGTTGTAACTCCTGTGTAATTATACTACTGACTCCTCTGATGCCCACTGGGTCCCCTGACTACACCCCTCAACCCCTCCACCTCCCCAACTATCCTCCTGACCCGCCAAATACTCCCCAACCCTCCTGACCACCCAATTACATCCCCAAACCCTGACCCTGTTCCTGACCACCTGATTATACCCCCACCTCCTGACCTTCCCCCTGACCACCCGTCTCTCAACATCTCTGACAGGCTCAAACCCGAACTTTGACGACCAACTCCACTTAATGTTTGCGACTGTGACAGTGATTGATTTCTCTTAATCAAAAACCTTGACTCACTTTGCTCTACTGGTGGATTCTGTGATACTGGAAAACGTTCACTTTTTTGTGACGTTCAATTTCTTTATGACTTTCACTTTGGACCGCAGGAGGAATTTGGTCTATGGCAGGTTTCTACATTCCCCATCTGTTAGATTTTCCCTTTCAAGCAAATATGACAAAGGGAGAATGTGAGAAACCTGCTCTGGACCAAATTCCTCTTATAGTTCAAAGTGAAATCCAGAAAGAAATTGAACGTCAATGTCAAAGTCACTTTTTGATCTTTACTAGATATGTGAATGCATCTAGCTTTTTTACAACAGTTACAATCCTATACTTTCCCCTATCACCTCAGTGATTTTTCACCATGACCTTCTGACCAGCACTGAAATCTCTAAGTTTCATGCATCATGTACATTAAACACTAACTCAAAAGGTGAGCAGCCTGTTGTAGTCTGTGGGTTATTCTGTAACAGAACAGAACATTGTCTAGCCTGTGTCAAAGGGAAACATGGAAATTACTGCCAAGTTTTTCAACAAACAACTATTTCTGAAATGATCTCTTCACAATCTGTATGCTTCTCCCTGCACCACCATTCGATGATGGCTGGTTTGGTGGTATTAGAGTTTGATTCCATTATTACACAGGAATATTTCAACTCTTCTAGTGTAAACTGTGGATCATCATCTGACACCTTTGGCAACCCATAAATTGCAAACTAACTTCTCATAGATTCAACATTTACCCACTTGTTATAGCTGTCAACCAGAATAACGTACTCTTTTCCTTCCACATCAAAGAAACTGACATGTCCTTGCTCCCATGGCTTTCTTGTGCTTGACCATGTTCCTTCTAGTCTAGCTAACTCTTTACTGTTTGCTTCTAACTGTGCATAAGGAATTGGCTTAACCTTGCAAAATATCAGCTGCACATTGTCCTTCACCTTGACTTCAGCCTTATGATGCCCAATTTTATCATTTGGTTCTCCTTGCTCAAAGACTACTTTATGGTCCCTTAGCACTTTCTCAAGTCAGACGTACTCTTACTGATCCCCTACTGTAAATAACTTGGCCCAATTTAACCATATTTCCCTCAGACAATTCCTTTCCATCAGGGAGACTTTGTTTCTTCCTACTACTACCAATGGCCAGTAATAGGATGTATCATTATATTCCACTCTAACACTAACTTCACCTAACACTGGAATATTGTTATTGGAATAACTAGTTAGTTTCACACCAGTTTCCTGTACAGGCATGTGACTTAGGGACTCCTTGTACTCTCCTTCTGAGATAACAGACACGGATGCAGCTGTTTCAACAATGAAAGTAAGTTGTGAATCTCTGACTTTCATTTCTACTGTGGGCATTGGAATTATTAACCTTCAGCCCTATTCCTCTCATCCCCCATGTTTAGGGAGGGAATTCCAGAGCTTAGGACCTAGGCAGTTGAATGCATGGCCCAATGGTGAAGTGATCAAAATAGAGAATGGGCAATAGGCCAGAATTGTAGGAGTGCAGAGATCCTGAAGATTTGTAAGGGCTGGAGGAGACAGCAGAGACAGGGAAGGGCAAGCCCATCAAGGAATTGAAAACAAAAGATGAGAATTTTAAAATTGATGCTTTGCTGGGCTAGTCACCAACGTATGTCAGTGAGAACAGGAGTGATGGGTGACCAGGACTGGGTGTAGGATACAGGCAGCATATTTTTAGGGGGGCTCAAATTTACAGAGAGTAGAATGTGGCAGGCTGGCCCTGGAGTGCATTGCAATAGTCAATTTGGATGAGAGTTTCAGCAGCATACAAGCTGAGCAGGGGGTGGAGTTCCTCCTTGGTGCCAGGGTCCGGGATGTCACTGAACAGGTGCAAGGCATCCTGAAGGGAGAGAGTGATAAGGTCATGGTACATGTTGGTACCAATGACATAGGTAGAAAGAGGGATGAAGTCATGCATCAAGAATTCAGGGAGTTAGGCAAGCAGGGCCTCTCGGGTTGTAATCTCTGGATTACTCCAAGTGCCACGTGTTAGAGAGCACAGAAATAGGAGAATAGTGCAGATGAATATGTTGCTTAAGAGTTGGTGCAGGAGGGAGGGTTTTAGATTCCTGGATCACTGGGACCATTTCTGGGGAAGGTGGGACCTGTACAAATGGGACAGTCTGCATCTGATCTAGGGCGGGACTAACATCCTTGTGGGCGGGTTTGCTAGTGTTGTTGGGAGGAGTTCAAACTAATTCGGCAGGGGGAGGGGACACAGAATGTTAGCAGAATAGGGACACATCAAAATCCAGTAAAACAATCAAGTCAGAGGGAGTACAGCTGCATTACATTGCAAGGGAGTAAGGCAAGGTTGGATGGCCTCTACTTCAATGCCAGGAGCATCACAGGTAAAATGGATGAGTTAAGGGTGAGGATTGACACGTGGAATTATGATATAGTAGCTATCATAAGACATGGTTGAGGGAGGGGCAGGATTGGCAGCTCAACATTCCGGGATATAGAATCTTCAGGCGAGACGGGAGGGGGTAAAAGAGGAGGAGGCATTGCATTATTAGTTAAGGAGTCAGTTACTGCAGTAAGGAGAGATGATATCTTGGAGGGGGCATCGAATGAAGCTTTGTGGGTGGAGTTTAGGAATAAAAAAGGGACAGCCACATTGTTAGGAGTTTATTATAGACCCCCAGATAGTCAGCGGGAAATTGAGGAACAAACATGTGCACAATTTGCGGAGGTGTGTAAAAACAATAACAATAGGGTAATTATATTAGGTGATTTCAACTTTCCCAACATTAATTGTGATAGACATAGGGTTAAGGGCTTGGATGGAGTGGATTTCTTGAAATGTGTACAGGAGAACTTTTTAGGTCAATATGTAGACTGTCCAACAAGGAACGGCGCATTGCTGGACCTAATTCTGGGGGATGAAGCAGGTGGCTGAGGTGGTGGTGGGGGAGCATTTTAGTGATAGCAACCACAACATGGTACAATTTAAGCTTGTTATGGACAAAGAAACAGACAAGTTTCAAAAATATGTTTTGGATTAGGGGAGAGCGGATTTTAAGTAAAATAAGGCAGGATCTGGCCAAAGTAGACTGGGAACAACTATTTGTGGGGAAAACTACAGAAGAGCAGTGGGGGGCATTCAAAAAGGAAATGGGGAGGGTACAGGTTCAACATGTTCCCTCTAGGGTGATAGGAAGGAGTAACAACCCCAGAGAACCATGGATGACCAGAGATATTCAAGATACAATGAATAGGAAAAGAGAGGCTTTTAGCAGATACAAGGGGAGCAAATCAGCAGAGGCATTAGTGGAGTACAGAAAGTGCAGGGTGGAGCTTAAGAAAGCAATTAGGAGAGCAAAGAGGGGACATGAGAAAGCTCTGGCTGGGAAAAGTATGGAAAATCCCAAGATAATCTATAAGTATATCAATGGGAAGAGGATAACCAGGGAAAGAGTAGGGCCCATTAGGGACCACAGGGGCAATATATGGGTGGAGCCAGAGGACATCGACAGAGTGTTGAATGAATATTTCACATCCGTCTTCACCCAACAGAATGAGGATGAAGGTATGGAACTCGGGGAGAAAGACTACGAGGTTCTTGAGCAAATTGATATAGGGAGTGACAAGGTATTGGAGGTGTTGGCAGGCTTAAAAGTGGAAAAATTTCCAGGTCCAGATAATTTGTGTCCCATACTGCTGAGGGAGGCAAGGCAGGAGGTCGCAGGGGCTCTGACCCAAATTTTTAATTCCTGTCTGGCCACGGGGAAGGTGCTAGAGGACTGGAGAACAGCTAATGTGGTTCTGCTATTTAAGAGGGGTTGTAGAGATAAGCCAGGGAACTACAGACCAATGAGTCTCATGTCAGTGGTAGGGAAACTATTGAAAAAAATTCTGAAGGAGAGAATCTATCTCCACTTGGAGAGGCAAGGTTTGATCAGGGATAGTCAGCATGGCTTTCTCAGAGGGAGGTCATGCCTAACAAATTTGATTGAATTTTTTGAGAAGGTGACCAGGTGTGTAGATGAGGGTAGTGCAGTTGATGTAGTTTATATGGATTTCAGCAAAGCCTTTGACAAGGTCCCACATGGGAGATTTATAAAGAAGGCAAACGCACATGGGATGCAGGGTAATTTGATAAGGTGGATTCAAAATTGGCTTAGTTGTAGGAGACAGAGGGTGATGACAGAAGGCTGCGGTAGTGACTGGAAACCTATGTCCAGTGGCATACCACAGGGATCTGTGCTGGGTCCCTATTATTTGTCATTTATATAAACAACATAGATAACTATGTGGGGGGGTAGGGTTAGTAAGTTTGCGGTTGACACAAAGATTGGCTGGGTGGTTAACAGTGAGATTGAGTGTCTTGGGCTACAGGAAGATAAAGACGGGATGGTCAAATGGGCAGATAAGTGGCAGATGGAATTTAACCCTGAAAAGTGTGAGGTGATACACTTTGGAAGGAATAATTTGACAAGGAAGTATTCAATGAACGGCATGACACTAGGAAGTTCTGAGGAACAAAGGGACCTTGATGTGTGTGTCCATAGATCTCTGAAGGCGGAGGGGCATGTTAGTGGGGTGGTGAAAAAGGCATGTGGGACACTTGCCTTTATCAATCGAGGCATAGATTACAAAAGTAGGGAGGTCATGTTGGATTTGTATAGAACCTTGGTGAGGCCACAGCTGGAGTACTGTGTGCAGTTCTGGTCGCCACATTATAGGAAGGATGTGATTGCACTGGAAGGGGTGCAGAGGAGATTCATCAGGATGTTGTCTGGGATGAAACATTTAAGTTATGAAGAGAGGTTGGACAGACTTGGGTTGTTTTCGATGGAGCAGAGAAGACTGAGGGGCGACCTGATTGAGGTGTACAAGATTATGAGGGGCATGGACAGGGTGGATAGGAAGCAGCTGTTCCCCTTAGTTGAAGGGTCAGTCACAAGGGGACACAAGTTCAAGGTGAGGGACAGGAGGTTTAGGGGGGATGTAAGAAAAAACCTTTTTACCCAGAGGGTGGTGACGGTCTGGAATGCGCTGCCTGGGAGGGTGGTGGAGGCGGATTGCCTCACATTCTTTAAAAGGTACCTGGATGAGCACTTGTCACATCATAACATTCAAGGCTATGGGCCAAGTGCTGGTAAATGGGATTAGGTAGGTAGGTCAGGTGTTTCTCATGTGTCAGTGCAGACTCAGTGGGCCAAAGGGCCTCTTCTGCACTGTGTAATTCTGTGATTCTGAGTTATTACAGAACTGGAAGTAGGTGGTCTTGGTGATGGAGTAGATATGTCGTTGAAAGTTCAACTCTGGCTCAACTACAATACCAAGTTTGTGAATGGTCTGGTTCAGCCTCAGATTGCAGTCAGAGGCCAGGATTTTCCACCCCTGCCGTCAGCGGGACCCACGGCGGGCGAGTCCGCACCCCAGCCAGAAGTCCATTGACTTATGGCGGGACCAGAACATTGTGGCACAAGATTGGTGTGGAAAATCCCCCTGAGAGAGTTGGATAGAGTCACACACACACCTCTTTCCAAATGTATGAGTTTTTTTTGAGTGGTATACATTGTATTTCAGCAACTATACACCAGACCGAGGTCCCTGGCATAAAATGCCATTGAGTTTTCCTGCTGATGCACCTTTATTCTTGGAAAGCAGATAAGGAAATCTGCCTTTCTAAGCTAAAGTAACTGTCACAGTTACATAAGTAAAGTGTCTAAAACCCACAATTTATTTGCAACAACATGTCAAAGATATGGAGTAATTATCGTCTTTACTACTACGACGAGTCAATGATTAAGTGTCTGGATATTTTGTTGAACATAACTAATTCCACGTTTACCTACTACCATGCGAGCAGTTTAGAAGATTTTAATTATCAACTGGAGCAGTTTGAATTTTGCTTGAATGTGATGTTCTGCTCCCTAGATAAAAGCTTTGCTGATTACATCAATTGTCAGAACAAATAAGAGTAAAATATGATTAAGCTGGCACTAACGGAAATGTTCACTCCTGCAGAGAAAGGTGATGTCTGGTTGAATTTCATACCAGAAAAAATATACTTGATTCCTTTTGAGTTGAGCATTAAAGTATGCCCTGAGTTTTCTAAAGCATAGAAGGCAGAAATGTTTGCAATATTAATGCACTTTATAAATACCTCCATAGCTTAAGGCAACTGTTGATTGCAAAGTTTAATTCTTTGTAATTCGTATTAACATTGTTCTCAGTGTGAATGATAAACAGATAATAGGAACCAGAATCTGTGCTAAAAATCTAGGCAGGTCAAGATGTCACTCACCACCAAAGGAACTAACCAATTGGCCAACACATTGTAAAGAGTGACAACCAGAGCCACCATTCAAATTTTCTACCACTTGGCTTCACCACAAATCCCCATCTTTCTCTCAGTAGTTTTACTATTTTAAGGAAACCAAGAATCTTTAAAAGTTGATGGGAGTAAGATTTTGTTAGATAGCACCAATTTTTTAGATGCTATGAGGATTCCAAATGGCTCACTTCTGACCATTTGCTAAAAGAATTGGTGCTGATGGAAGTATGCAGAGTTGGCAGATCATGGCACTTGATCCCACTGCTGCCATTTTGAAGTTCCAGGCTACAGCCTACACACTCTTAACCCTGCTCAGCTGAGCACTGCAGTATAAAGGGTTGATGTTAAAGATGTAAATAGACAATCTACATCATCAGTGATGTTAGATCACATGACAACAGAGTATGCTGTGAGATAGTTCTGTGTGAAGCCTTGTGCTAAGCCCTGTACTGTATATAATCAGACCTGCTGAGTTTTCCCAGGTATTTTTATAATTAGTAGAATGTTCAATAAAAGCGAAAGTTTACCAACAGCCTAGCCTCCAGCAGTCTCAATGAACCCTGACCAAGGATAATCTCATCTAAGACCTACAGCGATGATAACAGGCCCACGAGTTCTATTTAAAGGAATCGATGACTATGTGCTGATTTATTTCTTCTAGTTGTTGGTATAATTCTACTTTTTTTTGATGCTTTCCATTTTTGTGTCAAGTTTCAAAGTCTAGAAGGAATAGTATGGCAAGTGCTGAAATACTTCTTGCTGACTTCAAGGCTTCTGCACAAACCAGTTGCTCCCAACCATGAGTGTAATAATAGACTTTCTTCTTGGAGTCAAGCATGATTGAGAGAATGACCAGAAGCCACACAGAGGTGCTTGAAGAGGTAAGGCGAGGAGAAGGGTATTCAGCAGGAGGTCATATCCACCCAGAGTGTTCAGGGAGCTATTCACCTACGTTAATTTCAGCGACAGCCAATGCTTGAGCTGTCTGTGTTTCAATACTGAGGTCATCACTGAAACCTGCCAACTGCAGCAGCCACAACTGTAACCTCAGAGCAAGGCAAGTATGACATTGCCAGCTGTTGTGAAGGTGACCATGGTGATAAACTTCTATGCATCTGGCTCCTTCCATCCCTCCAGATTGTTGCTGGAAATATGAGCAGCATATCTCAATTTGCAGTACATCGTTGCAAAAGGTGGTCACTATGGCTCTCTATGCAAAGAGAGATAACTTTATTTCATTCCCTCCTTCTGAGAGAAGTAAGCAGAGTGAGCACAAGGTTTTACAAGGATTGCAGGCTTCCACGTGGACTGCATACACATTGCTTTGCATGAGCCTCATTGCAACTCTGTCATGTACCTGAACTGAAAGGGGGATTCCACCCCTTCATACGCAACTGGTATGTGACAATAGGCTGTACATTATGTAGGTCAATGCCCAGTATCCTGACAGCAGTCACAATACCTTCATTCTACAGCCACCCTCTGTGTCATCTGTATTTCAGCCACTGTGGCAAGCCAAAGGATGGCTAGTGAATCACAAGGGTTATGCAGTCATGATATTGTTCATGACTTTGCTATGGAACCTGGGCAGGTATGCACAGCGGCCATCATGAGGGAAAAGTACTTTCCTCCACCTACCCAGCAAGAAGTTTAGGAGTGAGAGGACAAAGAGGAGGAAATGAATGAGGAAGAGGAGGGGGTGGAAGAGCAGCATGAGGAAAGCTGGAAACTTGTAATCAATCTCCTTTCTACCCAGGCTGTATGTGAAGAAATAATTCAAATGTGACACAAGTAACCTTAACAATTCCCTATTCACCACAATCCCACACTTAACTTCCTTTATCAAGGCCCATCATGTTGTCTACTTGGCCACAATGCAAAAAATAAAAGCCAACACAAAATACACATTCAATCCAAATTTATAAATTAAGTTATGATATGTTGCATACAAAATTAAACTAATCAGCCTTGTCTATTCCCTTAGTGCTTATCTCTGTTTGTCCTGGTCCTCCTATGAACTGCTACCCTGGTAGCTGCAACAAAGGTGATGGAAAGTTGCTGACTTTCAATGGGGAAGATTGCAGGTGGTATTGGAGGATGATCTTAACCAGCCCTGGGCCTAAAAAACCCAGGTTCAGATTGTACCATATTGGTATGGGAGACAGCAGTCTGGGTTGGCTGGCTGCCAGGCAACAGCAAAGGCCCTGGTGAAGTGCCAGGGCTGGGAGCATGAATTATGCTTCCTTAAGGAGGACAACAGTTCATTCTTCATGGAACCGCTGCCACTCCTCCAGGGCAGTACCTCACTAATCCTGATCCTGGACTGCTGAGACATCCTGGAGCCCTTTGGAACATTGGTATTCAGCACCTTGATGGCAGTAGTCTGAACTTCTACCACGGTGCTCAGACATTGGATGGCTGTTGCCTGTGCAGCAATGAGAACTGAGACATCAGTCATCAGGCACCACACCATGATTGGTTCCACAAGTGTGCTGATGAAGTTGGCTACCAGTTCCATGCTGGAAAAAATGGGCTCCAAGCTCTGCCCAAAATCCAGTGCCGACTCCTTCATGCTCCTTGATATTGAACATAAGCTTTCTGGCAGGCTTCCCAAACATTGAGCATTTTGGTGTGTACATACGTCAGCCTTTTCTGTAGCAAGAATCCAGTGCAATCTCACCCTCAAGGTGAGGAGACACCTGGCTTGACTGCAGATTATTTGTATCCAGTGCATCATCACATGCAGATCCTGCTGCTATTTTACCCTCTGAGATATGTGTAATATTAATATGAACTGAGCTGCTGGCTCAGAGTGTGAAATCAACTGATGGTGTGTCTTCACCACTGCACTCCTGCTGTTCCAGCATTGGCTGGGTAGGCTATGCTTGTTAACTATCTGAAATGAGAAAGGGGCAAAGGTTGTATTTGGTGAGGAGAGCAGAGAAAAGAAGAGATGCATGTTTATACCATTAACAGCTTATACGAGTTAGGGATGAGGGAGAAGTGGGATGTGAAGAGGGTTCATCTTCCATGGATTCAGCCCTGCTGGTGGCCATGGCCTCAACAATTGTCTTTCCCATAATGACAACATCCATGTCAATTAGAACATGCAGGCATACCTCTCCCCTCACCCCCCATCCCTCCTCGTTTCCACATTCTCTACCAAGACATGCAGTGCAGTGTCCAAAAACCTGAATGCTCGCCCTCTCCCATGGTCACCATTCTTCAATCATTCCAGATCAAATTCAGAATGAACAACTCCCATCACCTGCTCCAGCCATAATGCATCTCCCTTTTTAGGTAGTGCGGGCTGGCTTTAAGTTATAAAGGATATTGAGTCCACTGCTGGTGTGTGTAGCCAATGAACAGTGTGGTCAGCACACAGCAATCATTATAATTAGCAGGCAGCATGAAGGTGACATGCTGCCTGCATTGCACCGAACAGGCATGGATTAATTGTGCATTGTAATCCCAATGCGTGCTTTGGGGACTTTCCAGTTTAGCCGCCAGCAGCTCTAGATGCCCACCTCATGATTGCTGTATGCTCCGAAACCATCAGCAAAGAGCATCAAGAAGTGGCAAAGGTCAAGGAAGGAGAGTTACTCCATCTACATCTACAAAGTGATGAAGCAGGTTCACCCCGACACTGGCATCTCCTCCAAGGCCATGAGCATCATGAATTCGTACGTGAACGACGTTGTCGAGCGCATCGCAGGTGAGGCTTCCCGCCTGGCCCATTACAAGAAGCGCAGCACCATCAGCTCCCGGAGATTCAGACCACCATGCGCCTGCTGCTGCCCGGGGAACCGACCATGCATGCCGTGTCAGAAGAGACAAAGGCGGTAACCAAGTACACCAGCTCCAAGTAAACCTCTTCAGTGGACTGAAAAACACCTAACACTATGTGTTATGCTCCATGTGAACATGATGAAATGGTAATGAACTGACCTTGCATTATTTTGAAATATCAGTGCAGTGCATTGCAAATGCATGCAACACCCATACCCAATCACAGATGTCAAATGAGGCACCACTCATACCTGCAGTACCACAAAAATGTAGCCTATTCTTTTGAATACTTTTAATTTAGCATTTTGCCTGAATGCTGAGTTCCACAGTATTTGCTACACTCACAGGAGAGTGCTATGCCCATGTAGGCATGAGAATTACAAATTTTTAAAAACAATATCATAAGGTTACATTGAAAAACCTTGAAATGATTTTTAAAAGATTGAATATTGAAATGGCTCCAAGCTACCAGACAGATTTGTGGATCTGATTGTGTTTATCTTTGGAGAAGACAAAGACAATTTTAATTTAATTACGCCCTCGTTGTGGTCTCATCCAGGTGATAACAACGTTTTTCAACGCCTCATTGTAAGAATGTAAATCTTGCCATAGCCAGAAGAAAAGCTAAAGTCACATGTGGGAAAATAATTCAGAGTGCTAATTTAAATTATCTTAATGCTTCATTTGGAAGAAGACTTGGCATTTGTTACAGGGCCACGTAATACAGTGGCCATCTTCACTTCCTCTTAAAATGTAGCCAACTGATACAAACCAAGTCAGACCTCTCAGACAGGAGTTCATCACATAAAGAAAGAGGGAACAATAAGCACAGTCATCAAACTGCTGTAATTAACTATGCTAAAGAAGGTTCAAACCACAGCTCTTTGTAAGAGAAGTTAAGAACATCCTCTCCCAGAGGATGACTACCTGTTTCCATCTTTAAGCTTACCTGCGAAATCAACTTCCAGCAGACTGACTAAAGGAGCCATCGTGACACCTGAGACATCTCTGTAATTTCAAAGCCTTCACTTCCAGCAACATAACAATGTGACTATGAAATAACAGGCCAGCATCAAAACAGAGACTGAGATCCATTCCATTTTTATAAGTATCGATTGTATCTTCATCTGTCCTAGTTTGGTCTGTGTGTGAGAGTGTGAGCAAGAGAGTGAACAATACATAGTTCCTTCGGTAAGCTCCAGGGCAAGGGTTTTTTTTATTTTATTTTATTTTATTTTTACTCATTCATGGGATGTGGGCATCACTGGTGAGGCCAGCATTTATTGCCCATCCATAATTGCCCTTGGGAAGGTAGTGGTGAGCTGCCTTCTTGAATGGCTGTAGTCCGTGGGTGCTGTTAGGGAGGGAGTTCCAGGATTTTCACCCAGCGACAGGAACGGCGATATATTTCCAAATCAGGATGGTGTGTGCCTTGGAGGGGAATTTCCAGGTGCTGGTGTTTCCATGTGTCTGCTGCCCTTGCCCTTCTAGATGGTAGCGGCAGTGGGTTTGGAAGGTGCTGCCTAAGGAATCTTGGTGAGGTCCTGCAGTGCAATTTATAAATGGTACATGCTGCTGCCACTGTGCGTCAATGGTGGAAGGAGTGGATGTTTGTGGGGATGGGGTGAAAATCAAGTGGGCAGCTTTGTTCTGGGTGTTGTCAAGCTTCTTGAGTGTTGTTGGAGCTGTACTCATCCAGGCAAGTGGAGAGTATTCCATCACACTCCTGACTTGTGACTTGTAGATGGTGGACAGGCTTTGGGGAGTTAGGAGATGCGTTACATACCACAGAATTCCTAGCCTCTGATCTGCTCTTATAGCCATAGCATTTATATGGCTATTCCAGTTCAGTTTCTGGTCAACGATAACTCCCAGGATGTTAATAGTGGGGGATTCAGCGATGGTAATGCCATTGAATGTCAAGGGACGATGACTATATTGTTTCTTGTTGGAGATGGTCATTGCCTGGCACATGTGTGGCATGAATATTATTTGCCAGTTGTCAGCCCAAGCCTGGATCCAGGTCTTGCTACATTTGGACATGGACTGCTTCAGTATCTGAGGCGCCGCTGAACATTGTGCAATCATCAGCAAACATCCCCATTTCTGATCTTATGATGAAAGGAAGATCATTAATAAACAGCTGAAGTTGGTTGGACTTAGGACACTACTCTGAGGAACTCCTGCAGTGATAACCTGGAACTGAGATGATTGACCTCCAGCAACCACAACCTTCTTCCTTTGTGCTACGTATGAGCCCAACCAGCTGAATAGTTCAAAATCTTACAGCTGAATTTTCCTGACTTTACCTTCCTCCTCCATGAAAATCCGGCCCATAATGCCTAAAGAGCAACAGGTTGAGTGCAATGATGACAAGCAATGCCGTAAAGCTACATTTTGAAGGAGAGGTGCTCTAGAAGCATGATATGGCCTAATGTTTGAAAGGGAACAGAGGCTATGAAAAGGAACAGACTGCCGCAGACGCAAACCAAACATAATGTTATTGATTGACTTTGACCATTGCAATCTTAGTGTAGTGCAGAACCTAGATCAGAGAACCCCAAATGGAGTTGTGGGTGGGGATACCATTGCAAGATAACACATCCCAAGTATTTAAGATAAAAAGCAGTTCTGAGCTGAGACAGTCAATTAAAATGAAAAGATCGAGAGCGGATGATGTCATTTGGACTGAAGGAATGAGGCTAATGCCTCTGAACAGGGACAGATTGATCATATCAACAAGTATAGAAATGAGGAGGGATAGTTGAATGTCTGGAGCTTAGAGGCGATCTTGGGAGCCTGTGGTACTATATTATAATATTTACAACGTAGAAACAGACCATTCAGCCCAAATAGTCCATGCAAATCTGTGTTACACCTTCACCAACACCTCTTTATCCTTTTTTATAATACAGACACCAAAACTGATTCATAGCATTCCAAGTGTGGTCTAACCAAGGCTCTGGACAAGTTTTACAAAACTTTTTTGCTTCTTAGTTCTGCCCCATTAGAAATGAATCCATTAGGGTGGGCTTCATGAACAGTGATAATTTTAGTGATAACGAAGAATGAGGTGGAGGAGAAACTCTAGATAAAAACAGTTCGGATGCGAAGAGTGCACGGGGAGGGTTCAAACAAAGGAATCGTGAACAGGAGTGTCAAAGGAAGCCAAGGCAACAGGGGAAATGGTCTTGATTTTGAACAGGAAAATACCCATGAGCACCCCGCTTTTCCTGTCTTGGTAGGTAGTTGAAGTGAAATGGTTGAAGCTGACAGTTTGTAGTGGAGAAGTGGAGTTTGAATTTTATAACTTTTTCAGGACAATCTTAGAGAATTATCTGGAGTTCAACTTGAAAATAAAACAATAGTTGAGTTTAAAGTGGCCGCACAATATTTGGTGACTGATAACTAGATTGGCTGGTTGGCAAATAGGCTGAAGCTTATGGCCTGTGGATTTAAGGACATGAAGGTTGTTGTTGCACTAGGAACATAGTGGTGATAAGATCCAGCTGGGTGGATGATGGTCAAAGAAGAGAAGGAGCCCTGTCAGTGATAGTTGGCTGGTAATTTGTAATAACAAGATCGAGGGAGGGGCCTTGTGTGTTTAGTGAGGAGGCAAGTGAAAAATTAGTTAGTAGATGTTAGAGTTTGTCACCGGACAGAACATATTATAGGTTTAATTGTTGAGCCTTTATCTGCAAAAATGATTTTATGAGTAGTAATCTCAGACATAAGAGTCCAGTAACTGCAAAGGGAGCAACTTTAGCTGCCAATCAGCAGTAGATTTGCTCATTCTAACAAAACAAGTATGGTTGGAAAGTTTTCCACCTTAATGCACTGTCAAGAAGCATTTAAAGTAGTCAGGCTTCCTAATG
The DNA here is from genome assembly GCF_964194155.1 of Cetorhinus maximus. Classification (NCBI taxonomy): domain Eukaryota; kingdom Metazoa; phylum Chordata; class Chondrichthyes; order Lamniformes; family Cetorhinidae; genus Cetorhinus; species Cetorhinus maximus. The sequence continues at coordinate 26,897,234 of NC_135882.1, read as the reverse complement.
GTATTCCACATATAACTTTAGAACAGATTACTGTCATTTTGATACTACATGACTAACAAGCAATTTGTGCATCTGCTGAAATCAAATGCCAATTTTCACAGTCAATTCACAGTCAATCAAAACCAGGTCAAGCTTACTTCTGTCATGCTACTCAAACAGATGCTTGCATTGGAGCTACATGATGTCTATCAGCTATACTTACAGAAAAGTGTCTGTTTCACTGTTGCAGATTCAAGTTGAAATATTCAGGGCTTCACCGCACTTAACAGCAACATAAGTTAAAAGTAAGTTCTACTTATGAGATAGAATCTCAGGCCTTGATATTACTGCATAGTGTATGATTAGGTGCCTAACATACAATGGGTGGTAGTTCACGGAGGCCTACCTCCTCTCCTTGCTTCATGCTTGCAGAATATTGCCCCTCAAGCTATATATAACCCATTGTTTCCTTGTTTCTCTCTCTCTCTCTGCAATGAAGGATGCCTACCTTTGTGGACTATGGCTAGTTACTTAAAAAAAATACTTAACATACAGTTATTGCAGATTAGGAATTCTAAATATAACTAGCTCATGCTTAAAAAGCATTGATAAAGCATTAACACCATAAACAACTGAATCCAGAAAATAATCAATTTAGAACTTACTATAAGCAAAAGACCTGGCTAATAAAAGATACATCAAGTTACTTACACTACAGTTTGTTTGAAACCTTGTACGGTCAAGATAGAGAATAATAAAACCCAAAATGTTAGAAATAATTTAATTATTGAGTTTGGTGACTCTGTGGAGAGAGAAACAGGGTTAATACTTCAGGTTGGCGATCCCAAGATAGAGAGGTGCTAAGAATGTCCAGACATTGATATGATATGAACCGCAAATCTGGCTTGGCACCCCTGATTTTCCTGCCAGTACACCCTGAGAGTGATGCTCTGTGCTGGGAATGCCCAACCATAGAATCACCTCTAGAGCTGAGAGTATTTATCACTCACCTGATTTTTATTATTGTGAACCATAGATATATAAATCATTCACATTTTAATCACGTTTATTTGCAATAATAACATAACAAACATTGACTATCCTAAGATTAGCTATGCGTATATTAACAATCACACTTCCAAAGAACACAAATTTATTTATAACTTTCTGATTGTATCATCTAGAAAACCATAAATTTTAAATCATTTGTATCTATTACAGTAAAATTTGTTTTATTATTATTAACATTGCTTCAGCTTCTAGCTGACATAATTTACTTTTCAAAATTTACTTTTTGTATAAAGTTTTCTCTTTCTATTAATTCAAACGTCTTTCATTTAAGTTTAGAATCCTTTGCACCCACTCTCTCTGTTTTCTATGTTGATGTCTTTAGGTATAGCTATAGAGTGAAGTGCCATGCCTGACTGAACAGTTTTCGTTAGGCTGGTGCTGGAATACCTATTATTCAATGCATTTTTCCACAGAATAGAAATTGAATGTTTCAGGTACCTTGGCAGTACTTGATAGCCTTTAAGCCATGAAGAAGGCAGGCTGATTGGGGTGAATTTCAACCTCAAAAATGGGTGAATTGGGATCAGATGGGGATGTAAACATTTTACAAACCAAACACCAGCCTGCCTCCAACCCATCCAATTCCAGGTTTAGGCAGGACAGGGAGCAAGCAGCCAACTGGCTCCCAGCAGGCAAACTGGCTATTTAGATATTATGATAAGGCAGGAAGCCTTATATTTAACTTCCCTTACCAGCAGCTTAACTTTGGCTGATCGAGTATCCCAGACCTCAGGAAACCTGAGAGCTCATGGGAGTTAAGGACAGCTCAGTGAAATCCTATACAGCACCTATTGTGGGCCAGGACTAGAAAGAATGCTTTCCTTTAGCAGCAACACCCTTCAAGCTTACATGCATCTCTGGAATTATACCATCCCCATCAGGCCCTCCCCATTCAAAATTGGAGATTGGAGACACTCAATGTCCCACCCCCATGTTAGACATCAGATGCCCCACCTTCTTGTTAGGTATTAGACACCTCCCCAACCCAACCCATGCTCCCACTAATAGCTTCAGGCTCCTTACCTGTGACCTGCTTCAGAGTGCTCAAGCCAAGCCTGTCAATCAGTCCGACTTCTGGATGGGAATCCTGTCAAAAGAAAATATGCACACTGTGAAATTAGAAGTTGCCCTGGAGAAGGCCCAAATTACTTTCATTTTCTGTCCTTTACTTCTTTGCTAATGGAAAGCTTTTTATTGCTGTACAGACTGCACTTGGACTGATCTCACTCAATTTATTTTAAAACGCTAATAGATTATCTCTCTCATTCTGAATGGCCTAACTTTGATCCTATTTTCATATCTATAAATGGCATTGTCGTGGGTTGGATAACTGCAACATGTCAGTGTACAGCTCTGTGGATGGAGATAATCCAATACCTCCTTGACCTTAAAATTACATATGCTCTTATTGTCCGTATCATTGTCCGAGCTCATATGCTAGTTGAAAGATCTGTAGTTATTTTAGCAAAATGACTGAGTGATATTGATATGGCATTGTCCTAAGAGACAGTGCCACCATTTGTAGTAGCTGATGCCATTTTACTGCTGCTTGATACTCCTTCAGCACAGCCACAGAACCGTGCAGGAGCACTCTCTTGGCTAGTTGTTGAAGTCCCTTGCTATCTGATTCTCTCAACATTTCTAAATGCGGAGATGACAGACCAGAGCCCAAGATAGCATTTGTATTGGATAAGGATCTCAACCAAGGGAGTCTGCCTGCAGAAGGCCATGAAATGGCCATGTTCATCATGGTGCTAGTCTAAACGTTGGTCATCAGGCACAGAAGCAGGAGTGCACAAATAGATTGTCAACTTCTCCATAAATTCCTCAAATCAAATACGCCTGCTAGTTACACTTTCAAATGGCTGCATGAAGTTAAGATGCTGAGATAACAAACTGCATTTGTTAACCTTGAGAACTTTAATTCCTTGGCCTTAGCAGCTGAAGGAGGTTTTCAGTTGGACCTCAACTTGCAAGGTTAAATTCAAGCAGGTCCACCTATTCTTGCTGCTCACAGTCATGCTTAGTGTTTCAAGTGCTGCCTCCTGTAATGCACTATTGATGTCTGTGGAGTGGAGTGGGTAGAATTGGACAAGTCTATACTATAATTTGCTGTCAAAAACTTCAAAGAATGGAAGGATATATTTTAGAATGATAGTAGTATGTTACCCTTTGAGACAGACTAAATAACAATTCATTCTATTTATTATGCTTCACTGTGGGATGGAGGGAATGAGAAGATGAATAAAAAAAGGTACTCACCATGAATGTGTAATAGACCTTGAACATCTCCCTCTCACAATCTCTTTATTGCCAGTGTAATGCCCTTTGACCCAGAAACAACAGTACAATTAGGAAATTTGTAATTTCTTTCTAATATCTGTGGAAGCTGTAATTGTTACAAAACCTCATTCACGGGCGGGATGAGGTTTCCAATGGTAAATAAAAAAAACCAATAAAAAACTTTTAACATCATTTTTAACATGTCCCTCTTCATTTGACTGAGTCACATGTGGGAACATGCTTATGTCATTTCTAAAACCTGTATTTTTGTGTGTACAACTCTTCAGCTCCCTGAGGTGGCACTGTGCCCTCGGGGAGCTTTCCAAGGCGCGCTCCCTCGCGCATGCGCAGACTTCAGTGCCCGCCCTCCTGCTGCCCCCACCCCGGCAGCGCTAAGCTCCTCAAAGCGCCTTTCGTGCTGACTGGCTGTTAATTGCCCAGCCAGCGTGAAACCCTGGTCGGGGGCCGAAAGCGGACGGCGGAGCTTTTCCGGCCACTCCAGGGCCCACCCGCCGCACCCACCCGCCGCACCCACCCGAGGAAGGGAAAATCCTGCCCATGACCTTGTGGGGGGTGGGGGGGCGGAGGGTTGGGGGGAACGTGGTGTATGATGATATTCGACTCCAGCATTAGAGGTTAATTTTATCCCCTTTCCAATTTTCTTCTTTATTCTGTTCAATGGAGAAGAAAATTGCCTGGCGTCTATAGCTAACTTATAGTTATTGAACTATTGCTGCAGTCAAATTTCGCCTCCAATAAAAAATTTTTTTTATAGTAAAGCAGTTGCAAATCAATATACCCACTCAAAGGATTTTGAGGGGGTAATTTTAGTCCAATGAAAAACCTGTGTGATCAGATCAGATGCCTATTTTACATGTGGTAACATCAATAAAAAGTAAAACTAGGTGGTGGTTAAAATCAATGGACAATCTGATGATATCATTTTCCCAGTAGGTGGGTTAACGTTTTCCCTGATACATTTTTCAGGAGTTTCTTTTGTGACTGTTTTTTTGCTGTTCAATTTACAGTTACTCTAACAGAAAATCACATGTGTGAAACATTTTCAGAAACTGGGTCCAGACTGCAAACTTTCGATATATTTATTTTTGCATTATAAATTTTTTTTAAACTATTCTCCAAGCTTTCAGACTGTCATCCGTTATTGGATGAACAGAAATTTACTTCAACTATATATTGGGAAGACTAAATCTATTGTCTGTAGTCCTCACTATAAACTGTCTTCCCTAGACACCAACTGTATCCATCTCTGTTTACTGCCTGAGGCTGACCCAGAAAATGCATAGCTTGGCATTTCAGACAATCCTAGAAATCAGCTTCTGATCCTATATCCTCTCCATCTCCAGGTCTGCCTCCACTTCTAGAACATCACCTGTCTCTATCCCCCTTAGCTCATTTGCTCCTGAAACCCGCATTCGTGTATTTGTTACCTCTAGAATCAACTATTTCAATGCTCTTATGGCCGGCCTCCCACTTTCTTCACTACACAAACTTGAGCTCATCCAAAATTCTGCTGCCTATTTCCTAACTAATTCCAAGTCCCGTTCAATCATCAGCAATGTTTCCTGTAAGCAGCCAGGATGGGTTGGGGTTGCATGGCTGCTATCTTGAATGCAATGTGCAGTAAAAGAAATAGACAGCTGAGGCAGTCACAGCCTCATCTGGCATACAGGGAACACACTTGCATTGAATATTGTTAGCTGGTTCAATGCAACCAGTCATTGTTCATATTTACTGAACTTTCTCGAAGTTCGTTGGCTCATTTGCTCATGGGATGTGAGCATTGTTGGCAAAGCAAGCATTTATTGCCCATCCCTAATTGCCTTTGAGAAGGTGATGGTGAGCCAACTTTTTGAATAGCTACAGTTTATGTGGTGTAGGCACACCCACAATGCTGTTAGGAAGAGATTTTGACCCAGCGACAGTGAAGGAACGGTGGTGATATAGTTCCAAGTCAGGGTGGTGTGTGATTTGGGGAGGAACTTGCGTGCTACCTTTCTTTTTCTAAGTGGTAGAAGTCCTGGGTTTGGAATGTGCTGTCGAAGGAGGCTTGGTGAGTTGCTACAGTGCATCTTGCAGATGGTACACACTGCTGCTACTGTGTACCAGCGGTGGAAGGAGTGAATGTTTAAGGTGGACGATGGGGTGTTAATTAACACGGCTGCTTTGTTCTGGTTGGTGTCGAGCTTATTGAGTGTTGCTGGAGCTGCACATCCAAGCAAGTGGAGAGTATTCCAGCACAATCCTGACGTGTTTTGTAGATGGTGGACAGACTTTAGTGAGTCTGGACGTGACTCCTGAGGCATTCCTAGCCTCTGAATTGCTCTTGTAGGCACAGTATTGATATGGCTGGTCCAGTTAAGTTTCTGGTCAATAGTAACCCCCAGTATAGAGTCCTCAGTGAGTGTAACAATGCTGGTAGACTCTCAACCTGGCATACCTAGTGGTTCAGGTCAGCTCTGCTCAGGGACACATGCCACTTACTGAGAGGTGAACAGAGTCTGGAACATGTGAAGGAGCTGTCTCCATACTTGCAAGGATGAGGATTGGCTTTAGCAACCAATAAGATAATAAAGGTACATAACAATACACTACATTCTCAGTGAATAGTTGTGATAGTAAGCACAGAAGGCTGTTCTATCAATGTCTAATTTGTTCAGGGGGCAAGGCCTTCTGCCACATTGCCACCAGCTTTATCAAAGGTGCACAATAAAACTAACTTCACGACAACAGCCCTTATAGATTCTTAACCATACAATTTAGGAAATATTACCCAAACCGAGAAATTGCTTTCATTTTTAAACAGAAGTGCAATCCACAACTTCCCAGAACAACTCCACGCTGATGTGGTTTTTTTCAAAAAAATTGTTCCACAGGACGAATAGTCTCCTGGCCCAAAGCTGACTTGCTTTCTCCAATTTGAAGGCTTTCACAGCTTTTTCAGCACACTCCAAACACACAGGAGTTGGCTTTTAGTGTGACGTCCCCCCGCAGCAACTCACTACAGCTGATAACCCGTTTTCATAAATACCCTCTTCATCCCTTTCATCCTGGTTCTCCATTGTCTTCAAATATCCCTTTGAAAACTCAGCTTCCCAAATAGCAAAACCTTTCATGTTCCTATTTTACCTCTATTTTGGGTCAATAAAATTTATAACACCTGCCCCTGTTTGCCCACCAATCTCCTGTAAAATGCAATTATTCTTTTTAACTTTTGAGACTCCTTTGAAATACAACAGCTACACATCAATTTCAACACTTAGCTCCAAATGCAAATTTCAGATCTACGTTTCCTCTTAAGTTAAGACCCACCATAAGGCCTCTTACAAAGTGCAAGAAGATAACACCTTTCGTCTTTCATCCCTTAGATTTCACAGGCAATCTGACTCCAACAACCTCTCCTTTGATTAACCCTGGACGCAGACAGACAAAGCTTTACCCTTACCTGCAAGGAATATACACATAAACACAAAAATATAAAAATATACACATACCACAGTTACTATCTGCGAAAAACTGTATTTTTTGTTTTAGAATACATTTATTATTTTAAAGGTTTTCAATGCCAGTGCTTTAAATCACATTTGTGCCAGAATGTATTGTCACTGATGTACTTACATTAGCAGGATGTTTCAGTCGGCGTGTGGGGGCGGGCCCGACACACCGACATGTAAAACGACACGCAAAGACGTCGGGCGTGCGTCCTGACACCATCGCACAGTCCCGCAATGTTTTGGCCATTAAGAAATTAATTGATGTCATTGTTAATGCTGCCCGTTCAACCTTAAAGTTGGCGGGCAGGCGAAAAGGCCTAGCGACATTCGTGTTTTTTAGGAAACCTCATCCACAGGCGGGATGAGGTTTCCTAAAACTTTTATTAAATTATTTTTTTTTTCCGAAACATAAAAACATGGCCAATCTCATGTGACGCAGTCACATGAGATGAGACATGTTTAAATCAATTTTTCAACCATTTATTTAATTATTTGAACATCGATTCAATCTCCCTGAGCTCTGTGCCTCAAGGAGATTGAAGCGCTCTTTTGTGCGCATGTGCAAAAGAGCGCTGGCCCCAACTCTCTCTCCTCCCCCCGCCTGCACAGGTAGTGCTGAGCACTATGGCTCATGTATTACGCTAGGCGGGCCTTAATTGGCCCGCCCGCGTAAAATGGCGACGCAGAGCTGATCACGACCACCTACACCCGCTCTCGCCTAGCCCACCCACTGTCTGAAAAATTCAGGGCATAGTCTGTTATTGTTTATCCTATTTTCAACAGTTATTTTGTCTTCTGATTAAGAATAAGAACTACCTGAACATAAGAGGAAGGAGAATATGTAGATCTCAGAAGAAGTTTGAAAAAGGCCGTATCAGTTAATAATTGTTAGCATTTTTGCCTAATACGATGTGCAAGTTAGCAACAGGAGCCCAGGGCCCAATGGTGCCTCAGGAAAAATGGTGTTTAATATTTAAAGAGGAGTGTTCATTTGGAAATTGTGAAAGCTGAAACAACCAATATCTCTGGTAGGGACCTTTAGAAACTGGGAGATACTTTTCAGTATTCAGTGACTACCAGAGTTGTGTATATGTTATAAGCAAACATTAGTGGAGCAATTACGAATGGTAATAATGAAAACGGGACTTAGTTCAATAAACTCATGTTGATGCTTTTGAAATGTTATGCAGATGGAAACATCGCATTTGAATTCAGTATTCAGGGTCTGCTGAAAATTGTCAGAAAAGCATTGAAACCAGGGAATATCAGCAAGCAAATCTGGATGAAATAAGAAGTCTGATTGCTATATAATCAAATGCATCCATGTTGCCGGTTCAGCAAATTAACAATTGCATAGCAAAATATGTTAATCACCCTACCAGCTGGGGAATAAGAACTATGCCTTTGAATTTGTACACTCTATTAATTCTATAATCCAAAACAAGATAATGGCAGCTGTATGCAATTCCAGACTTCATACACTGATAGTTGATGAGAACACAGACACTGATGTGCATAAAATGTTCAATCTGTACATCAGGTTTTGAGAGCAGAATGATGTCAGTCACAAGGTTGTGTCTGCTGGCATTATCCAGTTAACTGCAAGTAACACTCAGAATATTACAGATGCTATCAAGCAATTCTACATGGACCACAATCTGGATCTACAGTGAATGATAATGCTGACTTCAGATGGTGCATCTGTCATGCTTGGTAGGTGGAACTGTGTAGCTGCCTAGTTTAGAGAGTGCACACTGTGCTTACCAGAACAACATGGAATTTCCCAGTGGAAAACTCCCTCTTTCTGGTGCCAGTGTCCGATGAATTGAAACCCCTTATTCTCACAGTATTCCATGACCTAACAGCACAAATAGAGGTACAATTACAGAGACATGGTTACATGGTGACCAAGGTTGGAAAATAAATATTCTAGGATATAGAATATTTCAAAAAGTCAAGCAGAATAGAAATTGAGGAGTAGTTTGATAATAAAGGATAAGAACAGTAGCAGGAAGGATCTGGGCGCAACAAGAAGTAGAATCAGTATAGGCGGACATTAGAAATAAGAAGAGTCAGAAAACATAGACTGGAATAAGTCCCTTAACAGCAGTTATTCTGTTAGACAGAATGTTAATCATAAAATAATTGAGACTTGTAACAAAGGCAATGGGCAAAATTTTTAGCTTGACGGGTGGGCACTCCCCCGACCCACTCGACCATAAAATGATGTGTGTTGATGTCGGGTGAGCATCACGACGTCAACGCGCAGTTGCGCAATATTTCGTTCGACGGGAATGTGCCGGAGTCGGCAGCACAGCTGCCAACAATTAAATGACCTGTTAAGGCCATTAACAAGATTATTAATTTAATTTTTTTGCTGCCTGTCCAACCTTACGGTTGGCGGGCAGGCGAAAAGGCCGAGCGGCCTTTCCACTTTTCAGGAAACCTCATCCATGGGCGGGATGAGGTTTCCTAAAGCAAATAAAAATAAAATAAACATGTCCCTGCTCACGTGACAGTCACATGAGGGTACATGTTTTATTACATTATTTTTTTTTTTTGAAAATGCTTTATCTCCCTGAGGCAGCCCTGTGCCTCAGAGAGATTATGAAGTGAGCACTCACGCACATGCGCAAAGATTGCGCTCGCCCCACTCGCCCTCCTCCCCCCGCCCGCATAGGCAGTGCTGACTGCTGCTGCTGCTTGTGTTTCATGCTGGGCAGGTCTTAATTGGCCCATCAGCCTGAAATTGCCTTCTGGCCTCGATCGCGGGAGGTGGTCGGCTTCCTGCAGAGCCCGCCTGCCAAGGGCAAGATTCTGTCCAACGTGATGATCATAGTGGCTTTAATCTTCGTATAGACTGGGCAAATCAGATTGATAAAAGTAGTCTGGAAAATGAGTTTGTTGTGACAGTTTCCTACAATAATGCTTGTGGAACCATGCCATTTTAGATCTGGCATTGTGTAATGAGGCAGGGTTAATTAGTAATCCCATAATAAAATAGCCTTTGAAAAAAAGTGAACATAATACAACTGAATTTGATAATTAACAGCAATGTGCTCAAGTCCTAGACTTAAACAAAGCCAACTACATAGGTATGAGGGGAGGGCTGGCTGAGGTTACTTGGGTAACTAAATCAAAATGTATGGTGGCAAATAAAATGTGGGAAGCGTGTAAAGAAACAATTTTAACAAACATACGTTGCATTAAAAAAACAAAAACTCAGTGAGAAAGATCTAATCATGGCTTACTAGGGACGTTCAGGATAATACAGTGTAAAAGAAAAGGAAAATAATGGCCAGAATTTTACTTTCGGCGTGCGGGCGCATACCCGACATGCAGGAACGTAATGTGACGCACGGTGATGTCAGGCATGCGCCCCAAAGTCATCGCCCACTCGCTCGACATTTCATTCGGCGGGCGCACGCTGGAGTAGGCTGCGCACCCGCCGATAATTGTAAGGCCTATTAAAGCCATTAACAAAGTAATTAAGTTGAAGTTTATGCTGCCTGTCCAACTTAATGGATGAGGTTTCCTAAAGCTAATACAAATTAAATAAAAACTTCCTTTTGCCATTAAAACATGTCCCATCTCATGTGACACAGTCACATGAGGGGAATGTTTCATTAAATTTTTAGCATGATTATTTATTTTTTTAAAAAGCTCTTCACTCTCCCTTAGGCAGTTCTGTGCCTTAAGGAGGTTGAAGTGCTCTATCGCGCGCATGCGTGAATTGTGCACTAGGACCAAATCTCCCTCCCACCCCCCCACCACCCCCCCCACCCCCCAGCCCACACACGCAGCGCTCAGCGCTACTGTTTGCGATCCATGCAGGGCGGGCCTTAATTGGCCCACCCGTGTGAAATCGCGGTGCGGAGCCAATCACGGGCGACGGTCAGCTCCTGACCGCTCCCGCCAAGCCCACCCGACGCGGGAAAAATTCAGGCCAATGTTGCAAAGAATAGGCAGTAAGCTCGAAAAGTGGGAGAGTTTCAGAAACCAGAAAAGGGGGACCAAAAAGTTGATAAAAAAGGGGAAAATATGGAAGTAAACTAGATGGATTATCAAAACAGATTATAAGAGCCTTCATAAGTATATATATATATATATATATATATAATATCAATCAGTGGTGGTTGGGTCCCTCGCCATGTGGGAAATCCAATATGCAAACCCTGTCAGGGTTGCTCACAGGTTTCTGGGGAGTGTCCCTCATTCAAATGCACTCGCTGCCTAATCGAGGGAACCCTCATTGGGAAGGGAGGGGTCTGCTGAGAGCCACCCCTCTGCTATTGCTTCTGACCCCCCCCCCCCACCCCCCCCAACTACACCTCGCCGGCGACCCCACCCTGTGAACCCCCATCACACCCTCACTCACCTCTGACCTGTGCCTCTTGGCAATTCTAGGTCTCAGGTGGGTGCAGTACTGACAGCAGCCACTGCTTCTACTGGCATTGTCGAGCAATGCCTTCAGCTTGGCCAGTCTAATTGGCCAGCAGCCCTTAGGGATGGGATTTTCACTCCTCCCACCCCTACCCCACTCTCTCCCCTCAACCCCCCGGCGTTCTTGATCCTGGAGAAGGCCCACTGCTGCCCAGTTAAGCGCCTGATTGGCATTTAATTCAGAGGGCCTTCCTGAAAGGAAGTGACATGGGATGCTCACTAGCTCACCAGCCAATGGGTGCGATCTCCATCACCTCCATTAAATACTGCCTAAAGTTAACCATCTGGTGCAACTTATGAGGAGAAAACCCTATTTCACAAAAAGCAAAGATGTCAATCTCAACGGAAATGTCGGTCACTGAAAAGTGGAGAACGAGAGGCACAGAAGAAATTTTCAACTTAATGTTCATTCCTGTCATATTCAATAAAAATTAACTTACTCATTTGCAACATTGTACATGTTATTTCTGTTGTGTTAAGTGTTGTTGCTACCATTGCAGTTGTCATTGTAAAATGTAAACTTCCCATAGGCAAAAAAAATAGTGCTCATAGGAGCTTTTGGCCTGCTTAGAATATTGTGCAACTTAGAGGGAACATTGCTCATCACCCCAGTGCTTGTTGACCTACATTTAGTCTCAGCCTGGAAAAGCTTCGACTTTAAAATTTTCATCTTTGCTTTCAAATTGGTCCATGGCCCTGCCTTTTGCTATCTCTGGGACCTTTTCCAGCCATACAACAGTTTTCCAATTATGGCCTGTTGCGCATTTTCATCATTTTGCCTTTGGCAGCCATACCTTCAACTACCAAAGCCCTAAACTTTGGAATCCCACTTTACTAATTTACTATTTTACTATTTTACTACATTGACAGCATTATATAAATATGAGATTTTTTTTTGTTCTCAATAACTTTCATTTTAATGGCTTATTTTTCAACTCTCAACTTTGTTACCTTATTGGTAGTTTTACTCTTGTTGCAATCCTATCAAGTGAAACGTCTAATTATAAATCTGTACCATTCCATATCCATTTTCTGCTTCTGAAATACATAGTTGCAGATGTTTTCTCTCTGCAAAACATGTTAGCCACTAATTAAAGTTCTCTGCAGTATGCACTAGAATGTCTTTTAATTAGGTTCGTTATCTAAACTGACCACCTCTTACTTCAGCATTTCAATGGTCCCTGCATCTAAATCGGCTTATACTTCGTGACCTAACAGGCAGAAGTTAAAGATTATTATTACTACAAAATAAAAATAAATCAATTAAAGTGTATCCTTAGCAAAGTTCAGAACTGTCTTTTTCACCCTTTCTTTACACCCTCCCTCTCACTGGCTAGACATAAATTTCCTTTTTTTCTTGACATGACTTGGGTGGGTGGGTGACGGGGTTCCAGATGCATCCAGCTCCCAACACGGCTTCAGGGATTTTCTGCCGTAAGTAGAAATTTGCATATTTTATTAGGATACAAATTACATCATTCCCATCATTCACACGCTGCCATACTCCTGGTGTCTAGTGTTGCTGCGGGCTGCAAGTGAGGTGTGGGGAATTTGGGGGTGGTGGCAGTGGTGGTGAAATTCAATGGCTCTTTTGACTGTTTACTGGTGGAATGTTCCAAAACAGCCTGTTTCCTGATCACCTGCAGTGATCCAGCGACGCTCAATATGAAAATGATCCAACTCTGGGAAATGGGTAGAGTAAAGGGAAGAGGATGTTGCAAGGGCCAGGGGATTTTCCTGCCCCATCACAGAACAGCTAGCAATGGGGCATAAAAGAAAACCAATCCCTCTATCATCATAACTCTTACGTGACCAAAGCTTAGGGCAGTAACTGTACATCACAAAACAGGCTTGTAGAAAAAGTGTAATGTTGCAGTTGCTGGAAATCTGAAATAAAAACAGGAAATGCGGGAAATACTCAGGAAGTCTGGTAGCACCTGGAAAGACAAAGACAGGGTTCAGGTAGGTGACCTTTCAAAAGGCCATTGACCTGAAATGTTAACTCTGTTTCCCTCTCCACAGTCGCTGTCTAATTTGCTGATGTTTCCAGCATTTTCTAGTTTTTAAAAATTATTTCAGCAGTTTTCTGCAATGCTAACTCCCTGTAGAGAATTTAATTATTTTGTCAACATTGTTCAAAATTGACTCAAATGTTGTTAAGAAACAAATGGTATATGCAAGGTAAGTGAAGAAATTCAGTAGTTTGTAGAAAAATAATTCACTTGTAAACTGCTAGCCTATGGGCCCAATGCCAATTGTTCACTTTTCAGTAGAAAGTTGTCATGTGCCTTTAAGTGCCTCTTGTATAATCTTATTAGCAACGGTCTATTTTCAGGTTGTCATGCTTATTTTCCAATCTATTTGACCTGTCTTCTAGCCCTGATGCTGTTTTAAATGTCTCTGCTGAGTTGCGTTCTTATTCTTGACTGATGAGCCTCCAGTCAAGTCTGCCCTTTGTTTCTTTTATGTCTTGAATTAAAGCCTTGAGTTTTCCTCTATGCTCATTAGCTCATTGATTGATGCAAATTTTAATCTTAGTAAGCTCTTGCATCAGTGCTCCTGGTCCAGGGTTTGGAGGACAAGGGGATGAGAGGCTGTAATCTTCATGTTGGGTATGGAAGTGGAGGTTATGCTATGGTTAAAAAAAAAAACTCCAGTTAGACCTGAACCGTGTTCAGAACCAAGCACTGCAGCACAGGAAAGATACATTGGCCTTGGAGTGAGTGCAGTGTAAATTCACCAGAATGACAGTGGAACTAAAGATGTTAAATTATGAGAACAGGTACATACACGAGGCTTGTATTCCCTTGCATGTAATAGATTAAAGTGTGGTATATTCGAGGTGTTTAAGATGATTAAAGGATTTGCTGGGGTAGTTAGAGAGACAATCTATTTCATCTGGTGAGGGAATCCAGAACAAGCGGGCATATCCTTAAAATTAGATGTAGGTCATTCAGGGTGATATTATGAAACGCCAGTTCATAAAAAGGTGGTAACAGCCTGGACAAACTCCACGGAAAAGCTGTTGGAAAATTCAGAATTGAGATTGATATGTTTTTGTTAAGCGAGGGCATTAAGGGGTTTGGAACAAAAGTGGGAGAAGGGAGATAGGATGCAGGTCAAAACTGAACAATGGAACAGGTTTGCGGGTTCACAGGCCTACTTATATCCCCAAGTTCTATGTTATTACTCCCTTGCTGATTCAGGTGGCTAGTGGCAGAACAGCCTTTTGGGTTGTAACATATGATTTTAAGTTTACAAATCTTTTGAAAAGTTTGTAAGAAAAACGTGGTAAATTAAAGAACTAAGAGGAGAAATGATTAGAACTTTCAAAGTTTAAAAAGCTATAGATTGAGGTCTGAAATCCAGAGCAAGATGAGTTGACCAGCATGGGGAAAGGATTGGGCAGAGGGGTATCCTTGATATCAATGTAATAGTCTTTAGTAAAAATGCAGTATATTTTTGTTATTAAAACTTCTATGTACAAATACTTTAATTCTTTATTAAAGTGAAAACTAACAAGTATTGAACAGTATAAGTGTCTACAAAAATACTGATTTGTAGAAAATCATTAGCATTGCAATATTATGAACGCAGGTATTAATTAGACAACAAGACCACAAACTGTAAATGGGGGATAAACGCAGAAATCCTGAGGGTACACAGCCACTTGAATATAGCCTGGTAAGAAAGATAATGGGTGTCATTCAATACTGATATTTATGCATTGGTTTCAATGCAGTTACAGTCTGGAATGATGGAAAATTTCTTACTGCTTAAGGCCTGATTTTCGCCCTGCCTGCCCAAGGCAGATGGTTAAATGGTAGCTGGGTGTTTCCTACAGTGTGCCCAGCTGCTACCATTTTAAGCGACAATAGGCACCCATTGTAGGCTCAGTAAAATACAGAAGTCACATTCCAATGTGGGGAAATCACTCCCCACACACATTTAACCACTGTATTGAAATTCCCAACAGATCAGACGCAGAGATATTAACTAGTTGTTAGACTTGATTTATTTTAAAGAGAAAGAAGTCAGTTGTTATTTTGTCAACTGTGGATATTCAGAGATTTATTTGTATTCAAAGTTATTCAGCTTGTGTGCCTATAAATAATTCATTACACTGCTTCCCCTTTAATTTTTAAAAAATGTATTCATGTTATGACCATGCCCAGTGCAAGACGATGTCATTAAACATGTCATCTGGCCATCTCGGTGTTGGTCTCTCTTTATAAGTTCTCCCCAATATATAACAGATTTTGATGACGAGAATAGAATTAAAGCATAAAAGTAATTACATCAAATGGCAGCAGAGACCATGGTGAACAAAATAATCCAGTTCCTAGTGAGTTAGCTGCTGGCATAGCAAAGAATTTGCCTGGAGTATGCAAGGAGTGTGCGCTGTCTCCTCCGTGAGTGGGATGCTGCATCAATACAACTACTGACGACACATATGACAGATCACCCACCCACCCCACCTCAAGTCGGATGCAGCATTTATTTGAAAAAACTCCTGTGCATTCCACTGGTCTATACCAGGTAGGAGGCAAGTTATATTTAGATCATCTACTGTGAGACTGCTAAGATCAGGTCCAGTGCCAGTTACTCCTTGCCCAATTTTACTTTCAGGTTAGCTCAAATTAGATATTCATCTTAACTCAATAATTTTACAATTTCCAAATCATTGCTTAAGACTTCTGCAATTTACAAACAACATGATCTTTTTAGGGAGAAGTGGGACTGGCAAAAATGCCACAATGTTACATTATTGCTCCTCCATTAGAATGGTGATGTGAACACCAAGCTATAAATGGCACCCAGGGCTTCTTCTGAGCCCTCTCCAGCACGGAAGCAGGAACCTTCCACCACCTCCTCGGCTCTGCCGGAACTTCTCTGAGCCTGGAGCCTGCTAACAATTCCCAGGGCTTCTCTGTGAGCTACAAGCCACACGAGGGCATAATGAGAGCCAACCACCTCTCCCAGCAAACACCTCTCCCAGCAAACACACAGATAAACTGCAACCAGAGAACCTTCTTAAGCCCCACCAATATTCATAATGACGTAGTCTTTCAGGGTTCATTGAATGCTTTTAAACTAATTTAGCTCTAACTCCCAAAACAAAACATCTCTCTGGACTGTGCTTCTTTGCAAGCAGTGTAGACATCACATCTCCAGTTCTCTAGCAAAGTAAGCCCATCTATTGTTTTATGGCTCCATCTCCTCTACTCTGACTCCATTAATCAAACAGGACTTAACTTGTCAACTGCCATTTCTTGAGATGTTTAGGCAATCTCTATACCTCTGCATTTTAGTTACCTTACCCTTTACAACTTAATCTTCCCAGAGCCAAAACGTTACTTCTAAGATATTAACATGAACTATGAACTAGTTATTTGTCATAATGGTGACCTTTGCACATGTTCAAATTAAAATGCGCAGTGTAATGTAAAAAATACATTAATGTGTTGGGATTCAACTTATTTGTTGTTTTTTTACCAGCGATTTTAACCAGTAGTTGTGGATCAACAATGGTTACTTTAATCCCAAAGTTCACTCTTGCAACACCCGCCATCTGGTTTGCTTTCTATTGGCCCAGAGCTTCCATTCCCCGGAGTTTTACCCTTGAAGTATCCCAGAAGATGCGTTGGAGGAACCACTCGGAAGTCCCTAAACATGAACTACATGGGAATTTCCTGGGAAGTTTAAATCTCCAATAGGAAATTGCCCTGCAGTGGGAACCATCCAATTCTCCAGTTTAAATCAGAGACTTTGGATAGTCCCGACTCTTTTTTAGCAAAAGTCAGAAGAATTAAAACCACTACTAACTCCTGGGTAATTATAGCATTGAGCCTCCCGCTAGACCCCCTGATTGCCCCCTAACCCTGATGCCTACTGGACCCCATGACTATCCCTCCACTGCTCCAACTACCCACTGACCCGACCACTAACACCCCTCCTCCCCTCACACCCAGCCCCCTGACTACCCTCCTATCCTGCCTGATTACCCACCCCCATCTCCCCCTCCTGACTATGCCCCCACCCCCGCAACCACCTGACCCCTGACTGTTATTGCCACTCCTCAGGGGTTCTGGCTCATTATTTTGTTTAGACTTTGTTGAGTGTGAGAACCAGGCCTCAATAGAACCTAGCAGAAGAGTTTTCAATTAATATCAAAGTCTTATAACCATCCTTTATTCCTTCAAATAAACAACACAAGTTGACAATACACAGATTCACTACATTAGGGGGTGACAAACACCATTCAGAAGTGTTATGATGCTGTGCTTGAACCCTGAAAAAGCAATTTGTGTTAACAAAGTCATTAGAAAATTTGAAAAAGTATATTTTATGCTCTAACTCCTGACACCCCCCTAAATGAAACCACTTTAGCTGCTGTGAAAAATAGTCGGATGTTATAACAGATTTAATAACTACTGTTTGGAATTGCATTGTTTTGTTCTCCATAACAGCAATCCCTCCAAGTTAATTAATTGTATGAAGTGCTTTGGGAAGTTTCTGAGACTTGTGATAATATGCTATATAAATGGAAGACTTTATTTTCAGATGTTTTTTCCTTGTTCTACATGCGCCAGATGTTTTTGCATTGCATACCGGAGCATAACAAGTACTCTGGAAATAAAACCAATTTGCTGCAGTTATGTTTTTTGTTTTATGATACTTTTATAAGTTTTATGAAAGATATTTCCACTGGAAGATAATTACAGAGATGTACTTAACACATATTATTTACACAACTCTTGTACTATAAATAATACCATCAATAAAACATAACTATTTTGATGTAACTGGCATTTATAGCGTGATAGTTAAAGGAAAAAAGCCTGCTTTTTATTTAATCCAATTTGCATATAAAATTAGATCCAATTAGCACAATTTATGAATATGTTTTCCCTAATAATTTACAAGTATAATCCTAAAGTCAAGGATGTAGGAATGACAAACTATGGTCCCTTTATGGGCAATTACTTGGCAGTGCTGTAAGAACAAAAAGGTGCAAATTATTATAAGAACTTCCTACAGATTTTATAGCTAAATATTTCAGAACATGGGTGACAATTATATTGTATAAAATGCATCTTTCCTCGCTCATTCTTGTGAATCAGTGACTGCAGTTGGACCAGGTCCTGGTCTTGGTTGTGAGTGCAGTCTGATCTTCTGTTCAATTTCAAGTTGTGGAATAACCAGGTCACTTTCCAGCTCAGGAACGGTTCAAATTTCTTCCGGAAACTGCGTGCTTCAGATGTCAACATTGCTTCTCTTATCCCTGCTTAATGAAGTTTAGCTGAATGCCACGTTCCTTTATTAATAAAACCTTCATCTAGATCTTTGTCACCACTAGACTATAACCTGACTTCCCCATCAGGTTCCAATCATTTTTGCGGTGGTAATTGGACAATGGAGGGTGGGAAGTGCCAGATTATTCCAGATTCCTGCACCCTTTTGCCAGATTTTCCACATTAATTTCCAGTAGGTACATGTAAGTGAGATAATAATGATGCAGTGACAACAGTCATTCCATTTCCCATTTTTATCATCTCATTAATGCTGAATTCTGTCAGTGCAAAACAAGCACCCAGGGCTAGGATTTTCCCTCCATCGGGCAGGCATGGCAGGTGGGCCCGGGAGCAGCGACAAAACATACCGCTGCCTGCTTTCGAGCCCCGACCGCGATTTCACGCTGGTGGACCAATTAAGTCCAGCCCAGCATGAAACGTGGCTCTTCACTGGTCGACAAGCAGTGGGCAGGGGTGGGAGCTTGTCAGCTGTTGGATCCTATGGTGACTCGGCGGCTGGCTTAAAAGCAGCCCAGGCAGCTCCTGGAAAGCTGCCACGGAGGATGTTCCCTGAGCCAGCGCTATGGACCCGAGTGCAGCTGGACATGGCAGGTGGGAGGGCAGGTCGAGTGGGCACTCGGACCCCCGCTTCTCTGATGAGTGCCTCACCGTCCTCCTGGAGCAGGCGGCTGTAAGGAGGGACACCCTTTCCCCCCAGGGATGGGAGGAGGAGGCCACCGTACCTCACCAAGAAGGCATGGGATGAAGTGGCAGGGCTGGTCAGCAGACATGAGGTGGTGCGGCGCTCCAGAATGTAGTGCCAGAAGCGCTTCACTGACCTGCTGTGATCAGGAAGGGCGAATACCATGTTGGCATGAGTCAGTGTGCAGATGTATTAAGATCTGGCTGTCTCCCCGTGGATCTCAGGGGTGCTAGAGTCTGAGTGCCAACTGTCAATCACAATGGAGCTAGTCAAGGGGGTGAGCCCTGGCTGCTTGGGCTGAGGGCCTTGCGGCTCGAGGGCCATGACTTGGATGTGCCCTGCGAGGTGCCCCTCAACTGGGATTGGCCAGGCTGCTATAGTGCTGCAGGTAGAGAGTGGGCTATTCAATGCTCCTCTGTTGTTTCAAGAGAAGACGGCCCACAACAATATACAAAGGCCACAGACCGGCAAAGGCCCCGCTTGCTTCCTAATTCTCAACGAGGTATGAGCAGGATGCCCTAGAGCTTGAGAGCTGGCACGCCCCATGGGCAACCGGGCGTGGAGAGGCAGGGATGGCAGATGAAGGTAAGAGTGCAGTGCACAGAGGTGAGAGTTTCAGCTTGTGCAACCATTTTAATGTAGTCTTTTCATTGATGTGAGCCTCAAACCTGTAACCCCCATTGATCATTGGAAGACGATGGCACCGTGATGCAGATCTCCATTGTCTCACCAGGCTGCCTGACATGCACAGTGACAGTGTGATGAATTTATTGAATGAAATGTCTTTCTTCTCCCTTTTAGGTTTGCCAGCAGGTGTTCGATCTCTGGATCCCAAAGGGCCGCCCCTGACACCAGAGGACCACCGTGCATCATTTGCACCTGCATCTCATCTGCTCTCTGAAGCGGGCATCAGCACAGATACCAGCACCTCTGTGGGTATTAGAGCAGCGGCTAGTTTCTTGGTGCACATTGGTAAGGGCACATCACAATCACTTGAGGTGCAGGCGGAGGCAGAGAGTGCCCAGGGCTCCAGCAGTCGGAGGACCAGGTCGATGCTCAGTCGAAGTTTGATGAACCTCTGGAGTCACCTAAGAGGCGGCAAGTGCTGGATATCCAGCGAGATGTGCGGGAGGATCTGGCGGAGATCCACAAGGGCCTGCTTGCCATGGTCTACATGATGGAGGAGTCCAAACGGAGCGTGAGCACTGCACTGCGTTGACCTTCACAGAGCACTGCCTCCTCCATTGAGAAAGTGACGACTCTCAGAGAGGCAGCTCCAGGGACAGAATAAGGGGTTCCTGGGTTGTGCTCAGACTTGCAAGCACTCACACAGATGGTCAGTGTGAAAGTGGGAGATGGATGAGGCACCCAGTATCCCAGCTAGGTGGCCACCCATCAATGGTGTGCAAGGAGGTCCACAGCGACGTTATGTTGGTGCATCAGCTGCCTGTCATCTCTGTGGGCTCCTCTCAGGGTGCTCTGGATGACAGCAGCAGCTCCTCCACCAGTGACCGTGGCATCTGATGATGATGCAATGACTGGGGAGATGTCAACTGTCGCACTGGCTGCTCCCTCCCAGGTGGGGCCAGCACAGGCTCCACTGGCCAGAGGACAATTGCCAAGGTTATCAAGGCCAACAAGACAGTAGAGTCAGCAGGCTGTCTCCAATGTTAGTGCCAGCAAGGGGGGAGCACCTAGACGTAGCAGTTGCAGACTTAAGTTAAAGGCACCATGAGCACAAGAGGGACAGGTCACGGGTGATTTTATGTTCATTTTAGTTTACTTTATGTATACTGGCCTGATGTTGAACACCAGAAAGGTTTTTTTTAAGATTATTGAACTGTCAGGATAACATAAATTATGTTTTTGTCATCATGTGCTGAGTATGCTTCACCATTTTATTTCATTGGTGTGGGGAACGCCAGTATGTAATGCTGCATGTAGGTGGCTCTGAACTTTATTGCACAGGCACTGAGAGTTCTTTGTGTTCAAATGAAAGGGTCCTTTCAGACATCCAGGATGGAGGAGGCAGCCCTGGAATGTGTTTGAAGCTGAGCTTTGGTAGCCTAGCTGAAGGAACGATGGATAAAGGCGTCCCTGGTGTCCCTGTGTCCCTGCAAGTTACTGAGGCCTGGCTCCACCCCCTCAGTGTTCTCCTCACTGTGCTCTTCTTCAGACTCACTACTGGAGTTATCAGCTGTGCCTGTGGAGCTGTGTCAAGATCCTCTTCCTCCAGTGGGTACCCCCTTGCCAGTGCCAGAATGTGGAGGGCACAACATGCAACCAAGATCAGTGACATCCACTCTGGGGGGGTATTGCAGTGCTCCCCCTGAATGGTCCAGGCATCGGAAGCGCATTTTGAGAAGACCTATGGTGCTCTCCACTACTGCCCTTGTGGAAGCATGACTCATATTTTACTGCTTCTCTGCCTCTGTTCTTGGGTGGCAGAGAGGCATCAGGAGCCACCTATTCAAAGGATAGCCCTTGTCACCCATCCAGCCAGGCTGGAGCACTGAAGAGCCTCGGCACCTGGGAGTGTCTCGGGATGTAAGCGTCATGGGAGCTGCCTGGGTACCTTGCACAGATTTGCAGAATCTGCATCCTGTGGTCACACACTATCCGCATGTTCATGTTGCGGAAACCCTTCCTGTTGACGAAGGCACCCAACTGACGTGCTGGCGCCTTAATGGCCAAATGTGTGCAGTTGATGGCACCCTGGATGCGGGGGAACCCATCAATCGCTGCATAGCCTCTGGCTCACCCAGCCTGGCTGGTCTCCTCCGTGTGGTAAAGAATAAAGGTCAGTACCTGCCTGAACAGAGCTTCTGTCACCAGCTTGATGCAACTGTGGACAGCTGATTGGGAGACTCCACACAGATCCCCCACTGAGCCCTGGAAAGACCCGGAGCCATATAAGTTGTGGGCCACTGTGACCTTCAAGGCCACTGGCGTGGGGTGTCCATCCACACAGTCGGAGCTGATCTCAGGCCCAATCATCTGGCAAATGGAGGTCACGCTCTCCCTTGAGAGGCGGAACCTCCTTCGGCATTGGACCTCGGACATATCGAGCTAGCTGCATCGCCATCTGTAAACCTGGCAGCAGGATAGTGGCGTCTTCTGTGGCCCCTTCCACCTTTAACTACCTGCCGGCCCTGCACCCCTTGTGCCTGCGCCTCTCCTCCCATAGGTCCCTCCCCTGGAAGCTGCATAGGGACATGTGGCCCCCTCTCCCTTCTGCCGCTCTCTTTCTCCTTAGAAGAGGTGCCTCCAGCAGAGAGCACAATCTCAATTACCAGGGTAAAGGAAGGCTGTCTGATACCTGGAAGGGTCCACACAGCCTGAATCCTCTGGGTGCCTGGCAGACAGCAATGAGTCCTGCAAAGAAGCCTGGAAATGCTAAGAATGAAGCCCCGAATAGAGAAGCTGCCAAGTACCAATAAGCAACCACCTGCAAACTATCTCCAAAATTCCTGTCTGCTGACACTGGCAATGCTGCTGCCCCTTTTTACCCCGCCCTTGGATGAGTTTTGTGAAAATGTTGGCTGGCTGCCTGCCCATTTTGTCTGTGCAACGAGCAGAAAATCGCACGGGCAAGGAAAAATCAATTGGACTGTTAAGGACCTTAAGTGGTCGCTTAATTAATGGTGGGTGCCACTCCGGCACCCACGCACACCCACTGAGTGAAATAGCGCTCGCCCAATGTCATCACATGCTCTTTTACTCTCGATTGGGTCGGGCGCGTGCCCGCCCACAGGATGAAAAATTCTGCCCTAGATTGCTAAACATTACAGTTAAGGTGAAAACAAGTTCAGAGAGACAAACCTACTTATTGACTGTTTATATTGAAACTTTCTTATGTTTTCTGTTCTTTTTTTCATCTACTTTGCTATGCGCCTTGTGCTATTTGGCAAAGAACTGCCATTTATCCCACTCCCCTTTATTCCGGGGACAGTGTGTTTCCCTTTGCTACTTTAGAAGCAGAGAAGAAGCAATGGAGGGAATCCTGGCTGCTGAGGCTCTACTACTAGCACTCCTAGACCACCATAGTGCGCAGACAGATATGCTCCTACTGGTCTTTGGCAGATACAGTACTTCCAGAGATGTTACCTTACAAAGCAACCTGTGACTTAAAGTTATGCTTCATGCTACAAGCAGATCTGCAGCTCACCTTCACCATATAGACCACAAATGAATAAAGTACATCAATGTTCTATAAAACTAGCTATTTGTTCCGTCTCCCTACAGAGAACTGGCACCAACATGACAAAATGCTGCTATTGAGCGGAATGACAAGATCCCCCAAAGATCAAGGAGTAATGCATGGCGTCATGGCCATGTATAGTTATGTGCCTGCTGCCATGCACTGCCTGCAGTTGAACAAAAAGAACAGCACACTCAGAATTTGCAGCTTGTGCACAACAATTTGCATGTATACTGTTGAACATGCGCGGAAGGGTTATGCGGGGGTGAGGGGGTGGGCGGTGATGATGTGTCTTATCTGCTAAAGCCAAACAGAAGACACTGTGTAAAGGTTGAAGTAGCATTGGGAAGTGGCAAGATGGCCAATTCAGAGCACAATACCTCCCTCTCCTGTGCAGACTGTCTTATTGCCTCTATGGGGGTCCTTGGTTGTGAACTGACTTTTAAGAGAAAAAACTAACAGAAGGATTTTTGCAACCAATTACTTTATAAGCACAGAATGTTGAGTAAACAAAGTGATTATAAAGAATTTTTTTTTCAAACATGGGGGATGATTTCTTGTGGGTCTCACAATATAGTGCGTTTAAAGTAATAAGATGTCTCAAGGTACTTCAGAGAAGTATTACAAAAACAAAATATGACAAGAGCATGTAGGAAATATTAGCTTAGATGAACAAAAGTTTTATCAATCTTTTAAGTAGGGCCTTAAAGGAGGAAAGTGAAGTAGAGAGGCAGAGAGAAGCCCAGGAATTAAGGCCCAGGCTGTTCCACTGATGGTGGAGCAATTGAAATCAGTTCAAAAGGCTAGAATAAGAGGATAAAAACGGTTTTTAGAATGAGAGGATCACTGATATCTCAGAGGGATGGAGGGGACTAGAGAAAGGGAGGCCTTGGAGGCATTTGTAAACAAGGATGAGGATTTTAAATCAAGGCTTTGAACACAATTAACTCAAGAATTAGGAGCAGGAAAAGGCCATTGTGTGACAGTACTCAAGATGGCATGTCACTAATACACTGTACAGCTGTAAGGCTGAATTTCCCCAGAATTGCACTAAGTGTGGTAGCGGGTGGGTAAAATGGAGTCCTACCCACCGATGAAAATGACGGGTTTTCACACCATATCTTCCCGAGCCCACCTCATTAAATATTCACTCCCACGAAACACACCAATTCCATGGTGGGTGAGCTCTCATTCGCCCGCCCGCCATCACCCGGATGTTGCGTCACGCCAGCCGCCATCTTTAAAAGGCAGCCACCAGCAAAGCGCTCATCGCCATCAGCTCACCACCGCTGCCTGGGAGACATGGCCAGCAAAGGAAAAAAGACTGCAGCCCTCGCTTCAACGATGGGTCCCTCGAGCAACTGCTGGATGCCGTGGAGGCCCAAGAGGATGTGCCCTACCCCCGCTCTGGCCACAGGATGGGCAGCAAAGTCACCAACCCAGCTTGGGAGGCAGTGGCTCCGGTGGTCAGTGCAAATACCCTGCAGAGGAGGACAGCCACCCAGTGTTGCAAAAGGATGAATGATCTCCTTCGTTCCGCCAGGTAAGTAACCCTTTTCATCGTTCCCAACTCACACACTCTCAAACCCATCACACATTTACAGGGCCCTCACTCACTGCCAGTGCAAGGGACATCACCATTCACTCTCACACACACACCATCATTGTCCTCATCCCGTCCATGGGACCATTTAACACCCACACAGACCAGGCATACTTATCATCTGGCCCAGCAGGCGTCCTGGTACACTCTTCCTATCTCTATCCATGCAGGAGAAATTGGCTCACAATCGGAGGGAAAGGTCAAGGGAAAGGATGCCGAAATTCAAAGTTCTAACAGAATTCGAAAACAGAGCTATCCAGCTGGCCGGCGAGGATCTGGACAGGTCCTGTGCTGATGGTGAGGTCGGCGCTGCTTTACCAAGTGAGGATCCAGCAGTGCAACATCCATCGGACAACCATTCCATGACTGATGTGTCCTCTTTCACAGGCCACTGCCATGCACTAATTATCTCCCTTTGCTTTCGCAGGCACATCTGGGAAGCAGCCAACGGAGTCCACAACCCAGAGCCTCCAAGCAAGCTCCAAAGAAGAGAAATCTGAATGCGCCCTCCCTGAATGCACCATCACAGCGCTCACCCACACCCTCCACCAGCACAGAGACACACACCTCGGTGGGACCTAGCTTTAGAGTAGCCTCGGGATCACAACCTGGTGAGCACATCGCACTTTCTGATCCACAGCAGGTGGAGGCAGGGACTTCCCAGGTCCCTGGCACTCAGAGGACTGCTGGGGGCCAGAACGTTGCTGAGTCCGAGTCAGGTGACAAGACTCTGGATGCGGTCATGTCACAGTTGCCGTAGTTGCAAAGGCAAGCTCGGGAAAATCAGGAAGGGTTGTCCGCTGCACTCCTCGGATTGCAAAGCAGGATGGAGGATTCTGTCCATCTTCAGGCTAAGGTGATAGCGACAGCATTGCAATGCATCAAGGTCAACCCTGGCAGGATGGCAGCTGTCATGAGACCTTGGTCCAGGACATCACCCTGCACTGCTGCGTGGGCTTAACTCCATCGCTGATGCCATAGTTGGCCTCCAACAGTGTGTACACGAGAGGGGTGCTGGACAGCTCAATCTCACTCCAGCTACCCCTTCCGCTCATGGAGTCAGTCAGGGGCCCTCGGGCACCCATAGGGAAGAGGATCAGCAGGTTAACGCTCTGAGGCCATCCACCCAGGTGATTCTGGGAGAGACCGGCCCATCTGACTCCCATCATCCAGTGACCTCCAGAGATACAGCTTCACAGGCTGAGGAGGGTGTCACTGGCACACAGCAGGACCCCGAAAGCAGGCCAGAGCCTTCCAAGTCTCAGCCCTCTAGAGGACGCCCGCCAAAGTCATCACAGACAGGGCATCACAGTCAGCAGGCTGCCTCCACCTCCGCTGTGGATGTCCGGGGAGCACTAAGACAGGGTTAGGATAGTTAAAGAGAATTAGTTGCACAGCCTGGGCATGGGTGTTAATCACTTGTACACACTGTTCAGTATTGTCAATAAACTCACAAGAATGTCTCACTGCCTATGGCTCCTTGTTCTGATGAGCAGTGTTCTTGTCACTCAGATGTGAAACCTTTCTGCACAAGATAAAAGGCAGGTGTCTCAGTCCAGGGCCTCTTCCCTGTGCTCTGTGCAGCCTTCAGACCACAGTAATGGTCCAGCCTCACACTCCCTGGAAACATTACTGATGCCTGCACCTCGGCAGTGCTGGTCATTGCTGCCAGAATGTAGTGGGCAGGTGCCACAGAGTTCTCTCATTCTCCCTGTGTGCTCTCAGCGCCTTTAAGGTGGGGCTGGCCCACATCAGACCAGCATCTGCGACCAGTGATGTTGTGCACCAGCTCCTGAAGGGCTGAGGTGATGAATGTGGACACAGCAGCAGATGCATCTAAAGTTTCATGGCTACATCTCTGAGATGGCCCTGATTATGGAGCGCAAGCGAGCTGCCCTCGGCCAGACAGGAGTCAGATATTCTCAGAGGCTATGTGAAGATCTATGGAGTGTCCTCACTGCATGTTGTCATCATCCTCCTGCAATTGAGCGATTATTAGGGCCTCCACTGCATCTCCATGACAGGAGCATTCTCACAGAGGGCATTGGCGCTGCCACAAGCCAGACTGGAGTCAAACGTTCACAACTGCGATGTGAGGATCTATGGGGACACCTCACTGCATGTCATCATCATCTTCCACAAATCTGGCAGCTATGAGGGCCTCCCCAGTGCACCTGCCTCATCTGGCCTGTACAAGAGCCTCATCCACGTCGTCGTCACCACCGAGGACCCCCTTACCCTCATCCCCATCAGCGTCCTCCTCATCGGAGGAGACATGCAGCTCCTCCATCTCCTCCTCAGCCAGCTCCTCACCCCGTTGCAGCGCCAGGTTGTAAAGGGCACAGCAGACGATGACGATGTGTGACACCTTCTGCGGACTGTATTGCAGGGCTCCACCAGACTAGTCCAGGCACCGGAACTGCATCTTCAGCATCCCGATGGTCTGTTCCACCAAGCTGTGAGCTGCAACATGAGCCTTATTATAGTGTTGCTCTGCTGCAGTCTGAGGCTACCGCATGGATATCATCAGCCACGACCTCTGCAGGAAACACTGCAGCCTCTGTGGACCCTGGAAGACTGCAGGAATCTGCGAGCGACTCAGGATGTAGGCGTCGTACACACGCCATGGAAACCATGCGCACACCTGCAGGATAGCTGCAAGTTCAGTGAGTGAAAGCCCTTGCTTGCGGTTGATGAAGTCACCGAGTGTAGCGATGGAGACCTGAGCACCATATGAGTGCAGTCAATCGCACCCTGCACCTGTGGGAATCCTGAGATCAGGGCAAACCCAATGGGCCTTGCATCCTGGCTGTCCCGGTCCCGGGAGAAATGCACAAAGTTGTGTACCATGGAGAAGATGGCATCCGTGACATCATGGATGCGTTTGTGGGTGGCGGATTGTGAAACCCCACAGAGGTCACCTGTGGAGCCCTGAAAGGGACCACTGGCATAGAAATTGAGCACCACGGTCACTTTCACAGCCACTGGCAGTGGATGCTCTCCATGTCCCCTTGGTGCCAAGTCCTGCAGTAAGTGGCAGATGTGAGCCACCAGGTCCCTAGACATGCGCAGTCATCGGCGATACTGGTTCTCAGTCATCTGCAGGAATGGTAGTCGGCGTCAATAGACCCTGGGTGTCACTAGGTGCCAACCAGCCATGGCTCGCTGTCGCTCCTGGGCAGCCTGTGCAGGAGTCCCTGCTGCCCCTTCTTCATGAAGTTGCTGCTCCTGCCTTTGCACGGCCAGGTGTCTCAGTCACTCTCTTCTCCATCTTCTACGGTCTCTGTAGGCCATCAGGCACACAGCTAAGTCACCAGGATCCATGATCCTGACGTGGTCCTCCTGCAGCATGAAAGAGAGAGAGATGTGGTTATCATGGCTGTGCTTAGCACCTTTCCTGGCCCTGTGTGACCGCCCCTTAATGCTTCCCAGAGAGTGTCGGTCACATCTCAGATGGCCAGAGATGAGTGCGCTGCATGGCTGCCCTGTCAACCTGCGACTTGGGGGTCACTGGCCCATACCAGGATACTGAGATTGTAAGGGGCTGTGAGCACCTCCAGCAGTGACTACTACATGGCCAGATTGTACAACGTGTGCAGCCCAACTGCCAAGGTGTGGAGTTGCAGGTAAGGTATGGAGCGCTTGGTGGCCCTTTGGTGCCTGTGTGTTGCTTGCATGGGTGGGCAGGCTTGGAGCCTGACCCCAATCATATCACTGTCGCTACACCTGATCTGCCTCAGTTGCTGAGGCATGGTCAGTTTATACAGGTTTCCCTCATGCATAGCCACTTTCCTTGCTTACCCTGCCCCCAACCTGGGTGTGGGATACAGCACCAGAGCAGCACTTGACATTCCCCCTCAGCACTTGCTTCTGAGGCTGGCCAGCACTTGCCCCTGGGGCACCCCCGCCCCTCAGCAGTCGCCTGCAGTGCCAGGCATCTGTTTCCCCTGCTCCCCGGTGCCCCTAAGGCCTGTAATCAATGGATGGGCTGATTCACCTCAGTTCCTCCAAAGTGAAGGCCACCAAGTTCACACCACCTGCGTGCTGTTGTGAAACACATCAGCGTGCTTTCCTGCCGACATGGACAGATGATACAGTGGGGTTCCAAGAGACTGACGGGATGGCCTATTAATTATATGCCATGCATTACAATTAGCTTCCCGCTGACCAACGGCGGGAAACGCGGCTTGCCAATGGTGGGCCGAGCGGAAGATTGCAACCTGATTTCATGCCATTGTGAAGTGGATCCCGCCATATTTTCCGTGCACGGCCCCTATCACTCCCGCCGCCAGCGGGCTCAGAAAATTCTGCCCATAATTACAATTCACCACTTTTGCACTCAATTCTCCTTGTAATAAATGCCAACATTCCATTTGCCTTCCTAATCACTTGCTGCACCTGCATACTAACTTTTTGTGATTCGTATATCAGAACACCCAGGACCCTCTGTACCGTAGAGTTATGCAGTCTCTCCCCATTTGAATAATGTACTGCTTTTTATATTCTTCCTTCCAAAGTGGACAAGTTCACATTGCTTAACAAAGAGCCATGGTCAGGGAGCACAGGGTGATGGGTAAATGGTACTTGATGCAAGCGAATACTCATTACTTCGGCAGCTGTCACAGTATCTTTCATGGAAGAAACTCAACATCTCTGGTACTTAATATAAAAAGAAAAGTCCGGTTGGTGTATCTGGATAGAGAAAGGCTATTGTTATGACAATGTGAGAAGGGGTAAAAATTGAGTCCCCTAATTTATCACTCAAGGTGTGACCATAACAGGTTTGTTTGTGTATTTAGGAGGATGTAAATTTTTTTTCCAATGTCTGTGTTTAACTATTTATATACTGATTGCAATAAAAGAAGCCCGACAGGCTTTCTTGTGGGTTTTTTAAACAAAAAGGGCTAGATTTTATTGAACTAAAAAACCTACAGAGGTAAAGATAGCAAAATTATTAAAAAGGTAAACCTGCACATCTCAAAATTTCATGACCCACATTCACACACACAGGAGCATGCAGAGTTTTAGAAGTTATACAGGAGGTAGTTATTTTCTTAGCCAAATTAGAAGTTAAGTACTGAAAGATAAATAGAGAGTTCATGGTTTATGAGATCTTTGCTGGACACTGCGGCCACGATTTTTCCAAATTCCTTTAAATTCCAGCAGCTGGGTTGAAGGCCATGTAACCACACTCGGCAAAGACAATTTCCTTTTCAGTCCAAAATCCATCTTTTCCAGAAATTAATGAGTTTTCTCCTGACGTTCCTTTTGATGGAAATTGATCATCTCTGTACTGGATTTTTAGATTGTAGGGACGGGGCTTTAAGTTAAGAGAGAGAGAAAGGATTTCTTTACCCCATTGGGAATTTCTCCAGGTGATTCTTGCTTCTGAGTTTAGTACCTGTATTAAAGAGATATCAAAATAGTTTCAAGTCATGTGACCTTCATTCCCCACAATGATTTCAGAAAGGGTTTTGTTTATCTGATGTCTGAATCTGGCCTTTGTTCATTGGTTTATAATGTCTCAGTCATTAGCTTCTGAAGGAGTCATTTATCCATTTTGATCATCCCTTTCCAGCTGGTTATTGCCCTAGCAGAATTTCAGCCTCTGCTGGAGAGGTAATCTTATGAAGATGCAAATGTGGTGTCCCATTCCTATCAATAG
The DNA here is from genome assembly GCF_964194155.1 of Cetorhinus maximus. Taxonomy (NCBI): domain Eukaryota; kingdom Metazoa; phylum Chordata; class Chondrichthyes; order Lamniformes; family Cetorhinidae; genus Cetorhinus; species Cetorhinus maximus. Next base: position 26,866,479 of record NC_135882.1, on the reverse strand, counting down.
TTATTTTTTCAAAGTGGATATTGACACCCTCAGGTGTGAAATTCCATGAGCAACATGTCAGGGTATGTCTGCAGTGCAATCCATATTGCAACTTTCCAGAAAAATTATCGACTTACAATACCAGGCACCAGATGACTTGTGGCAGCCATTTTTGGTCATTATCTTTTATTGTCTTTAAAAGGTCCCTTTTGAATAGTTCAGTAGATTTTTGGTTAGCTGGTGAAATTACAGGTTGATATCACTCAGTCACAATTCCTGTCATTGTGATACTAGCCATAAAACCTGGGATGTTGACATTAGTGTACTTAGCAGCACGAGAACAGGATTCATTCATCCATCAGCATCATCATTGAACAAATCAGAGGCATGTTGAAAGTGTGCTTCAGATATCTCAATTGATCTGCAGTATAGACCAGTGAGAATGCTGTGATGGGGCCTATATTTTTAAGATTAATTTATCAGCCTTTGAGGCAGACACTGCATCAAAACAGAAACTGAACAAAAATTAAACTGAGAGGGAAGCAGAAAAGGTAAACACAGAAATGAAACGGAACTTCCCAGTTTCTAAGGAAGCCAAAAACAAACTGAGGTTAGGAAATCAAAACCGAAACGTTGTTGAAAGATATAAAAGATCATACATCAGTCCAAGCAACAGTAGCCGATGTGGAGTCCACTGATGTAGTACAAGTTGGTTGAAGAAGACTGAAGAAGGCACCTCAGCTCCAGAAGCTGAAAATAAGTTGCTGGTTCTGTTACTGGAAGGTAGCATTGGTGGGTACACCCCATCCAGACCAATTTGAGCAGGTTCTGTAGCCCTGTGCCAATTGTGGTGAAGACCTTGCCCATGGACCTTGGCTTGGTTGTGTGCTGTGCTCAGCTGGGGATCAGACTAACTCCTAGAAGGATAGGAGCTGAAATTCCTCATGAGGAAGACAAAGTTTGAAGGACTTTATGACTCACAATGATCACTAAAATCTGAATGACTGCTGAGCCAATTTGTAAGATCTGTTTCAGTTGTATCTACCATTTAATTTGCAATTATAGTTCACATTTGCCCACAATTTGCCTGTTGATTCATATTTAATTCATGTTAATTTTAGGTGTTAGAGTACAGGATGGATAGTGCTTTGTTTTTTGCTTTGTTAACTCCTGTATAGTAAAGATTCTTCCTTTTTAAATTATGGAATCTTGTGACTTTATTCCCTTCATAAATAACAGGGATTTCAAATTTTGTCTACTTTTAAATAAAAGTTACTGACCTCTACTGACATCATAACAATGTCAAGGATCATGTTGGTTAGCTACATGCTACACAACATTACCTTGTAAAGTGGCCTCATTATGAAGTCTCCAGTGGAGAATGATCTCCATCGTGAGCAATAGAATCTGCATGAAGAACAGCAGCCTGAAGAAAATATAAAGGATGGCCTGTTGCTGACTGTATGCCCATGTGATAAAGGAGAATTTCCCTTTCATACCATAGCTAGCCACTGCATGAGCTGTCCTGTCTACCTCTTTCTCCTTTAGATCTCAAAAATTCCAGCATCTTTATACTTTTTTCTGTATGCATTGTTTCACACAGCTCCTACTCATGAGCCTGATCAAAGCCACTTACATATCTTGCCAGAAAAAAATCTGCACCCACAGCAACTTCAGTGCCACTATAGTTTTATTTATGACCCACATCATGTGTGTGTGCCCATTTCTTCTTACCACTCTGCCAGTAGTTCTTATCCTTGATGCCAACGTGTGATATTTGAACTGAAACCTAATCTAGTGTTTAGTCTAGGTATGAAATGTGGCAGTTATACTTGTGATGGCTGGTTATTGTGAGTCTCAAGAGAGCCTTTGGGACTGAGATGCCTTACATCCTGTGGTAGCCAAACCTCAGGGTAGAGCTGCTTGAGGTACAACCTCTTATACTATTGAATGTGCAATGTGGCCTTGCCTACATCTTGCCAAATGTGCATGCATTAGAGGCTGACAGGTGGGCATGAATATATTATTATTTTAAGAGACATCATAATGACCTATATTCCTTCCTGAGATGTTACTGGCACAGGGCATTGGCTCTGCATGCCCATTAATCAGCAGGAATGCACATCAATGAACTCCCTGGAATCAATGAAACCCTGGATATTTTTTGCCTATGACCACTAACCAAGAGTATTCAAACCAGAAAAGGCAGTTATCAGGTAGCTAAAGCATCCAAGACAGCAGGAAACAAATACTCTCTCTCTTGTGAGTGGTCTGCAGTGTTATTAAATGGTCCTCTGATGTTCCTGCGCATACTATGAGTGGACGCCATTGCACAAACTACCATTCCAGCACATTGATATGATCTTGATAACTCAAGGTTGGAGTCACTGGAGTTTTCCTACAAATCCATTGGGTTATTGAGTCCAGAGATTGAAGCTAACATATCCTCAGGATGAAACTGGATGAGCTGGTAGTTAAAAACAAGCAGGTTAGTTACCATACAGGTGCTCACCAATTCTAACCTGCAATGCTAACCTGCAGCATCATGGAAGAGTGCAACACAGGAAGCCATTCAGCCCATCAAGTCAGCAACAGGTCTTTTCAAGAGCAATCCAATTGGTTCCACTCACCCTCTCTTTCCCTACATCCCTTCAATTTTTCACTCGGCGTGCGGCCGCGCACCTGACAGGCTCAAGTGTGCGTGCGTCCCGACATCATTGCGCACTCTCGGGATATTTCGGTTGGTGGGCATGCACGAGAATCAGCAGCATGCCTGCCGACAATTAAGGGGCCTATTAAGGCCATTAATGTATTAATCAACTGTTATTTTTCACTATGTTACAGTTTGCGGGTGGGCAAATCGGCCAGGTGGCCTTTGTCTTTTTGAGGAAACCTCATCCAAGGGTGGGATGAGATTCCTGATACTAATTTTTTTTAAAAATAAAAATGTTTGCACAGAATTTTCATCTGGTATATGTGCCGGTGACTGATTCCAATGCAAGGACATTTTTTCCCAGTTTTTAAAATCTTTATTTTTGGCATTTAAATTCTTCAGCTCCCTGAGGCAGCTCTCTGCCTTCAGGGAGCTTTCATTCCGCGCTCCCCCACGCCCGTGCTGACTTCAGTGCTCGCCCCCTGCCTGTCCCCATCCCAGCAGCGCTGAGCCTTTCAGCGCACCTTTCACACTGGCTGGACGTTAATTGGCCTGCCAGTGTGAAATTGCGGCTTGGGGGTCCATTCCCAGGCCGCTCCTGGGCCCAACGATCGCGGGTGCCCGCCGAACTAAAAATCCTGCCCTATATTCATCACCCTATTAGGCAGTGTATTCCAAATCCTAAACATCAGTTGCATAACAAGATGTTTCTTCATGTTACCTCTGGTTCAATTGCCACTTACCTTAAATCTGTGTCCTATGTTTACTGACTCTTCTGTCACTAGTGTCACGGACAGAATTTATGTGTTGTTTTTTACTGCCCATGATCATTGTGTTGGTATATAAAAGGTGAGCATTTTCTTACCTTCAGAGTGAGAATATCAATTAAATAATTCCAGCAGCAAGCTTTTCCTGAGTTTAAAAATAATAACAGGTTATTTATTATCACACGCTTACGTTTAGGGCGTTGCTCAGATTGCGCACATCCGACGAGTAGAAGATGCTGGAGCCCTACAGCTACGGGACCCTGGAGGAACATGTGCATCACATGTTGGGTGGATCCTCATGGACATGGCTCTGCTGCAAAGCAGCTCTCGGAAGTTGGGAGTTTTCCACGCAGCAGCTTCGACTTTGCTGAGGCTCCGGACCTTCACGGACTTCGGCATGGGCTCACACCATCTTCCATGGTCTCTGTCGATGCTTCGGGCCTGCTTCAGAACTTCACGGATTTCGCCATGAGCTGGCATGGATGATTGCTGAAGGGGTGGAGGCAGAGGAAGGTCTAGGTGTCACTGGGAGAGGAAAGTACACTGTGGGGAGGTTGAAAGGGGGGGAACGAAGGTGTCAGGGAGGTGAGATTGGATGGGCAGAGACAAAGGTGTCGGGGAGGGTGAGGTTGGGAAGGGGGAAGGAGGGTGTCCAGAGGAAGGAGGGAGTACAGGGGTGAAAAGGGTGTAACGGGCAGAATGCTGCAAGTGGTGTAATAGGGAGAGGAATGTGTAAGTGAGGGAGTTCAGAGTGGGGAAGGTGTTGGGGCGGGGGGTGGGGAGTAAGGATGGAGGAAGGAATAAGGGGTGGATGGAACGTGCAAGGGAGGGGTCTGTGGAGTCAATGACTGCCTCCTGGGGGTGGGCATGTTAGAAGGGAATGGTAAGTGGGAGAGTGGGCAGAGGGTGCCAGTAGGGTGGGAGGGTGAGTGTGCGTCAGCACCAGTAGAAGAGGCTGCGAGGGTGGCTGGTGGGGACACAAAGGCAAACATGGACGCTGAGGGTGGGGAGGAGGAGTTGGTCAGGGAGGTCAATGTGGATGGGGGTGGGATTTTCACTAGAATAGGGACTGTGCACGTTCACCGGGACATCCTGGAATGACAAGAGTTCGGGCTCTAGGGTAAACGGTGGGGAGGTAGAAGGTGATGTGGCGGGTGGACTGTGATGGGGGAAAGGAAAGGATGGGGGAGCTAATCAAAAACTTAACGACCACCATGCTGTGCAAATTAGAAGTGAGCAAAGCCTCATGTTGGACAGGTACAGGTGCTGCATGGGAGTGTGGTCAGTGGGTGGACGGAGATGCAGGTCAGCTCAGATGGACGACTGAAAGAGAACTCCAGCAGGCAGCATTGAAAATACTTGGGACAATGAGATGAGTGTGATGGATGAAGGCTCACAATGCTTATGAGGGTGTTTGCACAAGACTCCGAAAGGCCCTGCCGCACACACACTTCTCCCCCCAGTGTCACTTGTGGTCTAGCTGCGTGCAGCTGAACTGCTAGTGCGGAGGATACAGGGGGAGGACTCGTGAAGCCTGTCAGTGAAGGTGAAAGACAACACTTCACGTTATTCAACAAAAGTGAATATATTTTCAGATCATTAAGTGGCAAAATGTGTTCACCCACACAACCACAGTGATCAGAATTTCTTAATATTTCGAGGCCTACCACTTCTTCCAGGCGCTGCCCTGACATCCATAGCAGGGGTGGAGACAGCCTGTGCAATGGTTAGCCTCATTGCCTCTGATGACTTTGATGTACGTCTTCTGGTGAGCTGAGGCCTTGAAGGCCCCGGCTTGCTTTGGCTGTCCTCCTGTAGCCCAGCTACTCCCTCTGCGATGACAGAGGATGAGGTTGAAGTGGATTCAGAGGGAGTGGACAGCCTCTGTGCTCCCTGAGTGGATGACCCAGAGGTATCCAGCTGCCGCTCTTCCTCTCTTCGGGTGCCCGAGGGCCCCAGTCTGATTCTTTGAGGGGAAGGAGCATCTGGAGGGATGTCGAGGTGCCCCATTTTCCCCTCGCGTTGCCACTGCAGGAACTCACCCATGGCTACCTTGATGTAGCACAGGTCTGCGTGCATCGCCACCTTCTGCTAGACCTGGGTCTCCAAGGTATCTGCCATTCTTCCCATGGAGACCTCCATACACACACATGTGGGCACCACTTCATCAGAGAGCAGGCGGATGCACTCCTCTGACTCGCGTGCCACTCTGTTGAGGGCTTCCAATGATGTTCCCCCGCCTTCTGCTGACTCTCCACAATGAGTTGGAAAGCCGAATCTAGAGGCTCGGAAATTAGAGATGCCTCTTCCCCAGCTGTCCTCCGAGTGCCGGGGAGCTCGGCTGAACATGCTTCCTGCTGCTGCGGACACGTGTCTGTGCGGTGACCACCAGAATGTGAACCTGAGCTTGCTCTAGATCTAGGTCCCACTGAGTTGTGTGTCTCTGCACTGGTGGAGGGTGTGGTTAAGTGCTGTGACAGGTCTTCCATGCTGCTTATTTCCAGCTCTTCAATGGAGGAGGTGTCCTCTTGGTTGGAGGTGAGGATGTGTTTGGAGCTGACTGACTGGCGGCTCAGGGTGTCGGTTGCTTGGCAGAGCTCCCTTTGAACCAACAAAGAGATGATTAATGCGTGGCTGCAGAGTCAAAAACAGGAGAGAGAACGCTCACAGTTGCATTGAGAGAGAGATGATGTGGTGCAAGATCCTCACATCGGTGTATGCCGTTGACCTCACCGTCGCTGCAGACACGGTCCATGTCCTCACCAGTCAGGGTGATGGTACGCCCCTCAAAGTGAGTGAGGGGCCTAATGTGGGCCACTCCACCCCCGGCCTGGGACCTCTTCCTGCTGTTGTGAGCCAGCTTCTCCTGCATGAAAACAGCTGGAGAGAGTGTGAAAAAAGCAAAAAAAACTGCGGATGCTGGAAATCCAAAACAAAAATAAAAATACCTGGAAAAACTCAGCAGGTCTGACAGCATCTGCGGAGAGGAGCACAGTTAACATTTTGAGTCCGTATGACTCTTCAACAGAGCTAAGGAAAAATAGAAAAGAGGTGAAAACCCTTAAACCAGCTTATATTTCACCTCTTTTCTACTTTTCCTTAGTTCTGTTGAAGAGTCATATGGACTCGAAACATTAACTGTGCTCCTCTCCGCAGATGCTGTCAGACCTGCTGAGTTTTTCCAGGTATTTTTATTTTTGTTTTGGAGAGAGTGTGAGCTGGACATGAGAGGCGTCCAGAGAGGCATCACTAAATTTGGGGGCCATCTGTCACCTGCAGCAGTCCTGATCTGTAGACATGGGGGGGAATTTTCTCCCCATCTGGGGGTGCTAAGCGGGAGCGGGCGCGAGCATGTGCACAGCCGATCAGCGTCCACGATCTGCTGCGCCCCGCCATTTTACGTGGGCAGGCCAGTTAAAGCCCTCCCAGCGTGACACGCACCAGAAGCACTGAGTGCTCCCTGTGCAGGTGGGGAGAGGAAGGAGAGTCAGGGCCTGCGCTCTTTCGCTCATGCACATGAAAGAGGGCAGAAATCTCCCCGAGGCATGGAGCAGCCTCAGGGAGATTACTTTGGATGTTAAAAAAAAAATAATCAGACATCTCCCCTCATGTGACAGTGTCATATGAGCTGGGACATATCAATGAATTTTCATAAACATTTTTCTTACATTTATAAACCCTTCATGAAACCTCATCCCGCCTGTGGATGAGGTTCCATGAAAAATGCGAAGGCCGCCTAGGATCTTCGCCTGCCCGCCAACCTTAAGGTTGGACGGGCAGCCCCGTTAATCATTTCAATTACTACTTAAACGGCCACGATAGGCCTTTGACAGTTCAGCAACTCCGGTGCGCGCCCACCAAACTGAAGATTGGAATGACGTGCGGTGATGTCGGGACGCTCGCCCAATGTTACTGCGCATCATTTTACGCGTTGGTGAGCAGGGCCCGCCCCTGCACGTCAACCAGAAGATTCAGGCCATGAAGTAGGCTGCACTCTGGTGTGCTTTTAATATGAGTCCAGAGCGAGAAAGCGCTAAGGTCACAGAGCGGCGAGCAAATCCAAGGCCGCCCACCAGCGATCTGGCCTGTTTTCGTGAATGCATTATTAATGATGTGGGATGCGCCAGGAAGGGAATGATACAGCGTGGAAATCTGCCATTACGCCCAGCGGGTAAAACATCTTTCACGTCACTACTGCACTTCGTGTAAAATCTGGGCCGATTCTGCCCTCGGTATCAGCCATGGCTCAATTGGTATTTATTATGGCTTTACCAGAGTAAAAGACACTTCACAGGATTGTTAGCAAACAAAATTTGATCCTGAGCCCACATAAGAGGATATCAGGATGGATGACCAAAAGCTTGGTCAAAGTGGTAGGTTTAAAGCAGCATCTTAAAGGAGGAAAGAGAAATGGAAAGATAGAGAGGTTTAGGAAGGCAATCCCAGGGCTAAGGGATTCAGCAGCTGAAGGCACAACTGCCAATGTTGGAGTGCTTAAAATCAGGGATGTGCAAGAGGCCAGAATTGGAGGAGCACAGATATTTCAGAGGGTTGTATGGCTGGAGGAGGCTACAGAGATAGCAGGGGCAAGGCCATGGTGAGATTTGGAAAGATGAAAATAAAAGACTTTATATTTATTATATTCCCGACTGTTTTTCTTTGTAATTTAAGAGTATTTATTAAAAATGTTGAAGGCTGGAATATACATGCCTGACCTGTTTTCAGTCATAATTAACTTGGAGCACAAGTTCATTAATTTTCCAAATGGATCAACAAAAAGAAATAAATTATATTTTGCTACACCTTTCTAATTCCTTGTGTCATGGTGTCAAAGCTCCAATCTTGATATCTATGCCAGGTAAATCGGCCCTAAATGCAATAAATAACAATAATTATCATGACATCTAAATGACTGAATTGCTACCTTGATTTGGTGATCCCCTGAGCCAAAACAGGCCTCAGCCTGGCAACGTTGGGTTTGCAGCAAATTGGCAGCTGATTTTCCATGAAGGTTCACAGCATGCCAAACACAGAATTTGGCAATTCATTTCCCAGTCTCACTATCGCTTTTACTTGGTTTGAAATTAAAAATCTTGGAAATATTTTCCGTGTCAATGGCACGGCTGGTGTGGACCAATTTCACTCTCAAAGGATTTATGAGTCAAATACAATGCAAATCAGTACAAATATTCTTATTGCAGTGGAATATTTCACCCAATTTCATCAGGTAATGTGTTTTGTGTTTCAAAACAAACTTCAGAAGAGCATTAACTGTTGCACATGTGCCCCTGAAAAGCAATTCTAGGTATCAGCCATCGCTCAGTTAGTAGCACTCTCCCCTCAGTGTCAGAACGTTGTGGGTTTTAAGCTGGTGCACAGATGCACTACTGAGGGAATGTTCTGCTGTTGGTGATGCCATCTATTGGATGTGATATTAAACTGAGATTCCTTCTGCCCCCTCAGATGGATGCAAACAATCACAAGGTACTTCATGAATAAAAGCAGGGGAGTTATCCTCATATCCTGATCAATATTTTTCCCCTTAACCATCATCACCATATCAGATTATTATCACATTAGCGCTTGTATTGTATACAAAGTGGCTGCCAGTTTCCCTTCATTACAACAGTGAAAGTTCTTTATTGGCTGTAAAGTGCTTTGGTGTGTCTTGAAGTTATGACATGTGCCATATCACTGAAGGTCTTCTCTTTTTGTCCTAGCTTTAAGTAAGACTACCAACGTGTGGTGCTGTGGACTCTAAACTACTTGGAACTGATTTTACTGTGCCGAAGATGGTATAATTCTTCTTCCTCCTCCGGTAGCATTCTCAATTATTCAGGAGTCACCGAACCATGATTTATGCTGTTATTTTATTACAAGGCAGAGCAAGGAAGTTGGCCCCAAATCTAACTCAGCCAGAATGGGGATCGAACCCTGAGCTGTCAATGTTATCTGAAGCACATGTTACTTGCCTCGCCAACTTAGCTAACTGCACCCACACCCCCTGCCATGTTTATTAAATCAAATCAATTAGAAAAAGTACTTCCTCCTTGAACCTTGAGAATGATTAATCCACCTTCCCATTTATTTTAAAGCATTAGAATATTTTAGATGAAATCCATTGATTAAATAGGATTGCAATGTAGATGCATTAACTCAACAGCGTTTTTATCAAGCAATCTGATTAAAGACGAGAATGATTGTTTTCAGGGCAAACCATTAAATGCGGCAGCCATTTTAAAAAAAAGAAGACCCCACAATCATCAAAACGCAGGGAGGAGTTTCGCAATGACCACCCCTGTTTGCACTCCTACAATAAAAGTGGGATAAGGGAAAGAAAGGGGTGCAGGGTAAGACCACGATAAAAATAAGAGTTATGGTTACACGTGAGTCCAGAGCTCAGAATCAAAAGTCCAGTGGTATATTCCGTCAGAGAGTAGCAGGCTTAAACTGTTTCAAGGTGATCCATCTTCCCAGAAATGATGACTTCTCCATTGAAAAAAGGCACGGAGATGAATGAGCCTTAAAGGCAGAGATACAGGAGTTCCAATGTTCGAGTAGTTCACAGTGAAGATGAGGGACAGGCATTTCACCAGGATAGAGCTCTTTCTGCTGCTACCTGTTAGATGGCAAAATGGCAGACTGCCTGGGTTCAGCTCCACACAGCAATATTATAAGTTCTAGCTGCTTGGGGGAGGTCATGTGACATATCTCCCACTTCTTCTCCTGGTTGTTGGACAAAGGATGTATTTTCCCAAGTCTGGAACCTTGAGGTATTCTATAATTTTATAGAGTAACCAGGTTGACGTAGATATACATTTTCCTTCCTATCTTCTGGTTAGGCTTCCTTTTGGCCTTGCAGACATGCAGTCTCCATTGGTCAGCTCTGCCTTAGAAATACTACGGGGTTGGTGCATTTCTTTGGAATTTGATTTTCTGCAGTCACGGGGAATTAGCACCTCTTTAAAGATAGCAAAGTCCCTGCTGGTTTCTGATGGTTAGAAATTCCTTTGGTATGAGTCATGACTAGTCAGGGAAAATTATTGGTCCATTTAAAAAAATAATAATAATTTTATAGAGTAACCAGGTTGACGTAGATATACATTTTCCTTCCCATCTTCTGGTCAGAACACAACCATATAGGCATTGTTTTGTGGGTTATCTTGTGGCCTAATCTACACTAGGAAGGTTTTCCTCTACTTATGAATAACATTGGTCTGACTCTAGTAGGTTTCTTCAAAACTATTTTATTGATGCTACGTACATGATATAAGTAAGTAAGTACATCTCTCTTGTATGCAGACTATTCCATCATCTCTGTCACTGTTACATCAGGTTACACATCATTATCTAATTAGCATAACTATTAACCCATTATGCCACATCTCCCCCCCCAACTATAATGAGGACTTTTTTAAAAACAATGTTAAACTATTTGCATTACTTTTTAAAACTTCTGTAACCTCCTTTACTGTTACAGATTCATTCCAACTCCTACCCTCCCCCCAAGTTACTGTTGTAAAGGATTCAATCTCCCACAGTGTTCTCAGCTCTCTGGGAGGACATTGCGGATACATACAGGCCCTCGTATTTTTCCTGGAAAACAATGACCTGGGTGGAGTGGGACAGCAGTTTTCCAGGACTACTAGTAACTGGGTTGTGATCTCCATGACAGCTCAACTGTAAGGATCATGAAACCTTTTTGAAGAAAGACTGATTCAAGAAAGAAGGCTGAAGGACATAGACAATTGCACTCTCTTGAACAGGAAGAGTACAAACTAACATTTGCTCAGGAATCTCTGCTCCCTCTTCACACACTGGAGAAAAGCGTGAGAAGGTGAAGTATCTTCAACCCCAATGAAGGATTGCATAGCTATGTCATTCCCTGCTGTATTGAGGATCAGAAAGATAATCAACATCTAAGATTTGAACAAATCTGGATGATTAGAAGTAGAACGACAAAATTTCTGTAGTCATTGCAGGAAATGAAGAAAACATGACCTCCGAGAAACAGCTTGGAAGCTGCTTTTACTTTTTGTAAGTGGTGGTAAATTTGCCACACTTGTTTCGGTGTGAGTCTGCTCTGCAATGTGAAGACTGTGTCAGCATAAGGAGATAACACAACACCATCGTCAGCAATTGAATGAGCCTCCAAAATTAAATATAGAGGCAATTCGTATACAGGAGTCTTCAGCCGTAGGAACTCTGGAGTTTTTGCCTTTGCTTCTGTGCTGAAGGATAATTTTAACGGAAGGAAGATTTCCTGTTGAGATTGAGGTATAGGCATCAACTTACTTTCACCCAAACTGCTAAGCTCTACCTTCGCTCTGGCTTGAAGTCAAGCATTTTGTTCTCCCTGGACAAATCTCTATGGTCAGCCCGCATCTTATTGGCGGGTTCAATGGAACAAAAATGCACATTCTGCTCTTTCACAGCAAACACAGATGACTCCTCAAAAAAAAAACAACAGAGACTTCATATGCTTTGGCAGTAGATTTAAATAATGTACCAATTTCTAGAAGCACATCCTTCAAAGGATCACTCATTGCTACAATGACTTATTTCTCATAACATTCTTCACGAAAGAGCCAACCTAAGTCTTGAAGGTCCTTTTGCAAATGGTCACCATCTGCTGCAGTGCCTTCTGTTTCCGTACCTTCCAGCCTATCTTCAAAAAGAACTGAGAGGTCCACAATCTCAATCCCCTCCCGGGGTCGAGTGGATAGTGTTTCTGTGATGAAGAATGATTCACCGCTCAGTGAATGAACCTCACCAGCGGCTGTTGAATAGAAAGTCATCTGTGCTGCACCCAACCTTGGAAATTCTGCCATGAAAGGTATCCAGCTGTCCCTCTGTAGATCTTTATCTTCTGTTTCCAGAATGCCCAGTTGTACACGTACATTTCCATTCAGTAAAGATATGCTTCGATTGTAAATGACATAGAGGGTCTGAGCAATCTGTCGCCCATTGTGACAAAGGATGTTGGTTACTTGACCTTTTATTGGAAGATTTATTCCACCTGGACAGTGCAATGTAATGTTTAATGGCAGGATGCGTACTGTTTTGAGCCGTTCTAAATGATTAGTTAATATTACAACACCAACTCCCATGTCAATTTTGTAGTCAGTTTTAAAGCTTTTAACTCCCACAGTGAATGACCAAAAATTTGTAGTCCTTTACTTCTCCTAGGAACTCTATAATCTCATTTATTTCCTTATTCCCAATTTCTTGAATTGTCTGCATTTCAAAGACATTCTCTTACCTTGTTCTTTTAATGATTTTTTATATCTACAGAACTGCTTGAAGTGTCCTGTCTTTCCATATAGGAAACACTCTGTGCCCCCTGCTGGGCAATCTTGCCTCTGGTGCTGCTTTTTAGTGCTGCAGCATAAGCAGCTCAAGATGGCTGATGTAGAGTTTCCCGTCCTTTCTCCGCTTTGGCGGGCTTTTGAGTGGGCGTGGCTGCAGCCTTTGGGCCTACTCAACTAATAGACTTGTCCGAAGCCTCAGTATTTCCATTAACTATTTCGCTACCTAAGTTCGGCCTGCCTAGCATATGAAATTGTTCGATCGAGGGCTTTGTTGCTTTTTATCCGTAAAAAAATCTGACAGCTTTTCGTCACGGACTCAGACAACAACGGATTGTGAATAAGTTCCTCTTTTAATGCACCATACTCACAACAACTTGCCACCTATAAGGCTCTGTCAGAAAAAATTGGATGGAATCCCCTGGCCTTTGGGATCTCTGATTGAATCGCACTCACTTAATTACGAGGTTCTGTTATGAGCTGAAATTTGCACCGAACGCTTTTAGGGTAGTTTCAAAGTCTGCAGAGGTCTCTTCTATCATTGGCAACAGGCCCCACTGCATAGAGGAATGAACTGACCTGGTACTTCTGCTCTTTGGCATGCAAACCTGACACTGCTCGATACCTCAGGAAGTGTTTTTTCCACAACTCCCAACACTGGCCTCTCTGTGCACATTTGGGGTTTTTGAACAGCTGCAGAAAGGGCAGTGACTGCTTGACTGTTGCTGATATTACTATTTATTCACAGTGTGCCTCTCCCCAAGGTAAGTCTGCTGATTTTTCCTTTGAAGAATTCTTCTTCCAATTTCCCCCTGTGGGTGTTCTGTCGCTGACACCAAATCATTGTTAAATTGGTGTCACCACTGCTACCATGTTTTGCAGGTTATCTCGTGGCCTAATCTATACTGGGAAGGTTTTCCTCTACTCATGAGTGACTTAAGTCTGACTCAGTTAGGTTTCTGCTTTATTTACACTATTTGCATGATAAGATACTAGGTAAGTACATCTCTCTTATGTGCAGACTATTCCATTTTCTCTGCTGAGTCTCTAGCACATGCCTGTTGATGTCAGCGTTACATCAGAATACCATCTCATTACCATAACTATTAACCCATTATGCTGCAGGTATCAAGGCACCCAGCGACCAGTCAATGACACTCATTAACACGAGGGGCTTCCACTTCTTCAACGTTCAGCTAGTCTGTGACCACAACAAGATCTTCCTCCTTGTGTGTGCTCACTTCCCTGGCAGAGGCCAAGACTCCTTAACCCTCCAGAATTCCAGGCTGCCTCAAATCTCCACTCCAATCCACAAAGGATGAATCCTAGTGGACAAGGGGAATGCCTTGAAGAGATGACTACTCACCCCTTGGAAGTGTTACAATTAATGCCACCTTCTCAGTACGATAACCATTGAACCAACCATCGGGCTTTTGAAAATGTGATTTCAGTGTCTAAATTATATGGTGGTGTCCTCCAACACCATCCTGCAAGGGTCTCGATCATTATTGCGGTCTGCTGTGCTCTCCATAACATAGCCCTCCAAAGAGGTGTGGACCTTGGGGAGGATGATGAGGCCCCCGAAGGAGACAGCTCACTGAGGGGGATGTGGGGTGGGGAGGTTGGGGGGAGACCATGGGGGTAGAGAGGAGCAGAACCAGAAGGTGAGAGAGGAGGAGGAAATAGGTGGGGATACATGATGCTGAGCAGAGAGGTGCCACTGCTGCATGACAAGCTAGCTTCCCCTTGCCACCCTCCAGGAAGAGGACTTCCTCTCCCTCACGGTATCTAGTATTATATCCAGGTTGGCTTTGTGAAGCAAGAGTCTGCCCTGCTGCAGGTTTCAGGCCACCTGCTCCCGATGACACCCCGCTTCCCTCTTTTACAGTGCAAGTGATACAAAATGCAGACCTCTCCTTCAGAACAACCAGCAGCCTCAGTGATGACCGCCGTGTGAGTCTAAATGAGTCGCACACTTCATCTGACACATCTCCATTCCCAGGAAACCCGTCCCCATATCAATTAAGGAATTCCCCACTCTCAAATGTTAACTTTAATCAGTTTCCCACCAGAGGTGGATTTCTGACACATGAACAGACCTGATTGCTGCTGGTGAAAATTCAGCCCACAAAATATTGTGAAACATTACAGGTCAGTTAGTATCATTAAAACAAAATGGTAGGCTAATATTTCAATAATTATAGAAGACTTCATCAAAACTGGGAAAAGGGTTCATCTAACGTGGTTTTTAGAATTTAGAATCACATTGCATTTTTTTTGTGGTTCACTTGCATTGTGAAGTGAGACATACCGTGAGCGCAAAGACTTAGAAAGATTTGTACCATCGGTATATCAGTAGCAGACAGAAATTGTTACTGCATTAGCCTTTTTATTACTCACTTCTACTCGTATTGCTTTTGCCATATCTCGTTTTGCTATATCCAACCTTTCCACAATTATTATAAACCCTGTTTACCAATAATCAAAGAATCATGGAATGGTTACAGCACAGAAGGAAACTCATCGAGTCTGTGCCAGTTTGCTGCAACAGCAATTTACACACCCCCACCCTTTCTCCATAGCGCTGCAACTTTATTTTTCCCGTTCAGATACTTAATAAATTCCTTTTTGAAAGTCACAGTTTAATCTGCCTCAGCCACCTTCTCAGGCAGTGTATTCCATATACTAACTACTTGCTGTGTATAAATGTTTTTCCTCATGTTGTCTTTAGTTCATTTGCCAATCACCTCAAATTGGTGTCCTCTGGTTCCCAACCAGTTTTTCTCTACTGTCTCTAAGCCCCTCATGATTTTCAACATAACTATCAAATTTCCTCTCAACTTTTCAGCCCTAAGGAGAAAGCCCCAGCTTCACTAATCTATCCGCATAACTGAAGTCACTCATCCCTGGAACCATTTGTGTAAATCTATTTTGTGCCTTCTTTAAAGCTTTCAAATGTTACCTAAAGTGTGGTGCCCAGGATTGGACACAATTTTCCAGTTGAGCCAAACCAGTGTTTTATAAAAGTTCTTCATAATTTGCTGCATTAATTTCATCCGCACATTCCAACAGCTTATCTATGACCTCTTGAAGTCTATAACTATCCTCTTCATGATTCACAATATTTCCAAATGTTGTGTCATCTGCAAATTTTGAAATTGTGCCCTGTACTACCAAGTGTAAGTCATTAATATATGTCAGGAAAAACAGTGATCCTAGTACTGATCCCTGGGCAACCCTGCTGGATGCATTCTTCTGAAAAACAACTGTTCATGACTATACTTTGTTTTCTGTCACTCAGCCAACTTCATATCCATGCTGTCACTAGCCCTTTTGGCTTCAACTTTACATCAATCACATTACCCTCATCAATTCTCCCTGGTACTTCATCAAAAAACTCAATCAAACATGGTTGGACACGTTTTGTCTTTAACAAGTCCATGCTGGCTACCCTTAATCTACACTTGCCCAAGTGAATGTTAATTTTGTCCCAAATTATCATTTCTAATTTTTTTTCAAGTTTAAACTGACTAGTTTGTAGTTGCTGGTGTACCCTTACAGCTTTTTTTCAGTAATTCTCTAGTCCTTTGGCACCACCCCTGTATCTAAGGAATATTAGAAGATTATGACCAACGTGGATACAAAATTGGCTGAGGGATAGGAAACAGAGAGTAATGATTAATGGGTATTTTTCGGGCAGGAAGAAGGGTTGTAGTGGAGTTTCCCAGGGGTCGGTATTGGGACCCTTGCTTTTCCTGATGTATATAAATGATCTAGATCTTTGTGTGCAGGGGGAAATTTCAAAGTTTGCAGATGATATGAAGCTTGGAAGTGTTGTAAACTGCGAGGAGGACGGTGTGGAACTTCAAGAGGACATAGACAAGTTGGTGGAGTGGGCAGATAGGTGGCAGATGGTGTTTAATGTGGAGAAGTGTGAGGTGAAGTGCTTTGGTACAAAGAACATGTATAAAATAAAGGATAAAAGCAAAATATTGTGGATGCTGGAAATCTGAAACAAAAACAGAAAATGCTGGGAAAACTCAGCAGGTCTAGCAGCATTTGTCGAGAGAGAAACACATTTAACCTTTCGAGCCGACGCGTGCAATGACGCGGAATGACTTGGGAGGAACTTCCGACGTCACCCCGCCCCATTTCAATTTTCAGGTAGGCGGGGGCTCAGCAGAATCAGCTGTGCGCCCACTGACCTGTCAATGGCCAATGCTCTGGCGGGCATTAGAAAAAGCATGAAACGTCATCCACAGGCGGGATGAGGTTTCATGTAGGTTTTTAAAAATGTAAATAAAGTGTATTTAAAAGTGATGGACATGTCCCAACTCATGTGACAGTGTCACATGAGGGGACATGTCAGGGGACTTTTTTTCTATTTTTCAGATTTTTTATTGTAAAGCTGATCCCCCTGAGGCAGCACTTAGCCTCAGGGAGATGAGTGCGCTGTTTCGTGCGCATGCGCAAAAGGGTGCACTCTCGGCTCAGGGAACCCCTCCACCTCCCCCCTCGCCCGCACAGGGAGTGCATAGCGCTTCTTTGCGGATGTCATGCTAGGCGGACCTTAATTGGCCCGCCCTTGAAAAATGGTGGCTCGCCCCCAATCAGGGGCGCCGGTTGGAGGCGCGCCTGCTGTTAAACTTCCCCCCCCGACAGGGGGAAAATTCTGCCCCATATGATCCTACTTCAGAGCTCTGAAGGTTCTGTATTATAATACTTGCCCAATCTGCTCATACATCTGAACTGCTGTTTCAAGATATCTATATTATTGGCCTGGGATTTGTAGGCAGCAGTGAAGCAAGGGTGCTTGCTGCTGACCTCAAAGAAAGCTGCCCACAAACATTTGATGATCTCTGTGGCATGGTTTTCCCCTTTCCCAACTGCAGTTTAAATCTGGGGCCAAGTCAAGGGGATGTCTTGGCATGCAGCAGTAGTGATGTCAACAAGCAAGTAAGCAGCTAATCAACATTAAATTATTCACACACAGCAAAACTAGAAATTAAAAACGCCTTATAGCTGTCATTCTTAACTTAAACTTTCAGACAGCAAAATAAATGATTCAATAAAGATAAACAAACTTCCAAATAAAAGAAAATATATGCTGTTTAAAAAAAGATGGAATTATCATTTTGAAGAAATTTGAACTTCTGCAAATATAAAGTTAGCTTTTTAGGCCAGTATGGCTGCTTAGCATTAGTTGTGAAATTAGTACGGCGTTAAAACCCAGCTACAGTTCATTCACTAAAGAATAACAGTTTCGAGGGTTTTTTACAGTGAGACTAACAGTCTAAGAGTCAAAGTCATTGTCAATCCAATTCATTCCATTAATTACAGTCTCGGGTTCCTTAATGGTGCAACATCCTGACAAGTGTAGAATCACTGAAGGCAACTTCTGATTTCCACATCATTCTGTGCATGTGCGCTGGTCAGTTCCAGTGGAGTAATGACGTTGAATGCTGACAGTTTCACATCATTACTACCGCAAATTTAAGGCCATTTAATTCACTAATGGTCCTGCTGCCTGCACAGTCTTGCGTTTTGTTGTTAATTACAGTTTAAGGGGTGACAGGAGCTGGAGTTGAAGAGCATATGCCAGACTTCGCCCTCTGTTAAAACTGTTCACTATTCCAGGATCAGCCTGGAATACAAAGATAAATCCCAGCTTCTTTTCTCCACTGCAAACCATTTTCTTAAACATCTTTCCCTTGTGTCCACCACCTTCCCCTCCAGCAATAAGTGCAAGGAGCTCACAAACTTCTTTGTCACTAAGATCAAGGCCATCAGATCAGCCATCTCTGCCATGTCCCCCCTTTCTGCTAGTCCAACGGGTCAAACCTCCTCTAAAGATCCTCCCCCTGCTCTAGCCCTGAACTCTTAACGTCCTCTAGTTTCTCTCCTATCTCCCCTCATGCCCTCTCTGACCTCATGTTGTTCATGAGACCACCTCCTGCTCCCTTGACCCTATTCCCACTAAATGCTGACAGCCCAACTTCTCCTCCTTTCCTCCATGTTAGCCAATATGACTAAACTTTGTCACTTCAGGTGTTGTCCTTATCTCCTTTAAATCCACCATCACCACCTCTCCCCTCAAAAAAATGACCCTTGACCCACCATCCTTGCGAACTATCGGCGCATCCCCAACCTCCCTTTCCTTTCCAAGGTGCTTGAACTCCCAAATCCATGCCTATCTTTTCCAGAACTCCATGTTAAATTCCTCCAATCAGTTTTCTGCCCCTGCCACAGTCTGAAAAATGGCTCTTATCAAAGTCACAAATAGCATCCTATGTGACTGTGTGACAAAAGTAAACTATCCCTTCACACCCTTCTCAACCTGTATGCAGACTTTGACATGGTTGACCACACCCATCCTCCTCCAATGCCTCTTCACTGTTGTCCAGCTGGGTGGAACTTTCCTCACCTTGTTTCATCCTTATCTATGTAACCGTAGCCAGAATATTACCCGCAATGGCTTTTCTTCCTACTCCCACACTGTTACCCCTGGAGCCCCCAAGGATCTATCATTGGCTCTCTCCCATTTCTCATCCTCATGTTGCCCCTTGGTGACATCATCTAAAAGCACAGCATTAGTTTGCACATTCTTTATTTATTTGTCCATGTGATGTAGGTGTCACTGGACAGGCCAGTATTTACTTCCCAGCCCTAACTGCCCTTGAGAAGTGGTGGTGAGCCACCTTCTTGAACCGATGCAGCCCATGTGGTGTAGGAGCACCCGCAGTGCTGTTAGTGGGGCATGCGGATGTGGGTAATTAACAACTAATGCAATGTGAACTGCCATGTACTCACTTTTCCATCCTTTTCCTTAATGGCCAACAACAGAGAAACACTGGAATCCATACTGGGAGAGCCATTAAAAAAAATGATCACTAGCAATTGAAAATGTGGCAACTAAAACTCAGCAATATCCTCCAAAAATAAATAGACAAAAGAATAAAAGCATTGCCATTAATCCAAAGGTAAATGACACTTTCAGATAAAGTGGATGTTCTTTCTTAATATGCCCACTTCCTGTTAGCTTTGAATACTCGATTGATTTTTTTAGGACCTCAGCCAGTATGGGCCGCAGCCCCATTGGCTGCTATTTAATGGGCTGCCATTGACAAGATTTGGCCCCAGGTCCCACTGACCACCTATGTGGGTTCAACCCAACGGTTTTGGCCCCTGCAGAGAAACCTCTGCTACCTCTATAAAATCCAGCCCCTGGATTGATTAGCATATTGAATGCTACAGGTTAAAACAATTCTATTCATATTAAACTGATTAGGAAGGTTGTTGTGCCAGGATCCTGATGAATACTGGTCATCCTTGGTACAACCTGGAACTCCTTATTCTATATGTTCTATTCCAAATGACTTACCCAAGATGAATTTGGTGATGATGTTGAAAACTGGATCCAATAGTGCAACCCTCATTATAACTATGATAAAAGGTTTTTATTAGTTCCATCATATATTTTGTATACAAAAAGCTGGTATGTTGGAACTAAGCAGAACAGGTCTTTCAAACAGTCAGCACAGGCACAATGGCCCTACTTCTGTGCTTTAATTTCTATGATTCAATGGTTGTATATTCTTTATTATTTTTCCTCATATTTTTGCCTCACCGAAATAAATCATTCATCTCAGCATTTTTTCACCAAGGCTGGAAAGTAAAGGAATTAAATTTCCACAGGGGTTCTCTCAATGGTCCTCCGTAATTTTGATTGTCAATTCATAGAAATTCCAGATAATTTCCAGAGGTTCTGTGGATCTTCCACTGAAGTTATGGCAAATGATCAGGAGAACTGTTGTGGAACTCAATTCAAAAGTTGAATAAAATGAGCAAAAAGGATAGATTTATGAGGTCTTTTTCTGACTTTACGCTACCAGTGGGGAGGCTCAGTCACCAGAAATGTAAAATCTGAAATTCGCTGACATGTGTGCACCATTTTCCAATGTGGATGACTAATAATTATGGTTTTATTTAATGTGCCTTAAAGAATAATACTTGTTAAGGACGATCACATGATCTGTAGTAACCAATAGGAGAGTAGCGCGGGCTACCTCAGCAGTCAGTGTAGAGATAGAGTTGGAGTTGAAAGCACACGTGTAGTTGCTGCTGAGTATATTGTAAATAAACTTAATGTTTCCACCTAAGAGGTGTCTGCAGAGCAACTCTATCATTAATAGCACAACTCGGCCACCCTACAACAATGACACTCCCTGCAGGCAACATGAAACTGGGGAATGATCTTTTGATTTTTCACTTTCATTTCTACATTTGTTGTGTGGCACTTCCAAAGCCTTTATAAGAAAGTGAACCAAAAATTTGACTTGAAAGTGTTAATTTTGTCACAACTTTTATCGCTGCATACTTTCATGTTCCATGATCTAAAATTTGATCTTCACGCAAAATACTTGTGAGGCTAAAGGTCACTATGTGCAATAGTAGCGGATAGAGGTGAGAACTTTCATATGATATCACTTTCTCTGGCATTTTAACAGAGAATAAAAGCCAGATTTTAGCATTGTAAGTAAATGGATTTTGAATGGGGTAAGATTGGACCCTAATACTTCAATTAGGTAAACAGTTTAACATATCTCTTGGAATAGCAGACAAAGGATTTCTTAAGATTCATAGAGTAATGTGGTGTACAGCAATTTCTATGTTGTGTTCTATTGAAGGGATACAAAAAGAATAGAAACAAAGAACTTGAATGCCTGTAGTACAAAAATATATTTTGCCACTGAGATTATTGCCTTGTGTTTCAGAGATGCTTGTTCTAATTTGTTTAACAAATGTGCTGCTGTTAACTCATAACAGGAATTCTCTGTTGTGCTCCTAAAGTCAATTATGCCAGATTTTAAAAAAATAAATGATACATTATAGACTATCTGGAGCAACTTTAGGAAACTTGACAAATCTGTACTTTGTAAATTTCATGATGTTTTTATAGAAGAGTTGAGATTTAATTGTTTCTTCACTATTCTTTTCAACTTAAATGGAGACAGACAGTATTATACTTCTTCTTTAATGAGTGTCAGCTGTGTCTCAAAGGGGCATAAAGAAGAAAAGCCCATTTTCATTATTTAGCATGAAATTCTCAACAAATTTGTCAAGTCGTTTAAGTCTAGACCTCTCCCCATGACGAACCACGGGTAGCCCATTCTTAATGAACTCAAAAGTACTTTGTTATGAAAGGTTATTTTTGAATGTTTTATGTGTTCTCAGGTAGTGGGCAATGCTGGTGAGGCAGCATTTATTTCTCATCCATAATTGCCATGAGCAGATGGTGGCAGGTGTTCTCCTTGAACCACAGCAGTTCTTGCGGCGGTAGTGCTCTCACAATGGTATCAGGAATGAAACTCTGGGATATTGATCAAATGATAAGGTAGGCATGGTGATTTATTATAAATGGAGGATGATGTGTGACTGGAAGGAGAATTGAAATTGATGGTATTCCCATGATGTTGCTGCTCTTGTCCTTCTAGATTGGAAGGAAAATAAGTTGCAATTGAAGTAATTTATAGCTACAGAGAATCATATAGCTCATAAACATTGTAGTCACTGCATCAGGGATAGAAAGGGACTCTAATCAAGGAACCTACCCAATCCTTGATCATGCTGACATTCTCAATCTAGTGTAAATATTTCGCCACATACCTGACTTAATTCTTTTAGATAGTGGAAAGGCTTTGAGGGGCCAAGAAGTGACCTGTTTGGCATGGAGCACAGGCCTCTGTCCTGCTCTTGGAGACGCAGTGGTGATATGACTGGTCCAGCTTCTAGTCAATTGTTTGCCAAGATGTTGATGACTAGAGACTTCGGGATGTTGGCACTGTTAAAAGTTGGAGGTCATGGCTAGGCTTTCTCTTGTTCAAGCTGATCGTGACCTAGTGTTTATATGGCAGAAATGTTAACTAACACTTGTCAGTCCAGCCCTAGATGTTGTTTATGACCTGCTGTCAGCTGGCATGGGCTGCTTCATTATCGGAGGAGCTGTGAATGAAGGTGAACCCTGTGAAATCGTCAATGAGAGGACCCATTCCTGACCTTATGACAGAGTGAAGTTTATTGATGAAGCAGCTGAAGGTGGTTGGCTGAAGAAACTTATCTGAGGAACTCTTGCAGCTGAGTTTGTGATGCGTGACCTCCAACACAGAATCATCTTCCATTGTGCCAGGAATGACTCGAGTCACTGAACTGTTTTGCCCTTGATCCCAATTGATTTCAGTTTTGGTTATGAGTTTTGCTTGGGTCATAGAATCCTACCATTTTCAGCACAGGTAGAGCTGTTTAATTAGGCCCCAAAATGTTGATACCTACAATCTGATATTAAAAGTGGTACATGGAAGGAATTGCCAATATACATAGACAGTGATCTGATTGGAAATTTTTGGATCATCTGATTTGCATACAGTTGGGTGAGAAAAAGTTATAAATCCCAACAGGTTTAAGCTTGAAACACTTTAGGTGGCACTGAAGACTCAAGGAGAGGGGGTTGGGATTCAGAGAAATGTGGACTGTGTTATCATTTAAAAGCATTCTGCACTTAAAGCTAAATATCAGTATCCAGGAAATGGAGGTGGCAGCAACAAATAGGAGGGTTAAAGGAACATCCAGCTTTAGCGAGAGTGAGTTGGATAAGGTGAGGAGCCGATGTATGTTTTAGCATGAGAGACAAAAAGCCTGCCATCTATGATGTAAGAGCTATTTAGAAGGAAGTGGAAAATAAAATGGCAGTGGTAATAAGTAAATCATCTCCAACCACCAAGATACTGGCCAGGATTTTACGGCCCCACAGGGTATGTCTCCCCCCACCACCACCCCCACCCCCACCCACCCCCAAGGCAGACGTGTCGAGCCATTTAAATCTCCATTCAATTCAGCAGGACCGTAATATCCCGCCGGGCTGGAGGGGCTGTAAAATCCTGACCCCTATCTGTAAAAGTTTGGATGATCTGACAATGTGCCACACAGGTAAATGCTATGGCAGCTTGGTGTCGTGTTGTTATTACCATAGAACTACAAAGATAATTGTGCGTTGTGTGCTTCAAGTGACCCAGCACCACTCTATGAGGTTCCATAGTGAGCAAGAAATCAACAGCTGGAGTTATTCTAACACCTGGACCCCTCAAAAATCACCTTCCCTCTTGTGTGTCTGTACACTAATGCTTAGGAATTGTATCTTTGCATGTTAAAGTTCCCACATGTTTCCTGGAAAAATACCTCATAAGTAAAATACCATGGAGATCCTAAACAGTAACTCAATAAAAAAACGGAAAAACCGTCAGTCCTACAACTAATTTTTTTTTTCAGATCAGCTTTTGTTGTTGGAAATTAAAAATAATCTTTATATGTAGCACATCTATGTCTCATCTGTAATATAGCTCTCCCAATTTTGGCACAAGCCCCCAGACATTAGTAAAGAGGACTTTGCAGGGTTGACAGGGCTGTGTTTGCCCTTGTCGTTTCCAGTGCCTGGGTTGATGCTGGGTAATTTGCTCGGTTTCATTCCTTTTTAACTTTTCTGCAGCAGTTTGATACAACTGAGTGGTTTGTTAGGCCATTTCAGAGTCAACCACATTGCTGTGGATCTAGAGTC
The DNA here is from genome assembly GCF_964194155.1 of Cetorhinus maximus. Classification (NCBI taxonomy): domain Eukaryota; kingdom Metazoa; phylum Chordata; class Chondrichthyes; order Lamniformes; family Cetorhinidae; genus Cetorhinus; species Cetorhinus maximus. The sequence goes on along the minus strand of NC_135882.1, from coordinate 26,842,164 downwards.
AGGTGAAGGCCAGACCAGGTATGGATGGCAGATTTCCTTCTCTAAAGGACATTAGTGAACCAGATGGGTTTTTCGATAATCGACAATGGTTTCATGGTCACCATTATTGAGACTAGCTTTTAGTTGCAGATTTATTAATTGAACTTAAATTCCACCAGCTGCCATGGTGCTGTTATGCCATCACCTCCCGTTATCTTAAAATCTTTATTATTACTTTTATCTCTAAAGAAGCAGGAACATGTTATTGATAGGAACATGGCCCAGAGAAAGATGGCCGAGGAAGGTCAAAAGTTCCTCCATTCCATCAACTACGGCCGATTCCATTGCCAAACATCTTGTATCTTCATAGAAGGTTTATTAAATTCATTCATGGGATGTGGGCATCACTGGTTAGGCCAACATTAATTGGCCATCCCTAATTACCCTTGAGAAGGTGGTGGAGAGCTGCATTCTTGAACCACTGCAGTCCATGTTGTGCAAATACGCCCACAGCGCTGTTAGGGAAGGAATTCCACGATTTTGACCCAGTGACAGTGAAGGAACAGCGATAGATTTCCAAGTCAGGTGAGTGGCTTGGAGGGAAACTTCCAAGTGGTGGTGTTCCCATGTGCCTGCTGTCCTTGTCCTTCCGGATGGTAGCGGTCATGGGTTTGGAAGGTGCTGCCTAAGGAGCCTTGGTGAGTTCCTAAAGTGCACCTTGTGGATGGTTGACACTGCTGCCACTGTGCATCGGTGGTGGGGGGAGTGAATGTTTATGAATGGGTTGCCAATCAAATGGGCTTCTTTGTCCTGGATGGCGTCAAGCTTCTTGAGTGTTGTTGGAGCTGTACTTATCCAGGCAAGCGGAGAGCATTCCATCACGCTCCTGACTTGTGCCTTGTAGAAGGTGGACAAGATTTGGGGAATGAGGAGCTGAGTTAATCATTGTAGGATTCCTAGCCACTGACCTGCTCTTGTAGCTACAGTATTTATATGGCTAATCCAGTTCAGGTTTTGGTCAATGGTAACCCCCAGGATGTTGATAGTGGGGGATTCAGTGATGGTGATGCCCTTGAATTTCAAGGGGAGATGGTTGGGTCCTCTCTTGTTGTAGATGATCGTTGCCTAGCACTTGTGTGACGTGAATGTTACTTGCCACTTGTCAGCACAAGCCTGGATATTGTCCAGGTCTGCAGCACTTGGGCATGGACTGCTTCAGTATCTGAGGAGTCACAAATGGTGCTGAACATTGTGCAATCATCAGCGAACATCCCCACTTCTGACGTTATGATGCAATGAAGGTCATTGATAAAGCAGCTGAAGATGTTTGAGCCTAGGACACTAACCTGAGGAACTCCTGAAGTGATGTCCTGGAATTGAGATGATTGACCTCCAACAACCACAATTGTATTAGCTTGTGCTAGCTATGATTCCAAACAGTGGAGATTTTTCCCCCTGATTCCTGTTGACTCCAGTTTTGCTGGGACTCCTTGATGTCAAGGGCAGTCACTCTCACTTCACGTAACTTGAATGTTATCCCCACAATCTTGAAATTCAACGGTCACACAAAAGTAGGAGCTTGGCGAAACAGTGAAGATCACTGGAGAAAATTTCAGGAAGATACAGACATGTTATTGGAATAAGCAGAAAGAAAATACGTGGTATTTAATACATTAAGTGTTAGGTAATAGATTTTGGTAGAAAGAAAACAATGTTTAAGAGTTAACAGAAAAGCATGAAGGGTATGAATAAACAGAGGGTTCCGGGGATTCAAGCATACAATTCCTTGAAAATATTAACGTAGGTAGCTAAAACCATAAAATTAAGCTGATAGAATTCTCGTATTTCTGGCCAGGGATATAGCATATAAAGATAAGGAAGTAATAATACATTTACATAAAAATTAGGTTTTGTGGGATTCAGCTGCTTGCTGAAATCGCTGCTGCTGCACACAAAGATTTGAAGCCAGATTTAGACTGTTGTCAGGAAAGGGGGAAAACCTTGCCTCAACAATCGCTAGTTATTTGTGGGATGCTTTCTTCAAAAAGCCTAGTCTTTCTTTAATTTAGTAATTAACTAAAAAGTTGCTGTTTGGGTTGGAAGCAGGTGAGTTTTAGGCCAGCTTTAAAACAGGGTTTATGTAGGCTCTGCTTGCAACACAACTAGTTAATTAGATAACTGGCTTATACAGGTTTTCAGAGGCTAGATTCAGAGAGTATAAAAACAGGCCATCTTACAGTGCTGACTTTGTCTGCAATGGAGTGCTGCTCTGGGCTGCAGTAGAGTGCTTAAGTTGAAGTTTGGTGACTGAGGGAGGAGGTGAGGAGGGAACGAGGTGATCCTTTGAGTACCAACGGTCGGGTAAGTATTTACTACTTTTATCGTTTATAATTTTTAAGGTCTTATTTTGTGGTTCGTCATTTCTAAGGGCTGTAACAATGAGCAGCAGGGAAGAAGGGCTCTAGAGCAATTGATGTTGTTTGATATTAAGTATCTTCCAAAAGATTTAATTTAATTTAAAGGGGTAAGTCATGGCAGGAGAACTCAAGGCCGTGGTATGCTCCTCCTGCTCTATGTGGAAAGCCGGGAACATTTCCAGTGCCCAGGGCCAGCATGTATGCAGGAAGTGTCTCCAGCTGCAGCTCCTGGAAGCTCGGGTTTCGGAGCTGGAGCGGCAGCTGGGGACACTGTGGAGCATCCACGAGGCAGAGAGTATTGTGGATAGCATGTATGGAGAGGTGGTCATACTACAGGCTCAGAGTCCACAGGCAGGAAGGGAATGGGTGACCACCAGACAGAGCAAGAGGACTAAGCAGGCAGGGCAGGAATCTCCTGTGGCTATTCCCCTGCAAAACAGATATACCGTTTTGGATACTGTTGGGGGGAATGGCCTCTCAGGGGAAAGCAGCAACAGACAAATTCATTGCACCATGGTTTGCTCTGCTGCACAGGGGAGGAGTAAAAAGTGTGAGAATGCAATAGTTATAGGGGATTTAATTGTAAGGGGAATAGATAGGCATTTCTGTGGCCGCAAATGAGACTCCAGGATGGTATGTTGCCTCCTGGTGCTAGGGTCAAGGATGTCTCAGAGCAGCTACAGGACATTCTGAAGGGGGAGGGTGAAAAGCCAGCAGTCGTGGTACACATTGGTACAAATGACATAGGTGAAAAAATGGATGAGGTCCTAAAAACAGAATATAGGGAATTAGGAAGTAAATTGAAAAGTAGGACCTCAAAGGTAGTGATCTCAGGATTACTACCAGTGCCACATGCTAGTCAGAGTAGAAATAGTAGGATTTATTGGATGAATACGTGGCTGAAGAGATGGTGTGAGGGGGAGGGTTTCAGATTCCTGGGACATTGGGACCGGTTCTGGGGGAGGTGGGACCAATACAAACTGGACGGGTTACACCTGGGCAGGACCGGGACTGATATCCGAGGGGCAATATTTGCTAGAGTGGTTGGGGCGGGTTTAAACTAAAATGGCAGGGGAACCTATGCAAGGAATCAGAGGAGGGGGAATCAAGGACAAGTACAAAAGACAGAAAGGGGAATAAGAACAGTGATAGGCAGAGAAATCAAGGGCAAGAATCAAACAGGTCCTCAGTGAAAAATAGTGGGGACGGGACAAAAAATAATGTTAAAAAGACAAGCCTTAAGGCTTTGTGCCTTAATGCGAGGAGCATTCGCAATAAAGTGGATGAATTAACCGCGCAAATAGATGTAAACAGGTATGATATAGTCAGGATTATGGAAACATTGTTGCAGGGTGAACAAGGATGGGAACTGAATATCCAGAGGTATTGGGCAGAATTTTGCCCTTGGTGGGCGTGCGGGCCCCACCGGCTCGGCCGCAGGCAGACAGCCGACCTTCAGAGTCAACATAGATCTTAGACTGCAGGCCCTTAATTTTCCCTAGTTTCTGTCGAAAGACCTTGTCATATTTCTTTAGCAATAGGTAATCCTCCAGTCCTCAATTGGCAAATTTCAGACCAGCTTAGTTTAATTTCTTTTAACCAATCATGACCTAGAAGGCTTGGTCCTTCACCTTTCACTACAATCACAGGAAATTCTGATATCTAGTGGGTGCTTTTAATAAAGAGGTACAGTGGTAATACCTTCCACTTGTATGCCTTCACCATTATACGTTTTCAATTTGGCTGAAGTCTGCTCCATATTCAATTGCTGAATACCCTTGTTTAAATATTTGAACATGTGCTCCCCACACTACAATGGTTGATGCACTGGTATCCACTTCCATAATCACAAGTTTTTCCATTGATCTGCAGAATAACAGCGATTGGCTCTGTTTTCCCTACCTTCACATTAAACAGAGAATGAAGATCGGAATTAGAGGTTTCTGGCTCTTCCGCATTATGTACTTTGATCAGTTTAGTTTGCTGCCTGGGAGTCTGTCTCTATCTTGCTTTACATTGCTTCAGTATGTGCCCTCTTTTACTACAATAATGGCACTTCGCCCTTTAAAACGGCGGGTTTCAGGGATATGGTTACTTCCACATCGGTCACAACTCATTTTCAGATTCACTGCTGAGTTGTCTCCTGTATATTTTAGAAATTTTCGGAGAGTAGGGACTGTCTCCTGCTTCACGGCTGACTCCCTGGTTTTCACACCATGCCCGGTGGCCTGTTCCTGCCCCAACTAGAAAATAATCGCCATTTTGTATAACCTGTAAGGCCTGTGAATCCCGCTTGGTGATTTCCAATGCAAGCGCTATTTCCAATGCTCTCTTAAAATCTGTATTTACTTCAGCTAATAACTGTCGTTGAATGGCATCATCGTGCACACCGTAGACCAAACAGTCCCTTAACATATTGTTTAAGGTCTCCCCGAATTCACAATGTTCAGTTAGCTGTTTCAACTTCACTATATATGTTGCTATTGTCTCTTACACTCAAATTAAATTCAAGCCTCTGCATGGTTACGGAGGGTTTGGGCTGAAAATGACCCTTTACGAGCTCTACCAATTCGCTGATGGTCTTAAACTTGGGAGCATTCGGGACCATCAAACTATGGATTAAACTATAAATTCTACTCCCATAGATGCTTAGGAGAATTACTTTCCCTTCTTCCTCCACTGTTATTTTATTTGCTTGGAAAAAAAAACAGAGGCATTCCATATATTGATTCCAACCCTCTGTGGATGAATCAAAGGGGTTGATCCAGCCAAAAAGTGGCATACCTGGTGAGTATATTTTTCCTTTCTTCTGTTCAAAACAAGATACTCACATTTACTGGGTGAGGGAAAGCACCAGAACCAATTTTTCCTTGTCATCAGTTGTTATAGACTTGATTTTCTAGACAGGTTTCTCATAAGAAACAGTGAACTTTATTTATAGGGCTTCAGCAGCAGTTACATGCTTCCTACAAGATCCACAACTAGACACAAACTCCACCCCTAAGGTTCCCTGTGCTTAGGGCTGATTTGTTCACATTGTCACGTGATACTACACAATACAATATGTTTTAAAGCGACAGTCACTACATTCCTTAAATCTAAAGTTACTACACACATCAATGTCTATCAGATTTGCCTGCAATCTCCCATCCACTGGGGCATAACATTTTGCGTAACACGCCCACAGTTTTCTGGTGCATGAAGGTACTTGTCTATGGGTGTTGAAAGCCCACGTTATAGTCAAACCTATAAGTCTGATGTAGGAAGGAAAGCCAAGATTTCATGCTTTTACCAGAGCACTGACAGGAACAAAGCTATTGTGGATTTGGTTGGAGTGAGAGGTTGGGTCATTGGAGTTGTATCCGCCATATTAACCCAATTCTCAACAGCTGCTTCAACCTGGGATCTATTGTGAACCCAGATCTGAGGCAAAAAAAGCTGCTTTTTGCCACAGCCTGGCTCCCACTGAAATAAACCAGCCCTACAAATCCCAACCCAACTTATCCCAATCCAATGTACCCCAACCTGAAGCAACTCCTTCCAAGCCCAACTTTGTATCTATCCATCTAGTCACGGGGGCACTAATGCTCTTGCGCATGAGAGCGGGAATCTTTGCAAAATGACAACTTGCAATTTGAATGCTCATTCATTAAAATTAGGAGCTTTTAGAAAAAAATATAAAATAATTATTTCTTCAAATGTACTGAATTAGAATGGAGCTTGTTCACATTCAATCATCTGCATGTCAATTATTTCAGTCCACATTTTCATGCTCAACATTTGAAAACCTATAATATAGAAAATGAATGTAGACAGACTGTCTTGACACAGAAAACCTCAGGGGTTTGCTTTAATTATAGTTGCCTGCCCCGCTCATTCGGTCATTGATACCCTCACAAAGATACTGCAGTCACCCATAAGGGAGTTCTCAGGAACCAGGATTTTTTTTTCATGTATGCTCAAATTGAAACTATAGCCTGCATTTTCTCATGTTATTAGCAGATCTTGGGCAGTACTATGGTGAAAGATTTGCCAGGGAACCATTTTGTCAAGCTCCTCTGATCATCATCACTTTGGAATTTTCCATTGAAAGCAATAGTTGATGTTGAAGGCCTCAAAATATGTGTGAGCCTATTAAAAGTGAGTGATAATAGTAAAATGCCTTTTTCCATGACTGCCACATTGCACGTCAGAGATGTCATCATGTTACTGACATTAAGCATTGCTATGGGCCTGAAAAGGATCCATCAAAGTTTTAAATCCTTTCCTCGACGAGTGCATTAGCCATAGGGTATTTGATTGACTCACTCACACACATTTTATCTTCTGAAGCCCTCTTTCTTTGTACTGCCCTGCCTAAGGCTTGCAGCAGTCATCTTTCACTGAGGTGGGTCCTAACGTAGATGACAGCACTGTCAAGATCATGCTTGAACAAAGCTAACGAGGATGATCCAAGGCAATTCACTGGGGTCAGTGGTGGGTGTTACGGCACAGCCGATGGTAAATGCTGAGCTGTTCAAACCCCAAAGGGAAACTTGAAACCACTGCCACAACTTGTTTCACAATTTGTATAAATTTTGAGATGTGTGCACTGAACTCAGCCGTAGTAAGACCACCACGTCTTATAGGTTTTAACAAAACTAAATTAAACATTTATTAATAGAAAAAAATGGCTTTAAATACATGCATAGGTCTACAAATTACTACTATGGTATTTTCTAAATGCCCTACTCAGCTAACTCCCAGTTACACTTTCATCAAGGCATTAGTAAGACACATAGATTTTAAAAGACCCAGGCAAAGAAGCATGATACCCTGAACAAGTCGACTTCCAAGTAAGTTTTCTTAACTTCAGTCCTTTGAAGGCAGCAGCTTAAGGCACAGATGCTGAAGGCTTTTCACACACTTGTAACATCTTTAAATGCCTTCCCTTACACACAGCCCTTGTGCCTTCTTTATAATATCTGCCTCTTTGAATACAGATTGCTTCACTATCTCTTTGGCTTTATCTCCCTGATAATAAAATCCTCTCATAGCACTATGTTTTGCCAGTAATCCTTGGGAAAATAAACACACCATTTCTAAACTTCACCTATCTAGGTGACACATTTCACCCCTCCTTTGAAAACAATCCAGTCTGGTTTATTTCGAAATGCAAATCTTCCCTTGACACCTATGTTTCTAAACTTCCCCATGTTTACCTAACTAATATTTCAAACCTAACCTCTCTTCTTAGGTCAAAGCACCCAGACTAGCTGCCTCTAATTCAATTAAATCTCACACACACAGATAAACACATAGGGCAGAATTTTGCCCTCGGATGGCATGCGGGCCCCACTGGCTCAGCGGCAGGCGGCTAGCCGAACCCACCACCGAAACAGGGTGTGCCACCATTTTGAGTGGGTGGGCCCATTAAGGCCCACCCAGCGGGCTTCTGACAGGTAGCGCTATGTGCTTCCTGTGCGGGGGTGGGGGCGGGGGAGAGGGAATCCCCCAACTGTCAAAGTGCGCTCTTTCACATGCATGCATGCGCGTGAAAGAGCGCACTGCTCCCTGAGACAAAGTGCTGTCTCAGGGAGATTAGTGACAGTGTACAAAAGTTTAAAAAATAGAGAAATAAAAATATTATTAACATGTCCCCCTCATGTGACAATGTCACACGAGATGGGACATGTTAATAAATATCATATTACATTTATTAAAGTTTTTAAAAAGGAACATGAAACCTCACCCCGCCAGTGGATGAGGTTTCATGTATTATCAGAAGCCCACTGGGGCTCCTGGCCTGCCCGCCAGCCTTAAGGTTGGATGGGCAGGGCCTTTAATTACTTTAATTACCCTGTCAATGGCCTCAACTGGCCATGGACAGGTCAGCAGGCGGACAGCTGATTTCGCTGTCCGCCCGCCTTCCTGAGAATTTAAAGGGACCGGGATGACGCCAGGGGTTCCTCCTGACGTCATCCCGTGTCATTTTGCCATAGGCGGGCGGGCCCTGCCCCCAAATCGCTGACGGGAAAATCCTGGCCATAGACACATCCCACTATTGCTCTATTTTACAATGAATTCCAAAAACATTACGAGAATTATTATATCTTCTTGACAGTGGGTGAATCGTGAAAGCCCACTCCAGTAAAATGCCAATAACAAAGGCAATGCAGAGGAAAATCTGGGTCCTATCTAACCATTTATTGGCCTATAAAACTCAGCAAGAACCAGCAGTAGACCAGCAGCTGCTGGCAGGAAGACAGGTGGATGATTGCTTCATTGACTGGAACCTCCTGGCATTCTTTCTATTGCACATATTTACACTGATGAAATTATGAGTTGGTTTATCTGCGTATTCATTCCTAAGAACAGAAACTGTATATTTAAAAATTGCTGCTCTTGTTTCTGCGCCAGAAGGGAATGACAGACTTTCTGCTATATGAGCTATATTCAAAATGTCACAACTTTATTTTGTTAATGAGTGCATGTGATCTTTGAGTCTATGTGTGATATGATTCTTGAATGTGTTTTTCCAAAATGCTTTAAATTAGCTCCTGCAATGTGTGCACCTCCATGTATTCATCGGTCATGCGTCATGCTCTAAGTGCTCCTCCTGCTAAGGAACAGCAGTAGTGATTGCTGAGCCAGCTGGCAAACTGCCTGGATAGAGAAGGCTCACTACCTACATCTAAGACTAACTTTAATGTATCCGTACCAATGCCAGCACCACTCTAAGATACAGTTGCTGAGAGTTTATTGCTTTCTGAGCTGATGCTGAATGTGGTGGCCCAGAATTGCTGCTAACACTTCTTTTAGTAAACCAAATCTGTGCTTCACCACACTTGTTAGAGGCCATTTATCCAATAGACTAAGCACAGAACAGTGGGCACCTGCTAAGTCTTTGACTCCCTGATTATTGTCAATAAGCCAAATGATTTGAAGTTGACCTGAGCTGCTGCTTGGAACTACTGTGGAAATATTTGGGAGACATGTCTGTTGTGTCGATGGCCTGTGTAACTAGTGTTGACACTGCAGTTGCTACTATTGCTGCTCCCTGCTTTAAGGTAGCAAACAGTACAAAGAATTCTCCTTCCAATATTGCTTTGTCTAGCTTTGGAGCCAAGTTCATGCTCAACACTGCCCATACGATGCAATGTCCTCTGTTGGAAAGCAGAACCTTGAATGCATGAGCTCTGACACAACTCAAAAGAGGCAGTTTATACACTGGAACTTTACTGTACCTACTGGTCCCTCATTATTTAGAATCTCTGCTAAACCTACATCATTCTTTGCCATTAAATTAGCAAGTATAGAAGCAATGCCAGATCCTCAATAGGATGCAAAAGGCCATGTAAACGAGTGTTGTAGAAAAAATGTTAGTTCTTGATGAAGTACAAAAAAGAGTGTTCGCGTATTCATAGAATATTATAAGGATAGATCAAAGCAGTAATTGAAAACTAATTATAAAGTAAATTGTACTTCATAGCTGTTTATACTTGTACTTTGCTATACTTCCTCATTGTTTGCTATTTCTGCTAAATCTATGTCATTGGTGAACCATAATTTATCTTCTAATGCCTCAATGTCATTATTAATTAATGGATGTAAAGGGAGACCAATTTTTGTCTCCATCAGTCCCCAAAATGGGTGTAACTGACTGGGAAAGAATGTGGAAATCTCTTTGCCTAATAAACACCAATTTGGCAATCTGTCAAATTTCCCAAGTGGGTATGAGGTGGATGGTGGAAGATCCCATCCAAACCATTAGGGCTTCATAAATATATTTAATTGCTGTCAAACAATATCATGAGGAAATTGATATGATTTGCATCATTTGCACCCCCACGCAGGTGACAAATTCAAATAACTATTTTATAAAGGGCCAAAAGCTAATAGCAGGTAGGAATTCACTTTCTTGACTATGGATAATTGTTTTGCTAATAATTATCGGTATCTGTGGACAAAGGGGTTGGAGTAATCATCTGTGTTATGGCCTTTTTCCAAGCAACCTACTTTGTGCTGATACAAAAGCAAAATATTGCATATGGTGGAAATCTAGTCCAGAATCTTCGGGTCGGCGTGTGGGGGCGGGCCCTGCTCACTGACGCGTAAAATGACGCGCGTCCCAACGTCACCGCACATCATTCCAATCTTCAGTTCGGCGGGCGCACAGCAGAGTTGGCTGCACGCCTGCTGAACCGTCAAACTTCTATTAAGGCCATTTAAAAACTATTAAAATAATTAACCGAGCTGCCCGTCTAACCTTAAGGTTGGCGGGCAGGCGAAGAGCCCAGGTGGCCTTTGCATTTATCATGAAACCTCGTCCACAGGTGGGATGAGGTTTCATGAAGCATTTATAAATTGAATAAAAATTTTTATTAAAGTTCATTGACATGTCCCAGCTCACGTAACACTGTCACATGAGGGGACATGTCTTAAAAAATTTTTCTTTTCTTTATTTAAATTTTTGATAATCAAACTAATCTGCCTGAGGCAGCTCTGTGCCTCAGAGATTTCTGCGCTCTTTCGTGCGCATGCACAAAAGAACGCAGGCCCCGACTCAGCCTCCTCCGCCTGCCCGCACAGGTAGCGTTCAGCGGCTGCTGAGTGGGCCTTAGTTGGCCCGTCCGCATAAAATGGCGGCTGCACGCCCCCCCGCGCCAGCTCCCACTCAGCCCCCCTGACAGGGAGAAAATTCTCTCCCTAAAATAACAAAAAATCTGTAAATACACAGCATCCGTGGAGAATGCAACAATGCCCTGTCATCAGAGCTATAAAATATTCAATACACCACAGGATTTAAGCAAGTTCAGACTCGTTGGGGGGAGGGGTGGGGGGGCGGGGAGAAGGGGGAAAAGAACAAAAGGGAAGGTTTGTGAAAGGGTGGAAGGCAAGAGAGGTTAAATGACAAGAGTATGATGGTTCAAGGCAAAAGAATATGGTAATGGGACAAGCAAAGAAACAAAAGATGGGCCTAGAGAAGGTGGAAATGGTAAAAAGCAGACTCGTAATCAACAACTACCGTCAAAAAAAAAATAGGGGCAGAGGTTATGGTCTAAAATTGGTGAATTGTCAATGTTGAATCTGGAAGGGTATAAAGTGCCTATTTGGAAGATGAGGTGCTATTCCTTGAGCTTACATTGTGTTTCTTTGGAACAGCGTAAGAGACACAGGCCAGTGAGGTTTAGAGTGGGATGGAGAATTAAAATTATGGTTTCATGCTTGCATACTTATTGGAGGTGTGACACAAAGTGTCACCCAATCTGAGAATGGTCGCCCCAATGTACAGGTGACCGCATCATCGGCTGCGAATACAATAGTTTAAATTGAAAGAAGTACAAGTAAAGTGCTCTTACACCTGGATGAAGTGTTTGAGGCCTTCGGTGATGAAAAGGGAGGGGGTAAAAGTATATGCTTGCATGGGAAGATGTTGTGGGAAGAGGAGGTGGTGCTGTGTGTGATTAAAGAGTGGATTAAGGTGTCGCAGAGGTAATTGTCCCTTTGGAATGTTGTAAGGGGATGGGAGGAGAAGATGTGTTTGGTGGTATCATCATGCTGGGGGTGGTGGAAATGGCAGAGGATGATCCGATGAATGCAAAAGCTGGTAGTGTGGAAGGTGAGGGAAAAGGGAACCCTATCTTGGTCCTGGGTTGGAGGGGAAAGGGTGAGAATCCCTCACTGATTATTGTCTATAGGCCAAATGACATGAAGCTTATCTAAACTGCTTTTTGGAACTGCTGTGGAAATATTTTGGAGACACACCTGCTGTGTCTATGGGCTGTGTCCCTGGCGTCGACACTGCAGTTGCTGCATTCATACTCCTGCTCAAAGGTAGCAAACAGTACAAAGAATACTTCTTATAATTCCAATCTTGCATTGTCATGGCTTTAGAGCTAAGTGTTTCTTCACAATTGTCCAAAATGTTGCAATGTCCTCTGTTGGAAAGTAGGACCTCGAACATCTATATCCTAAAGCAACTCAGATAAGCAGAACTGTGGGAAATGGAAGGATTGGCAAGAGCCCTGTCAATCATGGGGTGAGGTAGGTGGGGGGTGGGGGGGGGTGGGTGTGGCTGTGATAAATCCTCGATTGAGGAATAGAATGATGTATTGGAAGCACTAGAATGTAAGGTGCCATCATTAGAACAGATGTCATGGAAACAGAGAAACTGAGAGAATCAGATAGATTCCTTACAAGTAGCGGGATGTAGAGGTGTTTTCCTCTCCTTCCTTCCCGCTGTCTAAGGCCCCTAATATTCCTGCTGTGTATTTCCAGCATTTTCATACTTAGGGAAATACATGTGTCCATCTGGAAGTCCCTGTCAAATGTAGACATATCTTCTGTCAGCTGCTCAAATATTTGCTCACCTTCTGCTCCAAAACAATGTACAAGTATCTCCTTCTTATGGATAGGTGCACATCTGGACTGTCCACCGCTGTAGCAAGCAAGTAAGTCTCGGTGTACTTGAAGGAAGAGAGCTCACCCTCACATTCCCAATTAAATACACTGGGCATAATAAACATTTTTTACATTTCACAGAAGAGCAATGCTTGAAAAGGCTGTGTTTCAACAAGGAGGCAGCAACAGGTCTGTCACCTTCTATTAGATAACATTTTCTGGTGTAGTAAATGTCACTGCAGCCCTGAACTTTTTTTCACCAGTTCTTTCTGGGTTGCTAGGAAGAACTTCCATAATATGTAGTGTAGTGCTCAACGGTTTGACTGACTTGGTTTTGATTGTGTTAGTTGGCTCTCTGATCTATGTTAACTCTACATGATTGTTTAAGCCTGTGGATGGAGCTAGAGAGTTAAATGACTAAAAGGACAGAAAGTTACAGAAATATCTGGAATCTGGGCTGAGACCATGTGTGTGTAGGCAATCCTATAAATTCTGAGATATTTGTAAGTTTTGTCAATAAACCTGTGGTAAACTAGACTCATCCCTGCATTGCTTTGAGATAATTCAGGCAGCTAAGATGTATAAAACACTGGTGAATACATAACAAAAGTGATGATGAGGACGGTTGATAAAAGTTTAACTTTTCCAGCTTTAGAACCATTTCTTTAATCGCTGTCATGGGGGTGATAGGTTTCGGGGTTAAGACCTACTTGCTTGCTACAGCGATGGACAGTCCAGGTGTAGCACCCATCCATAAGCAGGAGATACTTGTACATTGTTTTGGAGCAGAAGGCTAGTGAATATTTGAGCAGCTGACAGGAGAAACGTTTATGTTTGATAGGGTAATATTTGCTCTTGAAAAATACTTAGGGCCAAAGAAAAGTCTGATGGTTGAATGCTAAGCATTCCACTAGATATGCCAGAGAAATGGTGAACCCATTAAACAATACATGGAAGCGTTGCAGCAATTGGCTTCTACTTGAAGATTTGGCACACCAACCAATGAACTAATTGTGACCAATTAATTGAAAAGACTTAAATTTCACAAATTAGGGAATGCCTCTACATAGAGGATGATGATTTAGTCTTGGAAAAAGCCCCAACCTTGGCAGTCCAAGTTAAATCTGCCATGTTAGATTCAAAGAGATTAGACAGAAATGCACCCTCAGATTCAGGGTTGCTGGCACAGCTTGCCCAGCCAGCTCAAGTACAAGGTTTACGGACAAAGGAACCTCAGCAGTCCCTTCAACATGTGCCCCATCACGGTCAAAAATCTTCAAAACCATGCCCAAATTGGAGGTGCTCATCAATTCACAATGCCATGTTCAGTTTGAGGGGAAAAGTGTAACTCATGCTTAAAGGGAAACCATTTTGCAAGGATGTGCAGTTTGTCGAAGAAGAGGGCTTCATTAGCTCAATACGTGGAGGAGTCCCTTCCTGAACGTAAGGTACGGCCTGTGTATGCCATCACGAATGGTAAAACGCCAGGTCATTTTAAGGCATGTTCAGTCATCTTGGTAATGCTTCTCATTGTGTTGGCATCAAAGTGAGTACTTTCAGCAACAAACTTTAACTTCGGTATTTTTTTGCAACTTTCTCACGGTCCTGCAACGGAAACTCTTCAAACTTACGACGATTCAATTATTCCGGCTTTGGGAAGGCTCACAGTTCAAGTACGCTACAAAAATGTCATCCTTGACTGGTTCACTTTCCATGTAGCTAAAGCATAAGCCTTATGGAAGGAAACTTTTTCGGTAGGCTTGGATTCAAACATGAAGAACCCATCAGAGCACACATAAACGTGATTGATGACACAGACTTTACATGCTGGCATCCTTTCTTATTTACTGGGTTTGGGGAGATTGAGGGGTACCGTCATGTTTCTCGTGTTGACGCATCAATTCCACCAGTTTCACAAAAGCTGAGACAGTTGCCATTTGCAATCCCTGCCAAAGTGTCACCGGAGCTGAAACAACAGGTGGTATAATTGAGCGAATCGATTTATTGCCTTGGATAACAAATCTAGTCATGGCACTCCGATAAAATAGCAAACTTGTACTATATGTCGACCTTAAGGCAGTCAACAAAGCTATCATTCAAGACAAGTGTCCACTGCCTACAATCGAAGAGTGTCAGCATAATTTCATGACTCCACAGCCTTCACAAAGCTTGATATGCGACAGAGCTATTTTCAGATACATCTAGAAGAGCAAAGCTGATCTCTTACAGCTTTTGTTACTCATGAAGGAATGTTTCAGTACTGCAGAATGCCCCATGGACTAATTCAGCATCTAGCATATTCCAGAAGATTCAGTCTTGTCAGATGTTCAGCGATGCACAATCTACTTGCCGACATCGTTATTCACGAAAGGGACAAAGTAGAACACAATCAATGATTTTCAGCAGTGCTCACTCAACTCACACAACACAATTTGATGCTCAGCAAGGACAATCGCATGTTCAAGATGCCCGAGATTGACTTTCCAGGGTACAGAATGACACCAGGTGGAGTGAAGCCTACTCACAGAAATATCAAAGCCATCAGGTATTTCTGACAGTGACTAACGTGAAAGAGTTGGCATCTTGCTACCAACTTTCATCACAAATTTGGGTCTAAATACATAAGGATTGCAAAGCTTCTTCAGAAGCTAATGCACAATGATGGACCATGGGGCAGCTTTTGAAACATTAACGGCAAAGGTAACCCTTGAGCATTTCAGCCCACATGAGGAAATGTATGTCAAAACACAGATGCATCAGGAAATGCAATTGGAGATGTACTCTCACAGTACATGGAAGGGAGCAAACAGCCAATCACACATATGCATCACACCCATTATCAGAAACTGAATGCAACTACTCTACTGGAGAGTGAGAATCACTAGCCTGCATCTACTCT
Source organism: Cetorhinus maximus (assembly GCF_964194155.1). Lineage (NCBI taxonomy): Eukaryota > Metazoa > Chordata > Chondrichthyes > Lamniformes > Cetorhinidae > Cetorhinus > Cetorhinus maximus. The sequence continues at coordinate 26,826,486 of NC_135882.1, read as the reverse complement.
TGTGAACAATGGCACATGTTACTCTATGGGAGAAAGTTCATTCTTCGCACTGATCACCAAGTGCTGGCTGCATTGTTAGCCACATCAGGATCAGGTCATCAAATTGATTGGCACACCTTCCACAAACATTCACTCCCTCCACCACCGATTTGGCAGCAGCAGTGCGTACCATCTACAAGATGCACTGCGGAAACTCACCAAGGCTCCTTAGGCAGAACTTTCCAAACCCACGACCACTACCATCTAGAAGGTCAAGGGCAGCAGATAGATGGGAACACCACCACCTGGAAGTTCCCCTCCAAGCCACTTGCCATCCTGACTTGGAAATATATCACCCATTCCTTCACTGTCGCTAGGTCAAATTCCTGGAACTCCCCTCCCCCCCCCCCCCCAATAGCACTTTGGGTGTATCTAAACCACAGAGACTGCAGTGGTTCTAGAAGGTAGCTCACCACCATCTTCTCAAGGGCAATTAGGGATGGGCAATAAATGGTGGCCTAGCCATTGATGCCCACATCCCTGCAGTAACGTGCATTGCATCTTAAACATGAAGGACATTGGGTGTTGTTAAGATGAAACAACAATCCCGTCAAGCGGCCTGTTGGCCAGCAACAGATCACTGTATAGAAGAGTACATTAGAAACTACTTGGCTTGTACACTCAGTGAGAAATCAGTTAGACCATGTCCTGCACCTCTACAATCTACCCCATGGCCACAAATCATAGCAACAACTCCAAGCAGATATTTGTGGAGAAGTGCAAACAGCCCCTAAGAATCAACATTTCTTGCTTTGTGTTCATGATCTACATAGCATATGGCAGGAAATCGTGACAACAAATTCCATAACCATCACTTAGGTCATTGATATTCTAGACAAATATTTTACAAAATTGGTTTGCTGGAGACTAGCACAACAGACAACAGACTCCAGCTTGTTTTCTGTCAATTCACAAAGTTCCTAGCAATTTATGAATTCATCACAATGGGTAGAATTTTCCCGTTGGTGTGCGAGAGCGGGACCTGCATGTACATGTGTAAAATGCCGCGTGGTGATGTTGGACAACTGACCCAATGTCACCACGCGCCATTGCGATATTTCGTTGGGCGGGTGCGCGATGATGTCCAATGCGCGCCTGCCATTAATTAACGGGCCACTTAAGGCCCTTGACTCACCAATCAATGCCAATTTTTCAGTGCCCATGCAATCTTCGGGTTGGGACATAGGCACAGCGGGCAGGCGGGTAGGAGAGATTCATATAAACCTCATCCACGTGCGGGATAAGAGGGCTCACTGGGGTCGCGAGTGTGCACTGTCAAGTATTTATTTTTCAAAGCTATTGAAACTTGCCTGTGTGATCTGCAGTATTTCAAAACACACACCAGCTGCTTTGTCTGGACTCTTAGCCTTCAGGTCAGCACACTGTAGTGAGTAATCTTTTCTGGGCCAGCAGGTTTCAGGAAGCCTTCCTTTAGCCTGGGAATGGGAGCTGAACTGTCCACGGGAGGCAGCTCCTCTGAGGAGGGAGGGCGGGCTAGAAGGGGGAGGAGGCCAGGAGTGCACACTCAGCCTCCTGGGGAGCCACCTTTGGGAGGACAGGCACAGGCACAATGGGTGCAGGGCCAAGAGGTGGACCAAGGCAGAAGGGGCCGCAGAAGATGCCACTATCCTGCTGCCAGTGTATACAGGCGGCGAAGCAGCTACCTCAATATGCCTGAGGTGCAGTGCCGAAGGAGTCTCCGTCTCTCAAGGGAGACAGTCAACTACATCGGTCAGGTGATTGGGCCTGAGATCTCCCCTAACTGTGTGGGTGGAAACCCCATGCCAGTGACTCTGAAGGTCACAGTTGCCCTCCACTTCTCTGCCTCTGGCTCCTTCCAGGGCTCGGTGGGTGATCTTTGTGGTGTCTCCCAATCAGCTGTCCACACTTGTGTCAAGCAGGTTACAGACACACTGTTCAGACGTGCATTTACCTTCATCCACTACCGTTGGGACCAGGCAAGCAAGACACAGCGAGCCAAAGGCTTCGTGGTCATTGCTGGCTCCCCCCGCATCCAGGGTGCTATAGACTGCACACATTTGGCCATCAAGGCGCCAGCAGGTGAGCCCAGTGCCTTCGTCAACAGGAAGGGCTTCCACTCCATGAACGTGCAGATAGTGTGTTATCACAGGATGCTGATTCTGCAAGTCTGTGCAAGGTACCCAGGCAGCTCCCACGACGCCTACATCCTCAGACACTCCCAGGTGCCGAGGCTCTTCAGTGCTCCAGCCCGGCTTGATGGATGGCTGCTGGGTGACAAGGGCTATCCCCTCAGAAAGTGTCTCCTGACGCCTCTCCGCCATCCAAGAACAGAAACTGAGCAGTGGTACAATAGGAGCCACACCTCCACAAGCGGTGTGGTGGAGAGAACCACTGGTCTTCTCAAGATGTGCTTCCGATGCCCGGGCCTCTCCAGATCGTATCTTGGTGATAGTGGCTGCATGCTGCACTCTCTACAATCTTGCGCCGGAAAGTGGGGACGCAGTGGACAATGAAGGCGTTGGAACAGTGGCTGCAGCTGCACACGGTGAGTCCAGCAGTGAGTCTGAAGAGGAGCATGCGCAGGGAAATGCTGAGGGGGTAGACGCTGACCCGGGCATACTCCAGGGAGGCAGGGACACCCGGGAAGCTTTAATCCAGTGAATCTTCAACTAGCGCACCACATATGGACCTCCAGGACAAGCCTGGGCTGTAGGCTCGATACTCAACACCTAAGTGCAAAATCTGCCAGGTTAGGAACAGGTAACTAAGGGCCTTGTTAATAAAGCTGAATGTCCAACAAGCACTCATTACATTTTTGGAAACCATCCACATGCAGAAGAAAAGAGGCACCCTCAGCCATGGTGACATATCTGAATTTAATATGTCAAGCAAACAAACTTATGCAAAAAAAAGACAATAGTGTTACTAATCAGAACAAATCATAAGGACCTCATCTTGGGCCAACAAAAATCACCAGTGAAAAACCCGTGGTGTGCCTAAGGTGCCTTATGTTTTTGTTTCTGGGTGCTGTGTCTTGGCGCCACCCCATTGCCTTGGAGTGGCATCTGAGACAGCCTGCTGACTCTGCTGTCCTGTTGGCCTCGATGACCTTGGCGGTCGTCCTCTGGCCCGTGGAGCCTGTGCTGGCCCCGCCTGGGAGGGAGATGCCAGTTCCACAGCTGCCATCTCCCCAGTCGTCGCAGCCTCACCGGATGCTACGGTCACTGGGATAGAGGTCGAAGAGCTGCTGCCCTCATTCGGAGCACTCTGAGGGGTGCCCGCAGAGATGACAGGCAGCTGCTGCACCGATGCGAGGTCGCTTTGGATCTCCCTGCTCACCATGGATGGATGGGCACCGAGCTGGGAACTTTGATGCCCAGACCATCTCCCACACTGGCAATGACCAGCTGAGGTGAATGCTGATGTGAGGGCTTGCTGGTCCGAGTGCATCCTCAGGAAGCCCTGACAGGTCTCCTGGAGGAGCCTCTCCACGAGAGTCGCCACTCTCTCCATGGAGGACGCATGGCACTCTTGAGGCTCTTTGCTTCGGCGATAGTCCACGTAGACTCCTCCACCACGGAAACCAAGCCAAGCATAACCTCATGTATCTCCCCCAGATGCTCCCTCACACCCGGCCGCATTTCCTGCGCTTACTACGTCATGGACAACTCCATAGGCATATCATCAGGCAGCAACTGAGCATGTGCCTGATCCCCTGCAGTCCTCCGACTGTGCCATGGGCACTGTCTGTCTCTGCCAGCTCCTCCAGTGACTCAAGTGCCCTCACCACTGTTCCCCAGGACACTAGCCGATGTTCTAATTCCCACCGAGGTTCTAGTATCTGTGCTGGTGCCTGCCTCGCAGAAATGGTGTGACACTGGTGAGACATCAGGGCCCTCAGGTGTGAGAGGGGGCCTCTGCTGCTCCTGCCCCCAGCCCTGCTCTGATGATGCTGAAAGGAAGAACAAGAACATTGGATCAGTCAACATGCATCCCTGTCCCCTGGATCATTATGCGCTCATCCTTCAAAAACCAATGGTCAAGCCATGTTGCAAAATTAAATCAATTAACATTCAGCACTGCCATGGCTGTTGAGAGAACAATGCTGACCTCACTGTTTAGCATAAATACCTGATCGTGGCTCTCCAGCCTCACCGACACCAGTGGACTTGGGTGCATGCTGCCTCTCCAAATCCAGGGCCTCCTGCTCGAAGCGGCTAAGAATGGCTAACTGTGCCTGGCCACCACCAGCCCTCGCACGCTCTGCCACGTCATAAGCATTCTTCTCCTGAAAATGAGAGACGAGCATTGATTAGCGCAAATTGCACATGGACTCTCTTCACGCACGGCCCACCCCAACCAGAGTGGGACATATCAGGGCTCCAGTGCCTCCTCACCCCGCTGCTGCCGAACACTCACCCAAAGATGCTAGGCCTGTTCCCCACCCACCCTCCCCACCCCCTTGGACACATGCTGCCTACATCACATTAGACATCACACGGTATATCCTTCCATAGCAAGGAGGCGCAAGCACATGGAGCGCAGACGGCAGTAGATGGTTCGTTGCCACGCCACCTGGAAGCTCCCCTCCCAGCATCTCATCACCCTGACTTGGACATGCCCTGCAGTTCCAGCACTGCGCCGAGGTGCAGCTCCTCCAGGTTACCCCCAAACCAGTCATGTGGGTCTCAGTGTACCACATGCTGCGGGGGCAAAACACATCTCTTCATCACCGTCTCAGGCTGACCTCAGCATGGGCAATATCTGCTGGCCCGCCCAGCAAAGGACACATGCCATCAATGATTCAGGGCAGTCACTACACTCAGACTTGGGGGAGGGGGATTCAGCAGCGAGTAAGCCGACCTGCTGGGTTAAATGACCAATGCCAACATTGTCCTCACCCTGCCAGAGCGCAACAAGCCGTTGAAGCGCTTACGACACTGGGTCCAGGTGCACCGCACCACATTGCAGGAGCTCACCACCTCCGCCACCTCCTCCCAGGCATGTTTCGTCATGTGGGGGGGCCTCCTCCTCCCATCCTGGGGAACCAGCACCTCCCGCCATGATGCCACCTCCCTGAGGAGGGCAGCAAGGCAGTCATCCAAAAAGCAAGGGGCACACTAGCCCCCCGCCCTACCCTCTGGCCTGGCCTGCCCCGATGGCCTACCCTCCGGACTTGCATGAGCTTCATTGCCCCTCTGCACAGCCCTTCGCCCAGCCATTGAGAGCAGCCTTTCCGAGGATGTTACGACCTTGCTTTATGCAGGCCGCTGGGTCGCCATTGGACCCGGCAGCCTGAGCGCGTCCGCCGTCGCCCGCCCACTCCCACTGTGCATAGGAGTTGTGAAGTATGCTGGGCGGGACTTATTTGGCTCGCCAGCGTAAAATGGCAGCGCGGACCCGATCGTGAGTGGCAATCGGGTCCTCGCCCGCTCCCACTCCACCCCCCCATTGCACTACAACCTGCAATCAAACGGTGGTGATGAAGGATTCAGTGGGATAATGAAGGACTATATAACTGTATACATCATTAGTTAGGTCACAACTTGAGCATTATGTGCAGTTCTGGTCACCTCATTAAAGAAAGGGAGTAATTACACTAGAGAGGGCACAGAGGAGGTTTACGAGGATGTTGCAGGACTGGACAAATGCAGCAGGGGTGGAAAGATTGGATAAGCTGGGGTTGTTTTCCTTGGAATAGAAGAGGCTGAGGGGAGATTTGATTGAGGTAAAAACATTGTAAGGAGCCTGGAAAGAGTGGATGGGAAAGGCCTATTTACCTTAGCAGAGATGTCAGTGACTAGGGGCCATAAGTTTAAAGTGATTGGCAGAAAGATTAGAGGGGAGATGGGGATTTTCTTTTAATCCAGAGAGTTAGTAGGGATCTGGAACTCATTATCTGAAAGGGTAGTTAAAGGCAGAAACCATCAACACATTTAAAAGGTGTCTGGATATGCAGCTGAAGTACTGTAACCTGCAGGACTACGGACCAAACGCTGGGAATTGGGATTATACTGGGTGGCTTGTTTTTCAGACAGCGCAAACTAGACAATCCTGTAAATCCTGATTTATTTATAAGTACTGTAAATAAACCTGTTGTGGATTTAAAACTTTTCTCATCTCTGCACTGCTCTGAGGTAATTCAGACATCTAAGTTAGACAGCAAACTGGCAAATACATAAAATGTTACAATCTGCGGTCCATGCAAATATCAACTTAATTACTGTAGTAAACCTTATTGTAACCGCAATAATGCCTTTTTTTACTCTTCCCAAGGACACCTGGAACATCTGAAGAGGGACCTTGATTTCATTCACATTACAGGGTTTCTCAAAAGAGCTATGCACTCCTGGCCACAATAGTGTATTTTTCATGAATCATAAGGCATTCAACTAGTATCAATTAACGTTTAGCCCATGACCATTAGCACAGGGTCAAGCAGGCACTCCCCACTTTTCTAACAGCTGCCATTATCCAGTCTTCTGTTGTTTGAACCAGGACAAGCATAGGGAACGACTTCTTACAGGCCATGGCTATCCACGATAGACCTAGCTTACGACACCTGTGTAATATTCACAAAGATCTGTTAAATACAGCTTTACTGAAGTCTATGCTTCTACAGGGTTTTAAACTAATAGACAGAAAACCACACCACTAACCACAAATCAGGAGAAATTGGTAAAAAAAAATGAAATCTACCATCTGGTACTCATTTCCCTAACTGCCTCCTCTGTAGAAGTGTTTTTACTGTTCCTACATCCATGTAGAAAACATCCTTTCTTCAAAGCTAATTCTGCATTGCATTGCTGCATCAACTGGTATAAATCCATCCCTGATACTGACTTCCATTCCTGTGAATCTGACATGAGTAGATGTCATTGGTAGGGTGTGTTCAGCAAAGCCCAGGTACTACTGCATTAGCTTTCCTGTACTGTCATAGCAAGCTGTCATGAAATCCCTTTTTCAAACACCCCCACCTTCCTTGAAATAATTTAAGACATAATTTATATCTGTGTCCGTTCAAGACACCGTATGTTTTCTGCTGGATGGAATAGTGTGTTTATCATGCAAAAGATTTGCATTTGCAGTCCCTTTTTTGCATTTTTCACATCTTTCATGTGTTTTGGTTTCTGTATTTGAATTGGCACACTCGATAATCTAGGTCCAACCTTAACCAAATAACACCAATGCGACAGGCAGTTTTAACAAAACCTATAGCTGAGCAGTTGAACTGAACTTCTTTTTCAGTTAATAGTTCCTTTTAATTTACAAATCAAGCTCCTTACACATACATTTGCCATTTTGGGTGACAACTAATCAGAGCATGGGCAGTCCTATTGGTGACACATCCACAGGACTCAAAAAATGTAATCCTAAATTATACCTGTAAGGTCAGGAGTAATAAATGTCTCCATCTGGATCGCACAAGAAGTAATCTCAGGAGCTGCTACTCCCTGATGGCAAACCCCCTTTCCTGGTTTTAAGGTGCTGCCAGACAAGTGGCTTCTGAGTCTCCCGATATCATTTTGGCTTAATCCAGTGAGCGGCATTGGGAGGCCCCATTGAGGAGACCAATTCATAAATTGTATATGTACGATGCACAGTCCTCAAAAGGACTCTGGCCTACATGCTCCTGACACGAGCTGGCATTCAGAGTACTCAACTGGTTGGCTTTCCGAAAGTTAAAATTTACCCCAGTAAATCCTGTGACTCATCATGAACAAAACCATATTGCTGCTAATAAAATAAAATTTCATTTGTAGGGCACCTTCAAATTTTATATTCAGAAATCAGCACCAAGTCACAATTTAACAAACAGTCATCATAGCAATCATCAAGTCGAGCACAAGACTAGAAATCACTGACCATGAACATCAAAAATTGGCAGTCAGAATCAGCTACCAATTATTTAAAGGTAAACTAACCAAATTGGTCAAAATAGTTTTTTTTGAAAACCCTTTTGGCTCACCACATTCTCTGCTGAGCTGCTAAAGTAAGTTACACAGTTGAAAATATGTTCCCTGATTTAATAAAAAAATGTATTTACTTTACATATGATTAAATGCCCTTTGGAAATTGTCTTTGAGTACTTATTAATGTTTTCTATCAGAGACCTGTTTGCATTTGAAAAGCCTGCTGCCATTACTGGGCTCTGTGCTGTATAATAAGCCCATTTTCTGAGATTTATATCCCATCTTTTCAGGGCTAGTCAATCTCCTGTGGCAATGTACACGGAGTGTCAAGACCATGGACTATCTTCAGGTCAGATGTGAATAGGAGGACTGTTGAATAAGTGAAGAAGTGTGGGAGAAGGGGAGGAGAAAGGGGAAGGAAGAGAGAAGGAGAAGGGGGCAAGGAGAGGGAAGTGGAACGGGAGAAAGGAACAAGGTTTGGGAGAAGGGGAAAGGGGGAGCAGGAGGGAAGCAGAGGAGGGGAGATAAATAGGGAAGGAGGAAGCAAAGAAAGTTAGAAGAAGAGAAAAAGATGAATGAGGAATTCTAACAGGAGGATGGGCTGTAGCAGCCAAGGGGCAGCTGCAGGGACACATATTGAGACAACAGTGAAAAGACAGACAGTTATACAAACATGTTTTGAAGTTCCTCTGCCAATAGCACGTAAAAATGGACTAAGTTTGACTAGAAATTAATGTGAAAGCAAAATACTGCAAATGCTGGAAATCTGAAATAAAAAAATAAAATGCTGGAAATACTCAGTAGATCTGCAGCATCCTCTGTTTGAGGTACCTTGGGTTGAAACAATCTGTTTGGGTGAGATATGGCACTAGGTTGGTAACACAAGGGGAACCTGGTTGCAGGTGGAGCCATTGGACCAGGAAATTAAGTCACTGTTGGCCATAAGAGATAATTGTTTGGAACAATGGGCCCTATTTTCTAGAGAATACCAAAGATGGGATTCTACATTGAGTGGGAGGTTCTGGAGCTGATTACTGAGTTAGATACTGACACAGTGAGCTGCAGACTAAGCAAAACTGGGAGTCCAGTGAGCAGGAGAAAGATAGCAGGAGACCATGCTTCGCGAGAAGCATGGGGAGTTTGGAAATCACCAACTGGGGAATATCATGGCAAAATTAAAAACAAAATTCCAAATTTTCAGGCTCATGAAAGAAATAAAATATGAAAAACAATCAAAATACAATCTTGCTGGGTTTTTTTTAGCCAAGAACTCTACCACAGATAACTGTGAGAGGGTAGAATTGCTAGAAAGCCACCTAATGTCTAGAACAGAACCATAGGCAATTGTACAGTGTAACAAAGAGGTTACAATCTAAATGCAAAAGAAAAATCATCTTTGGAGAGCCATTTACAGACATCACAGGCAATTCCAAATGAAATAGAGAATTGGACAAACTTTACATTAAAAAGTCCTGAAGGCATGTTGGCAAGAGCTAGGCCATTTCATTCTGAGAATATATTTATTAATCTCCTTTACTGTTGTAGCACTCCTACCTGTCTCTAAGAGCAGAATTTTACATCCCGCTAACGGGCGCACAGCCAACCCAATCGGGCGCCAAATTGCGCGAGATGACATCGGGTGAGCAACCCAATGTCATCATGCAATCACATGGTATTTCACTCGGCAGGCACGGTTCCGAATTTTGCGCATGCCTGCCAACAACTAAGTGGGCAATTAAGCCCATTAGTGGCACAACTGTCTGCGATTTCTCATTGCCCGTCCAACCTTACAGTTGGCAGAAGGACAAATCAGCCAGGCGGCCTTTACATTTTTCATCAAACCTCATCCAAGGGCGGGATGAAATCTCTGTTAGGAAATAAAATTAAAATAAATGTCTGTGGACAGCATTTCTTGAGGTATGCTTTCAGGTGCTTGATTGTGATGCATGGTCATTTTTTTGCAGTTCTTTACAATGTTATTTCATTATTTGGAGGTTTGCAGCCCCCTGAGCCACCTGTCTGCCTTCAGGGAGCTCTCTCGCAGCGCTCACCCGTGCCCGCGGTGATGTCGTGGCCCGCCCTCTTCCCGCCCCAACCTGGGCAACGCTTAGCTTTTCAGCACATGTTTCATGCTGGCTGGCCATTAATTGGCCAGGCAGTGTGAAATCGCGGTCGGGGGCCGATTGCGGTCGGGAGGCCATTTCCCGGCCACTCCCAGGCTCGCCGATCGTGCGTGCCCAACGACCTAAAAATTCAGGCCTAAGTCTTTTCGTTGCTGTTTTTCTATCTCTCCTTTTCTGTTTGTGTCTCTGTCTTTTAGTTCTCTGCTCCTTATCTTTCCTTAATCGTATTTATCTGACTTTTTCTCAGCCCTCTTCTGCCCCCTTCACCCTGTCTTCCTCTTCTTTACTTTCCTTTCAGAGTTGGAGGTGCTGAGTGATATGGTGCGGTGTGGTGGGGAAAGAGGTAGCCAACTTCTGAACTTGTGGCGAGAGGGCTCCTTGGATGGTGAGGGACATAGCGATTATGATGAAACAAAACAGGAGGGTGTATGATGCATGTCAGGTGAGAGGAGCAGGTCAAATACAATAGGTTGAGAGGGGAGGTGAACAGGAAAATATGATTGGTAAACAGAGAATAAGAGAATAGAAAAACTGTCAACACAAAAAAACAAGTTAGAATGAGGAACAAAACTGACTATCTTTCTCCGTGTTTATTTATGTGTTTCCCTCTCCATTTCTCTATCTCACTCTGTCTCTCAGATTTTTGAAATTAGAATTTGAGTACGTGATTTGAGTTGATCTAGTTCTAAGCATCAACAAAACTCTACTGACAATCATTAGTTTGCTTTGAAATTCATTGGGGGTAATTTGGACTTTGTGCAATAGTGTAAACTGGGTGATAACAAATTGGCAGCCCATGTTACATCCTCCTGATTGACTTTGATGGCACCTACCCTCTCAACCTATTGTATTTGATGGCAATCAAAGCCAAGACAGATGTAGATTCATTAGCAAACTTACCCCCCAACTATTTTGAAGATTGAAGTAATAGCAAAAGAAGAAAGCACACATTCTCCCTTTCTTTCTTACTTACCTCAATGCCTCTCTCTCACCCACTCTTTCACATTGCTTTCTTTTTCTCACTTTCCAACTCCAGTGTCCCTGTTTGTTCTGAAATACAGCTCAAAAAGTCACAGCTGCAGACAAAAATCTCATGTCAAAGGCCAAGCTTTTAGGAGAAATGAAGACCTTCAAGCAAAAACTTTAATGAAGGTATTTAATGTCAGCTAACTCCAGGCTTTTCTGACTAACACCATAAGCTATCATCAATAGATGCTTCTACTCTGCTTGAAAAGAAGATGTGCCCTTCTTAAGTCAATGCTTTATGGTTACCAATAGAGACTATGGACTTCAAGGTTTCAGCCTTAACAATTAGATACTTAGAAACACCTAAAAAAAACAAAAAATAAAAGCACTGTGTGTTGCTGTTGCTATGATTAACAAAGCATTAAAGAAATAGTGGGAAAACTGAGCTATTGAAATATGTCATTTTTTGGAATCTGATTTGGCAATAAAAAATAGCAATTTGCAATCATGATACTTATGCATTTCTCAAGCAACTAATGAACCACTTAACTGGTACACACGTTCATCAATTTAACTGTGGAATACACAATTATTTTAGGAAACGTCTCTAGCGTAGCAGAGAATATCTAATTTTATCAATTGCATGTTGCAAGTCCCTATGGGGACTTTGCTACCATGAGGAAGTTAATGATGGGCCAATATGGTCCTGAAATATGTAGAAGAAGAAGCTAATTCTGATGGAATGAAAGAAGGACAGAAGAAAGGGAAGAAATCCAGAGACAATTGATTATTTTTCAAGTGGAAAATATGGCAACCAATTTGCATGCAGCAGAGTCCCACAGGCAGAAATATGGTCATGCCCATATAATCTGCTGTGTGATATCAGTTGAGGTAAAAAAATATTGGCACAACGTTGCTGGGAATGACTTCTCCTTTAAAATATTGCCAGGTGATCTCTTAGGTCCACCTAAGAGGGCAGACAGGGCCTCTGTTTCACCTGAAAGGTGTCCTCAGTACTCCACTGAAGTGTTAGTAGCCCACAAGGGGCAAAATTCAATACCTATGATAATGGGCACAGAGATCGTGATGCACGTTTAATGCACAGCCATCCCTCCCGATGCAGACAGCACACAAACGTTGTGCTGCCTGCTAATTTAAATGATAGTAGGATGCAGCTCAGCATCAAGTGCTGCTCATTGGCTGGAGGCACCAGTAGAGGGGTCAATGTTTGTGTGACACCACTAGCAGCACTTAAGCTAGCCTGCACATCTTAAAGGAGAGGTGCATTTTGGCTGGGCAGTTGTGGGAAATGGCTGGGGAAGAGATTCTGACCTGTAAGAAGACGCACTGATGGTGTAATTGAGCAGAGAGAGTTTCCAAAAGGCTCACAGATGCAGTATTAGAGGCTTTGGCTTTGGAGGTGGACAGGAGAGATGTCCTCCATCTGCATCTATCCATCCATGTCTCAGTACATTTGTGCCTTTGTTATCTCTAGACTTGACTATTCCAACGTACTCCTGGCTGGCCTCCCACATTCTACCATCTGTAAACTTGAGGTCATCCAAAGCTCTGCTGCCTGGCTGCTTACTCAGGTCATACCCTATTTATCCATCACCCTGTGCTCACTGATCTACATTGACTCCCATCAAGCACATCCTCAATTCTAAAATTCTCATCCTTGTTTTCAAATTCCTCCATGGCTTTGCCCTTCCTTACCTCTGCAATCTTCTCCATTACACAGTCCTCCAAGGTATCTGCACTCATCTAATTCTGGCCTCTTGAGCATCCCCGATTTTAATTGCTCTACCATGTTGACCATGCCATCAGCTGCCTAGGCCACAAACTCTGGAATTCCCGCCCTAAACCTGTGTACTTTTCTACCTCTCTTTGCACCTTTAAGACATTCCTTAAAACCTACTTTTTCACCAAGCTATCAGAACATATGAATTAGGAGCAGGAGTAGGCCACTCGGCTCCCCGAGCCTGCTCTGGCTGATCTTATTGTAACCTCAACTCCACATTCCCGCTTGCCCTCAATAACCTTTCACCCCCTTACTTATCAAGAATCTATCTACATCTGCCTTAAAAATATTCAAAGACTCTGCTTCCACCACCTTTTGAGGAAGAGAGTTCCAAAGGCTTTTGGCCATCTGCCTTAGTATAATTCCTTAATATTGCCTTATGTGACTCAGTATCAAATTTTGCTTTATAAAACTGCTGTAAGGGATCTTGGGACATTTAATTATGTTAAATGCAAGTTGTCGTTGTTCAGTGATAAGTGGTGGTAAGGTACAGCTGGGCGTCGTCAGCATACAAATCAAAACTCACGCTGTGTTTTCAGATGATAGCTCTGAGGGGCAGCATTTAAGGGAGAAATAGGAGGGGGGCAAGGTTAGACCCTTGAAGGACAGCAGAGGTAGCAGAGTGGGGGCAGGAAGAGACGCCATTGTGGGTGATTCTCTGGCTACGACTGAATAGATAAGAATGGAGCCATGTGGGTGCAATCCCACCCAGTTGGCAGATGGTTCAGTGGCATTGGAGCAGAATTTTGTGACATTCTTAATGACATCATCCACAAATTGCATCAACAGAAAAAGATGGTCAGACATCTGTTTCTCCAGATAGTCTTACCATGAATGCTTGACCGAGCACCAAGAATGACTGAATGACCTCTTTATCAGGTTATACTAACTTATGCCTTCTTTGAACTGTTTCTGTCAATGTCTGTTTATTTGGAAAAGATGTGTCGATAGAGCAGGTTGTTCACTTTTACTGTGCATAACTGAGGTGACAACTCCTCTGCGCAGGTCCCAAGCTGCCAAGTGGGCTGACTTTTGTCAAATGCAGTGAACGTTTGTACTCTGACTGGCTCTCCAACTCTTAGCTTTGGCAATGATTTGGCAGCTTTTCAAAGTGAAATTTGGCTTTTACTCATTTCACTTTGATCTTCTAACTCACACCTGTTACTATTTGTGGCTTTGGTAATTTTTTGGTTGTTGGAAGAGTAGCCTGGGTGCGGCGTGACATTAGTAGCTGAACTGAATATTTTGTGCCTTCAGTAGGTGTGTTTATCCACTCTAAGATTCCCCTGCATATACCTGTGCTCGATATAGTTGATTTTTTTGATGATCCCTTTGGCAATTCTCACTGCTGCCTCAGCCTTTTCATTTGGCTGGGGATACTGTAGAAATGATGTGTAGTGCTGAATTTCCCAATCATTCATGAAGTTCCTGAATTCTTCACTAATGAATTTAGGACCAACATTGTCACTCATCACAATGTCAAGAATGCCATGATAACTGAAGTTTGCTTTCAGGCATTCTATAATCTCACTAGTAGTCATTAATGTCAGGTGGTTTAACTCTAAGAAGTCTGAATTGTGATGAGATAATCTGTTCCTGTGAGAGTGAAGAGCTCTACTCCAAGCTGCATCTATAGTCTGTCTGCGATGCCATGAGTCATAAGCAATTCTTTAGCTTGCTTAGTTTGATGGTCATTACAAGCACTGCAGTGGCTGATGTAATCCTTCGTCTCATTGCTCCTGTTTGGCCATAGAGCACTTCTCTTGCCTTTCTCAGACTAGATTAAATTCCTTGATGGCTTGCATGGATGCACTTTAGCATCTCTTTTCTCATTTCTTTAGGGATAATAATCTAAGTCCCTTTGTCCAAGGTGTTAGCTTGTACAATCACTTCATCGCTGAATTCTCAGTACTCTTTTACTGCAATGGGTGTGTCTTTGATGGTTTCAGGCCATCCTTTCATCGCTGCTTCCTGTAGCACTTTAAGAGTTGCACTTCGTTGTGTAATTTGCTTGATCTGTGAACAGCACTTGTTTGTCAATAGCATGGTGTCGGTGCAAATGTTTTCTGGTACTTGAAGGGTTACCAATCCAGCTTTTGACTTGTTTAGCTGAGATGGTAGGATTTTACTTATTGTTCACTATCTGGAACGGAAGATCTTCTTTCTTCCTAGAACATTGGACTCTCAGCTTAGTTAGGGTGAGCATCAATCCATCATAGAGCCTCAGCTTTATATTTGATGGCTATACATTCATGTCAACATCTTGGGTAACTTCATACATGTCTGTGAAGCTCATGGTGCTGCACGCAGTCAGTATCAACCTGACACTTCACACTACTCTCCATCTGAAGTCATCATTCCAAAAGTCACAAACTATTTTTTACCTCGAGACTTGATGCTGCCAACTTGTTCTAAGCTGTACAATGATTCGTCAGATTCATTGTCCAATATCTCTCCAGCAACTATCTTTTTGGCTTGCTTTTCGTCTTTCTAGCAAATCACTTGCATGCAAAGTGGTTCAGCTTTTTGCACTTGGAGCACTGCTTTTTCCATATGTTGGACACGCTTCCTTTTTCTTTCATGTGGTGTCCTCCATGGTATTGATATCCAATACTCTGGCTTTGCTCTTTTTGCTGGCCCTTCTGAAAGTTTTACTTCCTTTTCATCATTGGCTATGCTTGAAAGACTTGAGCTGCCTCTCAGCATACTGCATAAACTCCTTGGTTCCCCCATTAATACTCCTCAGCTGTTGATTAGCCACCTCAGAGCTTCTGCAAATGTCAATAGCCTTCTTGAGAGTAAGGATGTGCAGCATGCAGCTGATCGCAACAAATCTTGATACATGCTCTGCCAGGTACTTCTGGCCTCTCATATCTCCTCTTGACGAAGGCAGACATAGACAATGAAATTCATAATTGCCTCCAATGTGCCAGCTGAGACTTCAGCCGACTGAGGAGAAGGGAATTTGAGGACCAGAATCTCAAACCCGAGACTAAAGTCATGGCTTACCGAGCAGCAGTTATTCCCACGCTCCTATGCTTCAGAGACTTGGACTACCTGCAGCAGGCACCTCAAAGCACTGGAGAAGTACCATCAGTCATGCCTTCATAAGATCATCCAGGTCTGGTGGCAAGAAAGGTGGTCCAACAGCAGCATCATCTCCCAAGCCAACATGTCCAGCATCAAGGCACTAATCACTCACTAAAGCAACTGCTCTACCCGGTACTCAATCACAGCAGGAGGCTCCAAGGAGGCCAACAGAAATGTTTCATTATGTCCTCAAAGCATCCCTGAAGTAGTCAAACATACCAGCCGAATCATGGGTGTCCTGGCTTGAGATTTACCAAAATGGAGAAGATTTATTCAGGATGGCACCAAACACATTGAGAAGCTTCATCAGGAACATAAAGAACATATAGTTGAGGCATCAGAGAGACCTCACAAGCCTTCAAACACTTCACCTGCCCAATCTTTCAAGAACCGCCTGCCCTGCATGTGGCACAGACTGCAGATCGTGCATTGAACTTAGCAGCCATCTCTGAACCCAGAGAACTGGATTGGAAGCAAGTCATCCTTGATCCCAAGGGACTGCCTAAGATTGAAGTGATGTCTCAGTTCCTGCGGTGCTGTCCAGGCAATGGAAGCTTTTCTTGAACATCCCGATGCTCTGCCCGATCACATTTTCTGGGGCAGCATGGGTCTTGTTATATGCATGCTGCCTCTGTTTATGTGCGTTGCACACTGGAGTAATGAGCCATGTGATCAACAATTGGCCTTGTCACCCATTTGTCACCCTCAGGTTCATTATTGAGTCTCAAATACAGAGGGTACAATGTCAACATTGTGGTTGCTGCCAGGATGCCGAGCATTGACCTGCATGATATGTTGAGTATGGTCACATGGAAGTTGATGGACTGGAATTCCTTTCAGTTGTGGTACATCTCAGAATTTACATTTAACACCTCCAAACTGATATGTGTGCTGTCAATGGCACCCTATAAAATGGAGAATGCTGCAATCCATGTGAAGTTATGTGCTCACCACATCTACCTCTCCCTGGCAAGAAAAATGAAAATTTTCAAGCTCTCTTTAAATACAGAGTCTTAGTGACCTTCATCATACAACAGTGAATGACAAACTGGGAGACATCGCAAAGGGCACCTGCTACAGCCTGGAAAAACCCAGACCCATAAAAGTTCATGATAACAGTTGGCTTCACAGGCACTAATGCCACTCTCTCCCTGCTGTCATCCTGGCTGTAATGAGCACCTCCTTAGTGATACTGAAACATCCTTGTCGAGGATGAGATGTGAGAATTGCTCTTTGAAGATCTTGAGTAGATATGGCCACCCCCTGGAGCCCTTCTCCCAATCCTCATCCTTCCTCTTCAAGCAGCTTGTCCTCCTCCATGTTACTTTTGTTCATTTCCACAGCCATCCTGCAGGTCAAGGGGGATAGAAACTACTGCACCCATGTCTGAGTATGTGGTCTGAGCAGAATCCTTGAAGTCAGGACAAAGTCTTTCAGCATTTGTCTCACCACTCCATGTAGTCTTGAGTACATTTAAATAATATACAAATTACGAATCACTTCTACAAACTCAGCAAAAGCCTGTAGAAGTTAATCAGCAGTCAACTTGAAAGTAGTTGAAGATCTCTTAAAAAAGCATTGGTGGGGATCTATCCTTTGGATACATGTTCACCTGAGTATATTTAAGAGAGGGCATAGCTAGGGTGTTGTGTTCCAAAGTAGAGTCAAATCAGCATGTATGTCATGATCTGTCTAATTTGAGTATGACCAGCACACAGTTCCTGCATCTGCACTAACCAGGAGTAGGCTTGTATATCATAGATGCCATTCTGAACCAAAAATGATTACTGTAGCACCAAAAACACAGACTTTGCAACCAGATTCTGTCCATACTCTCCAAACTCAAAAGCAAGAGTGCTAGCATTGTCACGTTATAACGATTAATAGACAGAAATTTTTGTGTCTGCAAATTGGCTACACTGTCATTGATGGCTAAATTTCTGATATATGTCCCCATTGTGTGAAGCTCTATATTGAAAGTAGTAAGTCACACAATCTACCCCATAGAGTCACAGTGAAAAGAAAATTGGAGAATGTCACCTCCTGGGTTTGACAAATTATCTAGACGGAACACTGTGGCTGGGATATTTCACTTCAGCGCTCGCCAGCTGTGATATTGGATGGAAAATTGCAAGCTAGTGAGAACAGAAGCAGAAAATCCCAGCCAGGCTGTTCTCAGTCTCAATTTGTTTCATCATATTCACTTGATAAACCAGAGCGAAGAAACAATTAAAGTTGGACTTCATTGATTTTTCATACAGGAATGCAAGCGTATTTAGAAAACGTCAGCCAAATAAAGTCATAAGACCTGAAAGACTTTAATAGCCATGAGGAAGCAAATCTTAAATTGTGGCCATTGCTCTGTCAATGCAATGACACTGTCTATATTGTAAGCTATTGTTTATTGTTGAGATAAAAATAAAGGCCTAGAAATTTGTGGCATTTCCTGATCACAAAAATACAGTTTAAATTCCTACCATTCTATCGGTTTCTCCTGGTATACTGTCAGATTTTACTGCCCTCCGTTTCTGAGGCAGGTGCATATATTAATGAGGCCTCAACCAGATTCAAGCAGGGCCACCAAGCAAGCAGAAAGCCAATGGGAAAAATGCCAGTGGATAAGGGGCAGACAGTGTGCCATTTTTGCCAGGATTTTACCAGCCCCTGTGAGCTGAGATGGGAGGTGCCAGGGTCGGTAAAATTGCAGGTAGCACAGCCTGGCCTTCGGGGTATTTTATTGACTGCAGGACCGTGTGCAGAAAGGCTGCCCTCTCCAAGGAGATAGGCAGCCAATTCCCATAATTTAAGGCCCAATTAAGGACCATGTTACATTGCTGTCAGCATTTTACTGATGGTGAGGTGACCCGTCCCTGCCCCTGTCTCCCACAATCCCCCAGCAGCCCTCCCCCAGCCACACAGAGAGACTGCCAGCAAAATGGAGGCAGCCTCACTGCTGCAATCCATGAGGCAATGCTCCATGGATCAAAGAAAGGAAGGGCCCTGTTGGATCTTGTGGATCCCAATCGCACGCTTGTTGTAAGTGGTGGCCATGTTGGTACTACAGATAAGGTTGATCAGCAGGCACTTCTTATGTGGAAAACATTATGTTTATTTACAAAGTTACTCAACAGCAACACGTGTGCTTTCACTTCAAACCTTACCTTTACACTACTAACTACTAACTACAGAGGTAGTCTGCACTACTCTTCTAATGGTCACTCAAGATCATGTGATCTTCCTTTATAACATTCTTCTTAAAGGTATATTACACATTAGGTAAAATCATAATTACCACATCCCTCCCCCTTTACTCGGGAATACATTTTATATTTACAAGTACAATTTTCTCAAGATAGCAAATTACTTACACTGGTAAATAATTTACAAATTCAATCTCTCTGGGGGTTTCCTAATGCGCTTAGAATATCTCAGCTCTACAGTTTCAGATGCTTTGTCAGGAACCTCATTTTCTGGAGTTATCTGAACATTAGGTGTTTTGGCGGGCACCTGCAATTCTGTTTCCTCAACCCTTGCAGGTATATCAGACAAACCTGACACATCAGACATGTCTGTACTAGGTTGAGTTCTCCCAACAGGAAATGTTGACCCGGTCATGAACATTGGTGAAATCATTTCTTGGTGCATTGTTGCTCTCTTCCTTAGATGATCCACATGTCTTCATATGACTTGGCCTTCCACCTTCACATGGTAAGATAGAGGTCCAGTCACTGCATTTATTTCACCCGGTTACCACTTTGGTCATTCTCCAAAGTTCTTCACATATACCGTCTCTCCCATGGTAAATTTCCTCTCATGACTATGCCAGTTGTGTCCAGTTTTCTGGTTTTCTGACTTCCCTGACTCCTTTCCACCTTCCCCCCTAAAGTTGGCATTATTAAGCTCGATCTCGTCCTGAGACAGCATTTCATCAATAACTCTGCAGGTATGATACCTGTCGTTGTGTGAGGGGTAGTCCTATAATGAAAAATAAAGCATGCTAGCTTGGTTGCTAAGGAATCTCCAGTTAACTTTTTCATTCCTGCTGTGAATGTTTGAACAACCTTTTCGGCCAGTCTGTTTGAGGAAGGGTGGTATGGTGCAGCTTTTACATGAGTGATACCATGGAAGCTGATAAAGCGTTGAAACTCAGGACTTCTAAACGCCGTGTTGTTATCAGAAACAACTACTTCTGGTAGTCCGTGAGTGGCAAAACTCCGACGTAACTTCTCAATTGTACCAGAAGACGTTTGTGACTTCACCTCATATATGTCCATCCATTTTGAGTGGGTATCAACAATGAGCAGAAATATTGTTCCCATGAAAGATCCCACATAGTCAATGTGTAATCATACCCATGGCCTTCCTGGCCACGCCCAAGGGTGTAACGGAGCTGTTGAATATAACTTTTGTAGTTGCTGACATTGCACACAATCCTCCACTAAACTCTCTATTTCTCCGTCCATCCCAGGCCACCATAGATAGCCGCGTGCTATGGTCTTCATTTGGGAAGTTCCTGGATGTGCACTGTGTAGTTCAATTAACAATGGCTCTCTTCCCTTTGAAGGAACTGTCACTCATGCTCCCCACCATAAGATACCATCCTGACTGGTTATTTCATGTCTTCTGCTGAAGTACGGTTTCATTTTGTCAGATATGGGCTTTTGTGACCAACCATGAAGCACTTGTTCTCATACTTGAGATAGGGCTGGGTCCCGACCTGTCCAGTCTCTGATCTGTCCAGCACATACCGGTGAGGAATCTAAGAAATTTAACAATAAAACACATTCTTATAGAACTGGAACATCCTCATCATTCTCTTGTAAAGGCAAACGAATAAGTGCAATGAGGTTTGGATTTTGATTTCTAGGCCTATGTACAGAAGTATACTCGTATGCTGCCTGTATTAAAGTTTTATTTGTGTTTCTGTGCCTTCTTTCTACGTGTCTTCTTCTTTCTAGCACTGACTTTAATCTCGGCCTTCTTTTTGACTTCAATGTTGGCCAGACTACTTTCAGGGGCAAGCTCGACTTGAGTGAACTTAATGGCTGGATCTCCCAAAATTTCATCAACTGTCTTCTTAGAAGTTTCTGTGGTTTTTGCCTCCAAAGCCTCTTTGGTTTCATTTAGCTGACTCTTCAGCTCTTCCAACTCATTTTTGTATTTGTTTGCTGCCTCCTGGAAAATTGAGCATTATTGTGTCTTCACTACCAACTCATCCTTCAGTTTATTCAGAGGAGTGCTGAATTATTTCTGTTTCTCTTCGTACTTTTCCAAAGGTGCAAATTTTGACCTGAGGGGATCTTGTAGTGTGTGAAGGTCTTTCAGCAGATTATCTTTTTGCTTTCGAAGTTTGCTCACCTTGTCTCGAACTCTGTCACCAAGCATACTCTTTTTGCATTCCTTCTGCTGTTCTACCATGTTTTGGCTTAAGACAGCCTGGTTTTCTGCAGGTTGTTGAGACCTTGCACACTCCTTTTAAAAAACAGGAACATTTCCAGCTTCCTTTCAGAATCTCAGTGGTCAATCAAGGTTGATTTCCCTTAGCCAGTTTCGAGAAACCCTAGAAGGCTTGGTCCTCTGCCTCTCAATACCAACACTGGTAGCTTTGCTGATTGGCTTCCATAATGGACAGTTACTCTACTTATGCCGTTGACTTGAATGTCTTCACCTGTGTATGTTTTTTTAGTTTGGCATCAGTTTCTTCTAAACTTAATTGATATTCACCAATATTCAGATATTCCCCAATTACTGTAGTGGAAGCTCCTGTGTCCACTTCCATTCTAACAGGTCTGCCATTTACTTTCACTTGGTTTTGTCTTTCCAACCTTCAAATTAAACAACAAATAAATATCTGAATTTGTTGCTTCAGGCTCTTCTATACTGTAGACCTCGCAGGGTTTTTTCTTTTGTTTGAAAGTCTGCCTGACTATTTCCTTGCACTTTCTCTTTATGTGTCCATTTCTATGACAATAAAAACATTCATTTTTTTAAAAATTGCCAATTGTTAAAAGATTGCTTGGCCAGAAACTTCAGGTCGGCATGTAGGGCGGGCACAGCTTGCCAATGTGTAAAATGACGCATGGTGACATTGGGCATGCGTCCTGACGTCACCACGCGTCATTCAGATCTTCAGTTCGGCGGGCGGGCATGCAGCGGAGTCGGCTGCGTGCCCGCCGAACTGTTAAACGCCTATTAAGGTAATTTAGAAACTAATTAAAGTACTTAACTGTGCTGCCCGTCCAATCTTAAAGTTGGCCGGCAGGCGAAGAGCCCAGGCGGCCTTTGCATTTATCATGAAACCTCATCCACGAGCGGGATGAGGTTTCTTGAAGGCTTTTAAAGTTTAATTAAAATTTTTAATACAATTCACTGACATGTCCCAGCTCTTGTGACACTGTCACATGAGGGGACATGTCTTAAATTCTTTCTTTCTTTGTTAAAATTTTTCAAAATCAAACTAATCTCCCTGAGGCAGTTCTGTGCCTCAGGGAGATTTCTGCGCTCCTTCGCGTGCAGGCCCTGACTCAGCCTACTCCCCCGCCACCCCCCCCCCCCCCCCACCCCCTCCCCCCCAACCTGCACAGGGAGCACTCAGCACTCCTGGGTGTGCATCATGCTGGGCGGGCCTTAATTGGCCCGCCCACGTAAAATGGCGGCGCACAGCTGATCACGGGCAGCGATCAGCTGCGTGCCCGCCCATGCCTGCTCCCGCCCAACCCCACTGATGAGGAGAAAATCCTCCCCCATGTTTCCAGCTCCATTGAAATTATTCCTTGTTTTCGCTGCTAAGTCATTCTTTTCTCATTTTCCTGCTAACGGGGGCTGTTTCCCACTTCGTGGCATGGTCTTGCATTTTCACACCCTTTTTGGCTGGGGCCCAAAGTGGAGGATGGCGCCATTATGCACTCCCTGTGTGGCTTTTGAATCCCTTACTGCGTTTTCCATGGCCAGTGCTATCTCTAGCACCTCCTTGAATTCCAAAATTTTTTTGGACAATCATCTCTTCGGAATCGTGTCCTTATTCTCATCACACATTAAATGATCTCTGAGCATGCCATTTAGAGATGTACCAAACTCACAATGTTCCATTTATTGCTTAGAACTTGCCACGTAACAAGCAACAGTCTCCCCCGGAGTCCTATTTCTCGAGTTAAACTTGAACCGTTGCATTGTTACCAAGGGCTTTGGCTGGTTATGACCCTTCATGAGGTCCATTCATCAACAGTTTTTGAATATGGGGCACTGGGTGCCATCAAACTTTGAATCAAGTGGTAGGCTTTATTCCCACATGCTGATAAGAGGATCGCTCGCCTCTTCTCTTCCCCCATAATCTCGCTCGCTTGGAAAAAGAAAGCGAGCAGTTCAATGTAATGAGACCAATAATCCGTGGCTGGATCGAAAGGATCAATTCTTCCCAATTGCGATATTCTGTGAAGGAGTTATATTATCGATTTGAATGGAACTTCTATTTACAATTTCTGTGCAAGGTGCAGCCCGATTTCATTTCCCTTGATTTATTCCATTAACTTATTTTACTCTCGTCGCCAGTTTGTTGGATCTTGTGGATCCTAGTCGCATGCTTGTTGTCAGTGGTGGCCGAGTTGGTACTACAGATAGAGTTGATCAGCACACACTTCTTAGGTGGAAAATATTATGGGTAGAATTTTTCCCTCAGCATGCGGGGGGGCAGGACCTGCATGCCCACGCGTAAAATTACTTGCGGTGATGTTGGGCGCACGTCCCAATGTCACCTCGCACCATCACAATATTTCGGGGGGCAGGCGCATGATGATGTCCGTTGCAAGGCCGCCATTAACTAATGGGCCACTTAAGGCCCTTGAGGTTCCAATTGTGCTGGATTTTAAGTCGCCTGTGCGATCTTTGGCTCATCGCATGGGCGCAACAGGCAGGTGGGGTATCAGAAATTTGCATGAAGCTCATCCACGGGCCCGCCCATGCCTGCTCCCGCCCAACCCCACTGATGAGGAGTGAGCTCAGTGGGTTCACGAAACCAGCCATTAAAAGTTACTGCTCAGAAGTTAATGAAACTTGCCTATGTGAGCTGGAAAAGTTGCAAACGCACAGCAGCTGCTTGGATGGACTCATAACCTTCAGGTCAGCACTTTTCAGTGAGGATTTGTTTTGGGGCCTGTAGGTTTCAGGAAGCCTCCCTGAGCCTTGGAATGGGAAGTGATCTCTCCACTGGGGGCACCTCATCTGAGGAGGAAGGGAGGGCTAGAAGGGGGAGGAGGCCTGGACTGCACATTCAGCCTCTGGGGGAGCCACCTTTCGGAGCACAGGTGCAGGCGCAAAGGGGTCAGGGCCAAGAGGTAGTCCAAGACACACAACAGGCCGCAGAAGACGGCACTATCCTGCTGCCTCAATATGTCTGAGGTGCAGTGCTGAAGGAGGCTCCGTCTGTCAAGGGAGACAGTTAACAGTATCTGTCAGATGATTGGTCCAGAGATCTCTGCTAACCGTGTGGGTGGACACCCCATGCCAGTGGCTCTAAAGGTCACAGCTGCCCTCAACTGCTATGCCTCCAGCTATTTCCAGGGGTCGGTGGGTAATCCTTGCGGTGTTTCCCAATCAGCTGTCCACACTTATGTCAAGCAGGTTATAGACGCTCTGTTCAAGTGTGCATTGACCTTCATCCACTGCCGCTAGGACGAGGCCAGCCAGACACAGCGAGCCAGAGGCTTCGCGGCCATTGCTGGCTTCCCCCCATGTCCAGGGTGCTATAGACTGTACACATGTGGCCATCAAGGTGCCAGCAGGTGAGCCCGGTGCCTTTGTCAATGGGAAGGCCTTCCACTCCATGAATGTGCAGATAGTGTGTGATCACAGGATGCTGGTTCTACAAGTCTGTGCCAGGTACCCAGGCAGCTCCCACGATGCCTACATCCTCAGAAACTCCCAAGTGCCAGGGCTCTTCCATGCTCTGGCTCAGCTTGATGGATGGCTGCTGGGTGACAAGGGTTATCCCCTCAGAAGGTGGCTCATGATGCCTCTCCACCATCCAAGAACAGAAGCTGAGCAGCGGTACAATAGGACCCATGCCTCCACAAGGACGGTGGGTCTTCTCAAAATGCGCTTCAGATGCCTGGACTGTTCCGGGGCCGCATTCTAGTACCCCCAAGATCGAGTGTCACTGATAGTGGTTGCATGCTACACTCTCCACAATCTAGCTCTGCAAAGGGGGGACGCTGTGGAAGAAGAAGATGTAGACGGAATGGCTGCAGCTGAGTACGATGAGTCCAGCAGTGAGTCCGAGGATGAGCACGCACAGGGAAATGCTGAGGGGGCACATGCTGACCCGGGCATACTCCAGGGAGGCAGGGACACCCGGGATGCTCTAATCCAAGGAACCTTAAACTAGCACAGCACATATGGATCTCTAATGCAAGCCTGGGCTGTAGCCTCCATCCTGGAGACCTTAGTGCAAAATCTGTCTGGATGGGAGCATTGACGATGGGCCCAGTCAATAAATGTAAATGACACACAAATCAATCATCAAATCTCAGGACTCCATGCACCTGCCCATGAAAAGAGGCACCCGCAGCCATTTTAGACAACATAAATTTAATGCTGTAACAAAGTCTCTTGACGTAACAGAAATAAAATGGTGTTGCACTTCACACACAGTCAGAAGGAACTCATGGGGGGGCCAACAAAAAACCACCAGTGATGAACCTGGGGTGTGGTTAAGGTGCCTTCATTTTACATTTACGGGTGCTATGCCTTTCTGGGCATCTGAGACAGCCTACTCTCTCTGATGCCCTGTTGCCCTCGATGACATTGGCGAACATCTGTGGCCCATCAAGCCTGTGCTGGCCCCGCCTGGGAGGGAGCTGCCAGCCCCACAGATGGCATCTCCCCAGCCGTCACAGCCTCATTGGTTGCCACGGTCACTGGTGGAGGAGCTACCACCCTCATCCAGAGCACCCTGAGAGGCACCAGCAGAGGCGACAGGCAACTGCTCCACCGATGTGAGGTCCATTTGGTCCTCCCTGCCCACCATAGATGGGTGGGCATCTGGTGAGACACCTGTTGCCCAAACCAACGCCCACATGGGCACTGACCACATGAGGTCAGTGCTCCTGTGAGGGATTACAGGTCCAAGCACAACCCCACGAACCCCTGATACTGTCCCTGGAGCTGCTTCTCCATGAGGGTCGTTACTCTCTCCATGGAGGAAGCTTGGTGCTCAGCTATGAGGCTCAATGCATTGGCTACGGTCCATGTAGACTCCTCCACCATCGACACCGAGTCAAGTAGAGCCTCATGTATCTCCACTAGATGGTCCCGCACACCCGGCCGCATCTCATCAATTGGCTGCATCGCCGACGACTCCAGAGGCTTTTCATCAACGACGGACTGAGCATGTGCCTGGACCCCTGCAGTCCTCTGACTGCTGGCGCCATCGGCACTCTCTGTCTCTGCCAGCTCCTCCAATGACTGTGAAGCACCCTCACCGCTGTGACCCAGGACACTAGCCGAAGATATGATGCCCACTGAGATGCCAGTATCGGCGCTGGTGCCTGCCTGGCAGAGATGGTGTGACGCTTCACGCCCCTCAGGTGTCAGAGGGCCCCCTTCTGCTCTGGGTCCAGGCCCTGCGCCGATGAAGCTGAAAGGAAGAGTAAGGAAATTCGATCAGTGAGCCTGTGGGTAATGTCAATGTACATGCCTGTCCCCTGATTATCAAGCGCTCGTCATTCCACACACAATGGCCAACGTTGGTAACGTCACTAACTGAACAATCAGCACTCCAATGGATGTTGGGAGACTACTGGTGACGTGAGTGCTGGCCACACATACCTGTCCGAGGAACCCCAGCCTCCCTGGCTCCAGTAGACCTGGGCGCGTGCTGCCTGTCCAGGTTGAGGGCCTCCTGCTCAAACGGCTCAGCAGCAAAATCTGGCCTGGCCCGCCACCAGTCCTCAGCCGCTCGGCGTTGTTATGAGAATTCTTCTCCTGGAAATGAAAAAAATAGCATTGATAAGTGACACTTGTACTGTGAATCTCCTCTTAGCTAGCCCACCCCAAGCCCAGTTGCCCATTGCAGGGGTGCAGTGCATCCTTACCCCGCTGCTGGCCAGCACTCACACAAATATGCCAGGTGTGTCCTTCCCCTTACCCGCTCCTCTTGACCCCATGCTGCCTTCATCACAGTTGGGAGCACACAGTTTTACCTGCTGTAGCAAGAAGGCACATTGACGTGGAGCACAGAGGGCAGCAGATCCATCTGTGCCACGCCACCTTGAACATCCCCTCCCACCGCGTCATCACCCTGACTTCGACATGTCCTGGATTCGAGCATTGCGCCTGGGTGCAAATCCTGCAGGTTGCCCCCACCATGTTGTCAGTCCACCACATGCTGCGGGTGCAGAACCCAACTCATCACCACCCTCTCAGGTTGACCAACGCATAGGGAATATCTGCTGGCCCGCCCAGCTAAGGACACATGCCATCAATGACTCATTGCATTCAGGCCACTCAGACATGGGTGGGTCACCAGCAGAGGAGAAGCTTACGTGATGGGTGCAGTGAATGATGCCAACATGCTTATCACCCTTCCTGTGCGCAGCAGGTCGTTGAAGTGCTTGTGGCACAGGGTCCATGAGCGCCGCACCACATCGTGGGAGCTCACGACCTCCGCTACCTCCTCCCATGCATGTTTTGTCAAGTGGGGTGGCCTCTTCCTCCCGTCCTCGCGGACGAGCACCTCCCGCCGTGCTGCCACCTCCTCAAGGAGGGCAGCAAGGCACTCGTCCAGGAAACCTGGGCGCACAGTGACCACCTGCCCTACCCTCCTGCATGGCTAGCCTCAATGTGCCTTGGCCCCAGCCTCTGGCCATGTACGGCAGCCTTGGAGCGGCTGCAGCTTGGCCTTTAAGCAGGCCGCCAGGTCGCCATTGGACCCGGCGGCGATTGCCGATCTCCCTCCGCCAACCCTCTCCCGCCATCCCCATGGAAATCGCCAAACACGCTGGGCGGGCATTAGTTGGCCTGCCCGCGCAAAATGGCGGCAATCGGGTCCACGACCGCCTGCTCCTGCTCCCACATGCCCCGGCCGACATGGGGAAAATTCTCCCCTATGTTTATTTACAAAGGTACTCTACAGCAACACGTGTGTGCTTTCACTTCAAATCCTATCTTTGCACTACTGACTACTATCTACAGAGGTAGCCTGCACTGGTCTTCTATTGGTTACTCAAGATCATGTGATCTTCCTTTATAACATTCTTCTTAAAGGTATATTACACCTTAGATAAAACCATAGTTACCACAGGCCCTGAACAGGGAAGGCAGCATCCGTGCCCCATCGATCTCCCTGGAGGGATGCACTCCAACCCTCGGCCCTGTGAATTCTTTTTGTTTAATTTACCTCTTGGAGTCTCCAGGTCTCCTGCACTCTTCAGCAATAACCATCTCTCCTGGTGGCGCTGTTGAGGCTTCAGAGCTGCCAGCCTTCTGATTGGCCCAGCAACATCAGGAGCCCATCTACCCATCCTTAACTGGACGGCGAGCCCACAGGTGGCCAATTAGGAAGCCACCTGTGGTTAAAATTGCCGCACCGGCCCCACTGCCAGCAAGAGTGGGCTTGGGAGCTGCCTTTTACCCGAGCATCAGCATCCCAAACCCCCTCTTAAAATTCAGCCCTTTGACGCCACTACCCCTGCTACCCCTACTCCACCATTCCTAGCAGGCAGAGGGAGTTAAAGTGCATCATTAGAGGAGAGGCAGTTTTTTTTTTTAAATTTGTAATTAAAATAAGATAAAATTGCTTTGCAAAGAATATGTATTCCTGTTGTATTTCTCCAATATTTTCATTACACATTGCAATTTTTGTAATTTATGGTAATTCACTTTGCACTGCAAGATGTTATTTTTGTTTATTAACACACCATAAAATTGTAGGGCACCTGAACCTTTGAAAACCTGTTGCAGAGCTGACTCCTTGTAAGGAAATCAATTCAATCATCGTCTTAGGTTTAATCAGCATGGATGGGAAAATAAGCCACCAAGTCACACTTGGTCAAATTACTCAACTTCAGAGCCTCTAAGTATTCAAATCGCATTGTCGGTTCCTTTTTTAATAGTTTTGATTGTAAATTTTCAAAATAAAAAAGATGTCTTCATGCAAGTATATAGATGGATGAAAGTAATGGTGAAATGACATGTTAGCCTAAAAGGGCTCATAGTGCCAAACAGGAATGATTTATCATGTCAGATGCCCTTATAAACTATGAATTGGGTACATCTGGAATGAAAAGTAATTCTGATTTAATATTATGTGAATAGACGCTGCTTGCTTTTCATGGCAAGTCATTTTGTTACTTGCTACTTTGCAACTGCATTCTGTCAACCACATTGACATTGACTAATTATTTTAGACAGAATTGAACAGAATTTTGGTAGAACACTAAGGGGAAAGATTTCCTATGTTCAATGACATGATGAGGTTATTCTTTATAAATGGGTCCACAATTTTGCTACAGCTATCACACACGAGATATCTTCTCCCCAAGTTGCCGTCATATTATAGTAAGTTTGTAAAATAAAAAATCTTATTTTGAAAACAGAAGTCATAAAGCCATCTTAGTTCCTGTTGGAAAGATTTTTCCCAATTAAAAATGACATACGTTTTAGGCAAGTCAAATGAAGTGCTGTCGACTAAAGCCCATTCACACTTTATTTTCCCTATGTGCAAACCAGTCAAACAGGAAAGCAGCTGGAAGTTGGGAAGATGCTGGTTTTAACAACTCTTTATTTCTATAACAAAGGCAACCCTTGCCAAACTCATATTGTCCATGACATTGAAATTATTTCACAATATTTTATATATAGTAAAACACAATGCTAAAACAGAAACTACATACTTACAGGTTTCTGTTATGAGACTAATAAGGGTCTAATTAATGTCAAGAATTTTAATCCATTTTATTTTATAGTCAAAAATAAGCTCAGACTGTATTGAGGCTAACTATTCGCAAATTAGTTCAACTGCCTGAACAGGTTACTTGTACGGGTGTTATTTCTGCATGCATACTACTGATATGGTGAGGCAAACCTCTTTCTCTTCCACTTCATGATTGTCCATGGCAATTATGGTCTAATAACAGATTACGTTGTTCACACTGCCTGCTGGTTATGGGCTTAAAACCCAATCTGGGTTTTAACTGGGCCCAAATGACAATTGGATATAATCAGTTTATGTTCCAGATGCATTATGATGAAGTACCCATGTAAAATTGACAGCTGTATGCTGGTAGCCTAAGGCTGACTTTCTGCTGGGTCACCCATTGGTAGGTTTGCTTCATTAATATAAGACAGTTTGACAGTATGTTATAAAAACAAAAAACTACTGCGGATGCTGGAAATCCAAAACAAAAACAAAATTACCTGGAAAAACTCAGCAGGTCTGGCAGCATCGGCGGAGAAGAGTACAATTGACGTTTCGAGTCCTCATGACCCTTCAGCAGAAACATGAGTTTGTGGATGACTAAAATGGACTCAATTTAAATGCTCACAACAAGCCTGTAGAAACAACTCGCCATAGATGTTTTGTAACTTGCAAACATTTGACATGATAAAGTGAAAGATCTGATGGAGTTGCTAACAAGGATGTCTCAGTGCTGCCCTAGGGACTACTGCACTGGTAATATCAAAGATATTCTCAGTCAATAGATGGACACTTGTTTTAATGTCTATGAAAGCAACCTAATTACTTAATTAAGTAATGTTTTTTTTATAACAAAAACCTTGAAATTGTGCAGGACATAGCTTCTTAACAAAAACCCTTACAGCTGCAGTATAAAAAAATAATAAATTTTCTAGCACTGAAGTGTTTTCTGAATTGCTTTAGCTTTTCAAACAAAACAATTTCTGACCTTAACTGGATTATATGGCTTATATAATATAAAGGAAAAATGAAACATGTTGTGGGCATCTTCTTACATCCTACAGTACAAAGTAACTACATTGTTACAGACAGGGGAAAGATGGTAGGATGGTTACGTGTTTTTCCACCTCTCGCCCGGCCAGACACCAATGTGTTTTAAAGAAATATTTTTACTCATTGAATGGCGTGATTCTCAAGAACAGATAAAAAACTGGTTTTCTCATGTTTTTAGAAAAAGAGGATAAATTTTTATTTCTCAACACCCAAACATATGCACAACAGCACTCATTCACACGTGCACATGTGTGAACACACACACACATACACTCACATATACACATGAAAAGCTGATTACAAAAGAGGTAGCATGCACCTAAGTATTAAAAGTCCAAAAAGATCACTGTTATACTCAATTCTCTCAAAATGGAAACTTGAAACGTCGCAGGCCTGATGATTCCTTTTTGGTACACTGAAGGAATGGAGGGTGGAAGTTTCAAGTCACAGATTTGCAGTGACTTACTGCTTGCAGCAGCAGTTTCTGGCTTCACTCCAGTCGAGGTGCATTTCAATCTGCGTAGTGAAGGTCTGGTTTGGTTCTTCAAATTAGTAGGTGAAAGGCTATTCCCAATTTTCTGCCTGTTGGTCAATCTTAGGCAGCCTCCTTCATCTTCTGGGTTGGATCTATTCTCTCTGAGTCTCTTTGTCTCACATACTTACTGAGGCTGTTCTCAAAATGTGTGTTGATAAATGTCTCTTATTATAACATGATTTCTGTCGGAAGACCAAAGTATATAACTTCCACTTTACAAAGTATATAACTATATAATTCTGGTTCTGTTGAAGGGTCGTGAGGACTCGAAACGTCGACTCTTTTCTTCTCCACCGATGCTGCCAGACCTGCTGAGTTTGTCCAGGTAATTCTGTTTTTGTTTTATATAACTTCCATGTCCAGACAAATGGTCTCTGATGACTTTAACATTGACACACAATAGTGCTTGACTCTCACCCATTTGCATCTCCTTGTGATAGGATAGGTTTCCTCCCACACCCATTCTGTGGAATTCCAATCTGCAGCCAAGCTGTCTGCAGGTATTTGGACAATGGCAGCCACTAAATCCACAGGAAAGGTTTGTTGCATTTCAATGCTTCTCAATAAAATGCCCCAAAAAGATCATTTACAATTAAAGTCATACCGATACAAGCAAGGTAACTTCCAAGCTTGTGTGGTACTATGTTTTATGGCAGAACAGAAAAGAGGTCACCTGAACTCTCAACTCCATTTTGTTTCAAAGCATAATGTTCATTCTCTATTTTGTTTTAAAAGTAGAGTTTCAATTATCCAAAAATCCACGAATATAACTAGATGGGTATGAAAACTTCATAAGTGCTTAATTCGCTGTAAAGCACTTCGGGAAGTCCAGTGATCATGAAAAGCACTATATAAGTGAAAGTCTTTCTTTTTTTTTTCCCCATTTACTTGACATTTTAAAGTAGACACTGCAATAATGCTCAAGCAATCGGTAGACTTGAGTAATGACATTGATGGTTGGAATGAGATTTCAGGACTGTACAAAGTACAAGTTCAAATTAAAATTGTTGAATTGCAAAAAAGTCTTCATGTTTTAAGCATTCATGATGCTAAATTAAACTGTATAATCCATTTAAATGGATGAATGTGACTGACCATCATTCTGAAAACCTCTAAATCAGTATTAACTTCACAGAGCCCGTCGAGCCCCCAACTTTACTTGTCAATGAGTTAACAGCCTTTTTTAAAATACTTATCAAGGTGAAGGATATCACAGGTATCAAATGGCATCTATTTTAGACACCAAGGGGTGGAATTTGCTCCACAATCCTACCCAAATCTTATAGGATTGCAGCAGAAAATTTGGCTTGGTCCAACTACCATATTCACTGAACTAAATTTCCCTTCTCCCCTGTGGATCAACACTGGACACCTCCTCCCTACCCAGCACATCTAAATGATGATAGGGGAATTGAAATCTCCAATCCCCTTTGTCTCCTACCTGTCCCTTTCACTACTGCTCCCAAGGACTGCCTGGTGAAAAGTCATGATAGGCCCAAGATAGTGTGGCAATAATAGTTGCAATGTGTTCACGTGCAGAAAAGAGGGACTAGTAGAAATCTACTGTTCTTATTTTGTTCCAATTAACTCACTCTTTTAGGCCTAGATGTCAGCAAAGACTTTTCCTTCTCTGCTACAGGCGCCACTGTCTCTTTAAATGTTCAACTGCCTGTTTTTGTGCTACACCGCTGCTGGAATATTATGCTCTCACAGTGGCAGGCTCTCTCTAGGTGTCTCAAATCTTGCAGGAAGCCCACCAACCATAACAATGGCCTTTCCTGAAACAGAGAAATAAACAGGGTAGTGACGGGCTAGGAGGGCTGGCTGGGTGCCCTAATGTTTCATAAAAAATCAGCCCTCAATATCGCTATCAAGTACTCCAAATAAAATGTGGAGCAGCCAGACGCAAAGCAAAGATCTCTTCCACAAAACCAACGTCTGTCACAACTTGAAAGAGAACACTTATTGCAGAAGTTTGGATTTTTCCAGATGCCACATTAGTCATGCTTAAAGCTTCCCTTTGCAAGAGTGCTAGATCAATGCCAACTTCTGTTTACTTGTGGTCAGATTTGGGCCTGGAGCCCATATCCACTAGTAATTCAGATGATACTGCCCACATTAATTTCATACATAACCTTTAAACCTATTAGTTGGAGTAATCTTCCATGCCATTAATGTAGGCTGGTCTGAAACCTGAGTTGCAAAGGTACTAACAAGTAATCCCTGCCAATATGAATTTATAAAATTCCAAAATAATATTTTGTTTTCAGTCAGTCAATGTCTGTCACACACAGAAACTCATCACTTATGTTTAAAATTTCTAACTACCGAGAAGCTGAGTTTTTGCTTACATCTCATGAAAGTGCTGATGGAGACACATCTTACTTACTCAAGTACAAAGTTTAGGAAAGACCAAGTATGTACAGGAGTGCTGCTGAGGTTTAACCAGCTAAAACCATGCAGCTTACCAACATGGAGTATTGCATGCAGCTCCAACAACAACATTCAAGAAGCTTGACACTGTTCAGGACAAAGCATTCCATGTGATCGGCACCCATCCATTGTTTTAATATTCATCCCTTCCACTGCATACTGTAGCTGCAGTGTGTACTATCTGCAGAATGCACTGCAGCAAACTAGACAGTCTTCTTTGGCAACACCTCCCAAAACTACAACCTCCAACATCTAGATGGACAAGAGCAGTAGGTGCATGGGAATACCACCAACTAAAAGGTTCCCTTCAAGTCACATACCAATCTGACTTGGATATACATTGCCAGCTGTTCCTTCATGATCACTGAGTTAAAATCCTGCAGCTCCCTGCCTAATAGAATTGGGTAAGCACCTTCCACCACATGGACTGAAGCAGAGAAGGAAAAGCCTTTGCTGACATCTAGGCCTAAAAGAGTGAGAAGGCTCACCTTCTCAAGGGCAACCAGGGATGGACAATAACTTAGCTTTGCCAGTGATGCCCACATGGTGAGAATGATTTTTCATAAAAGCCAATTGGAAAGAGCCCAGCCTTCATTGGCAGGTTCCTCCCCTCAGATTCAATTAGTGAAGCAGACTGTCTGCTCGCTTATCAATCGAGTCTAGTGCGTCTGCTTCTCTCAGGTATCTGAGATTGCAGTTGCCGCAGGCTTGATTTGGCATTTCCACCACCAACTCACCTCAAAGAAAGCCTGCTTACCTCCATCCCAAGGAAGACAGTTACCAGCTGGTCAATGGAGGAATGACAACTGTACTCTTAAACTTTTGCTAGTGGACTGTAGGATCATAGGAACACCATCAATTCCAGGTGTCCCTCCAAGTCACACACTGTTCGGGAACTCCTCACAGCAACAAACCTCAGCACTAAACGTTTGGGTCCATTGTCAGGGTATTATGCTGACTTCATTAGTATTATTTAAAACCACAAATGATTCCAACATATATGTAGCTAGCACCTACCATGATTATTAACTATCTATAGCAATCGGCAATTAGAACAAACCTCTTTGTCTCTTTCAATCAACAGCTCCTAAGTGGAAACACAAATGGCAGAATCATCCCAGATTTGCACTATGTGCGGTAGCGGGCGGGAAAAAGGATGTTTTACCCATCGGCCGCAATGGCGGTTTTACACGCCACATCGTCCCATTCCTGCCTCATTAATTATGCAGCCACATGAAACACGCTGTCTCGCTGGCAGGCGGTCTCTGAATCGCCCACATGCCATAACCTCACTGTTTCCTCACTCCGGGTACCATATCTAAACTGCAGCCGCCCACACAGTTCTTAATACTTGCAGCCCAGGACTGCTCCAGTGAAGACATAGCCCTGAAAGCCAAAAAGAGTTCAGTGACCTTTTGGAGGCCCGCCATGATGTCCTCCAACCCCACTCTGGCTGCATGAGATCCAACAATCTCATCACTCCAGCTTGGGAGGCGGTGACAGTTGTGTTCAATGCCAATGTTGCACAGAAGAGATTGGCCATCCAGTGCAGAAAGAGGATGAATGATCTCATCCGTGCCACCAGGGTAAGGCAACCATCTTATCACTCTAAACTCACACACTCACAAGCCCATCACATATTCACTGACATCTCACTCATTGCCAGCTCAAGGGACATCGCCACTCACTCTCTCACACACACGCTCTCACATCTCCATCTGGCCCCATCTCCTCTGGAGCCTGCCTCCTCAGCCTGCACCATCTTGAGGCCTCTTGCACAGATCAACATGTGCCCCCACACACACCCCGGGATACCCCCCTTCCCCACGACAGCCCTCGCCCTGCAGCCTCTTCCCTTGCCTGAGGCCACTTCTCCCCCTTCTCCAAACAAGCCCTAGCCCTGCAGCCATTGAAAAGCCACCCCCACCTTACAGCTGGTCTGGTAGGTAGAGACCTGCCCGTGAGCCCTCCTAAAAGTGATGTGGTTCTGATTGCGAAGCCTGGCTCTGGTGACTGTGAGTGCTGCCGGAGGAAAGGTGGGCAGACAAACCTCAAAGTTCCAAGTGAAGTGCAGCTCGCCAGGCACATTTCGCTTATACACAGTTGTGAAACAAGCCAGCATGATCCCGGGCGATCCAGCAAGGGGGGATGATTCCAGTGGGCAGGGCTTATAATGATATACAGATGTATGAAAATCATGTTCCTGTCATGCAGTGGTGTGAAATGCGGCCCACCTGTCGGGCACAACAGACGATTGTAAACTGGGTTTCACGATGGCTTGAAACCGATTTTTGACCTTCCCGCCATATTGTCCTCTCACACCCCATGACCCCCAACACAACGGACATGGAAAATTCTGTCCATAGTAACATATTTGGGAGCACTCACTCTATAACCCCCGGCTTAGCCTATTGTTCAATGTGGTAAGTATAAGAACACCAGGCCCACTGCTGATCAAGCCAACAACACTCTGTCTGTAATTAGCTATAGTCCACAGGGGGAGCCACAAACACCCGCCTCTGTTAGAGAGACAAGTATTTATAGCTTGAGGGGCACCACTCCGCATCAAGCGTGGCTGACCAAGAATCTTTCCCATTCCTACTGCCTGCCATGGGCGTGTGGAAGGATTTGCTTGTTTTCTGCAAAGGCCTCCACATCCGATCCGGACCTGAAAAGTGCCCAGTCTACCTCAAATGAGCCTGGAAAGATAAAGTATCTCAAAAACTTGAACAATAGGTTAAGCAAGGCATTTTACGCTGCTACTATGCAATGGCTATTTGAGTGGTATTTTCCATCAACGGGAGGCTGCCGTCAGTCCAGAAAAGGCATTCTGTCTACCGCACAACTCAGCAATGCTGTGTATGAATTTCAGTGCCACTGCAATGCCAGGTATGTAGGCCATACATCACAACACTTGGCTGATCGAATCAAATAGCGCGTTTCTTCAGTATTCATAATAGGCAGAGTACAGACCATACTCAACCAGCCTCTGCTTGCAAAACCCAAAACAAAACATCAACTGATCTGATCTGATTCTGTGATTGGGCAGTACTTGCTAAACAATCCTGAGTGTGCTAATAGCTACTAAAACAACTAATTTAAGATAATCAGTGGAGCTTGCAACATGGCCCATGTATGCTTGCTAGAAGTGACATACATTCAAACGTAGGAATCTGTTCTCTGCAAACAAAAAGGGTATGTCCAAGCCTTATTCCTTTTCCAAATTACCTGGGAGCTTGGGGATCCTATAGTTCCCTGTTGCTTTCTCCATAGCAATGCTTCAGCTAATCAAAGTTGACTTGCCAACCAACCAGCACCCTTTTCAGGTGTGGCATAACTTGTTGTGATTGTTTAAAATCTGGCATTCTTGCATTTGTCCTAATGAGTGCAAGACAAAAAGCTTCAGCAACAGATCTCTCTTTTCAGAAATATTCAAGTTCTGTACTATCATGCGACTATTTATCTAATTCCAACAATCATGCTAATCATCTTGTTAATTTAACTTTTATGGACAAATTAGAATATGTGGAGCTAATATAATTATATTGGCATGATCTCTGAACTATCAAAGCATTGTCTTTCTTTTCAAAGAATAGGGTGAGTTTAATGAATTTGTCTGTAGAATTCATATTATTTAACATTTGATATGTTCATTCTTAAAGCCTCATGCCAGGAACATGAATGTTATAATTTACTCCAATATGTAAGGTGCATGTCCTAATTCCAATGAATGTGATTACTTTCTGATCTATCCAGAACATAAGCACTTGGTCATTCAATCTTTCAACAGTAATTCTTAACAAGTGCAGGACTTTTGGATAAAATTAGGGTTTTCCTCTACTTTATAAATATTATACATGACACAACTGAATTACTGAACTATTCATGATTCATGCCAATTAAGTAGCAACTTAATTGCTTCCAAAGTGTTAAAGAGGATTAATGCTGGTATATTGTGATTTGTTGATTTTCCTATTATTCTCACTCATAAAATCTCATTTAATGAAATTATCAACAACTAGTTCGCTCTTGAGGGTCATGAAAATCTATGAAAATATGATGTTATAAATTTCCAAAGCAGAGAAGAATATGGCCTTTTGAGATCCATTCCACAGTGCTTTTATTCCTAGCCTGCTACCACGAGAATTCTCACCCATGTTACAATGCAATAAAACAGAATGAAAATTCTAACTGAACAACAACAAATGGCAGCTGACCAAGTAACTCAGAATGCCAAACAAAATAATTCAACTGTAAACTAATACTACATTACATAGTGTGCTTTTTTGGTTAGTTCTAATTCCCTTTAGTGTGGAATTGTTAAATGCTCTTTCTATGTCTACATTTACCTTTGTATTATAATTTTTAGCATCTGCCTTTACTTTTACAGGTTTTTTATTTCATTTTCTTTTAGCATAGCATTAATTAATCTATGACTTTCACACATGGAGGTGTAGGCTAAGTGTGTTCTTCAGGTGAGCAGGGTTGGAGCTGTTATAACCACCAGAAAACATAACTGTAACTCCAATGCCTATTTCAAAGTTGTGCATCTGTCCTTATTTTTATAGATTTTTTTTTCATCTTTTAGATTTTTAAAAATATTTAATGTTGAATGATAAAGGTTCTGGTAATTTGAGAAACAGAGAAGCAGACTTCATGGGAGCAAGGGGCACAGGGTGAAGAGCTGCAAGATGCAAAATCAACTTGCTATAACACCACCAGTGGTGGGAGGTTGTACCACAGCATGATAAGTTTCCATAATAAATGTGAACATAGGAATTCATCATGGAAATGGCTGACAAGACATGCATGCGAACTTAAGATTTTGAATCTACTATGGACCTAATGTGAAATGTTTGTATCAATTGCTATCACACAATAAAACAAATTGCATTATTATAAGTCATTTAATTGCAGAGATTTTCCCAACCACTTATGTGGCATGTGATTTTAATGAAAATGATGTATTATTCTTGTACCTCTCAACTGACAGTGCCTCTATTATGACTCTGTATACTACCAGTCTGATTCCAGTACCTAGTTAAAGCAACCCGGAGCTTATAACTCCAAGTTATACAGTGGTCAGACAAAGCTCTATTCACTTACATTTAAACTCCTGTTAAATTAAATCTTAAGAACTGACGGGACAGTCAATTCTTTGCTAGCATTAAACACCTGTAATATAAAATTTTAAAAGTCCTGCCCTATCAGTCTAAACTTCTTAAGGCAATCACTCACTGTCCAATATCCTATCTTATTGCTCTGTAACTTGGGCTGGGATTTTCATTGTATAAGGTTAGGAATGAAAGTGTAGTGGAATGAATCTTAAAGGGTCATATTCTCCTCTCCTTTGGAAAAATAATAACACAATTTGTAGATTTTAATGATCCTCAAGAGTGATCTTGCAGTTGATAATTTCATTAAGTGAGATTATATTAGTGAGAACAATAGGAAAATCAATAAATCAAAATACACCAGCATTACTCCTCTTTTAACATTTCAGAAGCAGTTAAGGGCAAACTTTGCTCTTCAGTTAGACTGCAGTGATATTCAAGATATTGGCCTGAGGTTAGTATCTATGAAATTATCTAGAGGGAAGTGAGACTCTGGAATGTATTGCTAGTTTATGTGGTTGGTGTTGGATCTCTGCACACCCACATCAAAGTTCCTGACTGGGTTAAAGATTGCATTTTATAAAAGGTAAGTGTATTTATAGATAATACTTGGCCCATGTGATTGGTTGGGAGAGAAATTTTTTGGAGTATTTTTTTCTATTATTGGCCTTGAGTTTCTTTGCCTCTCTTGGGAGATTACATGACTGTGAGGGGAGGATAGGTAGGTGGAGGGAAGGAGTGTTTAGTCATGGTTCTGCGGCCACCATGGTTTGATGGTGGTCTTCTTGCCGATCAATTTCCTATGTTCATATGAAATGCAATGCACAGCTGACAGTGAAATTAGGCAGCAAGCTGAGTTTTCCTCCAGCCCATATCAAGATCAATTATTACAGAAATGCTGTACATGTCTGTCCGGGGATTTAGTGAGATCTTAGGTCTCTGGGCTGCTAATTTCAAATGTTAGGAGAGTGTGGGTGGCAGCATCCATTCTCATGAAATATTTAAAAAGATTCAATACAAAGATTTACAAGTTTCTAGTTGATTCAATGAGTCATCTGTGCACTTATAACTTTACACAAGGATGGGTTTATACTCAAATCTACACAAAAGCTTTTCTTGGCTCCAATGCATTTTGGAGTAATCTCAGAATACGGTACCTGAGTTATACATTGATGATCATTCAAAACTTTTGGATTTTTTAAAGCAACCTTATATTGCATAATCTATGTCAACTTGAAGCCCAATGCAAAAAAAAGAAAAATAATTTTTCAGGGTGGGTTCCTCTGCCAGGAATGTCATTTATTGCTGATCTCCAGTAATCCTGATAAGGTGGGGTGGGCTTATTTGAATCACCACAGGGTGGTTTGCTAAATCCACCTCTTGGGCAGTTAAGAATCAGCCACATTGTTGTGTGACTGGATTCACATTAAGGCCGGATCAAGTTAGGATGGCAGGTTTCCTTCCCTGAAGGACATTAGTGAATCAATTGTTTTTTTTTAATGGAAATCCAACTAACTTTATGGTTACATTTATTGATATGAGTTATTTTAATTTCCAGAAATTTTAAGCTGAATACAAATTCTCAATCTGCTGTGGTTACATTTGAATTCACATTCCTTGTGACAACTGGTCTAGTAACACAAGCACATTACTGTATCCCCTTGAGGTGCAAAACCCTTCAGAGTCAATGAATTGCTTTTGAAGCATAATCACCATTGCTTTTATAGGCAGCACACTTTGTATGAGCGCAAGTTATGCAGTATAACCATATTCTGCCCCACACCTTAGAACAGGACAAATATAATCTCAGATGATTTGCCATTTGGCAGAAATGATTTTTTTAACAAGTAAACCCACAAGCTCATTGACATTGCAGTGGAATTGTAAAAAATATACTTAATCAGGTGCACCATTTTATTTACAACATGGTTCCCTGAAATAAATGCACCTGAGAGACATTTTGCAATTAGTGGCAAAACGATGACACTGGCTGTTGACCTCGAAGGAAGCTGTACACAAAGATCATGTGAGCTGTCTGGCATGGATTTCGCCTTTCCCAATGTTAATTTCATTTTGGTTCCAGCTACAGGAGATCTCTGGCCCCCAGTGACAGTGATGTCATCAAGCAAGCTAAATAGCCAATCGCTTTGAAGAATTTTCATAAACAACAAACCAGAAATTCAAAGTTTTGATTATCCTTCATTTTTAAAATATCATTTTACAGAGGGTGAAATAAAGGTAGGACAAGCACTTAGAAGATAAAATATAAACACATTTTATTTCTTAAATTATTTTAAAAATCAATGGAATTTTGATCATGGAATGGAAAAATGTATCATTCCACAAACATAAAATTAGGTTTTCAAGTCCAGAGATGTTGTTCAGAAGTAATTATTCCATTACAATTCAGAGTCATCAAGGCACAGAAGGATGTCATTTGGCACATTGCGTTCACAGCAGCTGTCTGTAGAGCAGCCCAGTCAGTCAGACCACTCCTCCCCCCTTTATTCACAAAGACCTGTGCAAGTTTATCTCCCTCAAGTGCCCATCAAATTTCCTTTTGACATCATTGATGGACTCCACTTCCAACACCCCATAGGCAATGTGTTCCACGTCAGTACCATGACCCGATTATGCCTCGTTCAACAAGGTGTAATGTTTCCAATGGTTTCTATAGCAAGAAAGTAGCGAAAATGAGCCCAATTCAGGGATTCTTAAGTGATTTCCATAAGTGAGGATTTCAGGAGTGCACTCTGTGGGGGAGCAGGGAATCATTGACCAACAACTTTCGGATCTCTTGCATTTAACTGCACACGTGTTGCTGTCAGTTTCAAAGAGTAATGATGGCAAAGGCCAGTTCCACTGTTCATTACAACATCAAAATCTGTGCCAGGATTTGGGGAGAGGCACCAAGTTTAATTTAGAAGTTCAACATTTCGCCACATGATGGCGGTGGTGTATGCTGCCACGGCAGAGCTGCAAAATGTAATGAACCCAGACAATTACAACCTTGCAGATTGGAGTTTATTGCACTTGAAAAACCTTTGATGTTTCTAATCAAGTGACCCCCTTTATTTTAAAATTCAGTTTTGTGATTACAATTGCCAATAATTTACATTTCCACAAAAAAAGTCAGTCGTTGGGAATGTGTTTGCAATTAGTTTTTTTTTAAATGGAACCATTGCATCTTTTTTTGTTTTTATTCGCACGTTTGTATATGTATTTACTTCGATGTGTGCATATGTACATTATCTGTGTGTGACTGAATATGTGTTCATATATAGAGTGTTTTGAAACCATGTGTGTTGTGTGTATATACATTAGATGTGTGTGTATACAGATACAGATAAATATATGCACACACACACACCCACACGCATATATAATGTATATAGACACTGAGGTCGGAAAGAAGTCCGTTTGCTTATAGGGCATCTGCATTCCCTGCTGATTTAGGATGAGCCATCGGAAATCTTGAATGATTATCTGAAAATCATACATCATGAAGTGAGAGAAAGGTGGAGCACGGCGATAGATCAGAGAGAGCTGAGGGACCACCCGACACCACACAGTTCGACAATGAGCCGTGAAGCGGGGCGGGGGTTTAAAAGCTGCTGTGTACTACCCGCTCGCTTTGATTCGGTGCCTGATACCTGAGCCCCGGTCAATGTGCTGTGCGTGTGTTTGTAGTGTGTGTGTGCGTGTTTGAGAATGAACTCCTGGCGGGGGAGGGAGAGGCGACTCTTTGCTTCCTATCTGCCAACAGATTCCCAGCTCATTACCCTAACACCACAGCTTGAGAGAGGGATAGTGTGATCACACTGTCATGCCACCATGGATCTGCCAGGTAACACCATCTCCAACGTGGGCATCACACTGCAAACGTAATGTTAAAGCGTTATCAAACTAGCACGCGGGCTTAGTGGAAAGGGACAGTGAGCTGGGAACAGCAGTAAATATTTTATCTAACTTGGAGATCTCTTCGCAATTAAAACGGTAAGAGGAGCCTTGGCCGCGGCTAATGTTAACATGTCTCCAGCTTCCCTCTTTGCTTTCTGATGTTTTATTTTTGTCCCTCTGCGGGAGAACCTAAATGGGCAACTTTCTTTTTTTTTAATGTTGTTGTTGTCTTGTTAAATGGGCGGCCGGGTGCAGCGGGGAGCGGGCAATGGCATCGGGAGCTGACTGGGCTTTTGCGGGTGGGTTGCGGGTTGTATGTGTCTGTCTGAGCGGGAACTTCAGTCGACCGCCGGAGAGAAGGAGAAGGCAAAGTCAACTTCAATTGTAGGATTCTATCATCAGCAACGGGGGTGTGTGTGTGTGTGTGTGTCTGTGTGTGGGGTGGGGTGGGGGCGTTAGAGAGGCTGCAAGTCTCAGACTAAAACAGAAGCAAAGAGGGTAGCGAGGGAGGGGAGGGGGGATAAATTTGGAGAATGACAGGGTAGCAGTGCTATTATTGCAGGATCTCAGTTTTCAATAAAATGCACTCAATCTGCATTGGATTTTTGTTTCTGCATGTCTTATTACAGGCAATGGCATCCAAACAAACTGAAGGACGTTCTTTGATCTTCTAGGAGGCTGCTTTGGAAGTGGTGGTCAAGAGAAGGGAGGGGGCAGTTTGGAGTTTGGGGTGGGGGGGGGCTGGGGGTGTTGTGTGCACACACACACACAAAAAAAAAACCCAATTGTGATCGGCCCCGGTGTGATCTGTATCGGATTACCGAGAATCGCATGGATCTGCTGCTAATCCGCCCGGGATCTCTTAGCATGCTGGCACTGAGCCTGCTCCTCGCTTGCACGGGGCTCGTGTTGGGACAGAACGAAACGGAACCCATCGTGTTGGAAGGGAAATGTCTGGTGGTGTGTGACTCGAACCCGTCCTCGGACGGGGCTGTCACCTCTTCCCTGGGAATCTCCGTGCGGAGCGGCAGTGCGAAGGTAGCCTTCTCAGCCGTGCGCAGCACCAACCACGAACCGTCCGAGATGAGCAACAGGACCATGACCATCTACTTCGACCATGTAAGTCGCTGGCCGTCCCCCTCCCATCAAGCGGCTCGGGGGAAGCATGTCCCCCCTCTTCATCCTGCGCCCTTCACCCTCTCCACCCTCCCCCTTTCCCCGCTTTGACAACCTTTTCCTCACTTACTCCAAGTCTCGCCTTTTATGACAGGAGGAGGGTGGTGGGTGGTGGGAGTGGGGTGGGGAAAGGGTGAACCGCTGTCGCTAGGGCAGTGGACGGAGCAGAGCGACCCCCACACACTGGCCTGGCTGCATTAACTTGCTGGCCACGATTGGGAGTAGTTTTGCACATTGTACAGGTATGGGAGCAGATGGTACAACCTTCTCTCAGTCGCTAACTTCGGCCGCCTTGTGCAGCAAGAAGGCATTTGCAGAATTATCCTCCTGCTTTTAAACTTTGGGGTTTTTTTTAACGTGAACCCTTAGCAGTTTTGTCCCCATTCATTGCCCCGTGTGGTTCTAACATTCAAGAGCATTTTATATCATGTGCATCAGCCAGTGAATGGAAGTCCCTGTCTTGCCTCTGGAAACAGCATTGTAACTCCTGGGCTGTCCCTCACTCCCTGCATGTTATAATCCGCTTAAACTGAATGGAGCCTGTCGAATCCAACCTCAACCCACAGCCTCCAAATCTCTTTGCAAATCCCGATTATCCTTCTCGTCCCAAGTTTTCGCCGCGT
Source organism: Cetorhinus maximus (assembly GCF_964194155.1). Classification (NCBI taxonomy): domain Eukaryota; kingdom Metazoa; phylum Chordata; class Chondrichthyes; order Lamniformes; family Cetorhinidae; genus Cetorhinus; species Cetorhinus maximus. The sequence goes on along the minus strand of NC_135882.1, from coordinate 26,781,829 downwards.
TTACCCAAATGTCAAATGCGCAGCGCTGGAAACTCGGTGCTTTGTGCTTTCTTTCAGGTATTAGTTAATATTGGAAACCATTTCGATAGGAGGTCCAGCACTTTCGTGGCCCCGAGGAAAGGGATTTACAGTTTCAGCTTTCACGTGGTCAAGGTGTACAACCGGCAGACGATCCAGGTAGAGAAACTGACTGGGGCTTTTGTGCACAAATCTCACAACCATCGCCTGACTCTCGCTGTCAGTCTGTAACGGCGCAAGCTGTTCTCCAACCCACGGCGCAATTGCTTGAGTTGAATTGTAATGTGTTTTTCTTTTTTTAAAAAAAAATTTTTTAAAAGACGGACAGAGGGCTATTGGCAGATAGACGGTGGAAGAAAGGAAACCAGTAAGATAGATAGAGAGGCACAATAGAAAGGAAGGGAGATTGCCCAGGTACAGCGGCAGATAGTGCAAGTGTAACACGGGAAGCATACATGACCTGGAAGGTTGTGTTATAACGGCTAATACACCGGGGGGAAGCTAGCGATAAATCAGTTGTTATCCAATCGGCAGTAACTTGGGACCGTGTACCATTAGTGCAAAGTTCAAAGTTGTAAGGCTTTGTTTTGTTCTGGTTTCAGGTAAGCCTCATGCAAAATGGCTGGGCTGTGATTTCTGCTTTTGCCGGGGACCAGGATGTGACCCGGGAGGCTGCCAGCAACGGGGTGCTCTTGAACATGGAGAGAGAGGACAAAGTCTACTTAAAACTTGAAAGAGGCAACTTGATGGGAGGATGGAAATATTCGACGTTTTCTGGCTTTTTAGTATTCCCTCTATAAAGGAACACCAATGCTCGTCAAAATCCTGTGTGAGGATCAAGTCGCCATGTACATTATCGATATTGCAACGGAACAAGATTACTATACCAAAACCACCTAACTGCTAAGTAGGGGCAGACCCATTACCTACCGATTAGAATAATTTCTTTGAAATACTGACAATTGTCTTGGCCAATGTGGTTCTAAGTAGTTCTGGTGACAGTGCTCCTTAGGATATCAAGTGAATTTATTGACAAGGACAATTTCTGGCTAGACAATAGAAACTGGATTTTCTTATGGGCGGATTTTTGATTGAACGAACCGAACCTTCGTGGACAAGACCGTACTCGCAAGTGACGACCGAAAAAGCGTAATTTAAAAAAAAAAGAGAAACGAGTTAGGGTTTTGATTTAAATGTTCTAGCAAAGCTTTCTTTCGTGTTCGTATATAGCCTTAAGCAAAGAACAAGTCCAAATTCAGTGGCGTGTTTTTTATTTAAATTTGGGGAAATTTATGTATCGTTTCTGTAGGTGAGCTGATTTTGAAGAAGTGCTTTATCACAAAAGGTTTCTTTGCACGAATTGGACGCAGCTCTTGTTCCTTCTTTGTGTTGTGGTTGGTGTTCTTTGACCTTTTTGGGTGCAGAAAGAGTAAACCTATAGATTAATAACACGAGACATACCACGAATGATTGTAATAAATGGACCCAATTATTTATTGAGTGCTTCTTTTTTGGATTTCTCAATTGATCCTCTGGCGGGCACACAGGAACTTACACATCTCTCTCAATTTAAAAAAAAAATAAGTTTTACATTGTTTGCTCCTCTCATGCCAAAGCAAATATGGGCTTCTCTTTAAATCTCTCTAAAGACCTTGTCGCTAAATAACACCTATGACACGCCCAAAGACGTTATCTGGTGGGTTAAGTTTGACGTTCAGGTTCAAACAAAACAGAATATTACAAAATTAAAGTCAGTTCTCTCCGTATTTTTATCCAAGTTTTAGTAAAGTAAACGTCAACCTTTTTACATTACCGAATGTATAAGAAAATTGCGGACTAAAATACAGCTCTTCAGTCGCTATTCCAGCAGGGAGGAGGATGTCTGATAAAGGTTCTTAAGTATTAAAAAGTACCTGCACAGGAGTTAGCCACTAGACTGCAACATGTAATTAATAGAATCCCTCCTGCTGTTCATTTCCCAGAAAGATTTCTGGTATTGTAAGCAGGTCCCCACTGTATTCATACTGAAATCTATTCACTGTTAATACAATTAATGCCCGAATATGGTTATCACACCATCAATCCATTAAATATCCATTTTCGAGAATAAAGGGTGGAAATGTGTATATGAAAACCAGCAATGTTGCATATGATCTCCATCTGTGGTTGAAATTACTAATGATATATCTCAGACCATTTCCATACTGAGGTTCTCAATTTTGTCTAAAGCTCTGAATCTCAAATGGTTAAGCTTTCAAAGCGCAATTCTATGATTTTCAACTCTATGGTCCCTATAGTGGTGAATTCAATACATTTCCAGGCATTAGACAACTAGAGGAAACATATAGCAATTGTTAGTTCACTGTATTTTACAAATAGCAAATACCATTTATTGGGCTCAAGATCTCTGTGCAATCCTTAGAGAATTGAGTTGCTTCACAGATCGTAAAATAGTACAATACGATGGGTATTTTTCCATATAAATATAGCATGGCATTCAGTTATGTATTATCAGCATCTTCCCCCAAATACATAGAGCATCTAACTCATTTCCTGACCAAATTTGATAAGGATTTATATCTCCCATCACTTTCGTTCAGAAACACATGATCAATTACCTCTGGTGTCACACCAGGTGTAAGGTAAGGAGTTACAAAACAATATATGTATGTAGACACAGGAATATGGCATATGAACATGGACACAAGAATACAGAATGTGGATCATACTTGCACAATATTATCGACTTATATGCCTTTACATGCAGGGGGCCTTATAGAAACATGCCAACTTGCTGTGGCATACATTTAAGGCACAGTGAAGTAAAGTGACAAATGTACTTGACATCATTTTTTTTTGGGCATGTGTTAGTTTACAGGGAACTGTCTAATTAATCTTCAAATTAGTTACCAACATGACAATGGAAAGAGTCATTTTGAAATTCCTCTGCTATTTGGCTACGTAAGAGTCTTATGGCTATAAATTAAATAATGTAAGGAGATGGCATTTTTGAAGAGAGCAAGACTGTCTCCAGAAATAGAATTTCAAAAAGTGATGGAATATAGGGTTAATCTTTGTTGCTGATTTTGATCAATTCTGATGTCTTATCTCTGGGACTCCCCTGTGCCCTCAATATTATTTCATTATTTTCTGTCTCTGCCTCTCATTTTTCCTAGCATTTGACCGCAAAGAGATTTAAGATATGGATTCTTGATCAAATACAAAACAGCTCTGTGATTAAAGAATTCGCATAGCCATCTCCATCATCCAGCCAGTATAGGTATGACATGTTATGGTTACTGATAACTATTTTAAAACAACTCAAAATACAATTTTTAAATATGTGTTTGTTTATTTATTCCTTCTGGCAGATTGAGAAACATACTGATTCTGTATTTCCTTATTGAGCCTCCCTCTCTTGATCAAAGTAGTTGTTAGACATGTAGTCTGCTATGCAAGGTGTGGCTATATGTGAACATATGTATGCTGTACCTACTAAGGCTTTCATATTCAGAATGAGACTCACTTATTTTGCTTTAAAATGCAACCCAGTGTAATATATCTCACTCTGAAAAAGAGGCACAATCCTCTACCTTTAATTTGGTTTGCAATGTGTGACATCCTGGGATATCAACTACTGCTTAATAATAACTTGTGGGGTATGTGTTTGTGAGTACATATGCATTCAAATGTGTACGTAGGATTTGTTAGGAAATAGCACACTCAATGTCAGGGAGAGCCCACAGACTAAATCACATCAACACTGAATTTCTTTATATTAGTAGTCCATTATATCAATGTAATGCTTTAAAATTTTGGTTAGGCAAATGCATTCTCTGAATGTAATACACTTAATACAGAATTCACCTTTAGGTTGCAGGTCTTCTAAAATTATTCTGTTAAAGGGTTTTTTGGCACAATGATCATTGCAGAACAGAATTTTTCATTATTAAACACTGAAGAGTATTTTGACAATCTGCCAAATAACATAATGTAGTTACTTCTTATAATTTTACTGCTTATTGTTCTGCGAGTACAGTTGAGAAACTTCAGTCTTGTAGCCTCAGGATTTCTGCTCATTTCTCAGTCCACACTGATACAATTAAAGTCTACATTCAAATGATGTCCATACAGCAATGTAATCAGTGATGCTTCACTCATGCAGCCAATGTCCTGACAGCTCTTACAGATTTCACATTGTTTTCAATTATTGTGGGCACACTTTGCAAGACATTATTTAACAAACTGGCAACATTTCAGAGGCACCCCATTTGACAGTGAAAATAAAGCAATGCCCTGCAAAAGCTAGACATCATTATAGTAGGGATAACAAATATTAATATTGAAATCTGGAAGCAAAAATTTATTTTAAGTTACAGGGCTTAGGCTTTTGGTGGTGTATTTGCGAGTTTTGTGTCAAGGGTATCTGCCAGTTGGAATGATACATTATTTATTTCAGCTAAGTTTAAGTAGTACTAGTTAGCACAAGTAGTGCCAGTTACAGAACGTATTCCTTTGTTCTGCTCCAACAATTCAGAAGACCACCTTTTACTACTTATGGGCCACTTCTGAGTCTGAGGGTGCTGACTAGAAACCAGGCTGGAACAACACATGTTCAATTCATATAGGATACAGGAGACCTTCTGCCCATTACTGGAACTCAGGTTCTAAAGTTGAAAGGACAGAATGTGAACGCACTGCATCACCCAATACCCGGCTCGTTTTGTTTTCAAATTGAGTCTGCAGTTCTGTTTGCATCTGTTGCATAGTGTTTCTTTTATAAACACTATCAATCATACTCTATGAGCAGATTTTGTTCGCAAATTTTAATGTTTTTTCTCAGATTTGAGATAATATGCTCTTGTTTTACAGTTCAGGATGAGCACAAAGGAATCACCTAACACAATTATTATGATGATGCATTTGATTAGAAAAGTTAAAGATTGTTAGTTGCCAGTTTGACAGTATCATATCCTGAACTCTATTAACACATATTTTTGTATAAACCTTTTCAGAAGACAGAAAGAAATAGAACACACTTTTTTTGGTTTGAACTTCTTTTGAAAAAGTTCTTTAAGTGCTCTATATATTTGCCTCTGCTAGAATATTTGTTTTCACTTTCTCCTGATGACACCCTCCAGATATTATTGTTCTGGTGAGGTATCTTATTGCAGAATGGCTCAATCTACTGTTAAGCAAAATGAAGTATTATATCTAATGTAGTCATGCCAAGCATACTTCATCCATGTCAAGTATTCCCAGACAGTCAGTTCCCATTCCTGATTGTCCCTATACCAAATTGCCTTTCTCTCACTGTTTAGCTTTCATATATGAAAATTGGCCCGGTAATAACTGGAAAACAACAAAGAAATCTGCATGTGGCTCATCTGGTGACTATCCATTATTTTTAATCACAGTATAAGTAACTAATATATGTTGTGGGATGCTGTTACAGCAGCAGGTAATTATTAATAGCTCTATTGAGAAAGTGTAATTGTTTATTTTGCTTCTTAAAAGGATATTTCAGTCAATTATATCTTTGATGATCTAGGTAAACAAGTAACAGCTTCTGAAGTATAGTTCCTTACATGATATTTACATTTGGACCTACCAAAATACTGGTTAAAAATCTAATCAACGTTACCTAAAACTTAGTGCTGTTAGATTATAAGATGAGTAGTAGTGAGAAATGGTGGCAGTGTTAAAGCTTTAAATCACTGCAGGTGCAGTTATCTTAATGCATTCTTGAGACGCTGGCAAGGCTGGCATTTATTGTGCACCCTCGTTGCCCTTGGAATGGAATATAATCCTAGCCCCTTTTTAGGACAATTCTGGATCAGGCGTACTCCTCAGATGATCACTCTCACTTAAGGTTGAGAAAGACAGACCTCACCGACACTTGAATGGGTCTGAAGAATTGATCTAACTCTTCCTGAAGGAAAGGAACCAGCAGAGAATATCATTGTCCTTCAGGTAGCCTTTTTAACAAGTTTTAGCTGGATTATAACAACCTGGATATTATAAGGGTCTGGGCATCTCGCCTCAATAGTGTACCTCTCCACTGAAGTGTATATGGAGATGGGTTCTCGTGTTTGGATACAGAAGACTATACAAAACAATATATTTTCTAAATTATATAAAAGTTTATTACATAATCGAGAATGCAATTCACATTTGATGGAAAGTCAATTGCAACATTGATAGTTCTAGGAAAAGGAAGTATAATCTTGTTTCTCATAGAGAATTCAGCTTTTAAGTCTAAATAATGTTATAGTAAGATATTTAAGATATCCATAAACATTTAAAGTAGCACCTACCTTAAATCCCCAAATACAAAGCTAAAGAGTTAAACAAGGCACCTCCATCCCAATTAAAAGGAGAACTATTGCCATTACACTACAGTAGCTGTAAATTTACCATGAGAGATTTCGGCATGAATCCAATGAATCTAAAAATCCACTGTAGGGTTCCAATATTTATCCTGTTTCTAAACTGCATAAATTATATTTTTTACATATAGGGTGTTGCCTCTTGACACGGAGGTTTGTCCCCTTTTATTTCCCAAAAAAGGCAGGTATAACTATCAATTTCTAGTTAAAATCCAAATTATTTAATTCATAAGAAAAGGCTGACCCAGTAGGAAGTTGTGAGAACACATGCTGGACAACATCCTCAGAACTAACAGGATGCTAAGGGCTGCAAATGGTTCCTGTTTTTTCAGGAACTGCTTGTGCTGGAGGGTATACCATATTCCATGCCATAGAACATTAGTGTCCTTGAGCACACAAGTATGCCCAGGCATGTTTATGAACTTCCCCTACCCTTGTCGGGCAGGTGAACCCTGCTTTTATTTTTTTGAATCCCTACTTCATAGGAAAACCACTCTTTTTAATCCTTATAGCTGGATTCCTTCATGCCTTGAGAAAGCGGTGGGCTTTCTTTTTGAACGCTATAGTCCAAGTGGTGAAGATGCTCCCATAATCCTGTTAGCTAGAAAGTTACATTTTATTTTACTCCCTGTAGAAGTTTCATACAACTGGGTGGCTTGCTTGACCACTTCAGATGACAATTAAAAATTAACTAAATTAGCATTGGACTGGAGTCACATAGAAACAAGACTGATAAGGAGATCAGATTTTCTTCTCTAAAGGACATTAATGAACCAGTTGTGTACTTTTTGTGACAACCTGACAGCTTCATGGTCACAGTTACTTACAGTAGCTTTTTATTTTATTTCTAGATTTTTTGAAACATATTCTGGAATATCAGTCCAGTACCTGGCAGTTAGATATTTAATGTATTTGTTTTTAAGCCTTACAGAATACTTTAGCTAGCTTTTCTTTCACAGATATCCTGAATAGGTCTCCCAATGTTACAATGTAAGATGTTCCCAATTTTCCTCCCTCTATTGTATTATTAAAGTGAGTGAATGAACACATTAGGAAGAAATTGATTGAAAATTGCAGTCATTGAGTGACTGTGACTCACATTTTATTTTTCCATTTCATAATGTTATACCCTTTTTCTTAAAGCAGGTTATAGGGTCCATTTCTATGTGGAGTACAGGTTGGGTGGGCAGCGCATGAGCTATTTGTTTTGTTCACCCAATTATGCTCACACAGGTCTTTTTGAATTTTCTGGCTGAGCCTCATTTAAACAGAACAAGTGAGTCACCATTGCTAAGCATGCTGTTTCTAGGCAGCATGACCCTGGGAAAGCAGGAGATCTAAGGTGATAGATACTCATTATTAACCCTTAAAGGTATCCAGCGTTAAATGGACCATCACCTTTCATTAATAGGGAAATGTTATTAGGGCAGAGAGCGCCAATTAGATAAACTAATGGAACTCCTCAAGCTCTGACTTTCCTGGAGACTGAAGCAACAAATGGTGTTAGCTATATTTCCAGCTTTCTCTTACTGCTGTTAAGAATTCCTTTAAATAGTGGTGTAAACAACCACTTCCCAACCTATACCACTCATGGTTTTTAGGCGGGTTGAGGATGTGGCAGGGTTGAATGATACAAAAATAGCATTGAAGGGCATGACGACATGAGCTGACGCCATTTAAATATTTTAAATAGGCCTCATCTGTTTCTGGTGGGAGCATTGGACGCTTAAATCAACATTCACTTACAAATTGAAATGAGAACTTTGAATATTTCATAAATCATAAATTTTTACCCCAGTTTTCAATCTGCTCCCATCCCACCTGCAGACATAATCGGGATAATAGAGGGAGATAAAATCAGGCTTATTGTCTTTTAAAATAGTTGTGTTTCTCTTCTTTGTTAACTTCCATATTAAAGTCCACCATCCCAATATCAGTTCAAGCTTTCTCTAGATTTCTTACAACAACTTATGTCATAGCTGACCTCACTTTGGGTTTTAAGGAAGTGAGAATCTATTGGATAATGCATACACATTTTCCATCTGGACAAATAACTTTCATGAAGTTCCATGTTCTCCTTTTAATAATCATTGTAGAAATTGCCACAAGTATGAAAAATATAGTTTGGAATCACAAGTTGTTTTTGTCACTCAATTTGGAACTTCAAGTCATATTCTATAAGCTGTTATATTTTATTGAGATCTGAAACTGCATATATATCTATTAGCTAAGCACTGAACTAAAATGCCTATTAGACTGGTTGAAAAACCAGCAGGTGTAAGAAAATAGTTTTTATCATTGCCCACTAATAACAATTACCAATCGATGATGGTGTTCAGTCACGTGTGTGCCAGTACATTGCATTACATCATGAAGCATGCACTGTTTTCTAAAATACACAAGTGAAAAATTGCTCCTACTTAAAATTAACTTACTTATAACTAAGAGTATAAAAATAAACATAAATTGATTTTTTTTGTTTAGGCCATAGAATTAATTATTGCCTCAAATATGTTTGTATGCCATTATGAGTTTACTTTCTAATCCATGTTAGCCATTGCTGTTTGTCTAATTTGGATTATCCTGATTTAAGAAGCAAGTGAGACATCTGGGAGTGAGAGGAATTCACAAGGCCATTTCAGCCCATGCTAACCATGAAACCACACTAGATTTTGAATTTTGTCAGCAGCAGAACTAGATCTGTATGTTTCTTCTCCTTTTTGAAAGAAGAAGCCACCCAGCTCTCAAATGATTCAACACATTCTGGATTCAATAACAGTGAAGATATGGTGCTTTTGGTTCAAGTTGCAACTTCGCTGCAACTAGATACAGGATATGTTAGTCTCCTACAACATGCAATAATTGAAGCCTAATATTGTTGTAGTTCACTCACCTGGTAATACATATATAGTCCCTACCACTTATAATGGATGCGCTGGTGTCAATGTGGCTCATCCGCTTTAAATGTTGGATGGTAAGATCAATCTCCGGTTCATCGGGTTGGATTTTGTTGGGGAGCGCTGGGGATGGGGATGCAGGGAAGTTCACTATCATTACCACTCTGAAACTGACTGCAACTTCCAAATGTCTGTTATGTGCAGATTAGCTCTGAAAGCTGGAAGTTGTCACCAATCACTGAGGGCTCTGAAGCAGGTTGTACTGTGGAACCTTCTGGTGCCAGCCATCACTGAATCCTGTGAGAATTTCAATTTTCCTGCAGCCATTTGGTTGTTTGAAACCTCTTAAAAAGAGACACCTTACTCAAGCAGGTCTAATTGGGTTTTTAATGGCAACGTGATTAATTAAATTTGATGAACAACAGAACTGACCCTGAAAATACAAATTTATCATCAGGAAGCTCTGTTAATTGATTAATTAGTAGATTTGACTTAATTTTTTAAATAGTTTATTTTAAAATAAGTTATTTTAAAGAATATTTTAGATTTTAGCTTCAGCCCATGTATATGTCCTAATTTTTAATTTGCTTTAATTCATTGTTTTAAGTGATTTTATTTTAGTGCTTTTAGTTTCCTTTTTGGTGGGGTGGGTGGGTGGTGGGGTAGGGGGGGGGTGGGGGGTGTGGGGGGGGTTGTGAAATTCGTGAAAACCCTTGAATGTGATTGGCTGCTTGGACAGCCTGATGTCATCACTGCAGCTCCATGCTTACTTCACAGTCAGTGCAATGTCCTTGTTCCACCCTGATTGCCAAATATATAAAAAAAACTAATCACCAGTGTTTAAGTCCAACAACAGAACATGTATAGATTAAACTGAGGAAACTTAAAACACCCGCATGCTTGTATTAACCTTCATTTATGACTAGATCATGTAAATTCAGGGCATGTGCTCATGTCTACTAGTATGGTCCAGCTCTTGTAACATACAACGTTCTGGTGATTCTTTTAGATATTTTAATCTCCAATATTTTTATTTCTGTTGCTACACATTTCCAGTTTAATTTAGAACAGTTTGTCAGTGCATAAAAAATGAATATTGCACAGATTAAGGTTGCTGTGAAGTGGTAAATACAGGAATTAAGGGAGGTGCGCAGAAATATGGTTTAAGCAGCATCCTTGTAATTGTCTCCTATATACTGGCAAATAGTTAGCACTATTTGTCCTATATTGGTGGCTGCCTGGGATAAGTGTGGAAGTTGCAAATGTTGGGGACTGTAGTCCTTAAAATTTGGTCCAAATTTTATTTACTAGAAGGGTATATGTGCATCTTCATACCAATTTTTAAGAAGCTTATAGTTTATTCATATAGCAATGATATCTTTCAGTTAGAAATGTTAACTTTATTAAGGATATCTTTGCTCTATATTCTCTACATCTTGCATGGTTGTCAACCATGATTATAATGGCCTAAGTAGCTTTAAGTATAAGTGAAAATGAAACAAATAAATAGAGTATGAATACATGAAGCAATGAATATGAAGCCGCATTTTTATTTTCCTATAAACATAGTGTAAAATCAACAGGCATTATTGCAATATAATTTGAGGTGCTATATTTAGCATTAGCAGTAGCAACCTCAGTTGCCGATAGTTTGTAAATTGCACCATTCTTATTCTAAGTAAGGCAGGTATAGCAGGCCATCTTACATATTCTTTCACATTTAAACAAAAGTAATGGGGAGATAACCTTAGGCTCTGGTGCTTTTTCTGGCAAATCAACTGTAAGGCTATCTTCATCATTTACTGTTTTTCTACATCAACAGAACATAAGAATACAATTTACCACTGGCGATATTAATAGATAAATGTTTAAAGAAGATTGAATATGATTAATTTTTCTTCCATTTGAGAGAAGGTGGTAACCAATTTAAAATGAATCAGTTAATAATACATTAAAACAGCAGATAGAAGAATGCATGTGTTAGATATTTGACCACGAAAGCAACAGCAAATTCTAGGGTGGGATTTCAAAGGAATTTCGAATGAATGTGAAATTTCAGCCTGTAACCTGATAGTTTGACATATAAGGCACTGCTTGAAAAAACAGTCAGTCCAAACAGCAAATGGCCAAATGAACATTATTTTCCCTAGCACAGAGGAGCTTGCACCTTAACTTATTGATGTGACTCATACCAACTTTGGAGCCCTATATAAAGTCAAGTAAAAGCCGGGATCTCCTCACCCAAACAAGAAAATAAGTCTCACTGCCCTTTGAACTGCTGGAATGTCCCTCAGCAGGTCGTCTCAGAATTTTTAATTGACCAGCCCTTCTACAATGTGTATCGCAATCAGTGAATACTGTGTCATCTAGATATGTGTAAAATGTTTGCCCCTAACCACTATCACTATACTTCCTGCAAATCTTTTTCCCACTTTTTGATACATTTGAGAGTGCATCAGATACAAAAGCCAAGCGCAACAAGACTGTGCTTTCAGATACAATTATTACTATGTCACAGTAAGTCTGTGATGACTGTAATAAATGGAAACTAATTTAAATATTTGCTTCCTCCTGTGCTCATTTCAGCTCACCCACTTCCGCAATGGAGCTCTCAGGTATCCTTTAACATGTATCTTCCTGTTTGGGTTAATGAAGTATTTATGACATGGAAACTGTTAATTGATGAATTTCCTTTATGTAAACATTCACTGTAGATCTAAATTGCCTTCAGAATCATTTGTATGCATAAAGTCTGCAGCAGTGATCAGGTGGTACGATTTTACCACTTGGAAATAGATACATTTTTATTGGTGCCACAATAGGCTACTGGATTCTTGGCTTTATGCATGGAACCATAGAGTTCAAAAGCAAAAAAAAAGTTATGCTAAACCTTTTAAAATTATTGGTTAGCTCTCAGCTGCAGAATTTTCTCCATTTCTGGGCATTGCACTTCAGGATGAATGTCAAGGTTGTGGAAGTGTCGCAAAGGAGATTTACCAGAATTGATAACAAGGATGTGAAACTTCAGTTATTTGGATTGAATAGAAAAGTGTTCTTCTTAGAACAGAGAATGTTAGGGGGAGATTTAATAGAAGTGTTCAACATTTGTTTTAATAGAGCAGATGGAGAGAAAATATTTCCACTGTAAAGAGGACTGTTAGCCAGAGGACACAGATTTAAGACAATTGGCAAAGGAACCACAGGGGAAATGAGAAGAAATTCTGTTATGTTGTTCAATTGGTATGATCTGGAATGCACTGCTTGGGGGGTGGGTGTGGGGGGTGGGGGAATGGTGGTCATGATGGAAGCAGATTCAATAGTTTGAAAGAAGAAATTTTTAAAAGGAAATTGGATATACAGTTGAAAAGGATATGTTTTCAGGGTTATAGGGGAAGAGTAAAGGTTTGGGACTAATTAGATAGCTCTTCCATTGAGCCAGAACAAGCACTATGGGTCAAATGGGACAATTACAGCCTATGCTGTAATATTCTATGACAAACACTTAAATTTTAAATGACTTCCCCACATTTTTTCCAGGGGTTTGTCATCATTTGCTCATTTGGAGATTCTCATTTTCTGCATTTATTATTTTTCCTCATATTAGATTGGTTCATATACCAATATGTTTAAACTTTTTGAGAAAATTACTTCAATCTTCTGCTACAAGAAGCTATTTGATGACTATCTCTCATTTAAGGCTGAATCCTAAAGCATGCCGCCTAGGAATTGAGATGTCCAACGTTCATTTTTCAGGCGCTAAATGGCCTACTAAATCTCCAATTTGGCAGCAAAAATCCATGTGCACTTCTGCCATTTTAGTACAGGCAGTAACGCTTACAGAGGAACACACACTAGCAACATACTAAGCTGAATTAATTTATGCAGATAGGAACCCTACATTTCTTAGAGGACCCACTACAGATCATCCCAATGCCTTGCTCAGTGTATGTTGACCTCGCACAATATAACTTTTGGCTAATCGGCTTTAAGGCCCCTCACTAATGCTATATAAAGAAACACTGCAGGACTTATAGGTTGGTTGCTGTTTTAGCATTTTTAGCTACTATTTGGCTTCTATGCATTTTTGTTGTGTTTTATCAATCTTAAAAGTTCATGTTGTCTACATAGAGGCTGTCTTGCTTTTCCGCTGCCATTGCCCTTTGCCTGGCTCCAAACATGTTCGGTCAGAAAGTGGTTTCACTGGGCATAGTGAACAAGGAAGAAACAGCAAGTAAGGCACCACTGAGCAATAAAACTGCCAGAAGAGGATGCTGGATTGGAGGACATATCAACAGAGGTTCTTCAGACAGCTCTTACCCCAACTCAACTTAATTGAGGAGAAATGTATGAGGTGTCATCCATTTACCAAGGAGGTTGAGACTGAGCTATACCAGTTGCTGCAGACACAACGCCAGTTTCAAACCAGGGTATAGGCAGCGCTGCCTGTTGCTGTCAAGGTCACTGTTATTTTTAACTTTTATGTCACGGCCTCCTTTCAAGCTGCAACAGATAATGTCAGCACCCTATAGCAGTTTGAGTACACCAATGATATTGGGGGCTCACTGAGACTCTGTACAGCAACAGTAGCATGGACATCTCCTTCTGCATGGACTGAAAAAAGCAGGATGAGAGAGCATTATGTTTTGCCCACACGGTTGACTTCTCCATGGTACAAAGTGCCATTGACTGCACACTTACTGCCTTGAGCGGCCCCTATTATCAACATAGAATCTTTACCAATCAAAAGGTATTCCACTCCCTCAAAGTACAATTGGTTTGCGACATCAGGCAGCAGATCGTGCAGGTCTGTGCTCCCTATACTTATAGAAAAGCCAGTGAGCCACCTCACTCTCCAGTGAACTTTCACCTGTGGTCTAATGTTTGGCTGGGGGCGGTGGGGAGAAAGAAGGCGGGGGGGTGGTGGAGGGGGGTGGGGTGGTGAAAGAGGATGTTCCAACTCCTCTCCGTTCATGGGCCAAAACTTCAAGTGCGGTGTTCCAAACTTCATGCCCTGTCTGTCCCCTTTTCAGACATCTCTGTAAAAACTTCCTTTCTTCAGATTGCGCCTCGCCTTTATGAGGTGCATGTTGCCTTCATGTGGCACCATGGATGTTTAATAACCGGCCCTTGCAATAGGGGTGGAGCCAATGAGTAGCACAGGCTCCATGCACATGTACTTTAAATAAATAGCACAAATATCACATGTTGCCTACATCTTTTCAAAGTAGCACATGCAGTCCATGCCACCCAGGCCCAAATACAGTGCCATCTGGTTTCCAGGCCAGAATGTCTTTATTCACACTTTCTTCCAATATTTAGCCAACTGGGATTTTCCCCAAATTATTTTCTGATCCTATTTTCTGAATAAAGAAGAACCTGCTGGTTTCAATAATTCTTGAACTATAGAATGATCGACAAGTCAATGGGACATCTTTGCAGCTTGTGCAAGTCATCATTGCTTAGATGGGTGAATAGTCCATCAGCCTGTTTCCTTGTATTGTTGCTCTCAGCAGGTCCAACAAAATTTCAACACTGATAATATAGGGCATTGAAAAAGCAGAAAGAGGTTTGCATTTTGCAATGTATTGTAACTGTTTGTATACTTAAATGTTCATAACTGTGAAATTATTTTATTTTATACTTTATTTTTATTTTAACAATTGTCTATAATCATGCTTTGGATTTTGATGACTTGTTTTATTTATATTGCCATCACAGTTCGATAATTGCCATGATGATTTTTCAATAAACCAATTATCTATCTAACTTTGCATAAGTGACTGAGGCACTTTCCAAAGGGTTCAAATGTTTGCACAAAGAAGAAGCTCTTGACAATGTCGTAGGCCTGAATTTTACCCTTGGTGGGTGCGCGCGATCAGCGGGCCGGGGATTGGTTGGGAAACAGGCCCCTCCCCGCGATTGGCCCCTGACCGCAATTTCACACTGGCTGGCCAATTAAGGCCCGCCCAGCGAGAAACACAGCATCCCAATGGCCGGAAAGACCTAGGTAGGCTGTCGGACGCAGGGTCCAATGGCGACCCAGTGGGCTGTTTAAGAACGGCACAGGGAGCTCCTTGAAGGCTGCCAGGGAAGAACATATCTTCTACCTTCTGGAGAGTGAAGCTATGGCTTCAGCAATGGATGGAGATGCCAGGTGGGATGGCAGGTCAGGTGGTCACTTGGGTGTAGCTGCCAGGAGGGACACCTTCATCCCCAGAGATGGAAGGACGAGGCCACCACACCAGACCAAAGAAGCTTGGGAGGAGCCCAAGGTCAGCAGCCATAACGTTGTACGGTGCACATGGGTACAGTGCCGGTAAAGATTCAATGACATGCTGTGCTTGGCAAGGGTGAGTACCGTGTTGGCATGGATCAGTGTGGTGAAGTGTTAAGGACTGGCTGTCCTCCCGTGGAGCTCAGGGATGTTAGAGTCTGAGTGCCAACTGTCAATGATACTGGAGCTCGCTAAGTGGGTAAGCCCTGGCTGCCTGGACTGAGTACCTTGTGGCTTGAGGGCCATGACTTGGATGTGCCCTGCAAGGTGCTGCTCAGGTGTGTTTGGCCAGGCTGCAATGGTGCTGCAGGTACAGAGTGGATTAATTAATGTTCCTGTTTCCTTTCAGGAGAAGATGAGCCATAACAACATTGGGAGGTCATGGACAGGCGGAGGCTCCCCAAACCTCCAAATCCTGACAGACTTGAGCAGGATGCCTTGGAGCTTGAGCAGCACCACGGTCCTCGTTCAGGTAGTTGTGCAGAGGCTGGGGTGTCAGATGAAGGTAAGAGTGCAGTGCACAGAGGTGAGAGTTTCGTTTGGTGTAAACATTCTTGTGTAGTCTCATCACTGATGGGAGCCTCAAAATTGGAGTCCCCATTGATCATTGAAAGAGGATGGCATCATGATGCATGTCTCCCCTATCTCACCAGGGTGCCTGGCATGCACAATGACAGAGTGATGACTTACACTAATGACATGTCGTTCTTCTCCCGTACATTCGCCAGCAGGCTCTCTTTCGCAGGACCTGGAAGAGCCACCCCTGATGCCAGAGGACCACCAGGCTTCAGCTGCATCTGTGTCACACCTGCTCTCTGAACCAGGCACCAGCGCAGATACCAGCAGCTCGGTGGGCATTAGATCTTCAGCTAGAATGTCGATGCACAGTAATGAGAGCACTTCACACTCACTTGAAGTGCAGATGGAGGCAGAGAGCGTCTGCAGTTGGAGGACTGCTCGAGACCAGGACGATGCTCAGTCAAAGGCTCTGGAGTCAACCATTAGGCGGCAGATGCTGGATGTTCAGGGGGATGTGCGGGAGGATCTGGCAGAGATCCATGAGGGTCTGCGTACCATGGTCTTTGTTGTGGAGGAGTCCATGTCGAGCATAAGCACTGCGTTTAAGATCATGGCTCAGCACACTGCCTCCTCCATTGAGAGAGTGGCAACACTCATGGAGAGGCAGCTCCAGGGACAGAATCAGGGGTTCCTGGGTTTGCGCTTAGCCCTGAAAGCCTCACGCAGGCACTAACCTCAGGTTGTCAGTGTCAGTGTGGGAGATAGATCAGGCACCTAGTATCCTGGCTAGGTGCCCATCCATCAGTGGTGAGCAGGGAGGTCCAGAGTGACCTCATGTTGCCGCACAAACTGCTTGTAGTCTTTGCAGGCTCCTCTCAGGGTGCTTTGGGTGATGGCAGCAACTTCTCTGCCCCTCTGCCAGTGACCATGGCACCCGATGAGGCTACAATGACTGGGAGATGCCCGCCATGACACTGGCCACTCCGTCCCAGGCGGGGCCAGCACAGGCTCCACTGGCCAGAGGATGACAGCCAAGGCTGTCAAGGCCAACTGGACAGCAGAGTCAGCAGGCTGTCTCCAATGCCGGTGCCAGCGAGGGGTGGGGGGTACCAAGACTTAGCACTCGTATACGTAAGTTTAAGGCACCATGAGCACAAGAGGGACTGGCCCACGGGTGATCTTCTGTTCTGTAATGTTTTGTTTATGTTCACTAGCGTGAAAATGAACACCAGAGATGGTCATGTTGCTTTTTTTTGATTATGAAAAGTACACAAATTTTGTTTTTGTCATAAGAGCCTGAGTGTGCTTCACCCTTTTTTTTCTGGTGCAGGGTATGCTAGTGTGTAATGCTGGGCGTGAGTGGCTATAAATTTCATTGCACAGGTATTGAGTGGACTTTGGGTTCAAATGAAAGGGTCATTTCAGACATCCTGGATGGAGGCAGCAGCCCTGGCATGTGGTGGAAGCAGATGTTTAGCAGCCTAGCTGAAGGACCATTGGATCGAGGCATCCCTGCTGTCCCTGCCTTCCTGAAGGAGACAGAGGTCTGCCTCCACACCCTCAGCATTCACCTCACCGTGCTCCTCTTCTGATTCACTGCTGGATTCATCATCTGTGGCCTTCGGAGCTGCGTCAAGATCCCCTTTCTCCAGAGGGTCCACCCTTGCCAGAGCCAGATTGTGGTGAGTGCAGCATGCAACCACTATCAGTTACACCCACTCTAGGTGGTATTGTAGTGCTCCCCTGAATGGTCCAGGCAGCAGAAGCGCATCTTCAAGACCTATGGTTCTCTCTATCACCATCCTGTAGAGGCATGACTCCTATTATAATCCTGCTGTGCCTCAGTTCTTGGATGGTGGAGAGGCATCATGAGCCACCTCTTCAAAGGATAGCCCTTGTCACCCAGCAGCCAAATATCCAGCCAGGCTGCAGCACTGAATAGCCTTGGCGCCTGGGACTGTCTGAGGATATAAATGTCATGACTGCCTAGGCTTTGCACAGACTTGCAGAATCTGTGTCCTGTAGTCGCAAACTATCTGTATGTTCATGGAGTGGAATCCCTTCCTGTTAACAAAGGCACCCGGCTGACCCGCTGGCACCTTGATGGCCACATGTGTGCAGTCGATCGTACCTTGAATGTGGGAGAACCCAGCAATCGCTGCAAACCATCTGGCTCGCTCAGCTTGGCTGGCTTCATCCATATGGAAATGAATAAATGTCATTAGCCACCTGAACAGAGCTTCTGTCACCAGCTTGATGCAAATATGAACAGTTGATTGGGACACTCCCCACAGATCCCCCACTGATCCCTGGAAAGAGCTGGAGGCATAGAAGTTGAAGGTCACTGTGACGTTCGGAGCCACTGGCATGGGGTGTCCACCTACTCAGTTGGAGATAGTCTCAGGGCCTATCATCTGACAAGAGGTCACTGTCTCCCTTGAGAGGTGGAGCCTCCTTCATCATTGCACCTCGGACATATTGAGGTAGCTGCATCACTGCCTGTAAACCCTGGCAGCAGGATAGTGGCATCTTCTTCAGCCCCTTCTGCCTTGGGCTACCTGCTGGCCCTGTGGCCCTTGTGCCTACGTCTCTCTTCCCACAGGTTGCTCCCCTGAAAGCTACATTGGGACACCTGGTCTCCTCTCCCGCCCCTCTCTTTCTCCTCAGAGGAGGTGCCTCCAGGGTGACAGAAAGTTGCCTGATAACTGGAAGGATCCACATGGTCAAAATCTTCATGGGGCCTTGGAGACATCAAGGAGTCCTGAAATGAAGGCTGGAAATGCTAACAATGAAGCTCAGAACTGAGGTGAAACTGTCAAGTACCAATAAGCAATCAGCAGCAAGCTATCTCCTAAACTCCTCGCTACTCACAATGGCAATGCTGCTGACCCTTTTTATCCCACCCTTGGATGAGGTTTTGCAAAATGTGGGCTGCCCACCTGCCCGTTTTGCCCATACAATGAGCCCAAAATTGCATGGGCAATGTAAAACATTTTTGGCCCTTGTTCTTTGATACCCATTATAGATATAAAACTCTTTATGTTGAAATTTGAAGCTTCTTGTCTCCGGGATCCTTAGCTCCTCTTGCATCTTGCGATTTTCATTGGTAAAGACATCAAATGGCAATTTATTAGAGAAGAGAAGGATCTTCCGTCTGTCATTAGGAAATGTGCACAGCATATTTTCCTCCTGTTTCCTGTGAACGTGTTTCTTTGATGAATCTCAAGCTTTGTTAAAGGAAGAGGATTTTATCAACACCACTGGTCTGCGAGTCAGCTCATTTAACCTCATTACTCAAGGGCGTACAAAATCCCAGCTCTCATAAGACTAAACAACACTTTGTAGTAATCATTCTCTCCTGCCGGTAGTAGTGTCTTTCACAGTCTTCTTTGCACAAGTCACATATTATTATTTGAAGGACAGCCCTTTCTTTTGTTTGGACAATCACAATTACATGATATGTGACAACGTTTCTTAGCTATTTTACTCAATTTCTGTCAAGGTTTGTTTTGCCTGTAATGGATGCTGGAGTTAAATAAAGAGTCATAGTATAAATAGATTGAACTGAAGTGTATTAGCCTAAGAACCAGACCTGTGCCACCTGAGGGTAGAAGTGGGGAGATTAAAGCCCATACCAATGTTATCCTGTAAATAAATTATACAAATGCAATCTAATTTTCATTTAGCTGTATCGACTAAAATCAGACGGCATTCTTGACATCAATGTGCTTTTCTATGGAAGCTTTGCAAGACAAAGGATTGTAAAGGCCACACATTTTTCTTTTCACTTCTGAACTTCCAACTATTTGTCTTTCTCAGACAGTCTATGAACAGGTCTGTGGACTCAAAATATGATACTTAACCTTTCAGTAGCAACAGATGGCCTGATAGATCATCTTTGGCTTATATTTGGACCTTCCATTGCATCATGCACTGTAGCCTTATGGGATTATGTGATATGAAAGGTATTTAACTTTATGACAATGTGTTGTAATGTTCGTGCATCCAGATGGATATATAATTTTGAATCTGGCAAGCTTTTAGGAAGGTGTTCCAGGATTCAATATCATTAAACAAACCAAACAGGAGGTAGGTGGGTGACATGCATTGGAAAAGATTAAATCAAAATGCATCTCACCAAAATGGAAAAGTAAAAAGGCAACTTATTTACATATGCCACAAAATTACTTCCTTAATAAAAGCAGTGATTATACTAACTGGAATATTCATAGTAACTGGTTTCAACAGATTAAGTTCTTCGTTAGGAAGGGTTATAAAATCTAGATTGTTTTAATTTCATTGTAAGAAAATAGTGACATAGATGTCACTTCCTCACACGCACCCGGCCTATCCTCCCATCTGAGTCAGGAAGTTCTGGGTTTAAGTTCCACTTCAGAGATTTGAGTGCAAAACTCTAGGTTGACAAAATGGTTCACTGCTGCGAGTTGCTATACCGTCAGGTGTGCTGTTTCTTGGATGAGAAGTTAAACCGAAGATCAGTCTGCTCTCTTTGCTGGATGTAAAGAAAAACCCTGGCACTCTTTTGACGAAGAGTAGCAGAGCTATCCCAGAGTTCTGGTCAATATTTATCTCTTAATCAACATTATTAAATAAAGCTGAACTTGCTGTGCGTAAATTGGGTGCACATTTCCTACATTACAACAGTGAAAGCCCTTCAAAAATACTTCAATGATTGTAAAATATTTTGGGGCATCCTGGGGTCATGGCACGCGCTATGCAAATGCAGGTTGTTCTTTCTGGTTCAGAGACTAATACATTTCAGTTCAACCTATTGGTGCTATTATGCTTTATTTGACGATGACTTCAACTGTAGCTAAAACCAAATTGAAAAAAACAGAATAAAACCATCCTTCTTAACATCCAGATGTATACATCATATAGAACAACATGTATTGCAGTGAGGCCCATGGGCATTACATCGCGCAGGATTGAAATTAAACAGATTAATTGCTGGAAATGTATTCTTTATGATGTCAGTATTATCCGATTGTAGCCCCATGTGTTACGGTTTTGTAATGCTCTCTAGCTTGTATTACTTTACCAGGGAGACTAACGAGGTGCAGATGATATCAAATGAAAAGACCAAATAAAAAGATATAAAGGCATTTAAGATAGACAGTGGGGGGATAATTGATAAACTAATCAAACTTAAGAGAGATTCAGAAGTATCATGCTGGAACGTGACATCTTACAGCACCACCGACACTAAATCCAGCAAGTCCTTTGAAGTAACAGGGAGGAAAAGGGCAGGATGCTATTTGTATGAAGCAAATGGTGGGGCGATGTAGATCAATCAGCAATTTATGGCAATTCACAGCTCATGGCATATCCCTTAATCCCCTGAATTTACTGATCAATTTTTACATTAATAACAACATGTGTTGTTAACATACCATTAATTTTCCAGAAAGATCTGGCCTGACAAAGAAGTTAGGGAAAATATAGTATGACTACCCATATATAAAAAGTAATTAGGCAAGGGAATAATGCCAGAAGACTTACGGACAGCTAATATGATTTTTAAAAAACATAGTAATTTGGTAGTACAGGACTTGAGTATTGCTGAAAAAAAGACATTTTGTCGAATCTTTTCATCTTGCACTCATCAGGACAATCGCAAGACAGTGGTATTCTTGAGATTGTCCTGATGAGTGCAAGATGAAAAGTTTCAACAAAATGACTTTTTTAAGCAATACTCAAGTAATATGATAACCTATATTTAAAAAGGGAGATTGCACACGCACATGGAACTATAGGCCAGTTAACTTATTTCCAATTGTTGTCACGCCCCCATTACCACTGCAATTTTCTCCCCTTCAAGCATTTATCCAATTTCCTTTTAAATTGTTAAATCTACTTCCAGCTCCCTTTGAGATCCTGAATTTCAGACCATAACAATATGCTGCATAAATATCGTCACCTCATCTTGCTTCTTTCTTTCATCAATTACCTTATCTTACTGAATTGCTTAAAGGAGTCAAAGACAGAATAGATCAGGATAATGTAAAAGATGTCATCTATTTTGATATTTAAATGATAAATTAATGACAAAATGAAAACAAGCTGGGTAAAAAACATTTGACAGAGATTAAGGTTTAAGGATAGTTACAAATGGTGGGAAGTGGTGTTCCACAAGTTCTGAGGCCACTCTTGTTCACCATTTACCTAAACAATTAGAATTTTGGAACCAAGTCTACAATTCAATATTTGTGGGAAACAACAATTTGAGGTATATGTCATTGCTTGGTAGCACAGAACTTGAGTACAGCTGAAAGAAGAGATATGCTGCCAAAGCTTTTTGTTTTGCACTCATCAGGATAGCTTCACAAGACTATCAAATCTCAAAGGGAACAACAAGTTATACTGCATGAGAAGAGGGTGCAATGAGGATTTGTTGTCAAGTGGGCTCTGATTGGTAGAAGCACTGTTAACTGTCAAGCTTTTCTTTAAACATAGCAGGCAAAGTACTGACTGTACTCAACCAGCCTGTGCTTGCGAAACCCAGAACATAGTGTCCAGCATTAGAGGTGATTCTGATTGGACAACACTTACTATACAATCCTGATTGTGCTAAGAATTACATTACACACAACCAATTTAAGATTAGCAGTCGTACATGCAGTATGGCTCACTTACACTTGCTGGAAGATACATATAATCACACACAGAGCCATGTCCTTTACAAACAGAAAAAAATATACCCACCCATTGTGCCTTTTACAAGTAAACAAATTCTTGGGGGACAGCCATTCCCTGGTTCATTCCCCATGCCAATGCCTTGACCAGAGTCCACTTGTCTGGTTTGAACTTAAACAAAAACTTGACAGTTAATTGTTCCCTTGTGCATTCTCCATGATAAAACCCCCATAATCAGAGCCCACTTGCCAAACAATCACCATCCTCTTCACATGCAGTGTAAATTGTTGTTGCCTTTGAGATTTTGTATTCTTGTGCATTGTCCTGATGAGTGCAAGATGAAAAGCTTTGACAGTATGCCTCTTTTTTCAGAAATACTGAAACTTGTGGTATGGTTGAAATGAAGGAGGACTATGACTAAATATAAAAAGACAACAAACTTGCATGTAATTAGCAAAATAATTTCAATGTTAATAAATGTTTGGTAGTGCATTTTAATAGGATTATTGAGGAGGCCAAATACTCCTTAGAAAATAAGAGTCTATTTGGGGTGGAGGAGCAAAGGGATCCATGGGTACATAAATCACTAAAATTAGCAAAGCAGGTTAATGAGGCCATAGCCGGTATAAACAAAGAACGGTATTCCTTTTTTAATTCATTCATTCATGGGATATGGGCTTCACTGGCTGGGCTAGCATTTATTGCCCATCCCTAGTTGCCCTTGAGAAGGTGGTGGTGAGCTGTCTTCTTGAACCGCTGCAGTCCATGTGGTATAGATACACCCACTGTGCTCTTAGGAAGGGAGTTCCAGGATTTTGACCCAGCAACAGTGAAGGAATGGCGATATATTTCCAAGTCAGGATCGTGAGTGCACTGAAGGGGAACTTGCAGGTGGTGGTGTTCCCATGAGTTGGCTGCCCTTGTCCTAGATGGTAGTGGTCGTGGGTTTGGAAGGGGCTGTCTAAGGAGCCTTGGTGAATCCCTGCACTGCATCTTGTAGATGGTACACACTGCTGCTACTGTGCATCGGTGGTGGAGAGAGTGAATATTTGTGGATGCGGTGCCAATCAAGCGGGCTGCTATGTCCTGGATGGTGTCAAGCTTCTTCAGGGTTGTGGGAGCTGCACTCATTCAGACAAATGGGGAGTATTCCATCACGCTCCTGACTTGTGCCTTGTAGATGGTGGACACTCCTTGGGGAGTCAGGGGGTGAGCAACTCAGCACAGGATTCCTTGCCTCTTACCTGCTCCTGTAGCCACAGTATTTAGATGGCTAGTCCAGTTCAGTTTCTGGTCAATGGTAACGCCCAGGATGTTGATGATGGGGGATTCAGTGATGGTAATGCCATTGAACATCAAGGGGCGAGAGTTAGATTCTCTCTCATTGGAAATGGTCATTGCCTGACACTTGTGTGGTGTGAGGGTTTTTTGTCACTTATCAGCCTAAGCCTGGATATTGTCTCATTCTTGCTGCATTTGGACATGAACTGCTTCAGCACCTGAGGAGTCGCGAATGATGCTGAATATTGCACAACCATTAGTGAACATCCCTACTTCTGACCTCATGATGGAAGGAAGGTCATTGATGAAGCAGCTGATGGTTAGGCCAAGGACACTACCCTGAGGAGCTCCTACAGTGATGTCCTGGAGTTGAGATGACTGACCTCCAACAACCACAACCATCTTCCTTGGTGCTAGGTGTGACTCCAACCAGTGGAGAGTTTTCCCCTGATTGCCATTGACTCCAGTTTTGCTAGGGTTCCTTGATGCCACACTCAGTCAAATGCAGCCTTGATGTCAAAGTCACTCTTACCTCACATCAGGAGTTCATCTCTTTTGTTCATGTCTGGACCAAGGATATAATGAGGTCAGGAGCTGAACGGACCTGGTGGAATCCAAACTGGGCATCAGTGAGCAGACTATTGTTGAGCAAGTGCCACTTGATCGCACTGTTGATGACCCCTTCCATTACTTTTTGATGATTGAGAGTAGACTGATGGGGCGGTAATTGGCTCGGTTGGATGTGTCCTGCCTTTTGTGTACAGGTCATACCTGGGCAATTTTCCACATAACCGGGTAGATGCCAGTGTTGTAGCTGTACTGGAACAGCTTGGCTAGGGGTTTGGCAAGTTCTGGAGCACAAGTCTTCAGTAATATTGTGGAATATTGTCAGACCACATAGCCTTTGCATTATCCAGTGCCTTCAGTAGTTTCTTGATATCACGTGGAGTGAATCGAATTGGCTGAAGACTGGCAGCTGTGATGCTGAGGACCTCTGAAGGAGGCAGAGATGGATTATCAACTCGGCACTTCTGGCTAAAGATTGTTGCAAATGCTCCAGCCTTATCTTTTGCACTGCTGTGCTGGGCTCCCCCATCATTGAGGATGGGGATATTTGTGGAGCATCCTCCTCCAGTGTGTTGTTTAATTGTCTACTGCCAATCATGACGGGATGTGGCAAGACTGCAGACCTTAGATCTGATCCATTAGTTGTGGGATCGCTTACCTCGGTCTATCATTTGCTGCTTATGTTGTTTGGCATGCAACTAGTCCAGTGTTGTAGTTCCACCAGATTGACATCTCATTTTTAGGTATGCCTGGTGCTGCTCCTGGCATACCCTCCCGCACTCTTCATTGAACCAGTGTTGATCCGCTGGCTTGGTGGTAATAGTAGAGTGGGGGATATGTTGGGCCATGAGGTTAAAAATTGTGGCTGAGTACAATTATGCTGCTGGCCCACAGTGCCTCATGGATGCCCAGTCTTGAGTCACTAGATATGTTCAAAATCGATCTCATTTAGCACAGTGGTAGTGCCACACAACACGATGGAGGGTATCCTCAATGTGAAGGTGGTACTTCGTCTCTACATGGACGGTGCGGTGGTCACTCTTACATATACAGTCATGGACAGATGTATATGTGGCAGGCAGGTTGGTGAGGATGAGGTAAAGTATGTTTTTCCCTCACCATCTGCCGCAGACCCAGTTTAGCAGCTATGTCCTTTAGGACTCAGCCAGATCAGTCAGTAGCGGTGCTACTGAGCCACCCTTGTTGATGGGCATTGAAGCCCCCCACCCAGAGTACATTCTGCCCCCTTGCCACCCTCAGTGCTTCCTCCAAGTAGTGTTCAACGTGGAGTAGCACCTATTCATCAGCTGACGGAGGGTGGCACCTAGTAATCAGCAAGAGGTTTCCTTGCCCATGTTTGACCTGATGTCATGAGACTTCATGGGGGTCCAGAGTCGCTGTTGATGACTCCTAGGGGAACTCTCTCCTGTCTGTACACCACTGTGCTGCCACCTCTGCTGGGTCTGTCCTGCTGGTGGAACAGGACATACTCAGGAATGGTGATGGTGGTGTCTGGGATATTACCTGTAAGATATGATGTCATGAGGATGACTATGTCAGGCTGTTGCTTGGCTAATCTATGAGACAGCTCTCCCAATTTTGGCAGTCACCCCCAGATGTTAGTAAGGAGGGCTTTGCAGGGTCAGCAAGATTGAATTTGTTATTGTTTTGCATTATTGTTTCTGGTGCCTCGGTCAATGCCAGGTGTTCTGTTCAGTTTTATTCCCATTTTAAGACTTTGTAACAGTTTGGTACAACTGAGTGGCTTGCTAGGCTATGTCAGAGGGCATTGAGGAGTCAACCACATTGTTGTGGGCCTGGAGTCACACATAGGCCAGACCAGGTGAGGACAATAGATTTCCTTAGGGCATTCATGACCCAGATGGGTTTTCGACAATGGTGTCATGGTCATTATTAAATTTTTAATTCCAGATTTTTATTGAATTCAAATTCAACCATCTGCAATGGTGGATTTGAACCCTGGTCCCTGGAGTATTACCCTGGGTCTCTGGATTAT
Source organism: Cetorhinus maximus (assembly GCF_964194155.1). NCBI lineage: Eukaryota > Metazoa > Chordata > Chondrichthyes > Lamniformes > Cetorhinidae > Cetorhinus > Cetorhinus maximus. Next base: position 26,755,210 of record NC_135882.1, on the reverse strand, counting down.
TGGTCCAGATACAATACCACTACACCATTACCTGTGGCGCTGTGTAGCTACATAATGCCATACATGTTGAAGGGGAATGCTTTGGTTGTGTAAGATGTATCTTTGTTCTTGCAACTATTTAAAGTGAAATTTATCTTCTTATCTGAAGTATCACTTGCCTGTTAATTCATTTTTACTTAAATTGGTTCTGATTCACATTAAAGTGAAAGTTAAAAAAATATGAAATCTTGCTGGTAATTTCTTCATTTGGAGGTCAATCAGCAAATTTAGTTATTTTGGTTTACAGTTTCCCCAGGGTTTGTAACAGTATTATAAAAGTGATATTGAAGACACATATTATTTACAATAATGATTCAACAACTAAGCTGTCTTTCTCTAGAAAAGAAAGGTTGAGAGATGACCTGATAGAGATCTTCAAGATTATGAAAAGGTGGGATAGAATAGACATAGAGAGGATGTTTCCATTTATGGCAAATACCAAAACTAGGGGTCATTAATATAAGACAGACACTATTAAATCCAATAGAAAATTTAGGAGAAGCTTTTTTATGGAGATAGTGGTTAGAATGTGGAATTAATTGCCAAAAGGAATAGCTGAGGCGACCAACATAGACCCATATAGAGAGATGCTGGATATGCACACAAAGGAGAAAGGAATATAATTTTATGCTAGTAGGGTTAGTTGAAGAAGGGTGAGAGGAACCTTGTGTGGTGCAAAAGCCCCCACCTAGACCAGTTCAAATGAATGACCCATTTCTGTCCTGTACATTTTTTGTAATTCTATGTGTGTTATTTATAATGAATACCTAAGTGCAAACCTGTCGAGTAAAATGTTGCCTGCTGCCAGTGCATATGCCAAAATGGCTGACTCACTGCCTCAGTTTTTTTGCTACGATATTTGGTGGTGCGCACAAGATTCCTGTCATTAGTGCACACTGCAAAAACTATTCCCAATGCATCACTGTACTACGTTCTATGTGTCTCACTAAATCCCTCAGACTCCTTGTCTTGGCAAGCAAATCTTGGAAATTTTTCATGAAAAGTCTTCATGGAATTTAATAAATAAATACATAAAATTTGTATCTGTATTTTTTTGCTAACGAGAATTCCATAAATAGGCATTTCATATTCAGATCTACATGAGATATATGCGAATCAAACCACTCCTAAAATGATTCAAATTGATGTATTTTCTGGCAGCAAATGCTTGACAAGGCTGATTTCAGGCTTTTGTTTGTGCACGTGTGGCATCATTTTGCCAAAATTACACTTGCATAAAAGTCTGTTGAACATTTACTTGTTCCAGCTGAAAGTGCTTTCCCCAAAGTGTGAAGGCTGCGGGGGTTATTTTGGTAAAAAGTGTGAAAACAGGCGCTAAGCGGGTGCTGTGCTAATAAGACACTTGTTTAAAAATGTGGTCTCAGCACTCAATTGTGGGGTTTATTGGCAATTGCCATGATTTAAATATGTCTGGAACTGCTAAACTGGAGACCTGCTCATTTAGCACTCAAGTGCTGATTAGGAGCAATTTCTGTGGACAATGTTTATAGCCTCCATGGATATACTTCTACTGAAGGAGTAGAGTGCAGTGGATGATGGACAGCAACATCTATCAGGTGGCTCTGGGAGAGAGGGAAAGGGCCCAAATATTCTCAGATGCAGCGCTGGATGTCCTGTAGGAGGAGGTACAGATGAAGAGCAATGTTCCATACCTGCAAGGAGGAAGCAGGCCAGAGACAAATAATGCAGCCACTGCCAGGAGCCCTGCCCCCAGGACATGGCTCCAGATGCAAGAAATGTCATAATTTGATATGAGTAGTCAAAACAATATTTGATCTCACAAATACTCCCAGCATTACAGCCTCAACACACTCCATCCACCATAGAACTATATAGACATTAGCACACCCCAGACCATGCATCCTTCACAGGCACCACTCACATCTTAGATGCATCTGAAAGCTTTCCAACCATGAGGCAAAACACATACAAAAACACACCTGCAAAGACACTTATTCATAACCACTGCTCTTTCTCTTCCAGGACAAAGTAACAGGTGCCAGCTGAGCGTGACTGGGGAGGGAAGCATGACTCTGTGATCACTCCCCTTGAGGAAGTAGTGCTGTCAGTATCAGGAGGAGAATGGCAGATGCTGTGGTCAAAGGAAGAACAGGTGATATCTAGAGGTATGGGGCCACTCCAAATTCCTTCCATATCCACAACTGTTCCTGAAATCTAATCCCAAACAGTAAAAAACACCATACAATTTCATCATACAAATGCTCCTGTAGTGGCCACATGTGCTGAACCTTATCATTTCAGGCTCCCAGCAGCATCATCCACCTTGCCCTTGCAGGAACTGGAAGAGGGGGAAGAGCTGCTTTGCTCCCATACAGGAAGAGGAGGAGAGTGGAGACCAAGCAAGATGAGACTATGTCAATTGTTAACATTGCCAGCTCAGAGACCCGCACCAAATGTAACTTAGAGGCTAGGATGGAACACAGATCTTTATAATCACACGCACTAGGGGGCAGCAGCCATTTCAGACACGAGAGCTGGGACCATGATGGGGTGCAAGGTTGCGTACTAGTTTGACGATAGAGGAGCCAGGCCAGTGCTTGTTAACAATGTTTAACAATGCTTGTTAAAATGAACAACCTCCACTAAAAGCTTACAGGTCATGGTGAATTAGGGGTCCACCTCCAGCTTGGTCTGTAGCTTGATATAGAGCCTGGAACCCATCTTCTCCAGTGTCGAGAAGCTGGTCAACTCCATCCAACAACCTGTGAAGCTCAACATCACACAATGTCTGATGATTGAGTTTGCTGCTTCCACTGCATGCATCACAGCTTCCATGGAATGCCAAACTGTTTCCATCGAATGACAAAGTGTTGTAATGGAAACTCAAACAGCTTCATTGCACTATGCATATTCTCCATTTAATAGAAAACAGCTGCAATGGAAGCTCAGGCATCTGCTATGGTTATTCAAGGCTCCTGTAATGAAAGGACCTTGCAGAGTGTCTGAGCTGCTGATTGACCTGTCCTTCCGCAGATCACTGGGTTGCTGAGCAGATGTCCCACGGTAATGGGAATAATGGAGCATGGACCTTCAGGCCTCCAGATGCTCCCTCCCTTGCCATTAACCTGTTGTCTTTGAAATCTGTCAGTCAAGTGGCCTGACCATTGAAGCCCATTGTGAAATGGGAGTAGGGGAGCCATCACTGCCCACACCCTCTCGAGGGACACCCAGGAGAACATCTGAACTACTCTCATCGGATTCTCAGCAGCCATCCAATTCACCTGCTGCTGCTACTGGGGTTGCTTCCCAGAAGCATTAGAACAGACAAGAGAACTTTTAGGGCTGCCACCAAGAGTAAGCAGCAAGGTGAAGAGTTTAATATTTGTAATGCTGTTGGTTATGTATTCATGCTTGTTCTTGTTCTAGATAAAGAGTGAATAAGATGACTGTTGTGCTGGAATTGGCAATCGTTTTAGCATAAAAACAAAATACTCCAGATGATGGAAACCTGAAATAAAAACAAAATGCTTGAAATGCTCAGTAGGTCATTGGGCGGAATTTTCCATGCTCGCTGGTGGTGGGTGTGATAGGTGGCGTAAGTGGACAATATGGTGTGATCAGTGTCACGATGGTGGGAAGGCAGGTTACCACTGTCCACTTAGCCCGCCGATGGTGGGCCATGTTTCCCGCCATCAGTCATCGGGAACCTCATTGTAACATATTAGCATATCATTATCAAGCCATCCCGCCAGGCTCTTGCACCCCTGCTGGATCGTCCATCCTTGTCGGCGGGAAAGCACATTTACGTGTTTCACAACAGCAAAGAGTTGACATGCCCTTGGCGGCCTGCACTTTGGGTGAACTGGAGGCGAGTGCACAGCAACATTCTGCAGAGCTCGCCAGGGTAGCCTGTTGCTTTGCAGGCTTCAGGGGTGCCGGGGGGTCGGAGTTAAGTGCCACCCTGATTGACTGGTGGCGCAGTGTGGGATCAGGGGGCAAGTGCACGCCTGCCTCTGAGGTGACTTTTGAGGGTGAGGAGGAGCGGGGGGACAAGTGCAGCCTTGTAGTTGAGGTAATTTGTGAAGTGGGGGGCAAGAGCAGCCTTGCCATTGAAGCAACACAGAGGCATCAAAGTGCCACCAAGTTCCGCAGAGCTCACCACCCCCCCCACACCCGCGCATCCCACCGCCAGCCCGATCCACCCCCATCACAACACAGACTGTAAATTCACGAACACTTTAGTGGACTGCAGAGCAATTGGACTGCATACGTTGTACAATTTCCTCACTAAAGCAGTCACTTCTGGAGCCGCTCACAGCTCCTTGCAATGTCAGCATCCCGGTTTGGACCAGTGTCCTCCCTGGTTTAAGCTAACAGGGCAGCCATGCAGCACACTAATCTCTGGCCAGTGGTGGCCAGCACTCTCCGGGATGTGTTAAGGGTCTTCACACTTAACCAGGACAGGTTCTTAGTGCACCCATGCTAACCACGTGTCTCTCTCTTTCATCCTGCAGGAGGAGTACATCTGGATCATGGAGCCTGGTGAACTAGCGGTATGCTTGATGGCCTGCAGAGAATGAAGAGGATGGAGAAGAGAGCGACTGAGGCTCCTTCCCGCGCAGAGGGAAGGAGCTGCAACCTCAGGAAGAAGGGGAGGCCATGGCTCCAGCAGACACCACCGAAGAGTGACAGTGCGCCGTCGCTGGTCAGCGACTCTAGTGACTCCCAGGGTCTCTAGATACCGGCTTTCAGATGGTTGGGAACCAGTGTCACCAAAGACTGCACATGTCTAGGGAACTAGTCACTCACATCTACCACTTACTGCAGGACTTGGTGCCAAGGGGATATGGAAGGCATCCACTGCCAGTGGCCATAAAAGTAACTGCGGCGCTCAATTTCTATGCCAGTGGCTCCTTCCAGGGCTCCACAGGTGACCTCAGTGGGGTCTCTCAATCCTCCACCCACAAATGCATCATTGAGGTCACGGATGACACTCAGGAGGGCATAAAACTTTGTGCATTTTGCCCAGGGCTAGGACAGCCAGGATGCAAGAGCGAAAAAAACAAAAAGCTAAAAGCTACTGCGGATGCTGGAAATCCAAAACAAAAACAGAATTACCTGGAAAAACTCAGCAGGTCTGGCAGCATCGGCGGAGAAGAAATCAGTTAACGTTTCGAGCCTTCATGGCCCTTCAGCAGAACTGAAGCATAGTTAGAAGAAGGGAGAAATATAAATTGGTTTAAGGTGGGGTGGGTGGGGGGAGGTGGTGGGGGGAGAGAGAGACATTGAGGGTGTGGTGATTGTGGAGATGAGCAGATAATCAAAAGATGTCACAGACAAAAGGGTCAAAGAGGTGTTTTGTCTGAGAAAAGTGCTAATTAAGAATGGAAGACAGGATATTCAAAGTACAGCTCTAGTGGGGGTGGGGTGGAAAGGCTAACAAGGTTTTAGTTTTAGATTTAAAAATAATGGAAATAGGTGGGGAAAGAAGAATCTATATAAATTATTGAAAAAAAAAAGCGGTGGAGGGGGGGAAGAAACGGGGTGGGGATGGGGGGAGGGGGAGTTTAAGATCTAAAGTTGTTGAATTCAATATTCAGCCCAGAAGGCTAGTCGGTAGTAGAGGTGCTGTTCCTCCAGTTTGCGTTGGGCTTCACTGGAACAATGCAGCAAGCCAAGGACAGACATGTGGGCAAGAGAACAGGGTGGAGTGTTAAAATGGCAAGCGACAGGGAGGTTTGGGTCTTTCTTGCGGACAGACCGCAAGTGTTCTGCAAAACGGTCGCCCAGTTTGCGTTTGGTCTCTCCAATGTAGAGGAGACCGCATTGGGAGCAACGAATGCAGTAGACTAAGTTAGGGGAAATGCAAGTGAAATGCTGCTTCACTTGAAAGGAGTGTTTGGGCCCTTGGACGGTGAGGAGAGAGGAAGTGAAGGGGCAGGTGTTGCATCTTCTGCGTGGGCATGGGGAGGTGCCATAAGTGGGGGTTGAGGAGTAGGGGGTGATGGAGGAGTGGACCAGGGTGTCCCGGAGGGAACGATCCCTACGGAATGCCGTCAGGGGGGGTGAAGGGAAGATGTGTTTGGTGGTGGCATCATGCTAGAGTTGGCGGAAATGGCGGAGGATGATCCTTTGAATGCGGAGGCTGGTGGGGTGATAAGTGAGGACAAGGGGGACCCTATCATGTTTCTGGGAAGGAGGAGAAGGCGTGAGGGAGGATGCACGGGATATGGGCCGGACACGGTTGAGGGCCCTGTCAACGACCGTGGATGGAAAACCTCGGTTAAGGAAGAAGGAGGACATGTCAGAGGAGCTGTTTTTGAAGGTAGCATCATCAGAACAGATGCGACGGAGGCAAAGGAACTGAGAGAATGGGATGGAGTCTTTACAAGAAGCGGGGTGTGAGGAGCTGTAGTCGAGGTAGCTGTGGGAGTCGGTAGGCTTGTAATGGATATTGGTGGACAGTCTATCATCAGAAATTGAGACAGAGAGGTCAAGGAAGGACAAGGGAACTTGTTCTCACACTGAACAATTTCTCCTTTAACTCCTCTCACTTCCTCCAAATAAAAGGTGTGGCTATGGGTACCCGCATGGGCCCCAGCTATGCCTGTCTCTTTATGGGGTATGTGGAACATTGCTTGTTCCAGTCCTACTCCGGCCCCCTCCCACAACTCTTTCTCCGGTACATCGATGATTACTTCGGTGCTGCTTCTTGCTCTCGTCGGGACCTGGAAAAATTTATTAATTTTGCTTCCAATCTCCACCCCTCCATCATCTTCACATGGTCCATCTCTGACACTTCTCTTCCCTTCCTTGACCTCTCTGTCTCAATTTCTGATGATAGACTGTCCACCAATATCCATTACAAGCCTACCAACTCCCACAGCTACCTCGACTACAGCTCCTCACACCCCGCTTCTTGTAAAGACTCCATCCCATTCTCTCAGTTCCTTCGCCTCCGTCGCATCTGTTCTGATGACGCTACCTTCAAAAACAGCTCCTCTGACATGTCCTCCTTCTTCCTTAACCGAGATTTTCCATCCACGGTCGTTGACAGGGCCCTCAACCGTGTCCGGCCCATATCCCGCGCATCCTCCCTCACGCCTTCTCCTCCTTCCCAGAAACATGATAGGGTCCCCCTTGTCCTCACTTATCACCCCACCAGCCTTCGCATTCAAAGGATCATCCTCCGCCATTTCCGCCAACTCCAGCATGATGCCACCACCAAACACATCTTCCCTTCACCCCCCCTGACGGCATTCCATAGGGATCGTTCCCTCCGGGACACCCTGGTCCACTCCTCCATCACCCCCTACTCCTCATCCCCCACTTATGGCACCTCCCCATGCCCACGCAGAAGATGCAACACCTGCCCCTTCACTTCCTCTCTCCTCACCGTCCAAGGGCCCAAACACTCCTGTCAAGTGAAGCAGCATTTCACTTGCATTTCCCCTAACTTAGTCTACTGCATTCGTTGCTCCCAATGCGGTCTCCTCTACATTGGAGAGACCAAACGCAAACTGGACGACCGTTTTGCAGAACACCTGCGGTCCGCAAGAAAGACCCAAACCTCCCTGTCGCTTGCCATTTTAACACTCTACCCTGTTCTCTTGCCCACATGTCTGTCCTTGGCTTGCTGCATTGTTCCAGTGAAGCCCAACGCAAACTGGAGGAACAGCACCTCATCTTCCGACTAGGCACTTTACAGCCTTCCGGGCTGAATATTGAATTCAACAACTTTAGATCTTAAACTCCCCCTCCCCCCATCCCCACCCCGTTTCTCTCCCCCACCCCCCCCACCCCCACCCCCCGCCTTTTTTTTCAATAATTTATATAGATTCTTCTTTCCCCACCTATTTCCATTATTTTTAAATCTAAAACTAAAACCTTGTTAGCCTTTCCACCCCACCCCCACTAGAGCTGTACTTTGAATATCCTGTCTTCCATTCTTAATTAGCACTTTTCTCAGACAAAACACCTCTTTGACCCTTTTGTCTGTGACATCTTTTGATTATCTGCTCATCTCCACAATCACCACACCCTCAATGTCTCTCTCTCCCCCCACCACCTCCCCCCACCCACCCCACCTTAAACCAATTTATATTTCTCCCTTCTTCTAACTATGCTTCAGTTCTGCTGAAGGGCCATGAAGGCTCGAAACGTTAACTGATTTCTTCTCCGCCGATGCTGCCAGACCTGCTGAGTTTTTCCAGGTAATTCTGTTTTTGTTTAGGATGCAAGAGCGATTGGATTCTCCCAGATCTCAGGTTTCCCACAGGTGCAGGGTGCGATTGACTGCACTCATGTGGCGCTCAGATCTATGTCACAACACATGGTGGACTTACGTCAACCGCAAGGGCTTCCACTCACTAAATGTGCAGCTGGTGTGCAACCAACAGAAATGCATCCTGCAGGTGTGCACACAGTTTCCAGGGAGGGTGCACGACGCCTACATCCTCAGTTGGTCAGAGATCCCTGCAGTCTTCCAGGGTCCACAAAGGCTGCAGGGATGGCTCCTCGGGGACAAGGGCTACCTGCAGAGGACATGGCTGATGATACCCATGAGGCAGCCTCACTTGCTATATGGTTGTCTGATGGATGTTGCACTGCTGCACCCTCACTTGGTAGAGCAGCGTCGGCCTCACTGTTGCAAAGGAACAGTCCAGATCCTCGCTGCTCAGCTGAGTGGCTCTGTTTTCAAAGTCCATGAGGACCTTGAGTTCGGGCATTCCACCACTGGTCTGCGACTTCTCCGTCTTGTGTGCCAGCTTGACCTGCATGGATAGAGATGGATAAGGTGTAAGCAGGACATCTGCCAGGCCAGATGATAAGTATGCCTGGCCTGTGTGGGTGTTGAGTGGTCCCATGAGCGGGATGAGGACAATGATGGTAAGTGTGAGAGAGTGAATGGTGATGTCCCTTGAACCAGCAGTGAGTGCGGGCCCTGTGGATGTATGATGGGTTTGTGAGCGTGTGAGTGGAATGATGAGATGAGTGACTTACCCTGGTGGAACGGAGTTAATTCATCCTCTTGCGGCACTGGGTGGCTGTCCTCTTTGGTAGGGCGTTGGCACTGACCACCACTGCCACCGCCTCCCAAGCCATGTTAGTGCTTTTGCTGCCCATCCTGTGGCCAGAGCAGGGGTAGAGGACATCCAGGCGGGCCTCCACAGCATCGAAAAGTCACTCAAGAGGTGCGTCGCTGAATCTGGGGGCTTCAGTTACAGGGCCATGGGCAGAATTTTCCCGTTGGCAAGCGGGGGGGCCCTGCACACACACGCACGTAAAACAATGCATGGTGACATCGGGTAAGCGTCCTGACGTTACCGCGCCATCGTGATATTTCATTGGGCAGGCACGCAATGCTCTCCGATACACGCCCGCCATTAATTAACGGGCCACTTAAGGCCCTTGAGGCACCAAGCAACCATGAATTTTCGGCAAACGTGCAATCTTCGGGTCGTTGCACAGGCGCAACGGGCAGGCAGGTTGGACGTATTTGTATAAACCTCATCCATGGGAGTGATAAGAGGGCTCAGTGGGGTCGCGAGTGTGCTCTGTCAGATATTGATGTTTCAAAGTTACTGATACTTGCCTGAGTGAGCTGCAATACTTCAAAACGCAAATCCAGCTGCTTGGTCTGGACTCACAACCTTCAGGTCAGCACTCTGCAGTGAGGAATCATTTTTGGGCCTGCATGTTTCATGAAGCCTTCCCTTAGCCTGGGAATGGGAGCTGAACTTTCCATTGGAAGCAGCTCCTCTGAGGAGGAAGGAAGGGCTAGGATAAGGAGGAGGCCAGGAGTGCAAATTCAGCCTCCAGGGGAGCCACCTTTGGGAGGTCAGGCGCAGGTGCAAGGGGTGTAAGGCCAAGAGGTAGTTCAAGGCAGAAGGGGCCACAGAAGATGTCACTATCCTGCTGCCAGGATTTACAGGCGGCGAAGCAGCTACCTCAATACGTCTCAGGTGCAGTGTCGAAGGAGGCTCCATCTCTCAAGGGAGACAGTCAACTATATCTGTCAGGTGATTGGGCCTGAGATCTCCATGAACTTCGTGGGTGGACACCCCATGCCAGTGACTCTAAAGGCCACAGCTGCCCTCAACTTCTATGCCCCTGGCTCCTTCCAGGGGTCGGTGGGTGATCTTTGTGGTGTTTCTCAATCAGCTGTGCACACTTGTGTCAAGCAGGTTACAGATGCTTTGTTCAGATGTGCATTGACCTTCATCCTCTACCGTTGGGATCAAGCAAGCCAGACAGAGCGAGCCAGAGACTTCGTGGCGATTGCTGGCTTCCCCCGCGTCCAGGGTGCAATAGACTGTACACATGTGGCCATCAAGGTGCCAGCAGGTGAGCCCGGTGCCTTCGTCAACAGGAAGGGCTTCCACTCCATGAACGTGCAGATAGTGTGTGACCACAGGATGCTGATTCTACAAGTCTGTGAATGGTGCCCAGGCAGCTCTCAGGACGCCTACATCCTCAGACACCCCCAGGTACCGGGGCTCTTCAGTGCTCCAGCCCAGCTGGATGGATGGCTGCTGGGTGACAAGGGCTATCCCCTCAGAAGGTGGCTCATGATGTCTGTCCGCCATCCAAGAACAGAAGCTGAGCAGCGGTACAATGGGAGCCACACCTCCACAAGGGCTGTGGTGGAGAGAGCCATTGGTCTTCTCAAGATGCGCTTCTGATGCCTGGACCGCTCAGGGGGTGCTCTCCAGTATCCCCCAGATCGTGTGTCGTGTGATAGTGGTTTCATGCTGTGCTCTCCACAAGCCTGGGCTTTATGCTCCATATTCAAGACCAAAGTGCAAAATCTGCCTGGTTAGGAACATTAACTAAGGTCCTTGTTAATAAAGCTGAATGTCCCACAAAGCACTCATTACATTATTGGAAATCATCCACCTGCAGAACAAAAGAAGCACCCTCAGCCATGGTAACGTGTCTGAATTTAATATTACAACCAAAGAATCTTAATGAAACAAAATGAAAAATGTGTTAAAAATCACACCAACTCAAAGACCTCACTGCAGGCCAGCACAAAAGCACTAGTGATAAACCCATGGTGTGCCCAAGTTGCCTTATTTTTACATTTTCAGGTGCTACGTCTTGGTGCTGCCCCCTTGCTGGGAGTGGCATCTGAGACAGCCTGCTGACTCTGCTGTCCCATTGGCCTCAGTGACCTTGGCGGTCGTCCTCTGGCCCGTGGAGCCTGTGCTGGCCCTGCCTGGGAGGGAGCGGCCAGTTCCACAGCTGGCATCTCCCCAGTCATCGCAACCTCACTGGATGCAACAGTCACTGGCAGAGGGGAGGAGGAGCTGCTACCCTCATCCGGAGCACCCTGAGAGGAGCCCGCAGAGACGACAGGCAGCTGCTGCGCCGATGTGAGGTCGCTTCGGATAGATGGGTACCAAGCTGGGAAACTTGGTGCCCAGACCATCTCCCACACTGGCACTGACCAGCTGAGGTCAATGCTGATGTGAGGGCTTGCTGGATCGAGCGCATCCCCAAGAAGCCCTGATTGATCTCCTGGAGGAGCCTCTCCACGAGAGTCGCCACTTTCTCCATGGAGGAAGCATGGCACTCAGACATGAGGCTCATTGCATTAGCGATAGTCCAAGTGGACTCCTCCACCACAGACACCAAGCCAAGCATAGCCTCATGTATCTCCCCAGGTGCTCCGGCACACCTGGCCGCATTTCCTGCACTTGCTGAATCGCAGTTGGCTCCAGAGGCACATCATCAGGCAGCGACTGAGCATGTGCCTGGTCCCCTGCAGTCCTCTGACTGCTGGCGTCAAGGGCACTCTCTGCCTCTGCCAACTCCTCCAGTGACTGTGAGGTGCCCTCACCGCTGTGCCCCAGGACACTAGCCATTGTTCTAACTCCCACTGAGGTGCTAATTGGCCCGCCCGCGTAAAATGGCGGCACAGACCCAATTGAGGGTGGCGATCAGGTCTGTACCTGCCTGCTCCCACTCTGCCCCTCCCCGATAGCCAGAAAATTCAGCCCCATGTCCTCATTGCAGCAGTGGTGAGCTGGAAGCACTGAGATGTGTGCTTGAGGCTGCAGTTCAAACATGGTGCCCGGCTTGATGCAGCAGTGGGGTGATAGCGAGTGGGTGAATGTGAGCCTGCCCACCATGGAAGCGGCATGTTTTCCAGGTGTGCATAAATAATGAGGCGGGTTCAGGACAATATAGTGTGAATACCTGCCATGCTGGCTGGCAAGTAAAATGTTGTTTTACTTGCCCACTACCGCAATTAGTGTAAATTTGGGAAAGTTCTGTCCATTGAGTCATTCCAACGCTGAAGGAAGCCATTCAGCCCATTGAGTCCATGCTGGCTCTTTGTAGAGCAATCCAATCAGTTCCTACCATTGTAGCTCTGCAAGTTTATTTCCCACAAGTGCCCATCTAATTTATTTTTGAAATCATTGATCTTCTCTGTTTCTACCACCCTGTAGGCAGTGCGTTCCAGGTCATTACCATTTGCTGTGTAATAAAGTTTTTCCTCACACCACCCCTCCATATCTTGCCCAAAACTTCGTATCTGTGTTGCCCAGTCATTGTACCATCAGTTGATGGGTACAGCTTTTCTTTGTTGACCCTCTCTAAACATGTCATAACCTTGTACACCTCTGTCAAATCTCACCTCAATTGCCTTTTCTCCAAGAAGGGCAACTCCAACTTCTACAATAGAAATTTGTAGCTGAAATCCCTACTGAAACCCCGGAACCATTCTGTTAAATCTCCCTTGCATCCTCCCTGGCAGCATTTGTGGAAGAGAGAAGCATTTCAAATCTGTGACCTTTCACCAGAGCTTATCTTTATTCTGTTGTCCACGAGGAAGGGACCAAAAAGATAAAGGGCAAATGGTGGAGTACTTGATGATATTCAATTTTAGAAGGAATGGCAAATTGCAGCAGTGCTCTGAGGTCTGATGGTACACTGCTGTTATATGTCTGCAAGTTTTAAAAGGGGGATTTATTACATTTAAGACTTGATTGAAGTTATGACATGCAGCCTAATTACTGGAACTCCTTTGCACTGTTTGAGTTCAACAGAGGCATAATCATCACGAAAAGGCTTAGACATTGAATTAGCAAATAATACCAAAGTTTATCGAAAATAAGCAGAATAAAACAACACCATCATCAATCAAAGACTTATCAATCAACTTACTCAATGTACTAAAATGTTATCAATTAACTAATAATGGAAAATAAAGGCAAAACATACTTGTAATATAAGGGTCTGGCACATATAGGCCTGAATGTTTAGGGTGGCAGGGGCTCAGCGAATGCAGCTGAGGGAACTGAGCCCAGACTTTGAGTTTGGTGAATGGGGGAGTTCAGTGAAGCAAGGGGGAAGTAGATGTTTGTTTACCTTTTCTCCCTTTCTCACCGTAGGAATCGGTTCTTCCTCTACTACAGGGAAAGGAGTTAGCTCTTTGGTGACTGTCTGGTATTTGGGTAACTTCGATTCTATCCCTAAGGTTTAAAATAATACACAAATTGGTGGTAAAGATAATAAATATATAAAAAAGCAACATAAGTAAGTGAATAATGTAATTAAGTAATCATTTAAAACGCAATAAGGATGGCAGGGCAAGTGATGTGTCAAGGCTGCAGCATGTGGGAGCTCCTGGATAGCAATGTGATCCAGGGCAAACACGTCTGCAGTAAATATTTGTGGCTTGAGGAACTTCGGCTTAGGATCATTGAGCTGGAGGTTCAGTTGCAGACTCTGTGACACATCAGAGAGGAGGAAAGTTTACCTGGATGCTTTGTGCCAAGAGGCAGTTACACAATTTAGGATAGGGTCTCCTGATTTGGTCAGTGGTCAGGGACAGGAGGGTGTGACTGCGAATGAGGCAGGTAAGGGGACCCAGAAGACAGGAGTGCAGGAGTGTGAGCCTCTGCAATTGTCCAACAGGTTTGAGGTTCTCTCAGCTTGTTTGGATGAGAGCGGGGGCTGCAGGGTGGGTGAACAAACTTACCATAGCACCATGGTACAGGGACCCATTCAAGTGGGGGGAGCAAAAAGAAATGTAGTGGTAGTAGGGGATAGTGTAGTCAGATGGATTGACATTGTTCTCTGCAGCAAACAGCAAAGGTCCAGACGGCTGTGTTGCCTGCCCGGTGCCAGGGTTTGGTACATCGGCTCAGGGCTAGAGAGGAGTTTGCAGAGGGAGGGGGAGGATCCAGTTGTTGTGGTCCATGTAGGTACCAACAACAACATAGGTAGAACTAGGAAAGGGGTTCTGCATAGAGAGTATGTGGAGCTAGGCACTAAATTGAAAAGCAAAACTTCAAAGGATATAACCCATGTATTATTACCCGAGCCTGTGCAAATTGGCATAGAGTACATAAAATTAGATGAATACGTGGCTCAAAGACTGGTGTGGGAGAAGTGAGTTCCAGTTTGTGAGGCACTTGCACCAGTACCAAGGAAGGTTGGGGCTGTACAGTTAGGACAGTCTACGCCCGAACTTTGCTGGACCCAGTGTTCTTGCAAACCGCATAACTAGGGGAGTAGAGAGGGTTTTAAACTGAATAGTGGGGGCAAGGGATCAAACATGAAAAAATGTGGTATATTAAAGAGTAGAGACAGGGTAAGAGAGAAAAATAGTAATATGGGAAATGAAGGTCGGAGAAGGGCAGGAAGGGACAGGGAGAAAAAAACCTAAGAATGCACAACGAATGGAGACTAGATGTTACAAAGATAACAAAAAGATAAAACTAATGGCTCTGTATCTGAATTCACATAGCATTCATAACAAAGTAAACAAATTGATAGCGCATGCTGAAGTAAATAAATGTGACCTGATGTCATTGTGGAGACTTGGCTGCAGGATTAGATCCTGAATACTGAGGGGTATATGATATTCTAGAAGGGTAGGAAGCTAGGTAAGGGTGGAGGGGTAGCACTGTTAATCAAGGATGGCATTTGTGCAATAGTTGGAAATGACCCTGGCTCAGGAGAACAGGATGTAGAATCGGTTTGAGTGGAGATGAGGAATAGTTGGGGAAAGAAACCACTAGTGGGAGTGGTCTACATGCCCCGTAACAATAACCACAATGTAGGACAAAGTGTACAAGAATACATTTTGGGTCTTTGTGATAAAAGGATGACAATAATCATGGGAGACTTTTAATGTACATACAAACTGGAAAAATCAGACTGGCAGTAATAGCCTGGATGCGGAGTTCATAGAATGCTTTCGAGATAGTTTCTTAAAGCAGCACATTCTGGAACCAACTAGAGAACAGGTTATATTAGGCTTTGCATTGTGTAATGTGACAGGATTAATTAATGACCTCAGAGTAAAGGCACCCTTAGGTAGCAGCGACCACAATGTGATTGAATTTTACATCCAGTTTGAAAGGGAGAAGGCTGGGTCTAAGACTAGTATTTTAAACTTAAATAAGGGCAACTATGTGGACATGAAAGCTGAGGTAGTTGACCTTAACTGGGATACTAGGTTAGGGGATAGATCAATAGAGAAGCAGTGGCAGACATTTAAGGGGATACTTCAGAATACTCAAAATAAGTATATACCTACTGTAAAGAAAAATTCTAAAGGAAGGACCCACCATCTGTGGTTAACTAAAGAAGTTAAGGGAAGTATCAAACTTAAGGAAAAAGCACATAACTGTGCAAAGATAAGTGGCAGGTCAGATGATTGGTGCAAATATAAAGAATGGCAGAGAACGACTAAAAGGTTAATCGGGAGAAAGAAATTAGAGTATGACAGGAAGCTAGCTAGAAATGTAAAAATGGATAGCAAGAGTTTCTGCAGGTATTTAAAAAGGAACAGGAGTAGGTAAAGTGAGTGTTGGTCCTCTAGAGTGTGAGAATGGGGAGTTAATAGTGGATAACAAGGAAATGGCTGATGAAATGAACAAATATTTTGCTTCTGTCTTCACTATAGAGGATACAAAAAACATTCCAGTCATAGCTGTAAATCGGGAGATGGAGGGAGAGAGGAACTTGGTGAAATGACATTCACTAGGGAAGCAGTTCTGATGGGACTGCAGGCTGACAAGTCTCCGGGTCCTGATGGACTTCATCCTAGGGTTGTAAAAGAGGTGGCTAATGAGATAATAGATGAATTGGTATTGATTTTCTAAAATTCCCTAGATTCTGGAATGGTTCCATCAGACTGGAAAGTGGCAAATATAACCCCTATGTTCAAGAAGGGAAGGAGGCAGAAAACAGGGAGCTGTAGGCCAGTTAACTTGACATCTGTCGTGGGCAAGGTGTTAGAATCGATCTTTAATGAGGTTATAGCTGGGCACTTAGAAAAAACTCAAAGTAAACTCAGAAAGAATCAGCATGGTTATATGAAAGGGAACTTGTGTTTAACCAATTTGCTAGAGTTCTTTGAAGGAATAATATGTGCTGTGGATAGAGGGAGCCTGCAGATGTACTGAACTTGGATTTCCAGAAAGCATTTGATAAGATGCCACATCAAAGGTTATTGCGGAAAATAAAAGCTCATGGTGTAGGAGTAACATATTAGCATGAATAGGAGATTGGTTGAGTGGCAGAAAACAGAGAGTATACATAAATGGGTCTTTGCCTGATTGGCAGGATGTGATGAATGGAGTCCCACAGGGGTCTGTGCTTGTGCCTCACGTTTTTACCATTTACATCAATGATTTAGATGAGGGGAGCGATGGCATGGTAGCTAAATTTGCAGATGACACAAAGATAGGTAAGAAAGTATGTTGCGAAGAAGACATAAGGAATTTGTAAATAGATATAGATAGGTTAAGTGAGTGGGAAAAATCTGGCAGATGGAGTATAATGTGGGAAAATATAAAGTTGCTCACTTTGGCAGGATGAATAACCAAGCAGAGTATAAATTAAACAGAGGATGACTGTAGAATTCTGAGGTGCAGTGGGATCTAGGTGTTCTCGTGCATGAGTCACAAAAAGTTAGTATGCAGGTACCCATTGAGGGTTGGGGGGAGTGAAAAATTCTGGCCATGGGGTTAATGTGGGACTGAGTACAGTACCACCCACACAATGCTGTAAGAGAGCACATGACCACCCCCAGGCTTACTTGAGTGTTGAACAGAGCCATGTGTGCCAGCAAACATGGATAAAGCTTGAGGCAGGAGTTGGGAAAACTCAACCAGAAGTACAGCCAGGCACAACAGCAGGCAGAAATGTTATTCAAAGAAGTTGCAGTCATGAAAGACTCTGAGGAACCAATACCTGCCCCTGGAAAAACATGAGGAGCTAAAAAAGATGTTGAATGCTACTTCAGAAAAAGTGGCATTGGAACTATCAGTAGTGACAAAGCAAT
Source organism: Cetorhinus maximus (assembly GCF_964194155.1). Classification (NCBI taxonomy): domain Eukaryota; kingdom Metazoa; phylum Chordata; class Chondrichthyes; order Lamniformes; family Cetorhinidae; genus Cetorhinus; species Cetorhinus maximus. The sequence continues at coordinate 26,737,878 of NC_135882.1, read as the reverse complement.
GATGTGAAGTTCTGAGTGAGAAAGCAAGGGCTGAACGAGAAAATAACCAGTTGAAAGAACAATTAATTGTCCTTCAAGATCAAATTCAAAATGAGTGTGAAGTGTCTCAGAAACAATTTGCAGAAGTGCAAATACAGAATATGAGTATTAAGGATTGTGCAGAGGAATTATGCTCTCCTGAAGAAAAACTAATCAGTGTAGAGAATCAACTTTCACGTATGAAAGAGGACTTGAAACGCTTAGATGATGAGCTTGTAGAAACAAATTCAACAGAAATGGATCTTATATTAAATCATAATGAACTTCAAGCATCAGAAGGAGCAGTCAGGAACCATGGAAGAAACATTCCAAATGGCCAGGTGAAGTTGTTAAACTTATGTAAGATTTCTGCACAGAACTCTGGAACAAAAACAATTCGATTTACCTGAGTACTTGCTGAGCTAATGAAAAGATTCATAAGCTCAAAAAATAACTGAAAAAGAATACAAATCTAAAATTTGGGTAAAATTGTGAAACAAGTGGCAATGAATGGTTGAAACATGAATTTCCATATACATCATGATAACCCACATAATGACAGAAGAAGTGAGGAAATCAACAAAGACACTAAGTACATGTTCACCCATCCCACAAGAAAAGGCAGGGCAGCAACTACCGACCAGCACAACAACCAAACTGACCAAGTGCGGTTCAACACGAAAGAATGGAAGAAAAGGATGTGAACATACCCCAATACCAGAACAATCTCCAAACCTACAGGAGGAATCAGCATCAACAGAGTGTACCACTCCTCCAGTAGTAGAGCAAACAAATATGGAAAGGTTATCCACACTGCCTAAACCTTTGAAGTCAAGGACTCAAAGTTTTGTTGATCAGTATTGTTGTAGGGTGTTGGTTACAGTTCAATAGGTCTGAAGAAGTCTTTGGAGTCATACGTAAGTTAATTGTAAGTCTTTATTGGCTCTTAAACTATTTACAAATATACAGAAAAGGGTACAAACATGTGCGTGAGTGAGCACTTGAGAGTCTCCCTGAGGCACAGAGCTACCCCAGGGAGATGAAGAGTTTTAAAAAAATAAAGAAATTAAAAATGTTATAAAACATGTCCCCTCATGTGACTGTCACATGAGCAAGGACATGTTATTAGTTAAGTTTTAAAATTTCAGGAAACCTCATTCCGCCCGTGACTTTTCCCTGTCTCTATCTTCTCTTCTAAATGGGGCACCCCATTAATTACCAATCTATCTCATTCATGAGTCCTGGAGAAATTTTGCAGTCTAATAAAATATTCTCCTACTATCTTTAAAATGGAAGCCAAACATTTCTATTCAATTCCAGGCATTAACGTAGTTTGCTTGTTCATTCTTTATTTTATATGATACTTTAATTTCTCAAAAGTAACTTATTAAATTACACTAGACCTTTTAAATCTCAAAATTATTCTAAATTTAAATGACAGTGTTGCTGGGCTAGCAGGCTTCCTTTAATTTTTAGGCCAGGATTTATTTACGGTGAGCGGGCGCGGAGCCGACTGCTGCCCGTGATCAGCTCTGCGCCACCATTTTACGCGGGCGAGCCAATTAAGGCCCGCCCAGCGTGGATCACGGCTCCCGAGGACAGCGGGAAGGGGTGAGCGGCGGCCGAAGGCCAATGACCACCGGGTCCAATGACGACCTGGCGGCCTATTCAAAAACGCCGCAGGCAGCCTTCCAAACGCTGCCACCGATGTCGCAGCGGAGGATGTCCGACAGCGTTCTTGGAGAGCAGGCTAGGTGGGAGGGCAGATCGGTGGGGCAGTGTGCCCCAAGATTTTCGGATGTGTGCCTTGGTGCCCTCCCCGAGGAGGTGGTAGCACGCCACGACATCCTTGTGCCAAGAGACGGGAGGAGGAGGACCCCCCCAAATGATGAAACGTGCTTGGGAGGAGGTGCCAGAAGGGGTCAGCTCCCACGATGTGGTGAGATGCAGCTGTGTGCAGTGCCACAAGCGGTTTAATGACCTCCTGCGATCGGGAAGGGTGAGTTGGCATGGGTCACTTAGCACAACAGTTAGGTTGGCCTCCCCTGGCCTCCACCCCCAACTCAGAATTTTGTTTTTGCATTGATTCATTCATGGCATGTGGCCTTTGCTGGGTGGGCCAGCATTTATTGCTCATCCCTAGTTGCCCCTGAGAGGATGGTACTGATCTGGCTTCTGTATCCGCTGCATGTGGTGCAGGACCACCCACAGTGCTGTTTGGGGGCAAGCTCCAGAGTTTGGACTGAGGCACAGTGGTGGAGCGCCGAAACATTTCAAAGTCAGGATGCTGAGTGACTTGGAGGGGAACTTCCAGGTTGCGGTGTAGCCATCCACCTGCGCCCTTGTCCTTTTAGGTGGTAGTGCTCATGGGTTTGGAAGGTCTTAGAGTGTGATGGCAAATGTGATGGAGGCAGCATCTGGACAAGGGGTTCAGCCCTGGCTGCTTGGAGTGAGTGTTTGGTGGCTCCAGGATCACCATTTGGCTGAGACCTGCAATCTTTCACTCAGGTGGGGGTGGCAAGGCTACAATGGCAATGCAGGTACACAGTGGACTAATCAATATTCCTCTCCCCTTTCAGGAAAAGACCACACACAATAATGCCAAGTGGCTGCAGACTGGCGGAGGGCAGGCCCCCCTTTGTAAACCGACCAGATACGAGCAGGAGGCTCTCGAGCTGGGGAGGCTCCATGTGCCCAGGTTAAGGGGCCGCAGTGAGGTTGCGGTGCCACTGGGAGGTAAGAGTGCCGTGCACTGAGGTCACAATGTCTGTCAGTGCAAACCTTCCACTGTTGACTGTATATTGATTTCAGCCTCCAACATGGGATCCCATTGATTATGGAAGGAGGAGCATATTCTGATCTGGGTGCCAGGCACGCACATTAACAGTGTAACAACTTCTACTAATCAAATGTCCTTGTTCTTCCTTTCAGCCTCACCAGAGCATGCCCAGACTCAGGAGGCAGGGGGTCCGTCACTGACTCCTGAGGGCCCAGAAGAGATAAACACACCAGCGTCACACCATCCTAGCCAGGCAGGCTCCAGCACAGATACCAGTACTTCGGTGGGGATAAGATTGTTGCCTAGTGTCTCAGTGCACAGCAGTGAGGGCACTTCACACTCAATTGAGGTGCAGGTGGAGACAGAGAGTGCCCAGGGCACTTGCAGTTGGAGGAATGCTGAGGACCAGGAACATGCTCAGTCGGTGGCTGATGATGGGCCTCTGGAGTCGTCCCTGAGGCAGCAGATGCTGGATGTCCAGCAGGGTGTGCGGGAGGATCTGGCAGAGATACATGAGGGAATGTGTGCCATGGTCTCTGTGATGGAGGAGTCCATGCGGAGCATGAGCAATGCAATGAACCTCATGGCCGAGCGCACTGCCTCCTCCAGGGAGAGAGTGATGACTCTCATGGAGAGGCTCCTTCAGGAGAACAATCAGGACTTCCTGGGGATGCGCTCGGACCTGCGAGCCCTCACAGCGGCATTGACCTCAGGCAGTTAGTGTCAGTGTGGGAGATAGATTGGGCCCCCAGTATCCCAGCTAGGTGGCCATCCATCAATGATGAGCAGAGAGGTCCGAAGTGACCTCACGTTCGTGCACAAGCTGCTATCATCTCTGTGGGCTCCTCTCGGGGCGCTCTGGATGAGGGCAGCAGCATCCGTTGAGGTTGCGACAACTGGGGAGGTGCCAGTTCTGGAACTGGCCACTCCCTCCCAGGCGGGGCCAGCACAGGCTCCACGGGCCAGAGGACGGCCGCCAAGGTCATCGAGGCCAACAGGACAGCACAGTAAGCAGGTTGTCTCCGATGCCATTGCCAGCATGGGGGGAGCACCTGGACGTAGCACCCAAAAGCATAAATTTAAGGCACTTTAGGTACACCACGGGTTTCTCACTGGTGCTTTTGTGTTGCCCGCAATGAGGTCATGATTAGTTTGTGTGCTATTTAATACTTTTGTCATTTTGTTTCCTTAAGTTCATTTTGTTATATCGTTAAATATAAACATGTGTCCATGGCTAAGGGTGTCTCTTTTCTTCTGCAGGCGGATGGTTACCCATGATGTTATGAGTGAGTTCTGTTACATTGAGCTTTATTGACTTGGCCCTTAGTTATTGTGTCTATCCAGGCAGATTTAGCACTCAGGTATCGAGTATGGAGCCTGCAGCCCAGGCTTGTCCTGGAGGTCCATCTGTCGTGTGCTAGCTGAAGGTTCATTGGATTAAAGCCTCGCTGGAGTATGCCCAGCTCATCGTCTACCCCCTCAGCATTTCCCTGTGCATACTCATCCTCAGACTCACTGCTGGACACATCATGTGCAGCTACAGCAACTGTGTCTACATCCTCTTCATCCACTGCATCCCCCCTTTCCAGTACAGGATTGTGGAGAGCACAGCAGGCAACCACTATCAGTGAGACATGATCTGTGGGGTACTGGAGTTTGCCCCCTGAGTGGTGCAGGCTTTGGATTGCATCTTCAGAAGACCGATGGTTCTCTCCACCACAGCCCTTGTGGTGCCCTGGCTCCTACTGTACCGCTGCTCAGCTTCTGTTCTTGGATGGCGGAGAGGCATCATGAACCACCTTCTGAGGGGATAGCCCTTGTCACCCAGCAGCCATCCATCAAGCCGAGCCGGAGCACTGAAGAGCCCCGGCACATGGGAGTGTGTGAGGATGTAGGCATCATGGGAGCTGCCTGGGTACCTTGCACAGACTTGTAGAATCAGCATCCTGTGATCACACACTATCTGCACGTTCATGGAGTGGATGCCCTTCCTGTTGACGAAGGCACTGGGCTCACCTGCTGGCACCTTGATGGCCACATGTGTACAGTCTATTGCACCCTGGACACGGGAGAAACCGGCAATGGCCGCGAAGCCGCTGGCTCACTGTGTCTTGCTTGCCTGGTCCCAGTGGTAGTGGATGAATGTTAATACATATATGAACAGAGCATCTGTCATCTGCTTGACACAAGTGCGGGCAGCTGATTGGGAGACACCGCAAAGATCACCCACCTACCCCTGGAAGGAGCCAGAGGCATAGAAGTTGAGGGCAACTGTGACCTTCAGAGCCACTGGCATGGGGTGCCCACCCACACAGTTAGCGGAGATCTCAGGGCCAATCATCTGACAGGTACTATTGACTGTCTCCCTTGAGAGACTGAGCCTCCTTTGGCACTGCACCTCAGGCAAATTGAGGTAGCTGCTTCGCCGCCTGTATACCCTGGCTGCAAGATAGTGGAGTCTTCTATGGCTCTGTCCACCTTGGACTTCCTCTTGGCCCTGCGTCCATTGTGCCTGCGCCTCTCCTCCCAAAGGTGGCTCCCCTGGAGGCTGAATGTGCACTCCTGGCCTCCTTCTTATTCTAGCCCTCCCTTCCTCCTCAGACGAGGTGCCTCCAGTGGAGAGCACAACTCCCATTCCCAGGCTAAGGGAAGGCTTCCTGAAACCTGCAGGCCCCAAAAAGGATCTTCACTGTACAGTGCTGAAGGTTGTGAGTCCTGTCCAAGCAGCTGGTATGAGCTTTGAAGTATTTCTGCTCACACAGGCAAGTATCAGTAACTTTCCAAATTAAATACCTGACTGAGCACATTCGCGACCCCACTCACCCCCCTTATCCTACCCGTGGATGAGGTTTATACAAATGTCTCCTACACGCCTGCCCGTTGCGCCTGTGCGACGACCTGAAGATTGCACGGGCCCCGAGAAATCGCCGTCAATTGGCGCCTCAAGGGCCTTAAGTGGCCCGTTAATTAATGCGGGCGCTCGCCCAACGTCACCGTGCGTCATTTTACCCGCCCCCACACGCCAACAGGAAACTTCTGCCCTAAATGTTTTGGTTCTCAACAAGCCTCGAGGTGCTTCATTAGTTCTGCAGGCGAAGGGGAACCCATGATGTAATGAGGTGACTTGTCGGTCATTGAGCTTTATTGACAAGGCACAGAGTTAATATTCCTAACCAGGCAGATGTTGCTCTCAGGTATCGAGTATGGAGCCTGCATCCCTGGCATGTGTTGGAGGTACATCTTTCGTAGGCTATCTGAAGGAACATTGGATCAAAGCCTCCCTGGAGGTTGCCCAAGTCAGCATCTATCCCCTCAGCATTCCCCTGACCATGCTTGTCCTTGGACTCACTGCTGGACTCCGTCTGCAGCCAGAACATCTGCCTCTGCATCTTCTTCCTCCACTGCATCCCCCCTTTCCAGCGCCAAATTGTGGAGAGCGCAGCATGCAAGCACTATCAATGACACAATCTGGGGGGGGTAATGCAGTGCACACCCTGAATGGTCCAAGTCTTCGGAAGTGCATCTTGAGAAGAATGGTTCTCTCTATCACCGCCCTTATGAAGGTGTGGCTCCTATTGTACCACTGCTCGGCCTCTGTTCTTGGATGGTGGAGAGGCGTCATGAGCCACCTTTTGAGGGGATTGCCCTTGTCACCCAGCAGCCACCCGTCTAGCTGGGCTGGAGCACTGAAGACCCCTGACACCTGGGAGTGTTTGAGGATGTAGGTGTCCTGAAAGCTGCCTGGGTACCTTGCACAGACTTGTAGAATCAGCATCCTGTGATCACACACTATCTGCACGTTCATGGAGTGGAAGCCATTCCTGTTGGCGAAGGCACCGGGCTTACCTGCTGGCGCTTTGATGGCCACATGTGTGCAGTCTATTGCACCCTGGACGTGGGAGTACCAAGCAATCGCTGCAAAGCCTCTGGCTCACTCCGCCTGGCTGGCCTCGTCCCAGCGGTAGTGAATGAAAGTCAATGCACGCCTGAACAGAGCATCTGTCACCAGCTTGATGCAACTGTGGACAGCTGACTGGGAGACTCCACAAAGATCACCCACGGACCCCTGGAAAAAGCCGGAAGCATAGAAGTTGAGGGCCCCTGTGACATTCAGCACCACTGGCACGGGGTGTCCACCCACACAGTCGGAGCTGATCTCAGGCCCAATCATCTGACCGATGGAGGCCACTGTCTCCCTTGAGAAACAGAGCCTCCTTCGGCACTGCACCTCGGACAAATTGCGGTAGCTGCTTCGCCACCTGTAAACTCTGGCAGCAGGATAGTGGCGTCTTCTGTGGCCCCTTCCACCTTGCACTTCCTGTTGGCCCTGCGCCCCTTGTGCCTGCGCCTGTCCTCCCACAGGTGGCTTCCCTGGAGGCTGAATATGGACTCCTGGCCTCCTCCCCCTTCTAGCCTTCTCTTCCTCCTCAGAGGAGGTGCCTCCAGTGGAGAGTTCAATCCCCATTCCCAGGGTAAGGGAAGGCTGCCTGAAACCTGCAAGGCCGCAAGAATTATGTTTCTGCCAGAGTCACAGAATCACAGAATCATACAGTGCAGAAGAGGTCCTCAACTGAAGCCTATTTTTTCTGTCAAAGCAGCTCTGAAGAGAATTGAAGCTGTCCTGTTAACACAACCAAGGAGCAGTAAGTTTAAAAAGTAAATTACGAACAACTCGAATTCGCAAGCCCACGAATGAGGTTTACAAAAATGTGGCCTACCTGTCTGCCTGTTGCACCATGTGACGCACCATGAAAATCGCACAGGCTGCTAGAAATCGCTGTCAATTACTGCCTCAAGGGCCTTAACTGGCCCATTAATTAATGGTGGGCACGACTCGGAAGTCATTGTATGCCTGCCGTCCGAAATATCGTGATGGCACGCAGTGATGTCGGGACGTAAGCCCAATGTCAGCACACATCATTTTACACGTTGGCTTGTCAGGCTCGTCCCCACACGCCGACGGCAAAATTGTGCCCTTAATCTTCCTAAATCCATAGAAGCTACCTGAAGTGTGCATGTGTGTGTGTGTGTGTTCGTCTGTGTGTGTGTGTGTGTGTGTGTGTGCGTGTGTGTGTGCGCGTATGTGTGTGTGTGTGTGCGTCTGTCTGTATATGTGTGTGTGTCTGTGTGTGTATGTGTGTGTGTGTGCGCGACTGTGTGTGTGTGTATGTGTGTGTGCGTCTGTGTGTGTGTATGTGTGTGTGTGTGCACGTCTGTGTGTGTGTGCGCATCTGTGTGTGTGTATGTGTGTGTGCCTGTGTGTGTTTGTGTGTGTGTGCGCGTCTGTGTGTGTTTAATTTCTTTTAAATTTCTTGTTTTTCATGTCGTGCTACCCGACGTCACTGCGCACTATTTCAATCTTCGGTTCAGCGGGCGCGCACTGGAGCCGGCAGCACGCTTGCTGAGCCGTCAAAGGCCTATTAAGGCCATTTAACAGCTAATTAAACGAGTCCTTAAGGTTGGCGGGCAGGCGAAGAGCCCAGGCGGCTTTTGCATTTATCATGAAACCTCATCCACGGGCGGGATGAGGCTCCATGAAGGGCTTATAAATTGAATGAAAGTTTTCACTAAAATTCATTGACATGACCCAGTTCATGTGGCACTGTCACATGAGGGGAAATGTCTGAATAATTTTTTTTTCAAGCTTGCATGATGAAAATAATCTCCCTGAGGCAGCTCCGTGCCTCAGGGAGATTTCTGTGCTCTTTCACATGCATATACAAAAGACCGCAGGCCCTGACTCTCCCTCCCCCCCCTGCCTGCACAGGGAGTGCTCAGCACTTCCGGGTGCGCATCACACTGGGCGGGCCTTAATTGGCCCACCCACATAAAATGGCGGCGTCGCGGGCGGTGATTGGCTGTGCGCCCGCCCGTGCCCACTCCTGCTCAACCCCCCCGAAGGGGAGAAAATTCTCCCCCTGTTTTTTTTAAACAGTTCCATCATGGCTATGTTCAAGAGCCTAATAAGTCAATCAATATGTTCAATCATACCTGTCAAGAAACTTCAAAACAAATACCAATGCCCAATATAAAAAATTACGTTCAAAACGACAAAAGCTGTGTGGAATTTTTTAAAAAGCCAGCTGTCATCTGAATTTAACCAGAATCAATTTTCAATTCACACAATTTAACATTTAAAATTTAAACTGGCAAGCAGACGTGTGTGTCTTTTAATTAAAGACTCCCAAATATACCTCGACGTTATGGGCGAAACATCCCAGATTTGCACTAAGTGCGGGAGCGGGCGGGAGAAACGATGTTTTACCCGCCGGCCGCAATGGCGGTTTCTCACACCGTATCATCCCAGTCCCGCCTCATTAATCATGCATTCCCAGGAAACACGCCGTTTTGCTGGTGGGCAGCCTCCAATTCACCAACCGTGCCATCGTCTCACCGCTTCCTCACGCTGGCTGCCATATGTAAAGTGCAGCCGCACGCACACCTCTCAGCGCTTCCAGCCCAGGACTGCTGCAGAAGAAAGGGAAGAAGACTGCAGCCCCTGATTCAGTGACACATCCCTGGGATGCCTTCTGGACACCGTTGGAGCCCACCACAACATCCCCTATCCCAGCCCTGGCCGCAGGAGGCCCATCAGTGTCACCGCTCCGGTTTGGGAGGCAGTGGCAGAGGTTGTCAGTACCAATGCTGGACAGAAGAATTCAGCCATCCAATGCAGAAAATGGATGAATGATCTCATCAATGCCAGCAGGGTAAGGCAACCATCTCATCACTCTAAACACACACACTCATAAGCCCATTACACATTCACTGGCATCTCACTCACTGCCAGCTCAAGGGACATCATCACTTACTCTTTCACACAAACCTTCACATCTCTTTCTGGCCTCATCTCCTCTGCATCCTCAGCTCTCACCATCTTGAAGCCACTTGCACAGATCAACATGTGTCCCCACACACATCCTGGGATACCCCCTTTCCCCAGTAATGCCCTAGCCCTGCAGCCTCTTCCCTTGCCTGAAGTCAATTCTTCCCTTTCCCCAAACAAGCCAAAGATCCGCAGCCATTGAAAAACTACCCCCACCTTACAGCTGGCCTCATAAGTAGAGACCTGCTTGTGAGCCCCCCTAAAAGTGATGCGGCACTGCCTGTGAAGCCTGGTGCTGATGACTGTGAGTGCTGCCTGAAGCAAGGTAGACGTCCAAACCTCGAAGTCCTGAACGAAGTGCAGATCGCCAAGCGCACATCGCTTATGTTCACTTGTGAAACATGTCAGTGTGCAATCACGCCGATATGCTCAGATGATCCAGCATGGGGTGATGATGCCGGTGGGTTGACCTTATAATAATATGCAGATGTATTACAATGAGGTTCCCGACTTCTGACAGTGGGAAACGTGGCCCGCCATTGACGGGCAGAGCGGACGATTGTAAACTGGTTTCCTGACGTCATGAAACCGATTTTTGTCCTCCTCACCATATTATCTGCTCACACTGCTAAACACGCCCAATGCCAGTGGGCACGGAAAATTCTGCCCTTTGACTAAAAGTTTTCTGGCAGTCACTAGCAAGACTTCTAATTTACAACTTAATAGGTTCATTAACCTTAAAACTCCCAATTTAATTTTAAAATTTCAATACTCCAAATTAAATAAAACCTTCAACAGCAAGAATGTTTTGAACACTCTCCGATTGGATTTCTGCCAGACATCTCAAGGCATCAGACTAGATCTTAAAAGGGCAACACTCATTCTAAGCTAAAAATATTGGCATAACTCCATGTTTTCCATTTTTTAACTTTAACTAACTCAACAATCACATTCATACAGTTTCCATGAAGGTATATGTGTCCATAGATACCTCAGTAGAACTATAAACAAGCTTTTGCTTGCAACATTAAAAAACAGGAAACAAAGGGTGAAAGACCTTATAATCATATTCATTCACCAATAAAAACAGGTTCTTTTACAGCTTAACCATTCTCTCTCCAAGACATTTTTAAATCCCCATTTTCCAATTCCAAGCAATCCCACCTGATGTATTCAATTGCTTATTCAATTCAAGTGGGTGATTGTCTTTAACTTTTCCTAACTCCCTGACACAAGTATGCACATCAGTTTGAGGAAGACGAGTAGTCTGTGCTTGCTCACTTATTGATTCATGAGCATTATGAGATACTACAGAGGAGGGACCTGGTGTTTTCTCAGAAGGAATTGCAAAATACATGGCTGGAGGGGCTAAGGGAGCGGGATGGGCTGGCTCAGACCAGGGCTCTCTTTCTGGTTCTGGGGTCAGAGCAGGACAGTTTCTCCCTCGAAACTGCCGAAGCAACTGCACTTTGCCTTTTTAACTCGCTTCCCAGCTCATATATTTTGAGCTGACTGTTTCAGTAGTCTGCCACTATCTTTTGCTCATTAGACTACTCTCTCAAAGCTCCTCTCGCCTCCTGTAACTCCAATTTCAACAAAATAATTTCTTGTTTATATTCATCAAGCTGTGTTTTGTACTCTCTCTCCATCAAGGATCTGAAGTTGCATATTGGTGTCTTGATGTAAATTGAGTTCGGCCTGCTCTTTCAACAACTGCTTCACTCCAAAGATTTCTCAAACCTTTAAGCCAATAAAAAGTGACCGACAAGTTGAAAAAAGGGGAAAAAAAGACCGAATGGGAGCAAACTAGCCAGGAATATAAAAACATATTGTAAGAGCTTTTATAAAAGGGAGAAGAGGTAAAGTAAATGTTGGTCCATTAGAAGCAGAGACCAGAGAATTTATCATGGGAATACAGAAATGGCAGAGACATTGAACAACTAATTTGTGCCTGCCTTCTCAGTAGAAGACACAAATAATACACCAGAAATAAAGGATAACCAAGGGGCTAAAATATCAGCATAGAAACTCAAAGGACTAACAGTGACAAATTCCCAGGACTTGACGTCCTGCATCCCAGAGTTCTAAAGAGACAGCTGCAGAGACAGTGGATGAACTAGCTATGATTTTCCAGAATTCCCTATATTCTAGAACAGTCCTAGTTGATTGGAAGTTAGCAAATGTCATACCACTATTCAAGAAGGAAGACGAGAGAGAAAACAGGAAACTCCAAGCCAACTAGCCTGACATCAGGTCCTGGAAAAATGCTGTAATTTATTATTAAGGAAGTCTTAACAATTCACTTAGAAAATTCTAGTATAATTCGACAAAATCAACATGGTTTTACAGAAAGGAAATTGCATATGACAAAGTTATTGGATTTTTTGAGGACACAACAAGTAGAAAATATAAAGGGGAAGCAGTAGATGTGATTTCCAAAAGCCTTTAAATAAAGTTTCACACAAAATGTTAATATACAAAATAAAGACTCATGGAGTTGGGGGTAATATATTAGCATGGACGGAGCTTTGGTTAATGTACAGGAAGTAGAAAGTACAATAAACAGAGCATTCTCAAATTGGCAGGCTATGACTAGTGGAGTGCCTCAAGGATCAGTGCTAGGCCTCAACAATGTTAATATCTATGTTAGTAACTTAGGTGACGAGATTGAGAGTAATATTTCCAAATTTGCTGGCAATACAAAGCTGGGTGGGAATGTAGCTGTAACGAGGATACAAAGAAGCTTCAAAGAGTTAAATACAGCTTAAGCTTGAGGGCAAAAAGGTGGAATATAAATGTAGGGAGGTGTGAGCTTTATCACTTTGGTAGTAAGAGTAAGAATAGAAAAACATGTTGGTTTTTATTATAAGAGGATTGGAGTACAAGACAAGGAAGTCTTGCTAAATTGGACAGGGCTTTTGTGAGACCACACCTAGAGTGATGTACATTTTGCCTCCATATCTGAAGACTGATATACTTGCCTGGGGGGCAATACATTGAAGGTTTGCTAGATTGGTTCCTGGGATGAGAGGGCTGTCCTGTGTTGAGAGGCTTAGTAAATTGGGCTTACACTGGAGTTCAGAAGAATGACAGGTGATCTCACTGAAGCATACAAGATTCTGATGGGGCTTGACAGGGTAGATACTAATAGATTGTTTCCCCTGGCTGAGGAATCTAGAACACAGAGGCACAGCCTCATTATAAGGGGTTGAGCATGAGATGGGGTAAGCTAGAACTCAGATTGCAGGAGATGACACACCTACCTCCACAGTGAATGTCAGTTTGCAAGGCAATAACCTGCCAACATTCCAAGTTGGGTGTAACTCTGCATATGTGCGTAAATTAATTTCTTAAGTGATATGACTAGCATTGTATTCCTTTTTCTCACCCTCTAAATAACAGAACTAGACGGACGTATCCATGAAAAAAATTATAACTAACAATTGAAAATGTAATGGCTCTTACTGAGGCAAAAGCCTCCAAAAATACAAAAACAAAAAAAAAAAGCTCTGAAGGCAATCCTGGGCTATCAATGGGCTCCATATGTTGATGCAGGGATTTAATGGAAATGAGTAGCAGTCTCAGGGATAAGTTGTACACACCAACAAATTTAGTTTACCTACGGATGAATGCATGGAGTTAGCAACAATGGAAAACAGGCAAAAAGCAACAGCAGTAGGGTGGGAACCATTAGAAACACATCAAACAGTAGGATGATGTAATTCCCATCAAAGGAGCAGAAAAATGACGGCATAGGAACATAGTGGCAGGAGTAGGCCATTTAGCCCCTCGAGCTTGCTCCGCTATTCAACTGGATCATGGCTGATCCCTCTATCCCTACGTTATTTTCCCATCTGATCTCCATATCCCTTGATGTTATTAGTATCCAGAAATCTATCAATTTATGTCTTGAATGGCAATGAGTGAACTTCCACAGCCCTCTGGGGCAGAGAATTCCAAAAATTAACTACCTTCTGAGTGAAGAAATTCCTCCTCATCTAAGTCCTAAATAGCTTGACCCTTATTCTGAGACTATGTCCTGTGCTTCTAGACCCCCCCAGCCAGGGGAAAGGTACTTGCTGCATCTGCCCTGTCTAGCCCCCTAAGAATTTTGTAAATAGGAGCAACAATACAGCAATAGATCAGACAATGAAATTGTAGTAAATTGCAAGATCTGAACATTTTGTTGAAGTGCCCTCTCTGCTATTCTCTCTGTTGGGGAGGTTTAAATAAAGTTACAAATTCACCTTTGAAATGGAGCAGTCAAATGAGCTCCCTTTCCTCAACATGCTTGTTGAGAAATTTGCCAATGGGTTCTCTATTACTGTCCACCATAAACCCACCTCCACCGTTCAACATACGGGTTGGGGTTCCTACAGTTCCACACATGCTTTAAGAGCAGCTTTATTGACAACCTCATAAATAAGGCCTGAGCCATTTGCTCACCATGTAAGCTTGATGCCGAAATGGGGTGCACCAAAGCTATCCTGAGGGATAATGGCTACCCCGATCAGATCATTGCTCACTGTATATCACACAAACTCATGAATTGGCCTAAAGCCTTTCAGTCCTGAAAAGTGCCCAGTCTACCTCAGATTACCATGGAACATAAGGTGTCTAAAAAAATTGAACTACATTTGAAGCTCACCAATTCATGCTGCTACTTTGCAGTGACAACATGCATCTCCACTTACAGGATGCTGCCATCAGGCCAAAAAGACATTCTGCCTCCACACAAATGAGTAATGTGGTATGTGAATTTCAGTATTGGCGTTATGCCAGCTATGTAGGCCACACGTCCCAACAACTGGGGTGTTGTATCAAAGAGCACATCCCTTTGGCTGTTTGCAACAAAGTGCTGGCTGTACTCAACCAGCCTGTGCTTACAAAACTCAGAACATAGTGTCCAACATTAGATGCGATTCCATGATTGTACAACACTTATTAAATAATCTTGATTGTGCTAAAAATTATACTAACAGCCATCAGTCAGGCTCACAGCATGGTTCACGTATACTTGCTAGAAGCTACATATACCCACATGTGGGGCCCTGTCCTTTGCAGACAGAAACAATGTGTCCATGCATTGCACCTTTTTTAAATTAAACAAAAACTTGCGGGGTAGCCATTCCCTGGTTCATTCCTCATGGCAATGCCTTGACCAATCAGCATTGACCTGCCTGGTTTGAATTTAAATTAAAGTTTGGCAGTTAACTGTTCCCTGATGCATTTTCTATTGCAACTCCTCTACCAATCAAAGTCCGCTTGCCAACTAATCAGTACCCTCTTCTCATACAGTATAAATTGTTGTTTCTTGGGCTTTGGCATTTTTACGGATCTGTCCTGATGAGTGCAAGAGATAAAGCTTCAACAGCATGTCTCTTTTTTCAGCAATACTCAAGTTCTGCACTACCAAGCGACCATTTAAATAAAGTTATTTCAATAATTGCTGCTTGCAGTTACAGATAGAGATAAGAGAGAACTGAAACCCCTGTTCTCTTCCCTTACTGTCTGTAACCAGTGTGTTTTTGAAAAGGAAGATGTGTGTGTATTTCTTAACTCTTGAATATGTGGTCAATTTGAATAACCATCAGCAAGCTTTCCATGTGTTTAAATAAAGACAATTATTTATTCACACATTCGCCCCGAGCGTCTAATGCTACATCACTCACTCACCCATTCACACACACCTACACACACACCTACACACACACACACAATCTCAAGGAAAATACAGTTAAAGAAAATAGTGGACTTATACAAGTTATAAACAAAAGAATATCTCAGAATTCATGTGATTGGCTTGTCCTGGAAAACCACATTTCTGGCCTGATGAAAAAACAGTTTTCAATCCGAAAGTGTAGTTAAGTGAATTCAGTTGCCAAAGTCAAATATCAGATTATCACAAGGTTATCTCAAATAAATTGTTTTTCTGCAGGTCACAAAGTTAGTTACTTGTTGTCTTGTTACCTAGAAGTCAGTTTTTATATATTGGTGGACTTGAAAAGGACAGACTTGGAGACCTTTTGATGTTACAGTCTCTAGCTCTTAAGGCATAGGTATTGCAGCTCTTTCTGCTGCTGTGTTTCTGCAGTTCTGTTGATGTGCAGACAATATTTAAATATTTACTAGGGAGACCAATATGGCTGCCTTACCATGTGGCTTCTCACAGTTCCCCTTTCCAAATCTAGTGTTAGGCTTAGATTGGTTAGACACAACCTGGATTATTGCTTGCTAACATTCACCGCAGAGGTTTGAGACAATCGCCATCTTAGTTTCAGAATTAAAATACTTTTTGGTTGGTTTCAGGAGATGGGTAGTGACACCTTTCACCTGGAATGTGTGCTGTTGTCCTTTTGAGACAATGTAGCAGTTTTTCAATCCACAGGTAGAGTGTCAGGTGACCCTCAGCAGCCATCTATTGCAGCCCATCATTGTCCATTTTAAAAAAAGTTAGCCCTCAAAGATTCCACACTGAGTAACTTTAATGTTACAAAAGTCATGAATATGACATGCCTTTACTAGACATGACACTTACTGAGTGCAATACACAACAAAAAGGTGACTTTGAGGGTGGGGTGGAATTATTTTTGCTTTATATTTGAGAAATTAAGGACTGAAAAACATTGTTATGCATTTTTGAATTCCTAAAGTTGATTTTGAGGAATTTTGAGCAACTTGAAAGATTTATCCATGTGCATATTGTATTTAGGTAAACAGTGAATCGACACGGTATTTAACTGAAAAAAAGATGGCAATCAAGGCGTATTTGGGGACAGTGGGAATTCAACCCTAGCAAAGAGATCTGATGCAATTATGAACGAAGGCTACATATTTGGTTGAAAGCAAATACATTTGGAGATGAGGATAAAGTAAATGTTTTCCTCACAATGAAGGGGCCAGATGCTTTTGAGGTGGTGTCTAACCAATGTTGCCTGCAAGACTCCAATACTATGGACTATTCTGAAATTAATGAGATTCTGGACTCATATTATGCCACAACTAAGAATGAGATTACACTGGGAGTTGCATTCCGTGAATGGAAGCAGTTGCCAAGTGAGACTGTTGCAGATCACTTTCTTGAATTAAAGAAACTCTCTCGTCACTGTGGGTGTGTCACAAACTCAGAAATTGACCTCAGAGACATGTTTGTCAGAGGCCTAAAGGACAATAAAATCCAGGTCAAGCTTTTGAACAGAAGCAATAAGCTGATATAGAATGAGGGCAATGAAGAGGCCACAGCCATGGAAATGGCAAAAAGATATAGTTGCAAATTGCAAGGGATTTATTTCCCTGAGGCAGCAGGGAAGGTCCACTGGATTTCAGTGAGATCCAGACCACAACAGCCAAGTTCACAGTTTCAGAGTCAGGAATTCAGATATTAGCATTGCCAGCGTAGCCACAAACCATTTTAATACCCCCATTTTCAGTCAAAGTGCATGCCTGTGAGAAAGCCAGTCATATCCATGCAGGAAGAGAGGAAACAACAGTGCTTCAGGTTGTGGTAAAGCTTCAGGACTTAGACATGCTCCAGGTCAAAATTGTGGTAGATCTAAAGCTAGTTCAGGAGTCTGGAAATCCTTGAATGGGCATATGATAGATGTGGAAACAGAACTTGATGGTATTGAGCAGGACAATCAGGAGTTGTACTCAGACAGCAAGAATAACAGCATATGGAAGATGAGGGTAATAGGGCTGAAGATCAAATTCCAATGTCCACTGTAGAAATGAAAGTCAGAGAGTCACAACTTACTTTCATTATTTCATTGTTTATTATTGCAGCCATGTCTGTTATCTTGAAAGGAGAATACACAAAGTCACTAAGTTACATTCCTTTATGCAAAACTGGTGTACAACTGACTTGTTATTTCAATCACAGTATTCCAGTATTAGGTCAAGTTAGTGAAAGAGTGGAATATGATGATACAACCTATTACTTTCCATTGGTAATAGTAAGAGGGAACAAAGCCTCTCTAATGGGAAGGAATTGTCTTAAGAAAATATGGATAAACTGGGCCATGTTATTTACAGTAGGGATCAGTAAGACTACATCTGGCATTGAGCACATCAGTGCTAAGGCAGCAAAAGTCTCTTTGAGCAAGGAGGGCCAAATGATAAAATCACAAAGCCGAAGTCAAGATAAAGGACAATGTGCAGCCGGCATTTTGCAAGGCTAGGCCAGTGCCTTATGCACAGTTAGAAGCAGTCAGTAAAGAGCCAAATAGATCAGAAAGAACAGGGACAATTAAGAAGTTGAAGAACAGTGAGCTACCATTGTGGTAGTTCAAAAATCAGGTGGGTCAATTTGGATTTGTGGAGATTATAAACAAATGATAAATAAGGTGATTGAGAATGATATTACCCGCTGCCTACCAGTGAAGATTTTTTTTGTTAAATTAACCAATGGAAAGGTGTCCAGTAAGATAGATTTGTCAATTGCATATTTGCAAGTAGAATTAACTGACAAGAGCAAGGAGCTGATTATCATTCATACACACAAATAGTTGTACCAGAATGAAAGGTTACCATTTGGGGTATCTACTGCTTCCACAGTGTTCCAGAATGCCATGGATCAGGTACTGATTGGGATGAAAGGAATGTTCTGCTTCTCAGATGACATTGTAATTAACAGTAAGCCAGAGAAAGAGCACATCATAAGATTGAACAATGTCCTAGATCAACATCAAGAGTTATGGCATCAAAGCTAAAAAACACAAGTGTTGCTTCATGCTTTCAAGTGTAATATAAATAGGTTGCCAAATAAATGGTGAAGGTATCCACTTAACACAGGAGAAGGCAGAGAGATTTTTAAGGCAAAGAGACCAGAGACAAATAAAAGAGTAATACACAATTCCTATGAGTGTTCTAAGTTCATCCTTTAACTAATATATTGGTATCCAAAGATAGATAGAGATATTGAAGAGTTGATGAAAATTTGTGAAGTGTGTTGCAGAATGAGAAATGATCCAACCAACCTTCCTTTCATTCAATGGTCAAATCCAAGAAAACTGCGGGAATGAGTACATGTCGATTTCTTTGAAGTGGAAAGAGTGCCTTATTTTGGTCAATAGCTATAGAAAGTAGATAAATGTTGTGTCTATGCCCAATAACACAAGTGCCAAATCTACTGAGGTTTTGAGAAGTTGGTTTGCTATTTATGGGCTGCCAGATGTGTTGGTGTTAAAAAATGCTCCACAGTTTATGTCAGAAGACTTTGAAATATTCCTGAGTAAGAATGGAGTCAAACACATTCTGGTACACCACATCACACCGCAGTGAATGGTGCTGCAGAAAGAAGTGTACAGACTGTGAAGAGGGCTTTGCAGAAGTACTTACCAGGTGACTGGCTAGGCAGCAATTTCTATGTTCCTCTTCGACACAGGCTAGACAATTTCCTGTTCTCTTACAGAATAACCCCACAGTCTACAACACCTTATGGCCAGAATTTTACAGCCCTGCCCCGGCACATTTCCCCCAATGCCTCGAGCCATTTAACTCTCCATTCAGTTCGGCGGGACCTTAATATCCCGCCAGGCAGGAGGGGCCATAAAATCCTGGCCTATGAGTTAGTGTTTAAATATGCTCCTCGGACAAGGTTTAATTTGTTTAAGCCTGACTTCAATAGCAAAATAAGAGAAAAGCAAGACAAAGTGAAGATAAGTTATGGATACATGGGGTGTGAAACTTATAGATTTCAGTGCTGGTCAGAAGGTCATGGTGAAAAACCATCAAAGTGGTGAGGAGCAGTATATGATTGGAGTTTTTAAAAAGAAGTAGGTGCATTTATATATCCAGTGAATATTGGAGAGAGACTCCATCAGTGTCGTTTAGATCATTTGCCTGAAAGTTGAAATCTGACAAAGTGAGAGCACAAGAAACTTCCTATATCACAAATCCCACCTCCATCCCAATGTGAAAGTCAGAAAGAAACTGAAAATTTGCAGGAGTCACAGAATGCACTGGTAGAGCAAAGTGAGTTAGTGCCTATGATTAAGATAAGCCAATCAATGTCACATTCCCAACCCTTAAAAGGAGTTGGCAGTCAAAGTTCAGGTTTGGCACAGTCAGAGATGCTGAGAGAGCAGAGCCAAGCTAATGGAAATGCAAGTAGATACCCAGGCAGACAAAGGAACCAGATAGATTAATTGAAAAAATGTCAGAAGGAAGAAGAAATAAATTGTTCTTTTCATGATTTCTTGTCAAATGATGACATTTTTGCTCAACACATAATGGTGTTAGGAAAAACTTTTTTTTTACAGGAAAATCACTGTTAGGATCAGTCATATGTGTTATGATTGTGATTACAGTAAAAACAGGTATGCAACCCAGCTGTTAAGTTTTCAGATATTGTTCATGTTGGTTCATTCATATTGTATTTGGGACATATGTACATGTACATTTTACATTTTAATGTATAAATTGTTTTGTTTCAAGTGGGGAGGGAGTGATGTAGCTTGCAAGAGCTGAGCATTTTGTTATATTGCCCTCTCTGCTGCCAACTCTGTTGGGGAGGTGTAAATAGAGTTATTTCAATAATGGCTGCCTGCAGTTTGAGCATGTGTTATTCTTACTCAGTACAATCCACAACACAAATCAAGATGATCTAACAGAGAATACAGACTCCTTAGAAGCAACGGTAAAGTTGTAAGTCACTAAGATCCTGTAGCAGCAGAGAGGGACTTCGGCCGAAGTGGACTCCTGGTCTGCACGGATACAACTGTCACCCTTCTCTTGTTAACTTGGCTATAGAATCCCTTGAGGTTTGTCTCAACTGCCCATAAATCTCCCAGGCCATGATGTACGGTTTTGCTGCAATTCCTCCACTTCCACAGTCTTTTGCAAAGAAATTTTTGATGTTATACCCATGCTCCTGAACTCAATGAAAGTCCTTTTCGAGAATACCCTTCTGTTACCTTTTATGCCGACTTTAATTATGCAATTTCAGTGTAACATAAATCAAGCAACTCTGCAGCAACATTAATTGCTGTTTAGCAAGGATATCATGGAAGGACTTCAAATAACAATGAAACCATTCTTAGGAAATTGATCTATGTGTCCCTGTGTGTCCTTGTGGAGATTGTAACATTTAAGGTACAGCATGTTCCAATGTTGTTACTGTGGTTCCTGCCTAGTAACAAGGGTGGTACCCACTGTGAGTGTGTTGATAGGTTCCCCAGGTCAGTTCAAGGGTCAGTGAAGAGCAGCTCGAGGGCCATTCAATTTTAGTCAGTCAGTTAGTTGTGAACAGGTGAAGAAGTTGGTGATTAGTTTAATGAAGTTAAAGTGCTGCTATTAGCCCTGGGAGCCGTTTGGTAACTCTGTGCAGCTGGGGCTCAGACAAAGGCTCAGTAGCCATTTGTTTGTTGCGTGCTGCTCAGAGCGTTCAGCTTAGAAGAAGCTTTGCGAGCCAAAAGTTGGGGCTCGAGGAAGCTTACATGACTGGTTGTTTTCAGAAGCAGGGGGAAGAGGTTCTAGGCAGCAGAGGTGTTGTGGTGAGCAGTCTCCCGGCAGTCAGGGTCTGGAGGGGCAAACCCTGGAAGGGAGCAGACATTAAGGCAACCTGAATCGGAGCAATTTTTGGAGGGAATTCAGAGGCTGGAACATCGAAGGTGAAGACTGGAAATTCCTCAAAAGGACCGAGGCAGAGTTTTCAAGAGATTATGTAGTTCACAGTGATTACGAATGTCTGGGTGGTTCTTGAGAAATCCATTGGTTGTATCTGTCATTTTACCCTGTAGCGTGTGTTCAGCCAGTTTTTCTGTTAGTTCACATGTACCTTAAATTAATTCTGAATGTTAGAGTATAAGATATATCTAGTAAATTGTTTTATCTTTCTAAACTTGTATAGGAAATTTTGTTTTGTTTGTTCAAAGCTCATAGAATCTTGTGGCTTTATACCAAAGGCAGGGGTCTTGATTCTACTTTAAACAAAGGGCAGAATTTTCCCGTCGGCGATTTGGGGGCGGGGACAGTCGCCGGCGGGAAAATGACACAGGATGACCCCCCAATGTCATCCCGGTCCCTTTAAATTTTTAGGAAACTCTTTCGAGTTACCAACAGTCACAGATTGCAATTTCTTTCGAGTACAATCACAGTTCTTGGTTTTCCGGGAGTGGGACATGAACCCACAACCCTCTAATTCAAAGGCTAGGGTGCTATGAACTGAGCCACAGCTGACACCTCTAAATTTTTAGGAAACTCTTTCGAGTTACCAACAGTCACAGATTGCAACTTCTTTTGAGTACAATCACAGTTCTTGGTTTTCCGGGAGTGGGACATGAACCCACAA
The DNA here is from genome assembly GCF_964194155.1 of Cetorhinus maximus. Lineage (NCBI taxonomy): Eukaryota > Metazoa > Chordata > Chondrichthyes > Lamniformes > Cetorhinidae > Cetorhinus > Cetorhinus maximus. The sequence continues at coordinate 26,715,966 of NC_135882.1, read as the reverse complement.
CCCTCTGATTCAAAGGCGAGGGTGCTATGAACTGAGCCACAGCTGACACCTCTAAATTTTTAGGAAGGCGGGCGGGCAGCGAAATCAGCTGTCAATTGAGGCCATTGACAGGGTAATTAAAGGCCCTGCCCATCCAACCTTAAGGCTGGCGGGCAGGCCAGGACCCCTAGTGGGCTTCTGATAATACATGAAACCTCATCCACTGGCGGGATGAGGTTTCATGTTCATGTTTAAAAACTTTAATAAATGTAATGTTATATTTATTAACATGTCCCATCTCGTGTGACATTGTCACATGAGGGGGACATGTTAATAATATTTTTATTTCTCTATTTTTTAACTTTTTGTATACTATCACTAATCTCCCTGAGACAGCACTTAGTCTCAGAGAGCAGTGCGCTCTTTGACAGCTGGGGATTCCCTCCCCCTCCGCACTCACAGGAAGTGCATAACACTTTCTGTCGGGCAGACCGCTGGGCGGGCCTTAATTGGCCCACCCACTCAAAATGGCGACAGACCCCGTTTCGGCGGCGGGGTTCAGCTGTCCGCCTGCCGCCGAGCCGGTGGGGCCCGCAGGCCCACCAAGGGCAAAATTCTGCCCAAAGTGTTACTGGTCCCTAACCGGATCTCCCCCCACCCCACTCCCAGGGGTCCGGCCAAGGATATCGTAACACAATTAAGTTAAATTTAGCTCTTTTGAGTTAAGTTAACTGAACACAATTGCAGGATGTTGCGTATTAGAATCAGTTTTGCCAGTCTGTGAAGTAATGCATACAGCATTAGCCCCAGAAAATGGAAGTTGACTAGATTTTCCTGTGGGAGACCAGCCAGGAGCACATGGCATCAGGGGCAGAATTATGGTATCCAGTTCACATGTGTTTTGTTTGATATGACCAACCCTGATCAATGATATGATTAGACATTCTGGAGCTCAACTTGGCTGCACATTGTTAAAAAAGAAAGAAAGAATGCCCAGTGATTTGACATCTTTCACAGCTAAGGGACATTGCATATTCTTATGGAAGAAACTGTTGATGCTGAATCTTACAGAATACTTAGCAACAATCTTAAGTTGTAACAAGCTAAAAAGGACTGTTTGGCTGTTTAAAATAAACTGTCACAAAATACACATTTTTGTCTTTAGTTTTATATATTTCAAGTGGCTGGGGTTTTACAGAGCTAAGGATCTTATGTGGCAAAGGAGCAGAGACATTGGCTCATCTGCCCTTTGCACCTTTCAGAGCATCAGGCAGCATCCTCCCACTATATTTCTATCCATCAGTTTTCTCCCTTGATTGATTCATGGATCTTTATATGGACTCCCTGCTTTTTCCAGCCAATTTTTGCCTTCGGGTTCGTATATTTTAAACTAATTTATTTGCTTCTGTTAATGAGTAGGTACCAATACCTGGGTTGTGCAATATCCCATTATGTCTGCAGCGCAGAGACTTCAGTGCACTATTGCCATTTATAAAATTTTCAGTTAAAAAATTGAAACAAATAAACTACCTCAGAAGGTGTTCAAGTTTACTGTTTATGCAGATTTCAAGTTTATATATGTATTTTAAGCCTCAAGAATTATGATTTTTTAACTGAATATATAATTAAAATGAAGCGGTGACTAAACGAGGAGACCCATTCTATAATCAATCTCTTTTTTTTGCTAACTACCGATTAAACAAAATCTCATACAGATGTTGCTAATCACAGGTGTTGCCTACTTGAACAGTCCATAATATATATTGCCTGAGATAAAGCTTTAAGAATCCAATATCCAGTTTCTTTCAATGTCTTTTGGGGTTAAAAATAACACAGTGAAGTTGTCAAATACTCACAGGATGAGTGTGCATGTTCATCACTTCCTACTTATGTGCAGGCTGTATGCTGGGAAATCCTGAAATTGCATTCTAAACATATCCAATTTTGAGATAAGCTGAGATTTTGAAGTAAAAATTTACATTTAAAATTTTAAATTGCTGAAGAAAGAAATAAAGAAGATTGGCTTGTAAATACCAATGAATTCTTCACGTAGAATTTTTCAATTTTAAGTGTTTGTATACACCTTTTCCATTTTAAGTTTTAGCATATTAAGTATCACAGGAAATAATGTTTGCAGCAAAAACATATATGCCATACACAGGATTTTCAAGAAATAGATGCAACTGCACTTTCCTTTTGAATGAATATCTTCAATTAACTCTCACCAAACTTGTTTGCGAAGTTGGCTGCAATTTTTGAGTATTATCAATTACAGTGATACCAGAGTAGAAGTCTGTTCATGTTTACCATTACAATTTGGAATGCAAGAAATAGTTCACCCACAATCACAGTGACTGAACATGCTGTGTGCTCAAGAATTCCTTAGAAAATATAAGGTCAAATGCTGCTCAAGGCAGCTGAGGTACTTTTCTTTACAAGGTTACTTGTGCTTCAGTGTCAACCTGTGAGCATGAAGAATGCCCTGTGGAGGTGCTTCAGTTGGAGGCATTTGATTCAATATCATGCTTGTCTTACACTGTCTAGAAATGACAAGAGAAAAGTCCCTGCATCACTGTCTCTTCATCATCCTGGATCACAATGGTGAAGTACATTTTAGTATCTCTCCTCTATATTGGTTATTCCACTCCAGGTGGTTTGCTATCATCAGCATGGAACTAGTCGAATGCAATGCAACAAAAGTGGATGCTTCATTTGCAGATAATTAACAATTGATTTCTGGGAGACAGTGAAGAGGGAACTAGTAATTTATTGAAATATGTTTAAGCATTCTCTCTTAACAGCTTTTTTTAAAAAAAAAATATTCTTTCACAGGATGTGGGCATCGCTAGCTAGGCCAGCATTTATTGTCCATCCCTAATTGCGCTTGAGAAGGTGGTGATGAGCCACCTTCTTAAACCGCTGCAGTCCATGTGGTGTAGGTATACCCACAGTGCTGTTAGGGGGGGAGCTCCAGGATTTTGACCCATTGACAGTGAAGGAATGGCAATATTGTTTCAAATCAGGATGGTGTGTGGCTTGGAGGGGAACTTGCAGGTGGTGATGTTCCCATGCATCTGCTGTCCTTGTCCTTCTAGGTGGTAGAAGTTGCGGGTTTGGAAAGCGCTGTCGAAGGAGCCTTGGTGAGTTTTGTGTAGCACTTTACTCTGTGATGCATAAATGTGGTTACATCCTTAAATGCAAATACCTAGCAGATTCCACAGTGGCAATGCACCTTTGCATTCTATTTGTGAATTAAGAAATTCAACTCACAAGTGCAGGTTCTGCACTTAAACAACTGACAGCAAGCAGTTGAAAATTAGCACCAAGGGTGGAAGAGTGTTGGAGCTGGGTGGAAGATGAAAATTGTACAATTTGAATATGGTACCCACCAACTGGAAATATGTGTAAAACTGCTTAAGTATGTAATTTGCATTCTGAACAAGTCTAGGAACCTTGGGAAAGGATTTTTCAGGTGGCAGGGTTTCCTTCCCCGCCACCTAAATGATCAACAGAGTATGCGTTTCTGCTGATGCCAGTCACCCTGCAGCCATTTAACACTCAGCAGGGCATTAACTGGCTAAGCGTGAGACTTCTGCCCCATCTGGGGAGGATGTCCCACCTAAGAGAGCTGCCAGCCAATACAATTGTTCAGCAGCTCTATAGTCCCAGCTGCCAGGTTAGAGCGGTGGCCAAAGCTGGGACTATAGGTCGTCCCTGAAGAAAAGGGAGGCAGAACAAGTCCAGGGTATCCTCTTGGCCTGGCTGGCAGGTCCGAGTGAAGGTGCTGAGTGTTTGGGGGCTGGGTTTCAGAGGCTGGTTGGGAGTCTTAAATGGAGGGATATGACCACGTGAGGGTCCCTCCAATGGGCACAGGGGAACCCCTCCTTCCTGACATCAGCTCACCCAGTAAAAGCTGCCAGCCTACCCACCTGGCGTAGAACTCCTCCCCCTGCTCTGGGTAAAATAGCGGCAGGGATGGAATGAGGCTCTTAAGCCATTAATTGCCCACTTAAGGGAGCCTACGTGAAAAATGGGAATTCATCCCAACACTGCGCATTTTGCATATCACTATCTACAAAGGGAGACTGGAGGCTGAGCTGCAGACTCTGCGACATATCAGGGAGGGGGAAAGTTACCTGGATGCTTTATACCAGGAGGCAATCACACCACTTAGGATGGGGTCTTCTGATTTGTTCAGTGGCCAGGGACAGGAAGGTGTGACTGCGAGTGAGGCAAGTAAGGGGACCCAGAGGGCAGGAACGTGAGCCTCTGCAATTATCTAATATGTTTGAGGTTCTCTCAATTTGTTTGGATGAGAGTGGGGGCTGAAGGGTGGATGAGCAAACTGGCCGTGGGGACCATGATACAGGAAGCCATCCAAGTGAGGGGAGCAAAAAAGAACGTAGTGATAAATTGGCATAGGACAAATGAGATTATAGAAATGAATACATGGCTCAAAGACTGGTGTGGGAGAAGTGGGTTCTGGTTCGTAGGACACTGACACCAGTATTGGGGAAAGTGGGATCTGTACCGTTGGGACAGTCTACACGTGAACCGTGCTGGGGCTGGTGTCCTCGTGAGCTGCATAACTAAGGAAGTAGAGAGGGTTTTAAACTGAATAGTCGGGGCAAGGGATCAAATTTGGGAAGATGTGGTAAACCAAAGGGTAGAGGCAAGACAACAGAGAAAGTTATTTATATGGGAAATGATAAACATACTGTGACAGGAAGGGGCAAAGAGTACAATCCTCAGAGTAAATCAGCAGATAAGGCTGGACACTACAAAAATAATAAAAGGACAAAACTAAAGGATCTGTATCTAAATGCACATAGCATTCAAAACAAAACAGATGAACTGATAGTGCAAATAGAAATAAATAATTACGATCTGATAGCCATTACAGAAACATGGCTACTGGATGACATAGATTGGGACCTGAATATTGAAGGGTATGTGACATTTAGGAAGGACAGGAAGTTAGGAAAAAGTCGAGAGATGTCTCTATTAATTAATGATGGTATTCGCACATTAGAAAGGGTTGATCCAAGTTCAGGAAACCAGGATGTAGAGGTGGTTTGGGTTGAGATGAGGAATGATAAAGGCAAGAAGTCGCTTGTGGGAGTGATGTACAGGCCCCCTAATTGTAACTACACAATAGGACTGAATATAAAAGAAGTGATAATGGGAGCTTGCCCGAAAGGTACAGCAACAATCATGGGAGACTTTAATGTACATATAGACTGGAAAAATTAGATAGGCAAAGGTGGCATAGATGAGGAGTTCATATAATGTTTTTGGAGTAGTTTCTTAGCAGAACATGTTCTGGAGCCAACCAGAGAGCAGGCTTTACTAGGCCTGGTATTGAACAATGAAATAGGATTACTCATAGGTACCAGCGATCATAATATGATTGAGTTTTACATTCATTTTGGGGGAGAAATGAGAGCATCCAAAATTAGTATTTTAAACTTAAATAAGAGCAATTATGAGGGCACGAAAGTGGAGCTAGCTAAAGTGAACTGGCAAATGAGGTTAAGGGATAGGTCAATAGAGGTTGCATGGCAGGCATTTAAAGGGATATGAAATGATTGTAAGTTAAACCATTTCTTAGTGTTATGAGGATCATGTGACAGTATAGACAAATCAGCCTTAAGCGCAGGGAATTTTGGGGTGGAGCTTTTTAGCCTTGGTCTTGGAACAAGCATGTAACCTCATCGAGAACCTGTAAATAAAGTTCACTGTTTCTTACAAGAAACTAGCCCTGCATTCCAAGTTTGTTACAATTGGTGACAAGGATAAATAGTGCTGACGTAGCACCTCGACTGTGAGTATTCCGATATTTTAAGGGAAGAAAGGAAAGAAGTATAACTCCCCAGCAATGCCTCTCTTTAGTAGAATTGACCTGAACAACTCATCCATCAAGGACTGGAGTCAATACATTGAGTGATTAGGGGCAAAATTTTCTTCCTGCCCGGGGGGCGGGGTGTGTGGTGGGCTGGGGAGCAGGCGTGAGCAGGCAGGTTCCCGATTGGGGGAGCACCGCCATTTTACGTGGACGGGCCAATTAAGGCCCACCTAGTGTGATGTCCATCAGGAAGCACTATGTGGTCCCTGTGCGGGCGGTGGGGGGGGAGGGATTCCCTCAGCCGGGAGTACACTCTTTCACGCATGTGCGCAAAACAGCGCACAGATCTTCCTGAGGGAGATCGGATCAGATTTTCAACTTTTAATAACGGAGTTTAAAAATTTTCTCTGCCATGTCCCCTCATGTGACATTGTCACATGAGTTGGGACATGTCCTTAACTTTTATTTAAACCTTTCATTAAAACTTAAATACCCTCATGAAACCTCATCCCGCCAGTGGATGAGGTTTCATGTTTTTTTCTGAAGCTTGCCTGGGCTCCTGGCCTGCCCGCCAACCTTAAGGTTGGACAGTCAGGTCCATTAATGAGCTGAATTGGCTTTCTAATGGCCTTAATGGGCCATTGACAGGTCGAGGGTGTGCATCCGACTCGGCTGCGCCCCCACCGACCTGAAAATGGAAATGATGCAGGGTGACGTCAGGAGTTCCACCTAACATCACCCCATGTCATTTTACGCATCGGCGAGCAGCCCCTGCCCCCGCTCGCCAACCAGAAGATCCTGCCCTAGGTTTCTATTTTGTAGCTAACGAAATAACGGCCGAGGAGAACTAGAAAGCAATTCTCCTAAGTGTCTGCAGGTGCAAAACCTATAACCTAATCCGTAGCTTGACGGCTCCAAACGCGCCTAATTCCAGACCCTTCACCCAGCTAGTGGACCTCGTGAAAGGACATTTCTGCGTAAACCCTACGTGACCATGCAAAAATTCAAGTTGAACTATCGAGTAAGGGAAGCCGGTGAGTCGATCACAACATACAGCGTGAAGTTAAAACAGTTAATGGAGCAATGTGACTTCGGTGATACTTTAAATGACATGTTGCGAGATCGTTTGGTTTGTGGCGTAAACAAAGACACCATTCAGCATCGTTTGTTTGCAGAAGTTGAGATAGACCTGAAACACACCATGGAGATAGCGCTGGCAATGGACAGTGTTGAGAGGGATTTGTAAGCTTTGCAGAGTGTGCAACATTGCGCCGTTTTACAGCTAGAGTGGAAAGCTGCCACCAGCTGTGGTGCGAAGCTCAGGGAGGCTACCGCAAAGCGGGACACGGTCTCTACCGCTAGAAGAATAAAAAGAAATACTGGAAGCAGCTCAACAGTAATGCAGATTTAAAATGTTACCGTTGTGGGGGAAATCATGCACCCAAAGTCTGTTGATTTAAAGAGGCAGCATGCCACTACTGCCACAAAAAAGGGCATGTTGTTAAATAGTGCAGGACTAGATCAAGACAGCCATTCAGGCATCAGGTCAAGTTAAATTAAGTGCACAATGTAGATGAGCCAGAAGTTGCTGAGGCTGACGTTCATCCCCTACACAATCTGAACGCCAGGAAAACTGAACCAAGTAAACCAACACTTCAAGTAAATGGAAAACCTCTACTTTGCAGTAGGGTCTGTGTCTATATGTGTGTCTGAATTGAATTAAAGCCAGTTAGTCGGGTGCTTTGATGTATAGTAGCTTGAGATGTTAATTGGGTAACTAGTAAGTAAGGATAGAAGGTAAGGAGTACATTTGCATTTGTTGAATAAACTTTTCAAAAGAATGGGTAAAATCTTGTACCTAGCTAGATGACGCCAAACAATGTGTTTATTTTTTTTCAGCTTACTAATAAAATTGGTGGAATGAAAGAGTTTATTGTTAGGAGAGGTAAAATTAAAACACCTAGTAATACAATGTAAAATTTACATTCAAAGGGGAAGCTAGATATAAACAGAAAGGAGTTTGTGTGTATCAGTCAAAGGCATTTAAGATCTAATCAGCCTGTAAGCCTACAACTGTCTGCAAAGGAACTAAATTGCAAGAGATCTCAGTTTCAATTCATAAGGTCAAATGTGCTTTGCCTGGTGTCTGTTTAAAGTCTATGGGTTATTGTTGCCTTGGTGAAGATCTACCCGGGAGTGATTAATTTGAGGATTTATTTAAAAGTCGTTCTGATAGTAATTTGTAGACATGTATATGTGTTTAATTTGTTGCTAAATTAATAAATGTTTAATTTAATTTTATATTTTAAAAAAACTCTTGAGGCTTGGCAGTTTTATTCCTGAATTCAGAGCTGCATCTCAAACATACCAATTGAAAATATAGGTTATGACAGTTGTTCAAGTTGCCCTCTGGGATTTAAACAACTCAGCCTTTATTAACTGCTGTGTCATAACACATCACCTCTGTACCTGTATCATACAGGCAACAGGCTGCTCAGCTGCCAATAATTGTTGTAACCTCCCTAGTTTTATATTCAATTCCCCTCACAATAAATGATAACATTCTATTTGCTTTTACCTGCTGTCTCTGCATACTAACCTTATGTGATTCATGCATTAGGACACCCAGATCCCTCTGAATCTCAGAGCTCTGCAATCTCTCACCATTTAGAAAACACTCTTATTTTTTATTCTTCCTGACAAAATGAACAATTTCACATTTTCCCACATTATACTCTATTTTCCAAATCGTTGCCCACTCACTTAACCTATCTATGTCATTTTGTAGCCCCCTTACATCCTCTTCACAATTTACTTTCCTACATATCTTGGTGTCATCAGCAAATTTAGCAAACCATATCCCCATGTATGCCAACTTTCTGCTTCCTGTTAGCTAGCCAACCTTCTATCCATGCCAATATGTTATCCCCTACACCATGAGCTTTTATTTTCTGCAATAACCTTTGAATTGGCACTTCATTGAATGCCTTCTGGAAATCGAAGTACAGTACACCCACCAGTTCCCCTTTATCTACAGCACATATGACTCCTTCAAGGATCTTCAATAAATTAGTTAAACATGATTTCCCTTTAACGAAACCATGTTGACTGTGTCTGATTGCCTTGAATTTTTCCAAGTGCTACAACAGCTTTAATAATAACTTTTAACATTTTCCCTATGACAGATGTTAGGCTAACTGGCCTGTAGTTTCCTGCTTTATGTCTCCCTCCATTTTTGAATAAATGAATTACATTTGCTATTTTCCAATCTAATGGAAATTTCCCCGAATCGAAAGAATTTTGGAAAATTAAAGCCAATGCATCAAATATCCCACTAGCCATTTCTTTCAAGACCTTAGGGTGAAGTCCAACTGGACCTGGGGATTTGTCAGCCCGCAGCCCCAACAGTTTGCTTAATACCACTTCTCTGGTGATTGTAATTTTCCCGAGTTCCTCCCACCCTTCCATTTCCTGATTTACCGCTATTTCTGGGATGTTAATTGCATCATCTACAGTGAGGACCAAAGCAAAATACTTGTTTAATTCATCCGCCATCTGCCTACTTTCCATTATCTGAACTTATTCCACAGCTGAACCCATTATGAATGCTTGACTGAGTTTCAAAAGATAAAGAAGCACTGATCTTAGCATTGGGCGGTGCACACAGTTTGACTGACAGTTTTATAAGGATATTAAAGGATTACCTGTCTTTGGCTTAGTTACTGAATAAATGTTTGTTTTTAGAACTGAATGGCCGCTCGAAGAGATTTAACCTTTTTCATTAGATCTGGAGTTTTTTTTCAGTATGTAATGTGTTTGAATGGGAGCTGGAGTAGCTCAGTGGGTAGCTCATCTACCTCTGAGCCAGAAGACCATGGGTTCAAATCTCACTCCTGGATATGTTAGCTTTGAAAGAACCCAGCCACTGGTGTGGGTACACTGTTGTGGTATCTTTGACAAATGAACCGCAACAATTGACATAGTCAGCAGGATACTCAGATCAGATCCTTGGGACAGCTCTGTAAAGTGGGTGAGTATACTTTATTTACCACGCATAGGGAGTGCAGTAAGCCTACCTGAGAATGGTCTGGTTGAGTATCAAAAGAATCCGGAGGAAGACTCGGGAGAGGAGGCACCGGGGTAGGAGGTGGAGCCACGCTGATGGACTAGCGTTGCCAAAGCTGCGCAGGGAGGCCGGACCACTACCAGAGCTGCGCTGGCGGGCTACGATTTGAAATAGAACCATAGTTGAAGCTGTGTAGAGGCCAGACCTCTGGGGAAAACAAGTAGACCTACTAAGTAGACTTAGTAACTAAGTTGTCAGAGTTGTGCGAACTAACTGCGCAGATACAGACAGAATAGAATGCCGTCAGAAAAACAGGAAAGTGCTATGGAACTTGACTGGGAAGCTGCGGACTCCATCATGAGGTTCACAGCAGAACAACAGTCAAAATGAATCAATAAAATGTGGAAGGATGATTGGGATCCGAAAGGTCCCCTGCTGAATTTTATGTAACTTTTAAAAACTGAATTGATCTAAGTTACAAATGCTGTTTGCGCTGAAGAGAGAGAGAGAAAGGGAGGGTATCCCTGGGGTGGTGGGGGCTGGGGTAATGAGCAGTGGCAGGCCGGAGCAGAGGAAATGTGAGCTTCAGTCAATTTGATTGTCCCTATAGGTGGAGCCTCCAAGATCCCTTTATTTCCCCCCACTGCTACTTGAAGTTTCATTTAGAGTATGAGAGTTTTAAGTCATTAAGTTCAATGTTATAGGAACATAAATACATAGCTTTATATATGTGTGTGTTTGTGTGCAAGGAAGCATTTGTATGTGAGCTTTAATGTGTTTTCTTCCCTAAATTGTCATTTGTGTGTGTAGTTCAGCACCTTAGAGTCGAAAGCCCCATATTAGATTAAAGGAAAAGTGTACTCAAACATTCCAAAGTTTTGAGTATAAAGTTTGAGTTCAGATTTCTGGGAAAAATCGCAATTTGAAGGACTTGTAAAGATGAAACAGGGTTTGCCTTTGTTTGAGATGAACCAACCCTTGTACCACCCCCTTGCAGACTAGTGCGGGGTAACCCTCATCACTAACTTCCAAGCTGATTAGGATTGATACATACGAGTTACATTAGCTCATACAAATTGGTATTCTAAAATTCTGAGGGAAAAAAATTATCTGAAATTCAAAAGGAATCTAGGAAAACCATAAGGCATAAACACACGGCCTAGGTAGCTTCAATGGATAAAAAGGAGTTTATTTTGAAGAGATGAATTAAATATGAAAGGAAATCTGTATCCCAACAGCACTGTTATTTGAATCTGGGACAATCTTGAGATGTAAAGTGCAGTGTAATTTAGAAGGTTACTTTTGGATAACTAGGATGCTATCCAAGATAAGCAATGTGTCGGTAAACATATAGAACTTTTAATCTGAATACAAATAAATACACATGAGAAAGAGGTCGTTTTAATTTTGATAGTGTAAATTACAGTTCTTACAAAGTTTTTAAAAAATTGCGGTTTGGTTTCCGATAAAGTTCTCAAAAGGGAATTTTTATTTTAAAAAGTTTGACAATTGACACTAATTGAAATGCTGTAAGCTTTTTGTAATTGTCAGTCCGTTCCTAAAATATAAAGTTAAGCTCAAGACCTTGACAAAGTTTGGCAGAAATCCAATTTTTGGCCAAGTTAATGAATCTGGGATAATTCTAAAAGGGTCAGAAACAATTTAATGGGTTGCTTTTGAGACAATAAAATGTTGCTTGAGAAGAAGATAAGGAAGCAAAACATGTCAATACTGATTTCTGTTTTAAAACTGTTATGAGAATACTTTATTGGACTGTGAAGTCTCTCCAGACAGCCTGAACAAGATGGTAGATATTGCATGTGTAAATAGTATGAGGAAAGGATTAAGGGTAGGAGAAAGAGTTAGGGAAAGAGGACACAATATACAAATCATTTTAAGGGAACTGAATTTGATAATCTGGCCATCAAGTGAGATATTGGAACCGCACAGAAGGAGATAAGCAACGATCTAGAGACAGAGATCCTCGTTGACATGGAATAGTTAATATGGCCTAAAGAGTAAGTAAACATTTTAAATGATCAAGACAATAGAGAAACTGACCTCAAGAGAATCTTAGGATGATCATGGTCAGGAAAATAAACCTTAGAGGTAAAACTATGTGGAATCTGTAGTTGAGGCAATTGAAGGGTAAGGAGAAATAATACTTAACAACAATTTATCACAATATAGATACAGGTAAAGGGAAAGCTGGAAAAAGGCCAAATAGATGTATTACTGATGATATTAATGTGCCTGCGAGCTACAAAAAGTAAAACCATAGGATTAGCACCCTGATGACAGGCAGAGTTAAGCAGCTTCCAGAGACAACCGCCACTGGAAGTGAAGATCCTGAGCCATTGAAAGGTAGGATAAGAAGGTGCATTGTAGAGTTTTGTAGACAGCTTAAGGAATTGAGGTCCAACATGGGACAGCAGCAAGAGATCGTAGGCTGGAAGGAGTAGGAGGTGCCTACCCAGATGGATTCAGATCAGGGAACGCATTTCACAGGAAGAGTCATTAAAGAAATGTGTAAACTTATGGAGATTAAACAGAAATTCCACATTCCCGACCACCCACAGAGCTCGGGGATGTGAAAAGGATGAACCGAACTTTAAAAACATCAACAGCAAAAGCAATTCAAGAGACAGGGAACAGCTGGGTAACAATGTTGCCCAATATTCTGATGCACCTTAGGGCCACCCCAAGCAGGACCACCGGGTTCACCCCATTTAAACTAATGACAAGGAGAGCAATGCAGTTACCTGAGGGAATCATAGTAGGAGGGAGAGATGTAGGACCACTAAAAGGAAGGGTACGAGACTATGTGAGGAAAATGAGCAAGCAATTGCATGAGTTAAGGAAGGAAGTCAGACAGATGATTAAGGACATGGAAACAGATAGATCCGAAAGGCAACAACAGACACCCCCTCTAGGTGGGGACCAAGGTGACGGTTAAGATAAATCCAGAATGAACAGGGTTTGCACCCAATTGGATGGGACCATATGAGGTAATCATGACCAGCGATACATGCGTGTGCGTGGACTTTAGGGGAAAGGGGCGCTGGAAGCACTGGTCACAACACAAGTGTTTTATTAACTGATTCTATCCACAGAACTAATCTCAACAACTGGCCAGTGACGACTGGGACGGTTATCTACTTAAGTTCACAGAATGTTAATTGCAATGTCGACGCTCGTGGCCATGGCGATACTGGCAACAAGGTCGGAGGTCATCACCGCTCGTCCCGCACCGCAGGAGGGACTTTGGTAAAGCACGGACCGTGCTGAATGCGACATGCAACGTGGAATGCTAAATGTAACAGTAGGAGAACAAGTGATTTTGAATTGTAGCAAGGGTTTGCTTCAGATCGGGCGTGGAAGTGTCAGGGATATGACACGCACGGGCAGTTGGTGGGGGCTGTTTGGAAAAGCTGGCTCTTATGTTAAGTTTCCAAATCTAACTACTGTGTGTTTTAAGCATAAGGAGTGGGCAGAGAAGTTCGATGTTGTCTGTGAAACAGAGAGTTATGTTTATGTAGCATGTATGCATCGATGATTGCCCATTCCCACCCTCAGAATTCCAAATGGAACATTTGTGGCCCAAACGATAACGATGTATCGGCTTGGGGAAATAGTGATGGTAGAGGGACAGGGGAGATGCACCCTAGAGGGAAGATTAGTACCACTAGCCAGCTGCCTCCCACAACTGTATCAACAAACCGAGCAGAGGCAATTGAAGCCTCTCAACCCACACCAACCAACCCACCTTGTCCGGCTATGAGTCCAGGTCTGAAAAATGGTCTCGTAATGGTTAATCATAATAAAGTTTTGTATGATAATGTACATCATGAGCTCGTACCCGTAGTTTTGAACATATCCGGCATAGCCCTGCCCCATTGGTGCTCAATCCATACTTGTGCACTGTATACGGCTCTAATGGGCCAGTTAATGACTGAAACAGATCAGTTTAATGGTGGGATACGATCAATGGTTATTGGTTTAGGAGGGAACCGAGTTAAGCGCTGCCTGATAAATGACGCCGCTACGATATTCAATTCAGGGACATCAATGGTTAATTCTATTGACCTGGCAACTGTTGACCAGTAGGCCCGGACCTTGAGCTCCAAGCTTAAGGAAATCTTAGAACGGGGACAGGGAATTCACAAAACCCAATTAAATACAGACCAGGACATGACACAATTCAAATCCTGGCTACCGTGCTCAAAAGTCATGCGGGGGCTATCAATAAACTGTTCGGGATAGAAAAAGATATTTCAGATGAAGCAAACAGAAATGATGTTTGCAGCACCTGTGGATCCTGGGCACTGGAACAAGCCCAAGAGAATTTAAGACAGATTAATGAAGGAGTAGTTCCTTTATGGGTAACTAATGAACATTTATTTAATCTTTCACGACATAAGGATCATGACTTGACCGGTTGCCAGCTCAAAGGTTGAACACATGTATATAGAATGAATGTTGAATGTATAGTGAATAATAATATGCTAATAGTCATTGTCTTAGTGATACCTGTTATACCTATGTCAACACTCGGCAGAATATTATATAGAGTAGAAAATATTGGGATGATACGGGGGGATTATTATATTAGGTACCATGACATTCTGCCATGTGCAGCAGACATAGAAAGGAATATAGTTAGCATCACATTAGAAGGGTGTAGTATAGAGGCCACCGCAGTAGCACATGTCCAATATATGAGACGGAAGAAGCTAGGTGCGGATTTAAAGCAGCAGCAAATTGTACAATGGAAACTATATGGGCTGCAAAAGAACCGACCAATGTTGCATATATGGGGAATGGGAGATTTTGTATTACCATGTGGCAGCAAAAGATCCAGTGTGGGAGCAACCAGATGTGCCCCATCCACAATCATTCAGTGTGCCTACACCCGCAAGGTTGGGCAAGGTGGAACTGGTCGAAATATACAAGAGGAGCGGCTACTATTCAGGTCATGTAAAGCCTTAAGGATACCCTGACAGAGTATTTGAACCAGTTCTCCTATGAAATTCCCTTATTACCAGAACACCTAACCGTGATTCGGGGACAGGCTCAGCAGATATATAGAACTTACTATACACTGCAGCAACAGGTTAGGGCCTTAAAAGGAGATATCGAGCAAACAGATTCCTCCACATGGCGGGAGGATCTGCGGAATTGGGGCTCAAATGTACAAATACACCCGTGGATTCAGATTATCTCCCATGCCATGGTTGTGATTCAGCTGATATTAATTATATATTTAACATACTTGATTCATCGTACCGGAAGGTCGCAAGAGAGGTGGTGCTGGGGGAATTTTAACAGGTGGAGAAGAGGTTCAGCAAGTCAGAGGCCTGAATTGAAGGGCCAGATGATACAGATGGTCTGATCTAGTACCTTTACAATCCAAAGCTGGATACCTAGCCAGTAGCAATGGGTGGTGGTACGTAAAGGGACAGACAGTACCACTGTAGTTGGCTACCTTGGCCAAGGGTCAAAAGGGGGGAATGTTAGGGGAGACACAGTAAGAATTTATTGAAAGGGAATTACTTAGAATCTCCAGGCAGACAGTGCCATCAAGTACAGTAACAGTTAAGGGCTACCAGATGAACTTTGCACACCCTTAGGGCCTGCAATCACCAGAAAGACCCTGCATACCAGACTGGAGACGGAGGATGAAAACAAGATAGATTAAGTGTGCTTGTCAACAGATAAAGAAAGGACAGATGGTCCCAGCTTAGATAGGGGGAGAAGGTGCTGCCTGGGTGAAGGGGGATGTATGTACCTAGAACCAGAAATATCTGTTTAATGTAAACCTATATGCTGACAAGATTGGAATCTGAACAATGTTCTTATACGTGATCTGTGATGTATAAATCAGCCGTATAATTGTAATTTGGTAGAGTGCAACCTCAAGCTGCTTTGAGGTGGTTCTCTCCTTGCAATTGCTCGAATGAACGATGAGCCTTATAAGGATATTAAAGGATTATATGTCTTTGATGTGGTTATTGAATAAATGTTTGTTTTTAGAACTGAATGATCACTTGAAGGGATTTTACTTTTTTTCATTAGATCTGGAGTTTTTTTTCAGTATGTAATGTGTTTGAATGGGAGCTGGGGGGGCTCAGTGGGTAGCTCACCTACCTCTGAGCCAGAAGACACTGGGTTCAAATCTCACTCCAAGATATGTTAGCAATGAAAGAACCCAGCCACTGGTGTGGATACACTAATATGTATTGGTACCAGTTCCCTGCCCAGATAAATGGGGAGGATTAGTAGTAAGAAGAGAATCCAGCTATAAAACCACTGTCAAAGCCAAAACATGATGGTTGATATGAAAGTGATCATATAGCACGAGAAAAGCTGAAAGGGGAACCAACCGACCAGCTGAAGTGTGTTTGAGTGACAGCTCTATTAGATTGTTAGAAGTTTAATGTTTTTTATGCCAATTTCAAAGCATTCCCATTGCTATTACTTGGCTCCTGATATCTGCCCAAAGTGGATACTGGGTGAGTGGCTATGGAGGATAGGTGGGGAGGGGGCATAGAAGGGGCATATTGGATGTTGAAAGGTGGGGTTTAAGGGCCTGAAATTCATCATTACAACTGAGCAAATGTCCCAGGCCTGCCAGTCTTGCCATATGCCTGCCTCTATTGGTACATCAGGCTTGCATCTGGAGGGGACGGGCCCAACTCCACCCAGCTCCCTCCTCCCCAAAATGAAAATATGGCACATAGGAGTCTCCTTAATAGAGGTGGGTTTACAGGGTCATGAACTTTACCCCTCCCACCCGCTTCTCTGAACCTGTTTGCTCACCCATGATTTCAGTTCTCTCAGCAAAAATCTTGCTTCCTTGGAGCACAAATTTTAAATTATTATCCCTGTCAACCAAAATCTTGGGGCTTCAGTAAATGGTTTAAGTAGTATGAGTCACTGATAACCCACTTGTCCCTGACGCACTAGTCTTGCGCAGCTAGGCATTATCCCATTGTTGACGAATGTTTATGGTATTAGGTTAGCATTGCAGTGGTCATGGATTGACATTTTACCATAACTTTCAATAGAATTGAATTTGTGGTCATCTTTAGCTTCTCCAACAAAATGGCCATGAAAGCTGCTGGATAGTTGTAAAACACCAATTGGTTCACTACTGTTCTTCAGGAAAGGAATTTTGCCACCCCTACTAGATCTGGCCTGCATATGATGTAAATGTATATTATGTATTTGCTTTGTAATATCCTTGGGGCATCTAGGGATGGATAATAAAAACTGACTTGCCAGTGTTGTATGTTCAAGAACATCTAGGAAATATAGGATTTACAAAGGCCAGCAGCTGGGAAGATGCAATCCTAACAATTCCGGCAAGATTACTTTGCATTGCACTTGCTGCTGGCTCTGTCAACCCGCACATCACCAGCTGTAATACCCCATTTAAACACAGTATAAAAGTAGCCAACTTATCATGTACTAGAAGTTGCAAAATTAAAATAAAAGCATTTCTATAGCTTTAGGCATCGTGCACAGTCTGGTTAGTCACCATAAACTAGAGCTGTGAAATTCTAATATTCTAAAGTAGAAGGGATTGGGTTCATTAAGTTTCACATGCAAGAAAAATATTGTCCATAATGAGAAACATCCTGAGTTGAGTAGTCCAGTAATTAAGGCAAAAAACCAATGATGGGCTTTTCTTTGACTTGCAGTTCTATTTAGGCTTGCTTCCTTGCCAAAACACATTCCTAATGTTATCAATTAAATCATTGCATGTTAATGATGTTTAAATTCTTGTTAAAGCCCAATTGTGAGAAACCCTAACAGAGTTAATTGGAGGGGACCGGCAAGTTAAGTTATAAGCTTCCGCTCATATCTTTTGAACGGGTTATATGAAAGAAAGACAAAACTAGTACTTTCTATGTGACTAAGCTTTGCCTTAAACAATTACATTTATAAAACACCTTTTTCTGACTACCAGATGTCCTAAAACAATTTACAGTCAATGAAATATTTTTTAAGTGTAGTTAAAAAATAACGTATGATACACAGCAGCCAATTTGTGCATAGCAAGCTTTCACAAACAACAACATGATAATAACCAGATAATCTGGTTTGTGATGTTGATTAAAGAATTGGTTATATTGCTAGGGAAAGCTTCCCTGCTCTTCTTTGAAAGAGTGCTTTGGAATATTTTTCATCCACTTGGGAGGGCAGACAGGGCCTTGATTTAATGTCTTATCAGAAAGACAGCACCTCTGACAATGCAACATGCCTTCAGCACTGCACTAATGTGCCAGCCTTGATTTTGGAGCTTGAAGAGTGGGACTTGAACGTACAACCGCTGACTCAGAGACATAAGCGATTCCAACTAGACCACAGCTGATACACACAGTGCACTTCCACCATACTTCAAAGTATATCACTTGGAATCATGGGGCTGTATTCTCTGGTCGGCGAGTGGGGGAGGGGCCCACTTGCCGACAAGTAAAATGACCCGCAGTGACGTTGGGCGGGCATCCCGACCTCACTGCGCGACATTTAGATTTTCAGTTTGGCGGGCGCACAGCCGACTGTCAAAGGCCTATTAAGGCCTGTTAAAAACTAATTAAAACAATTAAATGAGCTGCCCGTCCAACCTTAAGGTTGCCGGGCAGGCGAAGAGCCCAGGCGGCCTTTGCATTTTTCATGAAACCTCATCCACGGGCGGGATGAGGTTTCATGAAGTGTTTTAAAAATCATTAAAAATTATTTTAAAAATTCATTGACATGTCCCAGCTCATGTGACACTGTCACATGAGGGGATATGTTTTAAAAATTTTTTTTTTCCTTTATTTAAATTTTAAAACCTAAAACTGATCTCCCTGAGGCCCCAACTCAGGGAGTTCCCCCACCACCTCCAACACTGCCCGCACAGGGAGCGCTCAGCGCTTCCGGGTGCGTGTCACGCTGGGTGGGCCTTAATTGGCCCACCCACATAAAACGGTGGCACGGCCCCGATCAGTGGTGCCAATCGGGTTCGCGCCCACCCCCACCCACCCCGCACAGCCCCCCAATGGGGGGAACGTTTTTCCCATGGTGTCTAGCCTCTGAATCAGAAGGTTTTGGGTTTAAACCCCCAGTGTAGATACTTTAGTATAAAATCTGGGTTGACAATCCAGTGCAACGCTCTGACACACCCTGAGGTTGTGAAAGATGCTTTATATGTCAAGACATTTCATTACTTGTTTAAGATTGGCACAAATGTAAAGAATTGAAACAAATCACTCAGCAATGCAGATTGGGCCGAAAGTTTTCCTAACTGTTAGGTAACCTACTAATGAAGAGAAAATGGGGGAGAAATTGGGCTCTGTAGCATCCATTTTTAGGCATTAAATGGCTCCTATTGCTCAATAATGGAGTCTGAGATGTGCATGTACACTTTCAACAGGAAGTGTGCCAGATACCATATTGGTAAAGGAGTTTGTGCACCCACATTTAATGACAACGGAAACATGTGGAGCAGAAAGATGTCAGGTACAGAATCAAATGCTGTACAGAGATGGGTGACATAGCAGGGCCTTCTCTGGAAATTAAGCATGCCTAGGGGAATTAAGAGAGGCTGTACAGAGCAGGGGACACTGCTAGATAGAGATAGGGAAGAGCTTTCAGCAGTTCCACTTTTCTTACCTTTTCTCTAATCACTTACCATCACATTGTCCTCTTTACAATACAGAAATAAAACATTCCAATCCAATTTTGCAAATTCAATAATGGCATAGTGCGTACAAAAATGAGCAAGTCATCTGTGTGTATCTCTGCCACGTCAGCCTTCCTTGTATCGTTGTTTATCCTAGTGGTCCTATGAGGGGCTTCAGCAGTGGCTGCATCATGGGTAGTGGAAGACAGTTAACCTTCGGTTGAGAAGACTGGCTCTGGACCTAGAACACTTCAGGAGGAATTTTCCCAGAATTGCACTAAAAGAGGTAGCGGGCGGGTAAAATGGAGTCCTACCCGCTGATGAAAATGGTGGGTTTTCACGCCGTGTTGTCCTGAGCCAACCTCACTATTTATTCACTCCCACGAAACACACCGTTTCCATGGCGGGCAGGCTCTCATTCACCTGCCCGCCATCACCCCGCTGTCGCATCACGCCAGCTGCCATCTTTAAAAGGCAGCCGCCAGCAAAGCGCTCATCACCACCAGCTCACCTCCACTGCCTGCGAGACATGGCCAGCAAAGGAAAAAAGACTGCATCCCACCTTCAATGACGGGTTCCTCGAGCAACTGCTGGATGCCGTGGAGGCCCGCCAGGATGTGCCATACCCCTGCCCTGGCTGCAGGATGGGCAGCAACATCACCAACCCGCCTTGGGAGGTGGTGGCAGTGGTGGTCAGCGAAAACGCCCTGCTGAGGAGGACAGCCACCCAGTGCTCCCAGGGTAAGTCACTCTTTTCAACACTCCCAACTCACACAGTCACAAACCTATCACATGTCCACAGGGTACTCACTCACTGCCAGTGCCAGGGACATCACCATTCAGTCTTTCACACACACCGTCATTGTCCTCAGCCCGTCCATGGGACCACTCATCACCCACACAGGCCAGGCATACTTATCATCTGGCCCAGCAGGCACCCTGATATGCTCTCCCCATCTCTATCCATGCAGGACAAACTGGCTCGCAACAGGAGAGAAAGGTCGCAGACAGGTGGAGGGATGCTGGAATTCAAAGTTCTGACAGAATTCAAAACAGAGCCATCCAGCTGGCCAGTGATGACCGGGGCCAGTCCTGTGCTGACGGTGAGGTTGGCGCTGCTCTACCAAGTGAGGATCCAGCAGTGCAACATCCATCAGACAACCATGCTGTGGGTGATGTGTCCTCTTTCACAGGCCACTGCCATGCACTAACTATCTCCCCTTGCTTTTGCAGGCACATTGGCCAAACAGCCAACAGAGTCCATGACCCAGGGCCTCTAATCAAGCCCAGAAGAAACGTCTGAAGAGGAGTCTGGACGCACCCCCACTGAAGCCCCAGGACAGCGCTCACCCACACCGTCCATCAGCAGAGACACACACCTCAGTGGGACCTAGCTTTAGGTTAGCCTCGGGATCACTGTCTGGTGAGCAAATCGCACTTTCTGATCTACAGCAGGCAGAGGCAGGGACTTCCCAGGTCCCCAGCACTCGGAGGACTGCTGGAGGCCAGAACGTTGCTGAGTCCGAGTCAGATGATGAACATCTGGACTCAGTCATGTTACAGTTGCTGGAGCTACAAAGGCAAGTTAGGGAACATTGGGAAGGGATATCTGCTGCATTCCTCAGATTGCAAGGCACAATGGAGGATTGCGCCGGCATTGCAACGCACAAAGGTTAACACTGGCAGGATGGCGGCCGCTATGGAGACCTTGGTCCAGGATGTCACTCCTGCACTGCTGCGCGGGCTGAACTCCATCGCTGATGCCATAGTTGGCCACCAACAATGTGTACATGAGAGGCGTGCTAGGCAGCTCGATCTCACTCCAGCTACCTCTTCCACTCGTGGATTCAGGCAGGGGCCCTCGGGCACCCATAGTGAGGAGGATCCAGCAGGTGCACTCCCCGGGGCCATCCAGCCAGGTGACTCTCATTGTGACCAGACCATCCAAATCCCCTCTTCCTTTGACATTTGCAGGTCCAGCTTCACGGGCCAAGGAGGGTGCCACTGCCACACAGCAGGACCCCGAAAGCAGGCCAGGGCCCTCAAAGTCTCGGCCCTCCAGAGGGCACCCACCAAAGTAATCACAGACAGGGTGTCAGAAGGCTCCTTCCACCTTTGCTGTGGATGTCTGGGGAGCACCAAGGCATTACGGCAGGATTGGGAAAGTTAAGAAAAAGTAGTTACACAGCCCGGGCATGGGTGTTAATTACTTGTACATACTGTTCATTATTGTCAATAAACTCCTAAGAATGTCTCCCTGCCTGTGGCTCCTTGCTCTGATGAGCAGTGTTCTTGTCACTCAGATGTGAAACCTTTCTGCACAAGATAAATGCAGGTGTCTCAGTCCAGGGCCTCTTCCCTGTGCTTTGTGCAGCCTTCAGACCACAGTGATGGTTCAGCCTCACACGCCCTGGAAACATTACTGATGCCTGCACCTTGGCAGTGCTGGTCATTGCTGCCAGAATGTAGTGGGCAGGCACCACAGAGTTCTCTCATTCTCTCTGTGTGCTCTCAGCACCTTTAAGGTGAGGCTGGCCCCCATCACACCAGCATCTGTGACCAGTGATGCTGTGCACCAGCTCCTGAAGGGCTGAGGTGCTGAAGGTGGACACAGCATCAGATGAGTCTAAAGTTTCATGGCTGCGTCTCTGAGATGGCCCTGATCACAGAGCACAAGCGAGCTGCCCTCGGCCTGACAGGAGTCAGACATTCTCAGAGGCTATGTGAAGATCTATGGAGTGCCCTCACTGCATGTTGCCATCATCCTCCTGCGATCGAGCGATTATTAGGGCCTCCACTGCATCTCCATGACAGGAGCATTCTCACAGAGGGTATTGGCATTGCCATAAGCCAGACTGGAGTCAAACATTCACAACTGCGATGTGAGCATCTATGGGGCTCCTCACTGCATGTTATCATCACCCTTCACAAATCTGGCAGCTATGAGGCCCTCCCGAGTGCGCCTGCCTCATCTAGCCTGTGCGAGAGCCTCATCCTCGTCATCGTCACCACCTCACCCTAATCCCCGTCGGCATCCTCCTCATCCGAGGAGACTACCAGCTCCTCGAACTCCACCTCACCCAGCTCATCTACCCATTGGAGCGCCAGTTTGTAAAGGGCGCAGCAGATGACGCCGATGCGTGACACCCTCTGTGGACTACATTGCAGCACTCCACCAGACCGATTCAGGCACCGGAGCTGCATCTTCAGCATCCTGATGACCTGCTCCACCAAGTTGCGAGCTGCTGCATGAGGCCACTGCATGGGTGTCATCAGCTACGGCCTCTGAGGGTAACCCTTGCCCCCAAGGAGCCAACCCTGCAGCCTCTGTGGACTCTGGAAGACTGCAGGGATCTGCAAGTGACTCAGGATGTAAGCATTGTCCAAACTCCCTGGAAACTGTGTGCATACCTGCAGGTTGCGTTTCTGGTGGTCACATACCAGTTGCACGTTCAGTGAGTGGAAGCCCTTGCAGTTGATGAAGTCACCGAGTGTAGCGATGGAGACCTGAGCACCACATGAGTGCAGTCAATCGTACCCTGCAACTGTAGGAATCCCGAGATCAGGGCGAATCCAATTCCCCTTGTATCCTGGCTGTCCCGGTCCCGGGCGAAATGCACAAAGTTGAGTGCCATGGAGAAGATGGCATCCGTGACTTCATGGAACCAACTTTAATGGGTGGCGGATTGTGAAATCCCACAGAGGTCACCTGTAGAGCCCTGAATGGAGCCATAGAAATTGAGTGCCACGGTCACTTTCACAGCCACTGGCAGTGGATGTCCTCCATGTTTCTTTGGCACCAAGTCCTCCAGTAAGAGGCAGATGTGAGCCACCAGGTGCCTAGACATGAGCAGTCATTGGCAACACTGGTCCTCAGTCATCTGCAGGAATGACAGGCGGCACCTGTAGACCCTGGGTGTCACTTGGCACCAACCAACCATGGCTCCCTGTCGCTCCTGGGCAGTGTGTGCAGAAGCCCCTGCTGCCTTTTCTTCAGGTGGTTACTGCTTCTGCCTTTAAGCAGCCAGGAGCTTCAGTCGCTCTCTCCTCCATCTTCTTCGCTCTCTGTAAGCCATCAGATGTACAGTTAGGTCACCAAGATCCATGATCCTGACGTGGTCCTCCTGCAATATGAAAGAGAGAGACGTGGTTATCATGGCTGTACTTAGCACCTTTCCTGGCCCTGTGTGACCGCCCCTTAATGCTTCCTGGAGAGTGCTGGTCACCTCTCAGATGGCCAGAGATGAGTGCGCTGCATGGCTGCCCTGTCAACTGTGACATGAGGGACACTGGTCCAAACTGGGATGCTGAGATTACAAGGGGCTGTGACCACCTTCAGCAGTGACTGCTACATGGCCAGCGTTGGTGAGGAGATTGTACAACGTGTGCAGTCCAACTGCTCTGCAGTCCGATAAAGTGGTGGCAGACTCGAAATCTGTGCTGGGAGTGTGGGGTGGGGTGTACGGTATGGAGTGCTTGGTGGCCCTTTGGTACCTCCATGTTGCTTGCATGGACAGGCAGGCTAGGAGCCTGGCCCCAATCATATCACTGTGGCTGCGCCTGATCTGTCTCTGTTGCTAAGGCATGGTCAGTTTATACAGGTGTCCCTAATGCGTGGCCACTTCCCTCACTTACCCTGACCCCCACCTCAATTGCCTGTGCACGGGTTGCAGCTACAGGGCAGCGCTTGATCCCTGCAGTCCCAGCTGACACCAGTCGCCTCTGAGACTGGCCAGCATTTGCCCCCAGACACCCCACACCACCCCCCTCTCCCCTTCAGCAGTCGCCTCCAAGGCTGGCTAGCACTTGCCACAGGACACCCCCAAGACTGCAGCTGTCACCTCCGGGCCCAGGCACCAGTTGCCTCCGCTCCCCTGGCGCCCCTGACGCCTGGAAACAACTGGCAAGCTGTGGAGAACGCTGCTGCTCACTCAACTCTGTTCCCCAAAGTGAAGGCCGCCAGTGCATGTCGCCTGCATACTGTTGTGAATCACGTTGACGTGCTTCCCCACTGACGTTGACGAATGATATGAGGGGTCAGAGTGGGATCGGGAGGCAGTGCGAGGGGAGCGGCGACCTGGGTGAGATTGAAAAAGAGCAGGAGCTGAGAGTCAGAGCGGAGATTTAAAAAGAGTGGGAGCTGAGTGTCTGGGCGGAGATTTAAAAAGAGTGGGAGCTGGACTCAGGGCTAACAGCAGTGCGAGGACCACACAATTCAAAAATTGATGTGACACAGCAGCTGATCGGGGATGGTCAGGTGAGTACTTCTAATTCTATTTTTTCTATTAATTAAACTGCTGCAGTCCATTAGCTTAAAACAAAATAAGCTTAAAGCTTTGGACTGTAGTGGGAGTGTTTGGAGTGGAATAAGGCCCCTGGCATAATTAGTATTCTTTAAAGGGAGTAACTAATGAGCTTAATTTCAAGGGAAGTCATGGCAGCAGAGCTCGCAACCATCATATGCTCCTCCTGTGCTTTGTGGGAAGTCATGGACACTTCCAATGTTCCTTGCGACCATATGTGCAGGAAGTGTGTCCAGCTGCAGCTACATCTAACTGCATTTCGGAGCTGGAGCTGCAGGTAGATTCATTGTGGAGCATCCACGACGCTGAGATTATCGTGGACAGCACATTCAGTGAGGTGGTCAAACCATAGGTAAAGACTGAACAGGCAGAAAGGGGATGGGTGACCACCAGGCAGAGTAGAGGAAGACAGGTAGTGCAGGAGTTATGATATAGTTGTAATTACGGACACATGGCTGCAAGGTGACCAAGGATGGGAATTGAACATTTAGGGGTATTCAATATTTAGGAAGGAGAGACAAATAGGGAAAGGAGGTAGGATAGCATTGTTAGCAAAGGAGGAAATCAATGAGTGAGGAAGGATCTTGTCTCAGAAAATAATGAGGTGGAATCTATTTGGGTGAGGATAAGAAACACCAAGGGGCATAAAACATTGGTGGGGGTTGTCTATAGGCCCCAAACAGAAATGGAGATGTAAGGTAATGCATTAAGCAGGAAATTATGCATGCAATCAGGGTACAACTGGGTTCATGGCTGACTTTAATCTACATATACATTGAACAAAGCAAACTAGCAATGATAATGTGGAGGAGGATTTCCTGGAGTATGTGCGTGATGGTTTTTTAGGCCAATACGTTGAGGATCCAACTGGAGAGTAGGCTATCCTAGACTGGGTATCATGGAATGAGAAAGGATGAATTAGCAATCTTGTTGTGTGGGGTCCCTTGGGGAAGAGAGACCATAAAATGATAGAATTATTCATTTGGATGGAGAGCGAAGAAGTTGAATCTGAAACTAGGGTCCTGAGCCTAACTAAAGGGAACTATGAGGGTATGAGGTGCAAGTTGACAATGATGGACTGGGGAGCCTTATTAAAAGGGTTTACAGTGGTTAGGCAATGTCTAATATTTAAGGAATGTATGCATGAATTACAACAATTATTCATTCCTGTCTGGCACAAAAATAAAACAGGAGAGATGGCTCAACCATGGCTTACAAAATAAATTAGGAAAAGTATTAGATCCAAAGAGGAGACATATAAAATTGCCAGAAAAAGCAGCAAGCCTGAGGATTCGGAACAGTTTAGGATTCAGCAAAAGGGAACAAAAAGATTGATCAAGAAGGGGAAAATGGAGTACAAGAGTAAACTTGCAAGGAACATAAAAGCTGACTGTAAAAGCTTCTATAAATGTGTGAAGAGAAAAAGATTAACAAAGCCAAACATAGGTCCCTTACAGTAAGAAACGGGGGAAATTATAATGGGGAACAAAGAAATGATAGAGGAATTGAACACGTATTTTGGTTCTGTCTTCACAAAAGAGGACGCAAATAATTTCCCAGAAATGTTCGGGAACCAAGGGTCTAGTGAGAGGGAGGGGTTGAAGAAAATCAGTATTAGTAAAAAAAATGGTGCTAGAGAAATTAATGGGGGTTAAAGGCTGAAAAATCCCCAGGGCCTGATAATTTACATACCAGAGTACTAAAGAAAGTGGCCCTGGAAATATTGGATACATTGGTGGTCATCTTCCAAAATTCTATAGACTCTGAAGCAGTTCTTACAGATTGGAGGGTGGCAAATGTAACCTCATTATTTAAAAAAGGAGGGAGATTAAAAACAGAGAATTACAGACCAGTTAGCCTATCATTAGTAATAGGGAAAATGCTAGAGTCTATTGTAAAAGATGTGGTAACAGAACACTTGGAAAGCGTTAACAGGATTAGACAAAGTCAGCATGAGTTTATGAAAGGGAAATCATGCTTAACTAATCTACTAGAGTATTTTGAGGATGTAACTTGTAGAATAGATAAGGGGGAGCCAGTGGATGTGGTGCATTTGGATTTCAAGGCTTTTGATAAGGTCCCAC
This sequence comes from Cetorhinus maximus, assembly GCF_964194155.1. Classification (NCBI taxonomy): domain Eukaryota; kingdom Metazoa; phylum Chordata; class Chondrichthyes; order Lamniformes; family Cetorhinidae; genus Cetorhinus; species Cetorhinus maximus. The sequence continues at coordinate 26,689,019 of NC_135882.1, read as the reverse complement.
AAAAGAAGCTAGTGAGCAAAATTAAAGCCCATGGGATTGGGGGTAATATACTGGCATGGATTGAGAATTGCTTGGCAGACCAGAAACAGAGAGTGGGAATAAATGAGTCTGTTTCCGGATGGCAGGCGATGATTAGTGGGGTACCGCAGGGATCAGTGCTTGGGCCCCAGCTATTCACAATATATATAAATGACTTGGATGAGAAAAACAAATGCAATATTTCCAAGTTTGCTGACGCCACAAAACTGGGCGGGGTTGTGTGTTGTGAGGAGGATGCAAGGAGGCTTCAGGGTCATTTAGACAAGTTGTATGTGTGGGTAAACACATGGCAGATGCAGTATAATGTGGATGAATGTGAATTTATATGCTTTGGTGTGAAAAACAGAAAGGCAGAGTATTATTTAAATGGTGATATATTGGGAAAGGTGGATGTGCAAAGGAATCTGTGTGTCCTTATACACCAGTTAATGAAAGTAAATAGGTAGGTGCAGCAAGCAATTAGGAAGGAAAATGATATGTTGGCCTTCATTGCAAGAGGATTTGAGTTCAGAAGTAGGGGTGTCTTACTGTAGTTACACAGGGCCTTGGTGAGACCACACCTGAGCATTGCATGCAGTTTTAGTCTCCCTACCTAAGAAAGCATATACCTGCCTTAGAGGGAGTGCAGCGAAGGTTCACTAGGCTGATACTGGGGATGGCAGGACTGTCATATGAAGAGAGATTGGTTTGACTGGGCCTGTGTTCACCAGAGTTTAGAAGAATTAGAGGGGATCTGATTGAAATATATAAAATTCTAACAAGGCTAGACAGACTGGAAGCAGGGAGGACGTTTCCCCTGGTTTGGGAGTCTAGAACCAGGGGTCACAGTCTCAGGATATGGGGTAGACCATTTAGGACTGAGATGAGGAAAAAACTTCTTCACTCAGAAGGTCGTCAACCTGTGGAATTCTCTACCACAGAGGGCTGTGGAGGCCAGGTCACTGAGTATATTCAAGAAAGAAATTGATAACTTTTTGGATATTAGGGGCATCAAGGGGATGGAGAGAAAGTGGGAATATGGCGTTGAGATAGAGGATCAGTCATGATCATATTGAATGGCGGAGCAGGCTCGAAGGGCCAAATGGCCTACTCCTGCTTCTAGTTTCTGTGTTAGTTCCAAGAGCCTTGTGGGATGGCCCTTTAATTATGTGCTGATGTATTACAATTAGCTCCCCATTGACCGATGACAGAAAACGTGGCCCGCCGTTGGTGAGCTGAGTGGGCAATCGCGACCTGCCTTCACACTGCCATGAAGCTGGTTGCGTCATATTTTCCATGCACGCCACCTATCACGCCTGCTGCCTGGGCTTGGAAAATTCTGCCCTAAGTATATCACTAAATCCTGTAGCTGAGTGGAACTGTAACTCTGGAACCAATAACATTGATTTGGATTCCACTTATCCATATATAAGGCCAGAGACACTTTCACTGGTTTTCACAACATGCTCTGTTACTCACAAATGCAAAATTATATGGTTGGTATATCCTCCTTCTTTGAATAATTAACTTTGGATATTTAATCACTTTGGATGATATGTTTGACAGCAGGAGAAAAGCTCCCTGTAGCTGATGGTTAGCCTGGTGAATTATGAGAGAGAAGGATTATTCTTCATCAATCCAGCATTGAGTCCTTCAGCAAGTCACAACTTGCACGTGTATCGGAAGAACAATTTTACTTCCCATTACTCACTTTATTGTATCATTTGTGTAATCAACATTCTAGCTATGGTTGGTTAACAGGTATCTGTCATTACTACCTCCTTTCATGAAGATTTTTTTAATTCAGTCATGGGATGTGGGTGTCACTGGCTAGGCCATCATTTATTGCCCATCCCTAATTGCACTTGAGAAGGTGGTGGTGAGCTGCCTTCTTGAATCGCTGCAGTCCACGTGGGGTAGGTACACCCACAGTGCTATTAGGGAAGGAGTTCCAGGACTTTGACCATGTGACAGTGAAGGAATGGCAATATATTTCCAAGTCAGGGTGGTGAGTGGCTTGGAGGGGAACTTCCAGGTAGTGGTGCACCCATGTGCCTGCTGACTTTGTCCTTCTAGATGGTAGTGGTCGTGGGTTTGGAAAGTGCGAAGGAGCCTTGGTGAATTCCTGCAGTGCATCTTGTAGATGGTGCACACAGCTGCCACTGTGCGTCAGTGGTGGAGGGCGCGAATGTTTGTGGCTGGGATGCCAATCAAGTGGGCTGCTTTGCACTTGATAGTGTCAAGCTTCTTGAGTGTTGTTGGAGCTGCACTCAATCAGGCAAGTAGAGAGTATTCCATCACACTCCTGGCCTGAGCCTTGTAGATGGTGGACAGGCTTTGGGGGGTCAGGAGGTGAGTTACTCACCACAGGATTCCTAGCCCCTGACCTACTCTTGTAGCCACAGTGTTTATATGGCTACTCCAGTTCAGTTTCTGGTCATTGGTAACCCCTGGGATGCTGATATTAGGGATTCAGTGAGAGTAAATGCCACTGAATATCAAGCACCAATGGCTAGATTATCTCTTGTTGGAGATGGCACTTTGTGTGGTGCAAATATTATTTTCCACTTGTCAGCCCAAGTCTGGATACATCCCAGGCCTTGCTGCATTTGGACATGGACTGCTTCAGTATCTGAGGAGTCATGAATGGTGCTGAACATTGTGCAATCAGTGAACATCTCCACTTCTGAACTTATGATGGAAGGAAGGACATTGATGAAGCAGCTGAAGACGGTTGGGCCTAGGACACTACTCTGAGAAACTCATGCAGTAATGTCCTGGAGCTGAGATTATTGACCTCCAACAACCACAACCATCTTCCTTCGTGCTAGGTATGACTCCAACCAGTGGAGAGTTTTCCCCTGATCCCTATTGAATCTAGTTTTACTAGGGCTCCTTAATGCCACACTTGGTCAAATGCTGCCTTGATGTCAAGGGCAGTCACTCTCACCTCACGTCTTGAGTTCAGCTTTTTAGTCCATCTTTGAACTAAGGCTGTAATAAGGTCAGGAGATGAGTGACACTGCCAGAACTCAAACTGAGGGTCAGAGAGCAGGTTATTGCTAAACCAATGCCACTTGATACCCCGTCTATCACTTTAATACTGATCGAGAGTAGATTGATGGGGTGGTAATTGGCCGGGTTGGATTTGTCCTGTTTTTTGTGTGCATGGCATACCTGGGCAATTTTCCATATTACTGGGTAGATGTCAGTGTTGTAGCTGTGCTGGAACAGCTAGGCTTGGGGTGCAGCAAGTTTTGGAGCACAAGTCTTCAGTACTATTGCTGGAATATTGTCAGGGCCCCATAGCCTTTTCAGTATCCAGTGCCTTCAGCCATTTCTTGATATCACGTGGTTTGAATCTAACTGGCTGAAGACTGGTATCTTTGGTGCTGGGGACCTCCGGGCGAGGCCGAGATGGATCATCCACTCGGGACTTCTGTCTGAAGTTTGTAACAAATGCTTCAGCCTTATTTTTTGCAGTGATGTGCTGGGCTCCCCCATCATTGAGGATGGGGATATTTGTGGAGCCTCCTCCTCCAGTGAATTGTTTAATTGTCCTCCACCATTCACGGCTGGATGTGACAGGACTGCAGAGCTTTGATCTGTTTGTTGGCTGTGGAATCGCTTAGCTCTGTTTATCACTTGCTGATTATGCTGTTTGGCACGCAATTAGTCCTGTGTTGTAGCTTCACCAGATTGACACCTCATTGTTAGCTCTGCTTGGGTGCTGCTCCTGGCATGCCCTCCTGCAACCTTCATTGAACCAGGGTTGATCACTTGCCTTGGTGGTAATGGTAGAGTGGGGAATATGCTGGGCCATGAGGTTACAGATTGTGGTTGAGTACAATTCTGCTGCTGCTGATGGCCCACAGCGCCTCATGGATGCCCAGTCTTGAGTTGCTAGATTTGTTCAAAACCAATTACGATCAGCACGGTGCTAGTGCCACACAACATCCTCAATGTGAAAACAGGATTTCGTCTCCACAATGACGGTGCGGTGGTCACTCTTACCGCTACTGTCATGGACAGGCACATCTGCGGCAGGCAGGTTGGTGAGGATGAGGTCAAGTAGGATTTTCTCTCTTGTTGGTTCTCTCATCACCTGACACAGACCCAGTGTAGCAACTATGTCCCTTAGGACTCAGCCAGCTCAGTCTGTAGTGGTGTTACCAAGCCACTCTTGGTGATGGACATTGAAGTCCCCCACCCAGAGTACATTCTGTGCCCTAGCCATGCTCAATGCTTCATCCAAGAGGTGTTCCACATGGGGGTGAACTGATTTCCTTGCCCATATTTGACCTGATGCCATGAAACTTCATGGGGTCTGGCGTCGATGTTGAGGACTCCCAGGGCTGTATACCACTGTGCCGCCACCTCTGCTGAGTCTGTCCTGCTGGTGGGCAGGACATACCCAGGGATGGTGATGGTGGTGTCTGGGAATTTATTTGTAAGGTACGTTTCCGTGAGTATGATTATGTCAGACTGTTGCTTGACTAGTCTGTGAGACAGCTCTCCCAATTTTGGCACTAGCCCCCAGATGTTAGTAAGGAGGACTTTGCAGTGTCGACAGGGCTGATTTTGCTGTGTCATTTCCTAGGTCGATGCCAGGTTTTCTGTCCGGTTTCATTCCTTATTGACTTATTTTTAGTGGTTTGAAATAACTGAGTGGCTTGCTAGGCCATTTCAGAGGACATATAAGAGTGAACCACATTACTGTGGGTCTGGGATCACATGTAGGTGAGGCCAGGTAAGGACAGCAGATTTCCTTCGTTAAAGGGCATTCATAAAGCAGATGGGTTTTCATGACAATCAACATGGTTTCATGGTTATCATTAGACTTTCAATTCCAGATATTTTATTGAATTCAAATTCCACCATCTGCCTTGGTGGGATTTGAACCTGGGTTCCCAGAGCATTACCCTGAATCTTTGGATTACTAGTCTAGTGACAATACTACTATGTTATCACCTTCACTGGAGACTGAAATTCAGTGGATAGTATGAGGAGACTGCTGAATAACATACACCTTAGCTCAAAATCTGTCTCCTTAGCTAACTGCATGATCACATTTGCCAGGTAGCACATTCATAGTAAGTTTAATTTCAAATAAAATATTATATCTAAATATTAAAGGTTGATTTTTTTCATCACCTATTTTATCATTTTTATAATATGGAAACTAGAACTGTTTACAGTCCTCTGAAATGCATAACATTCTTTGTAGTATAAACTGGGTGATATTTAAAGTGGAGAGTACTTCTGAAGCATTTGAAAACTGCACATAAAAAAATTTAGCAACGCACAAGCTGAAGGGATAAAGTTCAAGCAAGAGGCTGTCAAATCGCAGCTTGTGTTGCATTGATATAGTGTTTGTAAGCCTGTTCTGGCTGTTACATTCTAGGCCCTCACCCAGTTCTGTTCATTCATGTTCACAGAAAATTACAGCATGCATAGGCAGATTCATCCTCAGAAAATGAACAGCCTTTTGTGTTCTGTGAACAGGATTAATAGTTTCGAAGATATCTCACACAGGAGATTATACAAGTTGCTAACCTCTACTTAAGCCAAAATAACCCACACTTTCAAACCATAACATTCGAGCTGAAGCTCTCAATTATATTCATTTAAGAGGAATGAGGTTATGGGAAGAATATTCCACTCATCGGGTGGGCAAGCGCCCAACCTGAATGAACAAAAAATGACGCGCGATGACGTCAGGTGAGCGCCCCGATGTCATTGCGCAATCATGGGATATTTTGGTCGGCGGGCGCATGCAGGAGTCATCAGTTCAGCCGCCGACAATTAAGTGGCCTATTAAGACCATTAAAGTCATAATTAAAATAAATTTTCCACCGCCTTATGGTTGGCAGGCAGGTGAATCGGCCAGGTGGCCTTAGAATGTTTTGGGAAACCTCATCCACGGGCGGGATGAGGGTTTCGATCAGTGATTTTAAAAAAAATAAAATTTTTCAAACTAATTTCTAAAATGTCCCTGCTCACGAGGGGACTTGTTTTTAACATCTTTAAATTCTCTATTTTTTTTATTTTCAAAAGCTTGACCTCCCTGAGGTAGCTCTGTGCTGCCTCAGGGAGCTTTTACTGCGCGCACCCACGCACAGGCGTGAACTTCAGAGCTCGCCCTCCTCCCACCCCCATCCCAGCACCGCTGAGCGGTGCAGCGCGTGATTCACGCTGGCTGGCTGTTAGTTGGCCAGCCAGTGTGAAACGCGGTCGGGCCCCAACTGCGGGAGTGGTCCGTTTCACAGTGGTTTCCGCTCGCTCCCACCGAGCCTGCCCAATGACCGGAAAACCCTGGCTGAGGTCTAAATAAAAAAAATATACAGCAGAAGAATCAGACAATGCAAATGTTTAGTTGACACAATAATTTAAACTACCTCACAAATAAGAAAATGTTCAAAATCTTCCTTTATCATACCCAGAACAGAGTTCTTCTCTATTCAGCAATTTATTATGCTGATGTTCCTTTAAACAGACTATGACATTCCAAGTCAAGAGTGACATATCACACAATTCATTTAGAACTGCTTTCATTAGATTAGATTTTACATAGTATGAACTGCTGTGTGGAATGTGCATCCTGTGACATGTGGGAAGTTATTGATGCTTCCCATGACCTAGACAACCACATATGCAGGAAGTGTCACTGCTGCAGAAAATTGAACCCCTGGTTTCAAAACTCGAGCGATGGCTGGAGCCACTCTGGTGCATCTGTGAGGCTGAAAACTATATGGTTAGTACCTTTTACGAGGTGATCACGCCACAGGCTAAGGGAGTACAGGTAGGGAGGGAATGGGTGACCACCAAGCAGTCTAAGAGAACCAGTTAAGTACAGAAGGAGCCCCCTAAGGCCTTCTTGTTCACTGACCGATGTTCTACGTTGGCTATTGGTGAGAAGAAATTCAGATAGGAGAGAAACAAAACTGATAATGGTAGGAAGAAAAGTGAAACTGGAAGGCAGCGGTAAAAAAGGTTAGCATGAAATAGGGTCAAAATATGGAAAAACATTAAAAAGGCAAATTATAGTTACTCTATCTGTGTGCATGCAACATTTGCAACAAAGTAGATGAACTGATAGCACAAATAGAAGTAAATGGGTATGATCTAATTACAGAGATGTGGCTGCGGGGTAACTGAATATAAAATAGTTAAGAAGGACAGACAAAAAGGAAAATTAGGTTGGGTAATGCTGTTAATAAAGAATGAGATTAGTGTATTAGCGAGAGAGGATCTTAAATCGGAAGATCAAGGTGCAGAATCAGTTTGGGTAGAACTAAGAAACAGCAAGGGGAAGTAAACATTGCTGGGAGTTATTTATAGGCCACTAAACAGTAGTGGTAATGTAAGGAACAATATAAATCAGGAAATTAGAAGTGCATGTCGCAAGAATACTACAACAATCATGGGTGACTTCAAACTACATATAGATTGCATATAGAACTCATTAGCAATAATGCTGTGAAGGATGAATTCCTGGAATGTATACAAGATCATTTTCTAGAACAATATGTTGAGGAGCCAACAAGGGTACGGGCTATTTTAGATCTAGCATTGTGCAATGAGTTAATTAATAATCTCATTATAAAGGAGTCTTTGGGGAAGGTTTAACATAATATGATGGAATTTTACATTAAATTTGAAGGAGATGTAGTTCAATCCAAAACTAGGGTCATAAGTCTAAACAAAGAAAGCTGCAAATGTGTGAGTGTAAGTTGGCTGTGGTGTATTGGAAAACTACATTGAAAGGTATGATGGTAGGCAGGCAATGGCTAGCATTTAAAGAATTAATACATGATTTACAACAAATATACATTCCTTTGAGGCACAAAAACCCAACAGGAAAAGTGATCCATCCATGGCTAATAAGGGAAGTTCAAAATTGTATTAGAACAAAGAGCAGATGTAGGCCCTTCAGCCCTTTGAGCCTGCTCCACCATTCTACTAGATTGTGACTAATCTACCTCAATGCCATTTTCCCACACTACCGCCATATCCCTTGATATGTATTTAATATCTAGAAATCTATCAATCATTGTCTTAAACATACTCAATGACTCCTCAGCCTTCTGGGGTAGAGTATGCCAAAGATTCACCATCATCTGAGTAAAGATATTCCTGCTCATCTCAGCCCTAAATAGCCCAGCCCTTATTCTGGGACTGCGTCCATTGGTTCTGGACCAGCAAACCAGGGGAAACATCCTTCCTGCATCTTATTTCCCATGTTCCTATGACTTCTCGTATTTAGGATGATCTTGTTGTCATCTAAGACCTGACATGCATGCCTAATCACTGATTGTAAGAAGCAACGCGGTGACCATTATGTATATGAAGACTTTGCATAGAATCAGCATTTTAAAGCCAGACAGGATAGTGACATCCCTCAAGGTAGATAACCCCCTACAATAATATATACATGCTAAAAGAAAATTATGTAATGCTCTAACTCACCCACCTCACATAAAGATAAAATCCTTTCAGAAAGCAGCTTTAGTTTAAATTCACAATATATTGATCTAGTTAAATTTTATAATGGATATAATAGAGATTTCAATTTGAAGCAAGTCAGAAATTGGCTCCATCACATTGGCACTAAGAATCAAATTCTTAGCGAAAAGACAATTATGATACAATTAATATAATTACAATTGCAATGACAGTATCTGTTTTAGCAGCTATTAACATAGCTGCTGGAACCTGTTTTCTGTTTCAGTTAATGATCACTTTCTATATTCCAAAACTACTTAGAGTGACGGCATTAAAGTTTATCAGTTTTCATAACTCCCGTGCCCTGAGGCTCATTTGAAATAAAAATGCCAGTTTTAAGTACCAGCGAGCAGTGCAAAGAGTATCTTAACACTTTATATTGAAACATTCATTGGAGTAATAAACATCATTGACAGTTGCATGCCGCTATTTTATGAAGAATCCATATTGGCAACAATATCAAAGGATTATGCCTTTGACAGATATGAACTTTTAAAAGCCTGTTTATCACTATTTCTGAAGATTTCAATATTATGCATAAAGCAACTATTGTATAATTCAACTCTCTTTGGGAAGTGAATAATTGTGTTAACTCTTAGAAAATAAACACAGGTTCGATTTCACTAATCCCGTGGTGTTTCTATTTGCTAATGTAGGATATTAACTTTGGATGAAGCTATTAAACTTTAATGAGAAGGGTTAAGCCAGAATTTGATGAAGATTGCCGGTGTAGTACTGTAAATGCTATGCTTTTTATATTTTATATATTAATGTAACTGTGTGAAAGTTTAACTTTCTATTTAGGAAACATAATTATGTTATTTTTAATAGCAAACCAATGTCTGGAATATTTAAGCAAATTTCTTTTTGGGAAATGCTGAGATTAGATGTGTTAGAGAAGTCTGTAGACTTGTAAATTTACAGACTCTAGAAGTTGAATAGCTACTAGAAGGAAAAATATTCTGGGTCAGTGGTTCAAGAGGGGCACGTGTACCCCTGGGGGTATGGCAGATGTCCCTAGGTGATACTTTTCTCTTAATTGTGGAAAGACGGATTTTAAGAGGTGAAAACATTTTTCCAACCTTTGTCTCCCTCTCTCCACAGGCCAGGGGTTCCCAATTGCAAATGTCTCTGGTGCTCAGGCTAATGTGCCACCACTCACCTTCCTGCTGCTCGCTGCTCCTCTAATCACAAGTTGTTTCTCTCCTGCATTTGCTGCTAATAGGCACACTAGTGTGATGTAGTTGTGTCTATTAGCAGTAAGCGCAGGAGAGAGGGAACCTGTGATTAGAGGAGCAATGAGCAGTGGGAAGGTGAGTGGTGATGGATGGGCCTCAGCCCTGGCACTGCGGTGTTGAGAGAGCAGCAGCTGCTGGCTGAAACCATGCCTGAGTGGGAGAGGCGGCTACTTGATTTGCAGGTCAGCGGTCTGCTGAGCAGGAATGGCTTGCATGGTCGAGGCCATCACCCTGGCGCAGCCATCTCACATAGGTACAAAGATGAGTGGGGCTGGGGGTTTGGGAGGAGGAACTCCTGAGTGAGTGAATGGGGAAGGGGAGTTGGCAAGAGGGGCTACTGAGTGAGCAAGTGTGGAGAGGAAGATTTGGGAAGAAGAGCTTATTGAGTAATTCTGTGAAGGTGGGGGTGGAGAGGGCTGATTGATATATATTCTCCCAACTTCAAGTGCTTAAGCTCCACCAAACAAGTTCATGCATCATATTAATGGTAAGTACAAAATATTTTTTTTTATGCATATGTTTACCTGTAATGTGTAATTATAATGATTTACAAAGTGTGTGGTCTCATTAGAGGGGCAGTTAAAAAAAAACATGCCTTAGGGGAATGCAAAAAGTTGGTAAATCTGAATAGGGCGCATGACCAAAAAGTTTCGGAACTACTGTTCTAGGTGAAAGGTGGGTGGTGTTTACCATTGTTAATTGCAAGGAAACCAACGTTTGGATTAAGCGAAGGGGAACCACCTACTCAGACAAGTGTAATAAAGCGCAGGTTAAAGCTGTGAATCAAAAGAGGACCACAGCAGAGCTATCACATAACATTGATATGAAAAGGTAGATATTTAAGAATCAGAAAAGAAATCATCAAATGCCATAGGGGTCCAAATTAATTCACATTTCACTAGGTCTTTGGATGCTAAATTGTGTTACACTCCCAATTTCATGGTGAGATGTCTTGCACAGCAAGTGTGCACACAAAGCAATGACTGCCTTATTGGTTAATACACTCCTTTGAAGTTCCTGGCAGCCCCTTGGAATGAACGCTGCCCTCATGAAGTATTTAAATTGTGGTTGTATTGGGACTACCATTTCTTGTGCCTGCCCAGAAAAATAACATGGCATGTGAACATTCAAAAAGTGGGCTGAAACAATGATATTTAATGAGACTCCCACATCTATTCAGGTCATTCACTTTTTTTTTAATGGCTGCTGGGGATCTGTGGTATATTATTTTTGCTTTCTTTGGCTGAGATTTGCTAATTTAGATATTACAGAACTGTCGGGGAGCTGACTTCTACTTCACTGGCTGCAGGAGGACCCCAAAGGATGGCAATGTTGCTGGGATTAGCATTGAGCTGACCACAGCAGCATCAAACACAGCACTGCTGATCTGCCCAGGTTTTTGTCCCTGGGTTGGGGTTTGCAGGGACAGGAGATTTTCCAGCTTGGCGCACCTGACCTTTAAAAATGTCCACCCGCAGGTAAAATTTTCAGTCGCGGAGGGTGGGCTGAATAGTACGGCCGACTCCTGGGCCAACATTCTCCCCCCGTCAGGGGGGGATGTGCGGGACCGGGCGCACGCAGCCAATTTACGTGGGCGGGCCAATTAAGGCCTGCCCAGTGTGACGTTGGCCAGGAAGCGCTACGCACTCCCTGTGTGGGCAGGGGGGGCGATTTTCTCAGCCGGGAGTGCACTCTTTCACACGGGAAAGAATGTACAGGTCTCTCTGAGGCAAAGTGCTGCCTCAGGGAGATTGGCTCCGATTTGAAACTTCAAATAAAGATGAGAGAAAAATTTTGCTGCCATGTCCCCTCATGTGACACTGTCACATGAGTTGGGACATATCCATAACTTTTATTTTGAAATATTCTGAGATCTTTTAATCACTCATGAAACCTCATCCCACCCGTGGATGAGGTTTCATGCTTTTTCAGAAGCCCACCAGGGCTCTCGGCCTGCCTGCCAACCTTAAGGTTGGACGGGCAGGTCCATTAATGGTTTCAATTAGATTTCTAATGGCCTTAATAGGCCGCCGACCTGAAAATCTAAATGATGCAGGGTGATGTTGGGATGCACGCCTGACATCACCCCGTGTAATTTTACACGTCGACGAGCGGGCCCCATCCCCGCTCGCCGAACAGAAGGTTCTGCCCTTGGAATGAGAGTGGGGGCTGCTGGGTACAGTGACTGGCTGGTCCAGCACTATGTTTTACATACATTTTTAAAAAGAATCAAACAAAAATTAGCCCTCCAGCCCTCACCCCTGACCCAGCTCGCACACTTCCTATGCCAACCCATGCCCCCCATCCACCCCCAAGGCCCCGATACACTTTATGCCAATTTAGTGTCAACTCATGTCAACCCACGCACCCCACCCATCACCCTCTGCCCTTACCCCCTTCCATGCCAACTCATCTAGACTCCTTAGGTACTTTCTTGACAAATTTGACAGCTAGGCAGTTATTTAACAGTTCTTTGACAGCTGGGTAGTTCCGATGAGTTTATGCATAAAAAGTGCTTAATCATGTTCACTTTTAACATTCCCAAAAGGTACCTTATGTCCCCCAAAGCCTGCCTTAGCTCTTCCAAAGGGGTCCCAAGACCCTATCCAAAGAAGTACCTTGCCTCTCCAAAGGGGCAATCTAGCTATCCCGGTGAATCTGCCGAGTTCAGACCTGCTCTTCCCTGGTCTAATCTGCACACTCTGGGTTTCACACTCCTGGCCTATCAATACCCTACTTCAGTTGAGGCAGCTGGTGATTTAAATGGCCAGCTACCTCAGTTAACCGCACAGGCGCAAAGCCCAGCACGACACCACTCCCACCGCTGCGAAGATGGGAAATGAAAGGTTCAGGGGAGACTTAGGAATTTTAACCATTCCCAGGATTTTCCCCATGACAGAGAGCCTCTCGTGGCAAAAATCTGGGCCAAAGAAGAGATCAAGGAGTCAAAGGCCAAGGAGGCATTTTAGAAAGTAGGTGTTTCACAACAGGATACCTTACCTCAACAGGGCAGAGGGGAAGAGCATGAAGAGTCTGCTCTTCAGCAGTCACTGATCTATGTATCCAGTTGCAGTAGGAATTGAAGCCAAACACCAAGAAGTGTAGGTTAAGATCATTCAACTTCTCCACCACAGCCTCATTCCAGACTGTAACAGGTATTGCCAGCAGCAGTGAGTTTGCTGCCCACATGGCCATCAGGCAGGTGACAAGATTCCCTCTTCACAAGGAGACATAGGTACCACCTTTCCAATCCAGGCTTCTGACCAGGAAGGGAACTCTCAGATTTGCCCCTATTTCTAGAATTTCCCAAGGCTTCATTGGCTCTATACATTGCCATGTGTTCTCCTCATCAAAAAGCAACCGTATCTTATAAAAGGCAGGAGTTCTACTCCCTGAATGTTCAGTTAGTCTGTGGCCATAGGCAGTGAAAAATGCAGATCTGTGCCCTGTTTCCTGGCAGTTGTTATGATGCCTTCATACGGCACCAGATCTCAATAACCGCTGTCTTTGATTCAGACCCGAAAAGCTGGCAACAGATGCTAAACACCAACACAATAGGATTCACACAGGGACCAGAGCTCGCATTGAGTTAACCATAGGTATTCTAAAGCAAAATGTTTTTGCCTGGACTGATCTCATGAAGTTCTGCAATGTAGCCTCCAGCAAGTCCCCAGATTTGTAACGGCTTGCTGCATGCTACACAATAATGGCACTCGTAAGGGCCAAGTCTTGCAGCTGCCACAGAACCAAAAGTACAGGAGTAAGATGAGGGAAAGGATGATAAGGAAGACCAAGGTGGATCAGTTGCTGCCAGAGCTGTAAGAAAACAAATTATTGAGGAAAGTGAACCAGTGAATCATAACCATACAGAGTACTGCATTTGTAAATAATGTGTCTTCTTTACAGTACGTGCAATGCCATTCAGTTTTGATAATGGATGTTTAACATCAGCCAGAATGAAAGGGTGATTAAAAACAATGGGAGCGATTTTAACCTAACATGCCAATTAGGAAATTTACAGAAACAGATCAGCTCCCCTTTCTAAATCTCTCCCCATTTTCACTTCCCAGTGCAGTAGAGGGAATTAGCATGACCATTTGTACCTGACTGAAAATTATATCCAATAGCTCCAAAGTTGATGTCAAAGTGTCAAGCTTTTTGTGGCTTTTGTTGCACTTTGGAACATCATTGACTATATCCTGCAAATAGTCTTGAGCATTTTCTTCGTTGTCATATTTTAAAATTATGGCCTGCATTTGAGATCATTTTAACCAAACCTGCTAGCAGGAAATTGATGTAGCCAATTGACTGCTGTCCTCACCAGCACTCTGCTGGGTAACCCAAAACAGGCCTCTCCTTCTCAGCTTAGTAGCACGTGTTGCGAGTCTTTTTTTCCCAAATCCCTCTGTCTGACTGACTCTGAGAGTCACTAAGTTTGTACGCAGCATGACCAGCTTCCTGCTCCTTTGAGCCCAGCTGTTAAAATTTGCACCTTATTTTGAATAAGTTTTGATTTGCGTTTTAGCATCCACAACAATCATGAGTTTGTCTCAGGGTAGATTTATTGTGAGATCACGTGGGCTTTTTTCTGGGCAGATTTTGTAGGAGTTTTCATTCTCCTTCCAGCCTATTCCATTTTATTTTGAATTAAAGGAGACCATTTAAAACATAACCATCTTATAAAGCCCAGCGTTTGTTCAAAAAAAAACAAAACAATTGCATTTCAAAGCACCTTTTACAACACCAGAATGACCTAAAGTGTGACAGCAAATTAAGTACTTAAATACTTTTGAAGTGTAATCACTGTTGCAATGTAGGAAACTGGACAGCTAATTTGTGCATAGCAAAGTTCCAAAAACAATAACGGAATAATGAATGTTTTAGTAATGTTAGTCGAGAGAGGCATGATAGCTGTTGATTTTTTTTAACATATATGTTAGATAAAGTAGCATGAAGTGCTGCTAGACAGAGTACTGAACTCAGGAATCTGCTAGTGTAAGTTAAGGAGGTTTTGCTCCCGCACAGAGTAAGTTGTACAGAGTATTAAACTTGCAAATTTTGAGAGAAGGAGGGAATTTGGCACAGTGGGGGAGGAGGCACTGTTCTAATCTTTTACAAAACAAGGAGTGTCCAAAAGAGTGTGCAAGAGACAGAGGGACCTGAGAGTCCAGAGGCATTGATTAGATAAGCAGGGAAGTGTTTGATTAGTGAGTTTTGAGGTTCGTATTTATCCCCTCTAAGCTGGGTCAGTAGTTTAAAAACGCTAATTAGTTAAATAAAATATAATAAAGATGGTAGGCCAGGTGATGTGTTGCAGCCGTAGCATGTGGTGTCTGGAAGTCACCGGTGTGATCCATAGAAACAACATCAGCAGTAAGTGTCCGCAGCTTGAGGGATTTCAGCTCTGCATTGATAATCAGGAGTTCAAGCTTCATCCACTGCAATGCATCAGGGGAAAGGAAAGTTACATGGACATTTTATTCCAGGAGGCAGTCACACCACTTAGTTTAGGAAGATCAGATTTAGTCCTTGGTCAAGGACAGGAGAGGGTGATTATGAATAAGGCAGGTATGGGGATCAGGAAGGTAGCACTGGGGAAGCCTCAGCCCTAGCCCTTGTCCAACAGGCTTGAGGTTCATGCAGCCTGTGTGGATGAGGTGATGGGCTGCTGGGAGAATGAGTACACTGACCTTAGCACCAATGCTAAAAGAGGCCATTCCAGTGGGGAAAGTAAAAAATAATGTGGTAGTGAGGAACAGTATAGTTTGGGGGCAAATACAGCTTCACAGCTGACGGTCTGAGACTCCAAGGCTGTGTTTCTTGTTCAGTGCCAGGGTTAAGGACACATCCTCAGGGCTGGAGAGAAACTTGCAGTAGGGGGGGAGGAGCCAGTTGTCATGGTCCACGTAGGTACTGACAATATAAGTAGAACTAAGAATAAGGTTCTGCTAAGTGAGTATCAGCAGCTAGAAGCTAATTAAAAATCAGAACCACAAAGTTAATAATCTCTAGATTACTATCTGAGTCATGAGCAAATTGGCATAGGGTAAATGAGTTCAGAGAGTTGAGCTTGTGGCTCAAAGCTTGGTGTGGGAGAAATGAGTTTTGATTCATGGGACAGTGGCACCAATACGTCAGAGGGATGGAGCTGTGTCATTTAGACTGTCTTCACCTGAACAATGCTGGGACCAGGATCCTGCATTTAACTAAGGTTATCTGTCTCTCTGCTTGTAGCCACTACTACCAGGAGATATATATATATATATATGACACTGCTGGCTCTGATTTTCCATAATGGGGCTTATACTGTATGAGATCCCAGACTTTTCACAGGTGACTGGCCACTTGCCTTACTAAGTGTTGTGACTGTGCCTGGATGTGTCATATATCTTGTTAGTTCTCTGCCTTTCAATCCATTGTCCTACTAACTTGAAAGAATCTTCTGCCCCTTCCGCTGTTTTTAGTCTTTGAGCACTTAGAAGGGACGATGTCCCCACAGCACTCCAGCCGAAGCTGATGGGCCCCTCACTTAATTTTGCATGACTGCCGAGTCGAAATCACAAGGTACGGCCGCTGGTGTGTACATGTGTACAACCAGATACTTCGAGTCAAACTTGTGAGTTGGAGAATTGTAGAACACCAAGGGCAGAAATTTTCACTTGGTTTGCGGGCACTCACCCTGCATGCTCAAGCGTAAAATAACACATGATGACGTCGGGTGAGCATTCCGACGTCTTCAGGCACTCACGCGATATTTCAGTTGGCGGGCGTGAGTGGGTGCTGAAGCCATGCTTGCCATTAATTAAAAAGCCACTTAAGGCCATTAAAAAGCCAATTGACACTGATTTTTTGTTGCCCGTGCGATTTTGCGTCCGTCACACGGGCAGAAAAGGCAGGGGCCAGCTGACAATTTCAAAAACCTCATCCACGGACGGGATAAAACGGGTCAGCAGCATTGCCAGTGCCAGTAGTGGAGAGTTTGGTACATGCTTGTTGCTGGTGACTTATAGGTACATGGCAGCTTCATCTCTGTTCGGGGCTTCATTGTTAGCACTTCCAGACTTCATTTCAGGTCTGCCTGGTGTCTCCAAGGCCCCCGGAGGATTCAGACCTTGTGGACCCTTTCAGGTAGCAGACAGCCTTCCGTTACTCTGGTAATGGGGATTATGGTCTCCGCTGATGGCACCTCCTCTGTGGAGGAAGAGAGGGGCAGAAGGGAGAGTCCAAAGCAACTTCCAGGGGAGGAGGGACCTTTTGGGGGCGAGGCGCAAGCACAAGGGGCACAGGGCCAGCAGGTAGACCAAGGCATAAGGGGCTGCAGAAGATGCCACTATCCTGCTGCCAGGGTTTACAGGCGGCGATGCAGCTAGCTCACTATGTCCAAGGTGCAATTCCGAAGGAGGCTACACCTCTCAAGAGAGATGGTGACCTCCATTGTCAGGTGATTGGGCCTAAGATCAGCTCCAACTGTGTGGGTGGACACCCCATGCCAGTTGCTCTGAACGTCACAGCGGCTCTCAACTTCTATGCCTCCAGTTCTTTCCAGGGTTCAGTGGGGGATCTGTGTAGAGTCTCCCAATCGGCTGTCCACAGTTACGTCAAACTGGTGACAGGAGATCTGTTCAGGCGGGTACTGACCTTTATTCTTTACCATATTGATGACGCCAGCCAGGCCGAACGAGCCAGAGGCTTTGTGGCCATTGCTTGGATCCCCCTTATCTAGGGTGCGATCGACTGCACATATGTGGCCATCAAGGCACCAGCAGGTCAGCTGGGTTCCTTCGTCAACAGGAAGGGATTCCACTCCATGAATGTGCAGATAGTGTGTGACCACAGGATGCAGATTCTGCAAGTCTGTGCAAGGTACCCTGGCAGCCCTCCTGATGCTTATATCCTGAGACACTCCCAGGTGCCGGGGCTCTTCAGTGCTCCATCCCAACTGGATAGATGGCTGCTGGGTGACAAGGGCTATCCATTGAAGGGGTGGCTCATGATGCCTCTCCGCCACCCAAGAACAGAGGCAGAGCAACATTACAATACGAGTCATGCCTCCAAAGGGCTGTGGTGGAGAGAACCATCGGTCTTCTCAAGGTGCGCTTCCAATGCCTGGAGCGTTCAGGGGGAGCACTACAATAGCCCCCAACATGGGTGTCACTGATAGTGGTTGCATGCTACACTCTCCACAATCTGGCACTGGCAAGGGGGACAGACTGGAGGAAGAGGATCTTGACGTGGCTGCACAGGCTCCAGATGATGAATCTAGTTGTGAGTCAGAAGAGGAGCATGGTGAGGAGAACGCTGAGGGCATGGAGGCAGGTCTTGGTGACCTCAGGGGAGGCAGGGACACCAGGGACGCCGTGATCTAATGCTCCTTCAGCTAGTTTGCCAAAGATCAGCTTCAACCTCATGTCAGGGCTGCCACCTCCATCCGGAATGTCTGAAACGACCCTTTCAATTGCACCCAAAGTCCACTCAATGCCTGTGCAATAAAGTATCCAGCCACTCACGTCCAGCATTACATTCTGGCATACCCTGCACCAGAAAGAGAAAAGATGAAGCATACTCAGGCCTTCAGGTCCAAAGCAAATTTAATGTTATCTTCACGTAGAAATCATTATGACATTACAATTACTCCTCTTGATATCCACACCAGCAGATATATAAACCAAACATAAATGAACAGAAAATCACCTGTGAACTGTCCCTCTCATGCTCATGATGCCTTAAACTTATGTTTGCCAGCGTTATGTCTTGGTGCCCCCCTCCTATTGCCCCCCGGCAACCCCCCTCCTCTCTGGCACTGGCATTGGAGGCAGCCTATTGACTCTGCTGTCTCGTTGGCCTTGATTACTTTGGTGGTTGTCCTCTGGCCAGTGGAGGCTGTGCTGGCCCCATTGGGAGGGAGCAGCCACTGACCTGGCTGGCATCTCCCCAGTCATTGCAGCCTCATCAGATGCGACGATCACTGGCAGAGGGGCAGAGGAGCTGCTGCCATCATCTAGAGTGCCCTGAGATGAACGCGCAGAGACAGCAAGCAGCTCGTGCGCCAACATGAGGTTGCTCTGGACCTCTCTGCTCATCATTGATGGACGGGCACCTAGCTGGGATACTGGGTGCCTCATCCATCTTCCACACTGGCACTGACCACAGGAGGTCATGCCTTTGTGGGGGCCTGCAGGCCTGAGGGCAACCGCTGGAGCCTGTGATTCTGACCCTGGAGCTGTCTCTTCATGAGAGCTGCCGCTCTCTCAATGGAGGAGGCAGTGTGCTCGGCCATAATGGTCAATGCTGTGCTCATGCTCCACATGGACTCCTCCAAAATGGAGACCATGGCACGCAGACCCTCATGGATTTTCGCCAGATCCTCCTGTACATTCCGCTAGACCTCCAGCAGCTGCCGCCTAATAGACAACTCCAGAGGTTCATCATCTGCCTTCGACTGAGCATCGTCCTGGTCTCCAGAGGTCCTCCGACTGCCGGTCCCCTAGGTACTCCCTGCCCCCGCCTATACCTCAACCGAAAGTGAAGTGTCCTCACCAATGTGCGCTGACATTCTAGCCGCCGATCTAATGCCCAACGAGGAGCGTTGGTGCCTGCTTCAGAGAGTGTGTGTGACACAGGGGCAAGTGAAGCCCGGTCATCATCCGACATCTGGGGTGGCCCTTTGGGGTCCAGAGAGTGAGCGCCTGCTGGCAAACCTAAAAAAGAGAACAAGGATGCATCATTTAGTTTAAGTCATCACACTGTCACTGTGCCTGCCAGGCATCCTGGTGAGACAATGGAGATCTGCATCATGGTGCCATCATTTTTCAATGATCAATGGGGGCTCCAGGTTTGAGGGTCCCATCAATGAAGAGACTACAGTAGAATGGTTGCACAATCTGAAACTCTCACCTCTGTGCACTGCACTCTTACCTTCGTCTGGCACACCTGCCTCTCCACGTCCGGCTGTATATGGGGCTCTCGAGCTCTAGGGCGTCCTGCACGAACCTGATGAGCAGCAGCAGGCTGGGTGGGCCTCCGCCTGTACCTGCCCTCTCGGCTTGGTTATGGCTCATCTTCTCGTGGAAGGACAGAGGAGCATTGATTAGTCCACTCTCTACCTGCAGCGCCATTGCAGCCTGGCCACCCCTGGCTGACGAACATCTCACAGGGCATATCTGAGTCATGGCCCTTGAGCTGCAAGACACTCAGTCCAAGCAGCCAGGGCTCACCCCCTTGGCCAGCTCCGGCGTCATTGACAGTTGACAATCAGACCCTAGCATCCCTGAGGTCCACGGGGGGATGGCCAGACCTTATTACTTCTGCACACTGACCCATGCCAACACGGTACTCACCCTTCCCGAGTGCAGCAGGTCCACTTCTGGCACTGCACCCATATGCATCACGCCATGTTATGGCTGCTCACCGGTGCTGCCACCTCCTCCTATGAGATCTTTGTGAGGTGAGGTGCCTCCTCCTCCTCCCACCTCTGGGGACAAGGGTGTCCCTCCTGGCAGCCACCTCCCCCAGAAGAACAGTGAGGCACACATCCAAAAAGCTGGGGGCTGAGTGCCCAACCGACCTTCCCTCCTGCCTCACTCGACTCCATTAAGACAACGCAGAACCGATGTCCTTCCGTGGCAGCCTCCCTGGGGCTGCCTGGGCCGTTTTTAAACTGGCTGACCCCGCTCGGCCCTTCCCAACCAGTGAAGAGCCACGTTTCACACTGGGCACGCCTCAATTGGCCCGCCAGTGCGGAAATGTGGTCGGGGACCAATTGTGGTTGGCGGGCCATTTCCCGGTCGCTCCTGGTCCCGCCGACCGCGCCTGCCTGCTGACCTCAAAATTCTGCCCCAAGTTGTAGGGAGGATTTTAAACTAAATAGTGCTGGTTCACGGAAAGGGAGACTTAAAATGTTCATGAGAAATGACAAGGCGATAGAGCAGGGCAGTGTCACAGGTATTGATAACTGGAGGATGGCAAACACAATATTGCACCAGCAAATAGGGTCAGAGTAAGGAAAAATTGTAAAATGACAAAATTAAAGACTTTTTAAATTCAACTGCATGCAGCTTTTGTAAAAAGATGGATGAATTGAAAACACAAACAGAAATAAGTGGGCCTGATATGATAGCCATTGGAGAGACATGGTTGCGAAGTAATCATAGCTGGGAACTGAATATTCTAGGGTATTTGACTTTTCGGAAGAATAGAAAGAACGTAAAAGGAGATGGATAGCTCTATTAATAAAGGATGAGATTAGTACAATAGTGAGAAATGATCTTGGCTTGGAAGATCAAGATGTAGAATCAGTTTGGGTGGAGATAAGAAATAACAAACGAAAGAAGTCACTGGTCAGAGTGATTTATAGGTCCTGTAACAGTCACTCTACTGTAGGACAGAGTATACATCAAAAAATAATAGAGGCCTTGTTAAAAACAAACTGCAATAATTGTGGGTGATTTTAAAATTTATACAGATTGGACAACTCAAATTGGCAAAGGTAGCCTTGAAGGTGAGTTCATAGAATTTATTTGGGACAGTTTGTTAGAACAATACATTCTGAGATGAACCAGGGAACAGATCATTTGGAGACCTGATGATGTGTAATGAGACAGGATAGTAAAGGATCATCTCGGCAAGAGTGATCATAACATGATGGAGTTTGACATTCATTTAGGAGTGAGAATCTTGGGTCTGAAGCGAGTGTTTTAAACTTAAATACAGGCAATTACAAAAGCATGAAGCCAGAGTTGGCTAAAATGGGCTGGGAAAATAGGTTTAAAAGTAAGATAGCAGATTGGCAGACATTTAAGGAGGTATTTCAGCACTTTCCAAAAGATACAGGGCTGAATTTTCTGCCTTCCGAGCGGGCGGGCCTGACCGAATCTCCAGTGGGCGGGGAGCCAATCGCTGCCGGAGAAGTGGGCCCCGCTGCCATTTTAAGTGGGCGGGCCAATTAAGCCCCGCCCAGCATGACACCCGGCGGGAAGCGCTATGCACTTCCTGTGCGGGCAGGGGGGGATTCCTCAAATGTGAGAGTGCACTCTTTCGCACATGCTCACGAAAGAGCGCACATCTCCCTGATGCTAAGTGCTGCCTCAGGGAGATCGCTGACAGTTGTAAAAACAGTAAAAATAGAAAACAAAAATCCTTAACATGTCCCCCTCATGTGACAATGTGATGGGACATGTTCATAAATTTCAGTAAAACTTTAATGAACTTTTTAAATCCCTACATGAAACCTCATCCCGCCGGTGGATCAGGTTTCATGTTTTTTTTATTGCCCGCCGGGGCTCCTGGCCTGCTCGCCAACCTTAAGGTTGGACGGGCAGGTCCTTTAATTGTTTTAATGACCCTGTCAATGGCCCCAATTGGCCATTGACAGGTCGGCGGGCCCGCAGCTGATTTTGCTGCGGGCCCGCCTTCCTGAAGATTTAATTGGGGCGGGATGACATCAGGGGTTCCCCCCGATGTCTTCCCGCATCATTTTGTGCATCGGCGAGTGGGCCCCGCCCCCTGCTCGCCGATGGAAAAATTCAGCCCATGGGGTGGAATTTTCCACAAATGAGACTAAGCGCAGCGGTGGACAGTTTCGGCCCACCCCGCTGTCCGGAATGGCGGGAACTCACAACCGATTCTCCGCTTGGAGCCTTATTAATTATGCAAAGATGCATGTCGGTCTGAAGCACCTAGTAGATCGGGAGGCTGATTCGTGCGGCCACTGCCAGCTAGTGGGTTTGAAGTTCCAGGCGCCATATTTAGAGGTCAATCCAGCACTTACTCTCTCCAGGCCACCAGAGATGTCTGGCAGCCAGCAGATGGAGGCTGAGAGCATGAAGAAGGCAGCGGCACTCTGCTTCACGCACCGGGCCCTCCATGCCTTGATCAGAGAGGTGCAGGCACAAAAGCATGCTCGCTATCCCAGGGATGGCTGCAAGAAGCACAGCAGTCTCACCTCTCTGGCCTGGGAGGCCATTGCAGTGCAGGTCAGTGCAGCAAGCAACCGGGCCCAAAATGCCATCCAGTGCAGGAAGAGGATGAATGACCTCATCCATTCCACCAGGGTAAGTCATCCTTCAACTCCCTCCAATATCAAACTCCCATCAAGGCATCATGCACTCAAATGGCTACTCTCTTTCAGGGATCTCAGCAACCATGAGCAGGGGGCACATATCAGCACTCATTCTCTCACCGAGACTTTCACATCACCAACATCCCATCTATCATGTTGCTCTGGCCCCTCTGGGGAGGGCTCACCACAGACAGGGGACATGCATCTCACCCAGCCTCTGCTCCTCCCCTTCTCATCACATGCCTTTCTTTCTTCTTCATACAGGCCAAGCTGGTGCACAACAGGCATGAGAGGTCAGATACCGGGTGAGGGACGGCCAACATCTTTGCCCTCACTGAGTTTGAGGAGGCTGCAAATGAGCTGGCTGGGGAGGACAGGGATTGCTCCTGTGGGGAGGGGGAGATTAGGTTCTCCCACCAACCTAGTATGTTCACAGCTCCACCAGTTCATCGAATCCTGACATTCACAGTGAGCCACATGCAGTCTTATCTAGCTCATGCTCATTAACTGAAACTCTATTTTGTACTTTCTAGGCACCAGCACATTGAGGCCCCCAGGCCAGTGCAGCACCACCAGTGTGAGCCCCCAGACATCATCCAAAGAAGAAGCACCAGAAGAACCATCACAGCACCCATACTCCCCCTCCACCAGCTCAGAAACACACACGTCGGTGGGGCACAGATGTAGATTAGGCTCGGGCTCCATTTCTGGGGAACACCTCACTGACACGTCCCCGCAGCAGTTGGAGGCAGGGACAGCCCAGGTCTCCGGCACTCGGAGGACTGCTGGAGACCAGCCACCCACTCAGTCCAAGTCAGATGATGAGCCTCTGGAAGCGACCACCAAATCAATGCTGGAGATATACTGTCAGGTGGCAGAACATAAGGCAGAGATTCAACAGTCGCTCAGCAGATGAGAGTGAATGATGGAGGAGTCCGTCTGCGTTCTATCTGATGTCGTGGCTGCAACATGCGAGTGCCCCGAGGTCACCATGGGAAGGCTGGCGTCCACCATGGAGACCTTGGTCCAAAGGCTCTTGCTGGATTTATGCTCGCCCCTGCACTCCACGGCCACACACCTTGGTGGGCGTCATCAAGATGTAGGCGACATAGGGATGAGGCACCTTGATCCCACCTCCAGGTACACCATCTCCTGCAGATGTCAGGACGGGGCCCTCAGGCACCAACAGGGAGGATGAGTGTCAACCAAACATCCCAGGGGCCTCCTCTTAGGACACTCCAAGGGTGTGCAGCTGCTCACAGTTCCCTCTGCCAGTGACCCCATCCACTCCAGCTTCTCAGGCCAATGAAGGTGTTTCTGCCCCTGAGCAGGTGACTCCTATCAGGCCGGGGCCCTCCAGGCCTTTGGCCACCAGAGGACGTCTGCCAAGGTCATCACAGACATCAGGATGTAGCAGTCAGCAGGCTGCCTCCACCTCTGCTGCTGATGTTGGGGCTGAACCCAGGCGTAGCGGTACAGTTAGAAAAGTTAAGAAAAATTGATGTCACTTTTGGGTCACAGGTGTGTTAGGCATGTAAATAAATTGCAATTTTGTTAATACATTTGTTGGTTATGAGAATGTTCCTGTCAACTGAAGGTGTTGTGATTTTGTACTTAGGAATCTTCTGATTTCAAGGTTTAGCCTTCCTCCCACTCAGTGATAGTATCTCACTGTAAGATTCATATTCCTGTGATGTCAGCCTCAGTTGAACTGGTCTCCTCATCCCTTGTGTGATGTCAGGGAGATGTGTTTAAATCTTTATTGGAAATATGTGTTGTAAGCTTTTTCTACCCCTTCATCCTCAAGGAGCACCATTGAGTGAGGGCAGCTCATCAGCATTGATATTCTAGCAGCATTTGTGTCACCTCAGTGTTAGTGGCAGAAGAAAAGACATGCATGGGAGGAGGGGATCCCTAGGCATGTCCACATCTCAATCGCAGCAGTGTTTGCATCATTAGATGGCGGTAAAGGCTTCAAGTCTTCTCTCACATCACTCTTGTTCCTAAGTGGGCTCTCAGTTCCCAAAGTGAGCTCGCTCACAGGGCCGCATGGACCAAAACAAAGATCATGTCCTGGCTATTCTTGAGGTCAGAACAAGCAAGTGTGAATACAGGACTCATTCTCCCTGCAAGTGCGTGGACATCACCTGAGTTGAAAGAAATCGGCATTGAGGGCTAAGGGAGATGTGGCTTTAAGCCCACAGTTAACTTTACTCTTCCTGGAACTTGTCACCAATTAACGTATCATGGGCACGTCTTCCACGTCTTCGTTCATCCATGGCGTGATCACGCCCATATTGACCCTCAGCAGCCTCGTGAGGTTCCGGGGCCTCTGGATCTTCATCCTCCAATGAGCTCTCTTCCTCCTCCAGTTCATCCTCTGTAAAGGGTTCACATCTTTGCATTGGCAGATTGTGAAGGGCCTAACACACTGTGATGATGCGGGAAACCCTGTCAGAAGTGTATTGTAATACGCCACCTGAATGGTCCAAGCATCTGAAGTGCATCTTCAGAAGCCCTACGGTCTGCTCTATAAGGAAGCTGTGAGCATTGGACTCTGAGGGTGATGCACAAGTGTCATCAGCCAGTGTTTCAGTGAGTACCCCCTATCCCCAAGCAGACATCCCTGCAGATGTAACGGCCCCTTGAGAATCTCAGGCACCTGGGAGTGTCTCACGATGTAGGAATCATGGCAGCTCCCAGGGTACCATGCACAAACGCACAGTATGTGCTTCCAATGATCACACACCAGTTGTACATTGATAGAATGATAGCCCTTGCAGTTTATAAACATTCAGGCCTGCTGCCATGGAGCCCGTATACCTACATGGGTGCAGTCTATTGCACCCTGCACTCTTGAGAAGCCTGAGATGGCAGCAAAGCAGGTGAATCTTGCAGCCTGGCTATCTTCGTCCAGAGAAAACCTGACATAATGATGGGCCTTTCTGTAAAAGGCATCTGTGACCTCCTTAATGCATCGATCTGTTGCGGACTGAGAGTTGCCCCACAGGTCCTCTGTTGATCCTTGGAAAGAACCAGAGGCCAAGGAATTGAGTGCTGTGGTCACCTTCAAAGCCACTGGCAGGGGATACCGTCCAACTCCATGTGGTGTCAGGTCTTCACGAAGACTGTGGCATATGTGATGTATCAGAGCTCAGGACAAGTGCAGACGTGCACGGCATTGCCTCCCACTCATTTGTAAATAGGAGACTTTTCTACACTATCCCCTCGGTCTGGCGAGTTGCCCTGGTCATCTGGGTCTCTCCTCCTGACCCTCCTGTTCATGCTCTGGCTCCACTTGACCATGCCCCTCCTGCTGGAGCTGTGCACGGGGTCTCCTCTCCCTCCTTCACCTCTTCCATTCCAATAGCACCATGACAAAGGCAGCAATGAGCCCTGGATCCATAAGTGCTTTTCCCTTCTCTCTTAAAGGGAATATTGAAGACATTAATGATTTCATGGGCACAGAAGTGAAGCTCAGAAGATGACACATTTGGAAACTGTAAGGGTCCATTGTTTTTCCTGTCCTACTTGCATGGTGGCTGATTCCGCATTGTCTCTGAGACACTAGCACAAACATCAAGGTGACCAAGATGGCATCGCTCTTATGTAACATCTTAAGCACTGGTGGGATGCTGAAGATAAGTGACTCAATCTAGCTCTGTGCTTCAACCTCTGATGTGGCATATTAATGACCAATTAGTTGCTCATGGTCAATGAGTGGTTGCCCTTTGGCCCACTAGGAATGCCACATCTGGTGAACATGTGACAGGCCTTCATTGAAGGAATGCCATATATGATGCAGCTGTGCCTCTTTCACTATCGCCTACATTCCCAAACTCTAAATTCCTATATATTACTCCTAAGATGCAGTGACTGTGATGTGAAGCCACTGAGTTCTGAGTAGCCCTTTAACAGTGCTACTGAAGCCATTGGCTTTCAGTGGCTTTCATCGCAAGAAGGTCTTCCTCCTTTCTTTCTAAGCAGATTCCTGTTCACTCTGGTGCATCAAGAGCTTAGAGGGTGACCCAAGAAAGGACCCCCCTTGTGTTTGCCCTTCCCCTTCACTGCTATTCCACAGCCTTCCCTCCACATTGTCCCCTTCATGTTCATCAACCCCATCCTCGCCTCACAGCCCACCCCGGGTGAAATGCTAGTTTCTGAAAGTGGAGGCTGCATGAGTACCACAGCACAGTGATGTTCCTCGGGACAATGTAGGCAAAGAGCAGGAGCAGTCCAACCCTACAGCCCCAGCAGAATGGCATACATTGCAATAAGACTGGCGCAGCGCTATGGCAGGCAGGCTATGCATGTTCTACTCACCTCAAAGTTACCAGCGAAGTGAGGTCCGACTTGTGCATGCCAGAACTTTTCAAACGGATTTGAGGCCGACATAAATTCCTGTTGGCGTGACCACAAGATTAGAAGACCTGTCAAGGCTCTGGCAAGCAGCTGTTTTAATGAGCATTCATGACATGTTAATGAATGCAAGTGAATTTTGCACCACTAATTGGTGGGATAACTGAGCCATCATAAACACATCATCGGGAGAATTGCAACCTATTTGTACGATGGTGGGCTTGAAACTTTTTGCCTGCTGCTGGATTCCCTGCCCTCGCCCACCAGGAAACCCACCACGGGTGGGATGGGAAAATACATACAAACATATGGGCCTGAATTCTACCCTTGGTGAGTGGGCGTGATCGGCAGGCCCGCGACCCATTGGGAAACGGGCCGTCGCCCGCCACTGGCCCCCAACCGCGATTTCACGCTGGCTGGTCAATTAAGGCCTGCCCAGCATGAAATGTGGCTCCCCATTGGTTGGGGCAGGCAGGGGCAAGGGCCTGTCGGCCGCTGGGTCCAATGGCGACCTGACGGCCGGCTTAAAGACAGCACAAGCAGCTTCTTGAAGGCTGCTAAGGAAGAGCATATCTTCTGCGGGGTGAACACTGAAGTTATGGCATCAAGTGTGCCTGGAGATGCCAGGCTGGAGGACAGGCCAGGTGGGCATTCGCCCCCCCGCCCAAGGTTTCGGATGAAAACTTTGTGGTCCTCAGGAGGAGGTGACTGCCAGGAGGGACATCCTTGTCCCCAGAGATGGAAGGAGGAGGCCACCACACCTAACAAAAAGAACTTGGGAGGAGATGGCAGGGCAAGTCCGCAGCCATGACATTGTGCGACACACATGGGTGCAGTGCCGCAAAAGGTTTAACAACCTGCTGCAGTTGGGAAGTGTGAGTACCGTGTTGGCATGGATCTGTGTGGTGAAGTGTTAAGGGCTGGAGGACCCCCTTTGGTGTTAGAGTTTGAATGCCAACCATCAGTGACCCTGGAGCTGGCCAAGGGGGTGAGCCCTGCCTGCTTTGACTTAGTGCCCTGCAGATCGAAGGCCACAACTTGGATATGCCCTGCAAGGTGTTCCTCAGGTGAGGTTCACCAGGCTGCAATGGCGTTGCAGGTAGAGAGTGGACTAACCCATCTTCTCTGTCCTTTCAGGAGAAGACAACCCATAACATTGAAATATTGTGGATAGGCGGAGGCCACCCAAACCTCCTAATCTGATCCAGATTCGAGCAGGATGACTTGGAGCTAGAGAAGTGCCATGCACCTCGGTGCCATGCACCGCAGAGAGGCTGGGGTGTCAGATGAAGGTAAGAGTGCAGTGCACTGAGGTGAGGGTTTCAGATGGTGCAAACATTCTTGTGTAGTCTCATTATTGATGGGAGCCTCAGAACTGGATTCCCCATTGATCATTGAAAGATGATGGCACCATGATGCAGATCTCCATTGACTCACCAAGTGTGGCTGACACGCACAGTGACAGTGTGATGACTTAAACTAATGACATGTTGTTCTCCCTTAGATTTGCCAGCGTGCTCTCAATCGCAGGACCCCGAAGAACTACCTCTGACGCCAGAGAACCGCCAGGCTTCACATGCACCTGCATCACACCCGCTCTCTGAACCAGGCACCAGTGTGGATATCAGCACCTCTGGTGGACGTTAGATCCTCAGCTAGAATATTGGAGCACAGCAGTGAGGGCACTTGAGGAGCAGGCAGACGCAGAGTGTGTCCAGGGCGCCGGCAGTTGGAGGACTGCTGGAGACCACGACGAACCTCAGTCAAAGGAGATGTGAGCTTCTGGAGTTATCCATTAGGCGGCAGATGCTAGATGTCCAGCAGTATGTGCGGGAGGATCTGGTGGAGATCCACGAGGGTATGCATGCCATGGCCTCTGTCCTAGAGGAGTCCATGTGGACCATGAACACTGTGTTGATCCTCATGGCTGAGCGCAGTGCCTCCTCCATTGAGAGAGTGGCGATTCTCATGAAGAGGCAGCTCCAGGGGCAGAATCAGGGGTTCCTGGGTTTGTGCTCAGCCCTGCAAGCCCTCACACAGACAATGAACTCAAGTGGTCAGTGCCAGTGTGGAAGATGGATAAGGCACCCAGTAGCCCAGGTAGGTGCCCATCCAACAATGGCGAGCAGGGAGGTCCAGAGTGTCCTCAAGGCGCACGAGATGCTTGTCGTCTCTGTGGGCTCAGGGTGCTCTGGGTGATGGCAACATCGCATCCGCCCCTCTGCCTGTGACCGTAGCATCTGATGAAGCTGCGATGACTGGGAGATGCAGCCAGAGCATTGGCTACTCCCTCCCAGGCGGGGCTAGCACATGCTCCACTGGCTAAAGGACAACGGCTCAAAGGCGGGGCGGGGGGCACCAAGACGTTGTGCTCATAAACATAAGTTTTAGCACCATGAGCACAAGAGGGACTGGCCACGGGTGATCTTCTGTTGTGTAATGTTTTGTTGCTAATGTTTACTGATCTGGGAATGAAGGCCAGAGAAGGTGATGCTAATTTTTTTGGATTGTCAAAATGAGATAAGTTTTGTTTTTGTCGTAATGGTCTGAGTATTCTTCACCTTTGTATTTTTTTGTGTAGGGTACGCCAGTGTGTAATGCTGGATGCGAGTGGCTCAAACATTTTTGCAAAGGCACTGAGCGGACTTTGAGTTCAAATGAAAGGGTCCTTTCAGACATCCGGGATGGAGGCAGCAGCCCTGGCATGAGGTGGAAGCAGATCGTTGGCAGCCTAGCTGAAGGAGCATCAGATTAAGGCATCCCTAGTGTCCCTGCCTCCCTGAAGGATACAGAAATCTGCCTCCATGCCCTCAGCATTCTCCTCACCCTGCTCCACTTCTGACTCACTATTGGATTCGTCCTTTGTGGTCTGTGCAGCTTGATCAAAATTCTCTTCCTCCAGTGTTTCCCCCTTGCCAGTGTCAAATTGTGCAGAGCGCAGCATTCAACCACTATCAGTGACACCCACTCAGCGGAGTATTGTAGTGCACCCCCTGTACACTCCAGGCATCAGAAGCACATCTTCTGAAGACCTATGGTGCTCTCTATCACTTGTTGAGGCATGACTCCTATTATAACGCTGCTCTGTCTCTGTTCTTGGGTGGCGGAGATACGTCATAAGCCACCTTTTCAACGCATAGCCCTTGTCACCCAGCAGCCACCTATCCAGTCGGGCTGAATCACTGAATAGCCTGGGCACCTGGGAGAGACTCAGGATATAAGCAT
Organism: Cetorhinus maximus; assembly: GCF_964194155.1. Taxonomy (NCBI): domain Eukaryota; kingdom Metazoa; phylum Chordata; class Chondrichthyes; order Lamniformes; family Cetorhinidae; genus Cetorhinus; species Cetorhinus maximus. Next base: position 26,658,617 of record NC_135882.1, on the reverse strand, counting down.
CATGGGATCTGCAGGGGTACCTTGCACAGACTTGCAGAATCTGCATCCTGTGGGCACACACTATCATCAATATTCATCGAGTGGAATCCCTTCTTGTTGACGAAGGCACCCGGCTGGCCCGCTGGCTTCTTGATGGCCACGTGTGCAGTCGATTAAACCCTAGATGCGGGGGATCCCAGCAATCGCTGCAAAGCTTCTGGCTCGCTCAGCCTGTCTGGCCTCATCCAAACGGAAATGAATAAATGTCATTACCTGCCTGAACAGAGCTTGTGTCTCCAGCTTGAGCAACTGTGGACAGCTGATTGGGACACTCCACAACGATCCCCCACTGACCCTTGGATAGGCTGGAGGCATAGAGGTTGAGGGCCACTGTGACCTTCAGAGCCACTGGCATGGGGTGTCCACCCACACAGTTGGAGCTGATCTCAGGCCCAGTCACCTGACAAATGAAGATCACGGTTTCCCAGGAGAGGCAGAGCCTCCTTCGGCATTGCACCTTGGACATATTGAGGTAACTGTATCGCTGCCTTTAAACCCTGGCAGCAGGAAAGTGGCATCTTCTGTGGCCCTTTCCGCCTTGGACCACCCGTGGCCCTGCGTGCCTTGTGCCTGCGCCTTTCCTCCCACAGGAACCCCTCCCCCCACCCGCACAGGGAGCGCACAGCACTTCTGTGCGGGCTTCACACTGGGCGGGCCTTAATTGGCCTGCCCACGTAAAATGGCAGCACGCCCCCAATTGGGGGCGCCAATTGGAGGTGTGCTTACACGTGCCCGCTCTTAAACTTGCCCCCTGATGGGGGGAAAATTCTGCCCTCTACCTGAGAAGCAACTGAAAACTGTTGTATCTGAATAAAGAAAGAGAGAAAGGGGTGTGCAGAAGATATTTAGTTTTGGCTTAACAGATGTTTTTCCCTATATGTTACATGCATTGCTTTGGCATGAATTTTCTTTTATCACCATATGACTTAAGCTATCTTTGCAAAGACATTAACCATTGTGATTGATCTTTCATTATCTCCATACACCGTCGCACCCTAGTAAAACAAATAGCTCCACTGAAGCTTAGATCATTTTGACTCTTCATTAGATAATTTGTCATTACTGAACACTTGGCTGCTAAGAATATTTGTGGAAGGCACATAAATTCTTTGCACTTTAAATAGGGTGTTAAAAACACTTCCTCTACCAGCTGAACGGTCGTACATGTGCTGTGAGATAGAGTTGAATAATTGCTTCAGTAAAAGTTTAAAACCAATCCATTTTAGGAATTTAAATGGATAAACTGTTGTGCAACAGACTCCAAGGAAACATTGTTGATTTAATCATTAAGGTCCAATTACAGTATGCCAAACTGGCTCCTTCTTTGCTTCAAATTTTCTCAGGCCCAGTAGTAAAAAGCTTATATAATCTGGATGCATAGATGGAATCTGGGTAAGGGCCTTGTAATGCCTCATTCCTCACTCTTACACCAACTGTCAAAAACTCCCCAGAAGAGTGGCTTCATGATACGCCTCAAAAAAATTATGATCGGGTGGAGGGGAGCATGTGCAGGAGGGCAGCACAAATTATGATGGCATGTGCCACCCTGGTGTCCAGCGTTGCTAAGGGTTGGGTTGGGCAATATAATTGATCAAAGCATGGTTGACTGAATTACAGAAATCACCCTAACGAGAAAGGATCTCAGTTTTGATTTTAAATTTGTCCACCTGCTTCTAGCAGTTATTGCCTACTGGATCCAGCTCTTCAGCAAGAACACATTCAACTTAAAGGGAGCCAGCATTTAACATTCAAGTGGGAAGAAAGAGGCTGTTTGTAATGAACAATTGTCAGAACTTAGCCAAGTTTTGCCTCCTAGCATTCCACAGGAATATTGGAACTTGACTTTAAAAAAGCCTTGAGATGAAACACAGGCACATGAATTGACTTCTTGGGTATATGGGTCAAGAGATAGTAGAGGCAATCAGACCACACATATGCATCTAGCTAAGATTTAAATGATTTGTCTCCACCATTGAACTCCTGTGGTCAAACTGTGGAATGGTCTGTAGTACTTACAAGCTAATGAGCTGTGGATTTCAGTATGTCTGGGTGGACACCTACACTTCTTGCAAGTGCTAATCCCAAAAACTGTCTATTAGCGTGAAACTCAGTCACCAATCTGATGATGCTGATAAACCAGAACCTTCCCCATAGAAACACCTTCAGGTGTTAGTGGACTATTCATGAACTCAGGATGTGGAATTGGTGCAAGGTGTAAGAAGGTACCATTAAAAGCGAGATGGGGCAATCATTGTCCAGGGTGTAATTTTTCACTGTAGGAAACTTGTGTTGACATACAAGGGCAGCGACTTGCAAGGTTAATTGCTTGAGGAATTGATAATCTGCACACATGGGAACATATTCATCTGAATGATCAATAGTTCACAACTTGCAGTTCACAAGTTACAGAACAGTGTTTGCAAGCATTGATTTAACTTGAAGGGAGCATGGTATTGATGTTTGTAAGTTATCAATAGTACAATAAACTGTTAAAAACAATATTGAGGTGTACTGAGTTGTGACTCTTGACCATATTCTCCACCAGGATAGGTTCAAGTCAGACTTTCGAGTTCAGAATATGAGAGGGGAGATGTGGGTTCACCTGCTTACAGATTTTGTGGTACACAATGTGGGGCCTGATAGGGAAAAATGGAAAAGTGTGTTTTTTTAAAATTCATTCACGGGACCTGGGCTTCGCTGGCTGGGCCAGCATTTATTGCCAATCCCGAGTTGCCCTTAAGAAGGTGGTGGTGAGTTGCCTACTTGAACCCGCTACAGTCCATGTGGTGTGGGTACACCCACAGTGCTGTTAGGAAGGGAGTTCCAATATTTTGACCCGGTGACAGCGAAAGAACGGCGATATAAAAAAACCTAATTTTAAGAACCTAGTTTCAATAGGTCAGTAAAGTAGTAAAGAATACATTTTACATGGTTGGTGACGGGATTTGACCTGGAGTTTGGAACATTTGGTGTGAGACCCAATGTGTAAAATCGATATATTACAATAATTTTGGCATTGGCGAAGCCTTTCTTTTACTGCCAATTTTATTTGCCACGCAATGTGGCATTAAATGAAATTGAAGAGGCAACCTCTCACCCCTGATTTCACTTCCATAGGCCTCTGCAAGTGGTGAGGAGCCTTGAAAAACTAATGTATTTATAACTATATTGCCATTAATCAATGTATTCCATGTTCTAAGATAAAGTTAGGTGAAAGATCAGTTGCGCCTATAATCAAATGCTGTTCATCTCTGTGTTTACTTCTGAAAATGTTTGTTACTTAATTTTATCCCCATCTTTTAATGATTAAATTGTAAATATAGTTTTAACTTCATTTCACTATAGATTTAACAATATCGTTTGAGTATTGAAAACTTACTGATAAAGCATCATTTCCCACGCTCCTTGCTCCTCAATCCATTTCCAATGAGAATAGCCCTCAGCGCTCGCCCACCCTCACCCTCCCACCCACTTCCCATGTCCCCTCCATGCTCCCACACACTCCCCATGCATCGTTATATTCTTATGCTCCTCCATTCCCCCTGATATCTTCCATGCGCCTCCATGTCCTCATATTTCCCATGCACCCATGTGTCCTCCATGCCCACTCACCAAGCATCCACTAAGTAAAGCACCCACGAGCAATATAATAACTCTTACAATTCTTTGAAATGATCATGAAATTAAAAAAAAACATGCATTCAACTTTTCCTTTGAAACCGCCCCTCCTCCTCCCCCCCATACATTTTTATACATGTGTCTGTCAAACACAGCCAGCAGGAGAAACCTTTAATCCTGTCTAAATAAACACACAGGCATTGAAAAAAACACTTTAAAGAAAGATACTGGGCTGGATTTAACATGGGCAATGAGAGTCTTGCCTATCGGTTAGCGAACCAGTGGGAACCCCCAATCACTTGTTTGGGGAAGGCCCGACTAAATAAAATGCTTGTCAGATACTTAACAGTCTAGTGTTGACCTTTCCTTACGATTTAGGACCTCAGGGGTGGAAATTCTCCTGCTGGCCAATCATACACCAGAAGTTTTCCATTGTTGGCAGTGTCACTGGGAATGGTTGGTGCTGCCAGTAATTTTCCAAGGACTTCATCAGGCATCATCATTGGATCACTGGAGACAGGTGAGTGAGGGTGTGATGCACATCACAGTGAGGGTGAGGGGGGGGGGGATCAGAGGCAAAGGAAGGAGGGTGGCTTTCAGCACATCCCTTCCAGTGTCAGGTCCCTCAATTGGACACAGAGTACCTGACAGTGAGGGATACCTCAGTGGGACAGTGGCCAACACAACAGAGTTTACCAGGCAACCTTCAGGAGGCAGAGGAGAGCTGTGCAACTGCCATTTAATCCCAGAGCCACTACTAGATTCAGATGGGCTCAGGGATAATTGGTGTCAACTGGCTCATTAATGAGCCTAACTGACATCCTGCCGTGAGTGGGCGAGTTTCTCGCTTATGTCCCTTCCCGTCTCTGAAGTAATCATGGATGTTTTCCCACTGCCAGTAGATTGACCCGTAGACTGACCTCTCTCACAATTAATTGAGCCCTGCTGCTTTATTTCTCCTTGCATCGGGCTGGTTTAAATTCCACCTAACATTATTACAAGCTAATAAGACTGTTGATTAAAGCTAACAGTCCCTTTTGCAACTGTGTAAAGAGCACTCCCCCCCAACCCCCCACAAGGCCAAACGCATTTGTCATTTTTGGATCTCAGTCAAGCATGCATAATGAGGCCATCTGTTAAAACATGTCTGGCCATTTGGCCTGTTTCTGTTGTTAGAGTTGCCAGATGGCCTCATTATGAATGCTTGGTTGAGTTCCAAGGCTGACCAAAGCATTCAGCCTTGGAAAGTGGGTCTGATAGCTTTGCTTGATTAACAGTTGTATTAATTTTTAATAACTTGATCTTTTTTTGAAGTTGTTTTTCAATGCCCATGTGTTTATTTGGACAGGATTAAGGGTTTCTTCAAGGCGACTTCATTGACTGTATTTTAATGACAGTTTTATGAGAATGTTTTGAGAGGAACTTCTTTCAAAGGGATTATTAAATGCTTGATTGTTTATTTGTTGTTCATTAGCATTCCAAAGATGAGTCAATCTTATATGGCTCATTGATTCTGTACCTAGTGTATATTGGATGTGTGCTTGAAAGGCTCAGCAGATGTCAGGGCATTAAATCAATGTGAAAACCAAACCGCAGGGTCCCCTACATGTATTAATATCTGATTCTCCATATTGTAGAATGCAGAATCCACAGGCAAAAAAAAGGACCCTGATGCTGGTCAATTTTCTGATCTTTATCTTTTAAGGACAAAGCCTTATGATAAATCACTACATTGGAAACATATCTAAAGCTGTACAAAAACTTTAAACACATACTTAAATGTTTTAAAAAACATACAACAGCTAAACACTTTTTAAACTTACTGTTAAAAGGTTCCTGGCTCCAGACTAGGGTTTTCCCATGGTTCAAGACGCCTCTGATGAGCAGTAGACCACATCTCAATTCCATCAAAATTGCAGGGTTCTGCAATGCCCACCCCCTCAATGGATCTGGCAAATGGTCCTGCATTTGTACTTGCTCCCCATACCCTTACCCCATGCTGGCAGGAATCCTGGAATTGGGTCCTGCCCTCCATTCTTAAAGACTTTCAGCCTCCATCCTGATGCTAATGGATTTGGTAATGTGGCTAGCTCATTTGGTAGCATTCTTGCTTCTAAATCAGGAGGTTTTGAGTTCAAGTCCTGCTTTGGTGCGTGAACACAAAAATGAAGGTTGACACTCCAGAGCAGTACTTCAATACTGAGGGAGCACAGCACTTTCAGAGGTGTCATCCTTGGATAAGCTGTTAAACTGAGACCCTATTGTCTGCTTGGGTGGGTATAAACTGAAGACTCACTATTCGGAACTCACATCGTGGCCAAGTGGAAGTGATTGTGAGATGGAAGGTCAAATTAGGAAGCCAAACAAAAATAAAACCACAACATTACACAACAGATCTTTAACATTTGTTTCCTCAGTAAAATTAAGGACTGGACTGAAAATGTGGTAGGTTGACTCTTAAAAATAATTGTACAAATTGAGAAACATGTTTGACTTCAGTTTACTACAGTTATTTTTGATCTCGTTTTTAAGGTTTTCTTTAGATTACAACGTCAGTGTAAATTTTGGAGGGCTGAGCATTAACAAATATGCGCATTTATCAATTAAGTCATCCGGAAAAGAAAACTTCACTTACTTCAACTGAGAAAATACTTCAGTCTCGTAAGTGCATATGTTTGTTGGGAGAAATGTTCTAAAGGTGGAATTTGCACTTACGTCTTTGTGGAATTAGCACTTCCATAGGTCTTAACAACACTTTCATCATGTAATTTGATCAAACTTTTCACGAAGTTCTGAAGCAAATTAACACAAAGTATTTCATTACATTCAAACATTGTTAAAGTACAAAAGTTGCATTTTTACTCATATTCCTCAGAAAACATTTTGAAGTGTTGTAACTATCATGTAGATAAATACAGCATCCAATTTTGCACACAGCAAGATCATGCAAGCAAGCAAGATGAATGAATTGTTATGCAGAATGTCGCAGCTTCTTCAGGGAGCATTGTTTATCAAGACGTCAATGGAACACCTTGCTCGACATCTCTGAGATCTTTAACAGGGAGAAGGAGCCTCAGTGTAACATCTCCTCCAAAGGACCTCATGTCCAATCATGCAGAATGCACTCAATATTGCAATGCCATTCAGCCTAGCTTTTATGTTCAAGTCCAGGTAAAGGTCCCACTGGGGCTTATTTCGGCAAGGGGGTGAAAACAAATACTAAGTAGTTGCTATGCTAATAAGACACGCCTGTTTCAAAGTCAGGTTTTAGGCTCGCAGTTATGCCTTCAAGCCCTCAAACAGACACCTATAGATTAAGCACTCAAGCGCGAATTAGAAGCAATGTTTGTGGAGACCATATATGGACTCCATGTGGCCACTTCACCAAAGGGATCGGGTGGGCTGGCTGACACAAAGTGGCAGGTTTCAGAATGTCTCAGCGTCCTGAGTGAGGAGGCACACAGGTTTCCAAATGTGCTATTGAAGGTTTTAGTGGAGGAGTTCCAGACAAGGAGGGAAGTGCCCTCTCATCAACTTTTAAAAAAATTTAAATAGAATTAAAAAATCAGCCGGGCCACCACTATGAGGGTTGGTGGGGGAGGATTGGGGAGTCTCTCTAGAGGGTGGCCTTTTGCTGCACCTACATCCAGGCAAGTAGAGAGGGCCTGTAGACATACCTGGAGCACTAGCACCCCAGTCTGCTGCTGGGTGGCTTCCTCTAGGTAGCTGAACTGCTCACTGTCGTATTGGGAAACTGAATTTCGATTGGAAAATCCCTCTCTACCTCCCTTAATGGTTGTTAACAGGGCTCTTAATGAACCTAATGGCTACCCGGCCCCATGAGGTGGGCTGCCTTATTGGACCCCGAACCCACTTCCCCAAAACAGTTGGCGCTGGGAATGGTGTTGGGAAACCAACATCCCAGGTTGGCTCCGGTATTTTCTGGCCCCACCCTCCCCATTCCTGACTTCGGCCCGAAAATCCTCCACCTCCCCCCCTCATCCCACACACACATCATTATCACCTTGGAGACTCTTTAGCACCATGAATGTCTGGGGAAAATGCCCCAACAATTTTTTACCCAGAATTTGTTGAGGTGCTGATCTGCTTGTGGGAAATGTGGTGGAGTGGATTTATACCCTCTTGTTACTTGCATTCCTGGTCACAGCCCACTTTGCAGGCTCAGACTGATTTACATGTTGTGGGCAGTTGCCATGCTATTTAAATTGCTAAGGGATGATTGCTTTAGGTTGGGGAGGGGCATCCACTGTAATGCCTTGCTGTAGCAGGAAGTAGTATAGGTGGGTTAACCTATACCTTCCCTCTTATACTTCAGGTTCAAGTAGACCTAGATCCTAATCTAATTTACTAACAAATGAGAGGGATCTGACACCTCTGCCTGAGTTTTCCTTCCTAGGTATAAAGCATGTAGGGTCCTATGCCCTATTGATACCACATGATCTATAGATAAAAGATTTTGCAGTTGCGGTTACACTATAGATTTCATTCCCTCTGTAAACAAAATTAGCAAATCCACTTCTTCCGGATGTGGATTCCAAAAGACAATGTGGTCTCATCCCTGAGAATGTGCATGTGGTTCCTTCATGGTCATGCCATCTATAGGGACAAATTACTGTCACCTTCACTTGCTGACACCCCACCAGGTCCTTGGGAATCCACCTATCTGCTCCACTTGTGGCAGCATTATAGGCCACATAAGAAGTATTGTGTTGTCTCTATTTGCGACACCTCCAATACATGCACAACATTTCCTATTCTAAACAGGGGATATCCCCCATGGTTTGGAGTTATGAGAGGGAATTTCATCTCAATTCCTAACCCCATGTCATTAACAAGGCTATCACATCTGTAATAAACTACTTGAACCTTATCAACCTTCTCAATTTGTATATACTCATGCTGGGTGAAATTTCATGGTCTGTCACTTGTGTTAAATGTTCATGGCTGGTTCAATAAGGTACATCTCCCATTTCTAATTCCTCCAAATTATGGCCAGTTTGTTCCATCAACCAACTCCTGTATATCATGCACACATCATTCTGAGCTACCTCTGTGCTAGCATTTCAAGCTTCTCTGATGAGCTGATCTACCTCCCTAATGGCATGTAAAATAGGATTAGTGTGTTTTGTTAAATGGAGGGTCATTATTAGGTCCTCATAGTTGCTGTTGCGCTAAATTATTGCTAAGCTGTAATGTACTTTTGATTTGCTCCTTAGCTTTCCTTAGCCTTTCAGTAGCCTTAGCTTTCCCTATTCATTGTTACTTAATCTAATCTGTTAGAAGCAAATCCTGCCATATGAATCCTATCACTATATCACTGAGCAAACTCCTTTTCTCCCTCATTGTTTGTGGGCTTTGGGTTGTGGCCACTACATTTTCCAAGTCTCTCAAGAATTTCATCTTGGCTCTGATGAAATTCCATCACTTAACTCAATTTCCGATTCCAGATGTTATCTGCTTTATCCCATTCTGTGCTGATTCAAAATTTCAAACCCACTGTTCATCTCCTCACTCAAACACATAACCTCCTGCAAAACTCTTTAACACTTTTATTTGGTAGAGATGTAATGACACAGTGAAAAGAAGTGAAGAGAACATTGACACTCAACATTTCAACATCCTGACACTAATTCCACACACCCTTATACTATGCTTACAATTCTCACATTTCCTAACTGACATCCTACAGATGTACAAGTAAACTTTACTCAAAAGTATTTTAAATCCGAATTTTGGGCACACACTCTTAAATTGATACGGCACGCACAATGGACAAATTTACACTTTCATAATGGATTTTACAGGGCACCATATTCCCTGTTCCCTCACAACTGAAAGGTCAGTCATCAGCCTGCCCATCAGAAACCTGGCTATGCACAGCGATATTACACTGGGGGAAGCCTTAATTTTTTCAGAGTGGGACTTCCACCACCCCATCTGGGAGGAAGTTCTGCCTTAGAGAACTGCCAGTCAATCAGGTTGTTTCTGCAGCACCAGGATTGAGCGGTACCTACTGCTGGACCAACAGGCAGTGTTCGAGAAAGCAAGTTGATAGAGCCTTCTGTCTCACAAATCCTACAGCAATGCCGAGTTGAACTGTAAGTTGGTGAATGGTTTTCCCATCATGAGGCTGCTTTTATCCTGCACAGTCCTGAGTTACAGCATTTCTGTTGGTCCATCAGCCATATCTACAAGTGCTGAATCTCACCTCGCACTGCACGGGTTCAATCTTGACATAGGGGCCAGGATTCAGTTAAGTATTTATTGGTGGTCTCAGTGTTTTTGACAGCCTCCAACATACACTTGCAGGCCCGACTATCACAGGGCTTCTCAAGGTCAATCCCTCAAGAATACGGGCTTCTGGTTAGAGTCAGAGAGGACTACAGCAGAGAAAAAGGCCCTTCAGCCCATCGAGTCTGTGCCAGTCAAACAAGTACCTAACTATACTAATCCCATTTTCCAGCACTAGGCCCATAGCCTTGTATGCCATGGCATTGCAAGTGCACATCCAAATACTTCTTAAATGTTATGAGGGTTTCTGCCTCTACCACCCTTTCAGGCAGTGAGTTCCAGATTCACACCACCCTCTGGGTGAAAAAATTCTTCCTCACATCCCCTCTAAACCTCCTGCCCCTTACCTTAAATCTATGCCCTCTGGTTATTGATCCCTCCACCAAGGGATCCTTCCTGTCTACCCTATCTATGCCCCCAATAAATTTATACACTTCAAACATGTTCCCCCTCAATCTCCTCTGCTCCAGGGAAAATAGCCCCAGTCTATTCAATCTCTCCTTACAAATAAAACTCTCCAGCCCAGGCAGCACCCTGGTAAATCCCCTCTGCACTCTCTCTAGTGCAATCACATCCTTCCTATAATGCGGATTCCAGAACTGCACACAATACTTTAGCTGTGGCCTGACCAGCGTTTTATACAGTTCCAGCATAACCTCCCTGCTTTTATATTCTATGCCTCGGCTAATAAAGGCAAGTGTCCCATATGCCTTCTTAACCACCTTACCTACCTGTCCCGCTGCCTTAAGGGACTGTTGGACATGCAAGGTCCCTTTGCCCCTTGGTACTTCCCAGAGTCCTACCATTCATTGTGTATTCCCATGCCTTGTTTGTCCTGCCCAAGTGCATCACCTCACACTTATCCAGATTAAACTCCATTTGCCACTGATCAGCCCATCTGACCAGCCCATCTATATCATCCTGTAATCTAAGGCTACTCTCCTCACTATTTACCATCCCACCAATTTTCATGTCATCCGCGAACTCACTGATCAACCCTACTACACTCAAGTCTAAATCGTTTATATATACCACAAACAGCAAGGGACCCAACACCGATCCCTGTGAAACCCCACTGGACACAGGCATCATAAAAACACCCCTCGATCATCACCCTCTGCTTCCTGCCACTCAGCCAATTCTGGATCCAATTTGCCAAATTGCCTTGGATCCCATGGGCTCTTACCTTCGTTACCAATCTCCCATGTGGGACTTTATCGAAAGCACAATTGTACAGAATTCAGCCCTTGTGATGCCAGACAATCTCAAAGACACTTGCTGACTTTCTCTTTTATTGGGAAATGGGCATCTCCTGGAAGATGTGAGGTGCCTCTGTTGTCAAGAACACCTATGTCATAATGGCTTGCCAGCCATTTGCTGCTGAAGGTGTAGCTAGATCCTCAATGCTACTTAGGGGAATTGCCTCTTTATTAGGTCCTCCCTGGTGACTATGGCATCATGTACTGAGCTGATCCTAGGTACCTAGGCATGACTCTCACCACTACTGTCACCCTCTTCCTCGGTTACATCTTCACCTATGGCAAAGGACTCCTCTCCTCCTCCACATCTTCCCCTGATGAGTGGTCTCAATTACCGGGCCCTGGATGCTGCATGTGTACACTCCTTTGCTGTGCCATATTATGCAGAAGGCCACCACTACCTTTGACACCTTTGCAGGTGCATATTGCAGTGCTCCTCTTGAGCGATCAAGGCATTGGAAAGGAATTTTAAGAGGCCAATCCCTCAATAAGTGCCCTGGTCTATTGGTGACTGGTGCTATAATGCTGTTCTAGCCCTGTCTCTGGTCGGCGCAATGGAGTAAGTAGCCATTTATTCACTGGGCAACCTTTGTCACCCAGGAGGCAGCCACGGACCTGGGGTCTAGACTCAAAGTTGCAGCAGTTTTGACTTCCTCAAGATGAAAGAGTCATTGCTGCTTCCAGGGAATTGTGCACACACATGGAGGAATGCGTTATTGTGGTTGCACACAAACTGTACGTTGATGGAATGAAATGACTTTCTATTCATATACCTGTGTACCTCCTGTGATGGTGCTTTAATGGTGATGTGTGTACAGTCTATCACACCCTGCACTTGTGGAAAGCCAGCTAATGACACAAACCCCATTGCTCTTTGGGTCTGTGACTTCACATCGGTTAGGAAATTAACATGTTCCCCAGCCCGAGCAAAGAGGGCATTGGTCACCAATGTTATGCATCTGTGGGTGGCTGATTATGAAATGCCGCAGAGATCTCCAGCAGAGCCCTGGAAAGAACTGGCTACAAAAGGTTAAGGGCCACAGCAACTTTGGCTGCAATTGGCAGGGCATGGGCACCAGATATTCGAAGCGTGAGGTCTGCCTCCAACATGACACGGTGCCTCTGACCATATCCCGACATATTCAAAGCTTTTGCCTACACTGCCTTTCAGTCATGTCAGGGAAGCTGAATCTGCTCTGCCCCTTCACTCAGAGTAATATCTCACCCTCCTCCTTCTTTCTGCTCTCTCTAGGGGCTCTGCCACCTCATGCCCGGGTACCCTAGCTCTAGCTGCATGCTGCTGCTGCTGCCTCTCCTCAATCTGCCATATGTGGGAAGGTGCTGCAGCCATTTCTTTAACCTTCTTCCTTCCTAGACTGCACACTCCTCACGCAGTGAGACTGGCAGTCTGTAATGTTGCCCACCTGGCTGGTGATGCAAGGGATGATGAAGAGGAGCCCACATGAACATGCCCTTTCTCTTTTCCAGCCACTCTACCCGCTCTTCCCTGAGGCCAGACAACAGCCTCATTTTTAGAGGCAAGTACAGCTTTTAAGCAGCTGCGTTAAAGCTATAAATGAGGCTTACAAACCCTTACCTCAGACCTTCAGAGCTCCTCACGTCTCCAGCACCAAGTCGTGGACAACATACTGTGAGTGGAGGACATTTTGGGAGTTTAAATGGCTTGGCTGATTTGTAACCGTCACGTGTGTGCTTCATGCCCTGCCCCCTTTTAAAATCGGAAAGCTGGAGAATGAGGGCAGGACTTCTGTGTCCGGGTCCCACCTGTCATTTTTTTCACCTCCAAGGAATTTCCACGATTTCATGAAAACCCAGCCCAATGCCAGTGAAGACTGACCCGTAGAAAACTCCTCTCACATTGATGTTTCATTTCTGCATCTTCTATAGTGCAACGCTTCAAGCTTTCTTAATTATTTGTAACGTGCCTTGGCTAAAGCGTCTTGCACAGATCCCGCTGATCTGTGGAAGATGTGTGAGTGCCAGATGGTCTATGCTGCAGCATCCTGTGCCGGGATCAACCGAGAGAAATACTCTGGGCTCCTGGTGGGCCAGTAACAGCTGGACTCCCTGCCAGGGGAGCTCGGCTTTTGTTTGGAGCACCACCCACCTCCCCTATCTTGAACATGGTCACCACCAGGTGGAGCTCTCTGCCATCAGGAATGGCGGCTGTCCTCTGGGAGCCATTGCTCAAGAACATACACCTCTGTCAGTATGGGTTTGTGTGACTGACAGTGGAAAGGACTCAGATGACTAGGGCTGGGATGTATTGATGGGCAGAAGAGCAGGATGGATGCTGTTGGAGGTGCTGGCATGACACAAGTCCTTGTGTGAGATTCAGTTTGCGGTCAATGCCATCGAGAATCTTAAAAAAATCTGGGGCCCCACCCCAACTGCACACTAAGTACCGAGTGGCTGAAGCATGTGGAGCATTCCCATCCAAGCTAACTCTCATTCAGACAGAATTTCTCATTTGTGCCAGACCCTGAAACTTCCCCCTGTTCCCTCAGCCCCACAGCCCCCTCTCGGAATCCCCCCTGTGCCATTCCACTCTGTGCGGAGGGATTTCCTGTCTGGGCTGCTGTTGCACACCCTCCTGTTTCCTCGCCCTCATCAACCTTCTGGACACGCAGTAGCCTTCTGCCCTGCTGTCTGGAGGGTTTGGGGCTCCCTTGGGGAAGGATCTCTATGCGGGAGACCTCCCTTTGCCCATCAGAGATTTGGCATGGAGGGTGTTGCATGCAGCGAGCGTCTGCTAAGTCCAGTCATGGAATCCCTGGTTGCCTGTAATTTCTATGACCTGGAGGAATCAGCGTTTGGCGTCTGTGTAGGATATGCAAGGTTGCAACCTCAGTCTTTCATTATTTGAGGGGACTGCTTCTCAATTCTTGATGCTCTTCAGTCCCAAACTTTTGATCTTTGGCTTCCCTGTGCAGAGCAGAACAGGCAGTTTGGAGGACCTCCTCATGTGACTGTTCCTGGGTCTGGCCAAGGTGACCATGAACAAGTCCAGGCAGCGTGCGGTCGAGGGGAGTCATTTGGCTTGACTGCCTACCTCTGTCTTCCCCTGCTATATCAGCGCCCTGATGCCCTTTGAGAGGGAGTATGCGGTGTCCGTCGATACGCATCAGTCCTTCGGTGATCATTGGGATCCAGAGGGATTGGAGTGCATCCTTTACCCTGGAAATGTCACCTTACTTTGATCAGCCGTGACCTTATTAAGTAGCAGGGCAGGCTCGAGGAGCTGAATGGCCTACTCCTGCTCCTTGTTCATATGTTCGTATGTTCGATTAGCTAAGCTTGCTTTAAAGCTCAATTTTTTTTTGTTGCATTATATTCATGGTGTCCCTTTCAAAAGGGGCATAGCTCCTCTTTATTGGCTACCTTTTGCTGGGGTCAACAGAGTATACTTACGAACAGACCGAAATTGTGGTGGCTGGGTTAGAAATTGCACGTTTGTACTGTGCATCTTTGTAAATAAAACCCTATAAGAGTGTATAAAGATTGTCAGCAGTTCCATCCTTCACCAGCTGGCTTTCTGGAATACAACAAGCCGAATCACCGTACAGCACACCTTTGGAATGCTGGAGGTAAGATTTGGGATATTTGTCACCTATAGAGGACTGTCCTGCCTGAACAGTTCAAAGATATCCAAAATAATCAAGATTTGCATGCTGCATAACTTTGTAGTACAAAGAAATAAATATTCAGCAGGAGAAGGAGGTCGTCTTCAGCAATAGGTGGAGGAGAGTAAAGCAGAAAACATGGATGAAACAGAGGTGTGGCTAGGCA
Source organism: Cetorhinus maximus (assembly GCF_964194155.1). NCBI lineage: Eukaryota > Metazoa > Chordata > Chondrichthyes > Lamniformes > Cetorhinidae > Cetorhinus > Cetorhinus maximus. The sequence goes on along the minus strand of NC_135882.1, from coordinate 26,643,579 downwards.
GTTTCACCGTCATAGCAAAGGAGAAAGCAAGATATATTGGGTAATATATACATTACAAAGTACTTCTGTAGCCAGCTACCACACTTGTTGTGCCTATGGGATATGTTTCTCCTACCTTTTAACTTAGTGTTGCATGTATGTGCCCCTTGAGTGTGAAGGTTAGTTCCGGTAGTAAGCTGTTGCTGTTTAATGGACGGAGGTGGAATTCTACCTCTGGGTGTAGGGTCAGAAGATGACACAAAGCTGTGGTAACTACATCCTAAGTGACAGTGGCTGCAAGACTCTGTGAGCAAATTGACACTTCTGGAATATGAAGGGCAGCCTAGGTTGGAAAAAAAAATGCAGGGGCTGAAGCCTTATCTGTCCCTCCTCTTTTTATGTGGCAATAGTGGAATAAAAATAAATATATAATCTGGTCTTCTCACCTCCCTTCTGGGCCTGTTCCAGTCTGCTACCGCTTGTGGGCCAAGCGCTGATCAATCACATGACTTCATGTTTAAATCACGACAGGGTTTTATTTACATCATACGTCGCAGGTTGAAATATCCCGGCTAAACTGGGGGCAAGTGCGAATGTGACTCAAACCCGCAGAGGGGGAGGCTGCCTCTATTCTAACATTTCGACATGTCCCATTCTCATTGGGAGTGGTCAGTTTCATGTAACTGGGATGGAGATGCTAAACTGGTTCAAAGCTCAAAACGAATAAATCCCCAGGGTAGGACAGTATATCCAATTGTGCTAAATGAGAATGGCAAAGAAAGCATTAGCAATCATTATGATTGAGTCAGTGAATATAGAAGTGATCCAATTGATTTGGTGGCTAGCTCGTGTGGTGCCATTCTTCAATAAAAACAGCATAGCAAACTCAGCTGATGACACTCATTAGTCTTACAACAATAACTTGAAAAGTAATAATTCCATCATGAGGAACAACTTTGGAAGCATTTATCTGAAAATTACCGAGTAAATACAGAGTTATGATTCAGGGATTCTACAGCACAAAGGAACACTTATACAGGGAAGCCCATACTTATGAGGAATAATTGCATTTACCATCAATGTGTATACTTGAAAATATTTGCCCAGACCTTCCAATCCCAGCATCGATGCTGCATGCATTGCCGCTGCCCACAAAGATTTCTATGACCTGACCACTTCGCAATTTTTTAGCCAGGACTTCCGATCCCGGCCCTGCAGCAATGGGTCAGCGCAGCCATTCTCGCAGAAGGCTGACCAGTGCAGGAGAAGACAGGCAAAGAGAGGAAACACCCTCTTTTTATGACATTAGCTGTCGTATTCAGCTAAATTTTTAAAAGTCTTTCAGTGAGTTAGTGAGTGGGTGGGTGAGTGAGTGAGTGTGCAAGTGAGTTGGTGGGTGAGTGGGTGAATGAGTCAGTCAGGGTTGGTGGTGGGAGAGAGAGGGCTGGGTTGGTGTAATGAGCTTGATGTACCGGACAGGTTTCATACTTGAAACTTTATAACTATATATAAACTATATAACTTTATATTAGAAACTACAGGCTTGAGACAGGTCTACGACTAGAAAGCTCTGCTCTCAGGATTACCTGCGCTTAGGGCTTATTCGTCAGAACAATCACATGACCCCTAAAGGCAGTAGGAAAGGTTATTATACCTTCAGTCACTACATTTCCTCCCCCTTTAATTTTTTTTACATTTCCTATTTACAAAGAATATTTAAATCCACAATATATACATATATGCACCAGGTCATGTGATTAAAGATCAAGTCTCTGAGGTGGTTTACTAATTCGGTTAGAGCGGCCTAGCTCTACCACTTGAGATTCTCTCACTGGATTGACATGATCAGGAACTGCAGCAATAGGGACATCCTTGGAAAGTGGCAGTTCAGGATTAGGTAATTCATCGGGTATGTCTATACTAGGTCGATCTGTCACCTCAGGGATTAAAGGTTCAACATCAACTAAAGGTGGAATAGCTGGTTGTTGGAATGTCTCTCTACTCCTGAGATGATACACATGTTTTCGAGCAATCCGGTCTTCCACATCCACTTGGAATGACAAGGGTCCAGTTTCAGAGACAATTATGCCAAGAACGCAACAATCAATAAATGAGAACCCAACCCAGTACACCAGCACTCTTTTAGAGTTAAAACAATTAACTACATTAACAAAATAAAGGATAAATCAAGCACAGCCCCTAAGTCAGGTCAGCTATAAAACCAAGGACAAAGTTTAAAGGAAACTTGCAAACATCAAACCAAAATGTGATTAAAGGGGTCAACAAACCACCCCAGTCCCCGCGGCGCCCACCGGGCATGGAAGGCCTCGGGAGTGCTGGCAGACACCGCGTGCTCCCTCTCCAGGAACACCCGGCCGCGAACGTAGCCGCGGAAGAGGGACAAACAATCGGGCGGGACTCCCCCCTCGATCACCCGCCGCCTGGATCTGTTAATGGACAACTTGGCCAGGCCCAGAAGCAGGTTCATGAGGAGGTCCTCCTCCTTCCTGACCCCCTTCCACACCGGGTGTCTGTAGATCAGGAGCGTGGGACTGAAGTGCAAACAAAACAGTAACAAAAGGTTCTTTAAATAACTAAAAAGGGAGTGCAGCCTATGACACCCTATATATGTGTGGTCCACGGACTCCACAAGACCACAAAAAGGGCAGGTGTCCTGGGAGTCCGTGAACCTACACATCCTTCGATTGTGGGGGACTGCTGCGTGCAACACCCTCCAACCCAGGTCCCCGATAGAAAGCGGGAGAACACCTCCGTAGAGGGCCTCCCATCGGGGGCCTCCGCCGCCAGACGGCAACAAGGCATGCCAGGGCGTGTCCAGGCGGCGGACGAGGGCGAGAAAATGGAAGGTGTGCAGCAGCAGTCCGTACAGAAAGCTCCTCCGCGCCGTGCCAAATGGCATGGAAGGCATGTCCCCGAGGCGGCTCATTTTATTGCAGGGCACCAGCACCCTAGGGAGGGTTCGGGGCTTGGGGCCAATGTGGAATTCCATCCGAACAGGGCAGTACACCAGCACCACACACCATTCATTTACAAGCCTGTGCTGCACCTGGCACCTATTCCTACCATCCAGCAACTCAGCCCAAAGCCCTTTTAAGTCAAATAAATGTTCATGTTACTTCACATGAACATACAAAGAACAAAATGTCCATCCCTAATACAAGCATTAGAATAATTAACGCAAAAAATGTCACCCTTGACACACCCCTGTTGTGCTCAAGGAGCCTTCAACTTACATCTGCGGGTGCTGTGTCTTAGTGCCTCCTCCTCTCTGTCAGTGGCATTGGAGGCAGCCTACTGGCTCTGCTGTCCTGTTGGCCTCAATGACCTTGGTGGTTGTCCTGTGGCCGGTGGACCCTGAGCAGGCTTTGCTTGTGAGGGTGCATCCAGCCCCATGGCTGGGCTTTTCTCAGTCACCGTGACAATATCAGGTGCAGTTGTCACTGGCAGAGGGGTGGAGGAGCTGGTGCCCCCATCCAGAGTGCTCTGAGGGAAGCCCATAGAGACAACAGGCAGCTCGTCTGCCAGTGTGAGGTGCATTTGCACCTCCCTGCTCACCATTGATGGATGGGGACCTAGCAAAGAGACTAGGTGCCTCATTCATCTCTCACACTGGCAGTGTCCTCCTGAGGTCACTGCCCGTGTGAGGGTTTGCAGGTCCGAGTGCAACCCCAGGAACCCCTGAGTCTGCACCTGGTGGTGCCTCTCCATGAGAGTTGCCATTGTCTCCATGTGCGCTCAATATTAAAGGTCAATGTGGAACTCACATTCTGCATGGGCTCCTCCATGACGGAGACCATGGCTCACAGACCCTCACAGACCTTCATCTCTCCATGTATCCTGCTGGACTTCCAGCATCAACTGCCTGATGGACGACTCCAGAGGCTCGTCATATACATCGGAAGCAGCATGGTCCTGGTCTCCAGCTGTGCTCCCACTGTTGGCTCCCTGGGGCCTCTCTGCCTCTGCCAGCTCCTAATGTGAGTGTGATATGCCCTCACCGCTGTGCATTACCAGTCGAGCCGAAGAACTAATACCCACCTACATGCGAGTATCTGTGCTGGTGCAGGTGTGATGTCTTCCTCGGAGCCCAATGTGGGGTCCTCGGGGTCATCGGTGGATGGCTGATATGTGGGAAGAAGACAAAAGATCAGTACATTCAATCACCATAGTCACTATGCATGTTAGGTGGGCTGAGGGGACAGTGGAGACCTGCTGAATGGTGCCATCTGCATTTGAGCTTCAGTAGGCTCTCTGCTACGACAATTCAGTATCTGATGAGAGGAGCCCATTGTGTTTCCAGTATCCACCACACACGTATCTGTCACCTTCACTCTTACCTTCATCTGAGACCCCTGCCTCGTCGTGACCGGAGAAGTGAGCTGGCCGGTGGCATTCCAGCTCCGGTGCATCACTTTTGTGCTTCATGAGGATGCAAAGATTTGACACTCCTCCACCTGTTCTGTGCCACTCCGTAGCGTTATGACTGCTCTTCTCCTGACAGGGAGAAATAGAAAGCCTCATTATTGCTCCATCTCCCTGAAGGTCCTTTCCTAGTTCCACCTCACACACCCCCTCCCACCCCGGCATTAGGCAGGCTGTGTCACTGTGGCACATCTCACCCTGCAAGGCACTGAGGCCAGCTGTGCTGACATCCCAGCATTGGCAGGGCAGGCTTCAGTGCCAGTTGGCATACACAGTCTTAGACCCCTGCACATTCTGAGCAATGGGCACCTGACTAAAGGTCTCCACACACGTCCATGCCATCTTTACACTTACCTTTGCTGACCGTAGAAGATCATTGAACCTTTGGCGGCACTAAAGTCACGTGCGGCACACCATGTTGTGCCCACTGACCGGGGCAGTGACCTCTGTCCAGGCCTTCTTGGTCAGATGGGGCGGCCTTCTCTTGCAGTGCCTGGCACTGACCTCCTCAACAAACAATCCTAGACACTCATCTGAGATACGGGGGGGCAGAGTGCCCACCTAACTTTCCCTCCCACCTTCCATGACCATCAGGTGCTGAGGCCATGACCCCACACTAGTACACTTCTTCGATAGCTTCAAAAAAGCTCCCTCAGCTTCCCCCGCAGCTCCTGGCAGCCTTCAGGGAGCTGCCTCTTCCATTTTTGAACAGCCCACTGGGTCCCCATTGGACCCAGAGCCCGAGCGTTCCCACCAACGCGCACGGAAAAACCAACCAACAGTTGCGTTTCGCGCTGGGCGGGCCTTAATTGGCCACCCAGCATAATATTGCATTCACAGCGCGACATCGGCCTGGAGCAGGTTTTACATCCGTTTCCAGCTGCGCCAACTTCGAGCACACACCAAGGGTAAAATTCAGGCCCTGGTATTAACCGTTGTAATATCTCCTGGATAAGCATCCGGGTGAGTCCCATGCATCTGGCCCATGTCTCTGACACTGAGCTCAATGTTGGAGTCTTTTCCGGATGGCCCTGGGCAGTGGAAATCAGTCCATTAAACTTCCTGGGCAATTTCAGCGCACATCTCTGTGTCAGGACTTCAGCGGAATCCTGGTACACATCTTCCAACTTAAGTTCCAATTTCAACAATATAGATAGTGGAAGATTACTCTAGGTTCTTTGAACTGACAGACTAACAACACTCTGACAAAACAGATCTGCGCCCCTCCAGTGCAATTTCTCCTTCCCTCCTCTGTGCTGCACTCGGAGGTATCCCTTCACCCACTCTCTGCCTCCTCCCACCACACACCCCCACCCTTTCACCCCTCCACCACCAATCTTGTCCAACTGGCAGGGACTGTCCCCAGTGACTTCATGCTCCAACTTGCAAAAATCAATACTTGTGCCATGGCAGGAGGCCCGGGCAAGTAAAAGTTTCCCGATCCAATTTGGCAGCTGTCGAATGCCAGATGCAAGTCGGGAAATGTGACTTGACTTTGCAAAGCTTCCCCCTCCTTTTTGCACTTATAAAAATGGTCAAAGCAAGGTTGAATTTCTCCCTCAGCGAAACTGCCTGATAATGTCCTTGTTTGCCATGAAATAAAACAATTGTTGGACAGAGATTGTTAACATGCCCGACTTCCCAATTAGCTGTCCAGCATCACATTTTCAGGCTCAGTCTGAAGGACCCCTGATGAGACAATTGCAAAGGCCATTGCTAATGTACCAATTAGGGACTTGGTGATCAATATTAACTGTTTCTGCATGAATCTTGCATTTATTTAGACTGGGATGTTTTTTTTTCCTCTTTGAAATAACATGTGAGATAGAAAATCAGGTGGATTCTATGAATTTATACTTCTGGTGCAAGGCTTTACACACCTGGGGCTAGATTTTCAGATGTCACTGAGAGCGAGTGTGTGCAGGCACACATTGAAAATTGCACATTCAGAATGTGTCACTGGATCCCGAAGCCTCTGAATTCTTGCCTATTTTGATGGAGTGAGGGGGGGTCATCTGAGTTTAGTTCCCCTGCATCTTTGGTGAGGTGTTCCTGGATGTAGATGGCTAGGCCATATGTGCCGTTATCCCTGCTTGCATGCTGGTAAACCTAAAAAGTAGAACAAGGACATGTCATTAGTTAAATTCATCACACTGTCACTGTGCATGCCAGGCACCTTGGTGAGCCAATGGAGATCTGCATCATTGTGCCATTGTCTTTCAATGATCAATGGGGACTTCAGGTTTGAGGCTCCCATCACTGAGGAGACTACACTAGAATGGTTGCACAATCCAAAACTGTCACCTCTGTGCACTGCCTCTTACCCCCCGCCTCTCCACTCCCAGTTGCACAGGGAGTGTGCCTGCTCTCCAGCTCAAGGGCACCTTGCTCAAACCTGGTGAGCAGCAGCAAGTTGGGCGGGCCTCCACCTGTACATGACCTCTCTAATTAGTTATGGTTTGTCTTCTCCTGGAAGGGCAAAGGAGCATTGCTTAGTCCACTCTCTACCTGCAGCACCATTGCAGCCTGGCCACCCCACCTGAGGAACACCTCGCAGGGCACCTCCGAGTCATGGCCCTTGAGCCGCAAGACACTCAGTCCAAGCAGCCAGGGCTCACCCTCTTGGCCAGCTCCGGCATCATTGACAGTTGGCACTCAGACTTTAGCACCCCTGAGGCGCACAAAGAGATGGCCACACCTTAACACTTCTGCACACTGACCCATGCCAATATGGTACTCACCCTTCCTGAGCACAGCAGGTCATTGAACCTCTTCTGGCACTGCACCCATGTGCGCCGCATCATGTCATGGTCGTTAACCAGTGCTGCCAACCCCTCCTATGCCCTCTTTGTGTGGTGCGGTAGTGTCCTTCCCCCTTTCTCTGGGGACAAGGGTGTCCCTCCTGGCAGCCACCTCCTCCAAGAGGACTGCGAGGAACTCACCCGAAAATCCGGGGGCTGAGTGCCCACTCGACCTTCCCTCCCACCTGGCATCTCCAGCTGCACTCGGCTCCATCACTTTGCTAATGCTGACCAGACATTCTTCCGTGGCAGCCTTCCAGGGGCTGCCTGGGATGCTATTAAACCAGCCACCGGGCTTCCTTTGGACCCCGTGGCCGACAGTCCGCTTTCCATGCTTGGACCTTTCCGACCAGTGAGGAGCCACATTTCATACTGGGCAGACTTTAATTGGCCCACGAGCATGAAATCGCGGTTGGGGGCCAATCATGGGTGGCGGCCCATTTCCTAGCCACTCCCGAGCCCGCCAATCATGTGTGTCCGCCAAGAATAAAATTCAGGCCATAAGGCGGAATCTTGTGGAGACAACAGAGTTCTCAGTCGCTGGCTCTGAGACCCCCGTGTCACCTATTTAGGGAAGGCCCACCTCTTCTTGTGTCACTCAGGCATTTGACAGACCAGTGATAGGCCTTCCCTGGGATCAAGAACACCAGCCAAGGGCTGCCCGCCAATCAGAGGCAGTGCCTGGTGTTTTGTCATGTGTTCAGGTTGTAGATGGGTTTCTTTGGGGCTTGTCTATTCCCCCAAAATAAGCTGCCAGAGACTGTAGTTTGTTAAAACCGTTAGTCTTCATTTACAGTTGTATGCATATTGGGCCTCTGCAAGAGGTTGGAACATCTGCTCCCTTCAGATCTCTGTTGCTCAATCATCTGATGTTACATCACCATTACATCAGCATCATATACTCCTGATGCTAACCCTTTACAGCTGCTGCTGATATTACACCCGCCCGAGGCCTTGGATCGAGGAGGGACCCAGGCACTGGTGAGCACTGGCAGGAAGGGAGTCGCAGGTTTGGAGTGGGAGGGGTGTCGACGATGAGGGCACAGGGGTAGCTTTCAGTGGGCTCCCCCTTCCCCATGCCGAGTATCTTGATTAGGCACTGAGTGCCTCTGAATGAGGGAATCCTTGGGAACCCAATAGCAGCCCTCCCAGGTTTGCTTGGCATGCTCTCCATATGCAAGCCCCCGCCCGCCGCTGGGTTAGTTTCAGCAGTGGTGACAGGAAGAGGCCTTGGTGGGCATTAATTTCCACTTAAAGGCTTCAATTGGCAACGGGGTGGGAAGGTCATCCACGAGCCTTCCTGCCCCAGATTTAATTGGGATGGGGGTGGGAAAGCATTGCAGACCACCTCCCGCCACCAAATTCACCATGGAGGAGAGCACAAGATTCAGCCCATAGCTTAGGAAGGACAAGGTCACATCTGATCAACCCCCTTGACGTTTTTCCAGGAGGTAATGTTACCAGGTTGATATTTGGGAGAACCTGGGCAGGATCTACCATCCCCCCCCACCCCCCACCCCCCAAATATAGCGTTGAGCATAGAGGTGGGCAGGCATCGAATCTCACAACATTGTCCAGGCAGCTGGTTTGGCAGCATCATTCCGCCCCAGGGCCATTTTCCTGGAAGCAGAATGATGATCGGGATGCAGATTTGGGAGCAATCACTCCAGCCAGATTTGAGACTCTCACCACCTGTTTGGCCACCGCTGCAGCCATAGGCCTCCTCCACAATGGTGGCCGGACTGCTGAGGCCGTGATTTAATTTAACACTTGTGCAGAGAGACCGGCACAAAATGGAGGTGTTCTCTCTCTCTCTTTTACCTTAACTAGAGACTGCTGCTTCTTTTGAGCTGCAGGGCCTCCTGTTGAACAGCCTGCTGACCTTAATTGGGCAGCTAGCCTGCCCCATGACCACTAATTGACCAATTTGGCAAAAATCACTGCCAGTTGACGGTTTCTCACACACTGTGGAGTCATGACCCCCATTTGACCCTGACGACATCCTGTTGCAAAAGGGAAAACCAACACCTCTGTGTCAGAAGCTGCAAATTTCCTTGGAGCAGAATTTCAGGGGTTGCAGATTCACCAAAAGTGGAGCCCAAACCTTGACTCATTCTGGCAAAAAGGCACTTTTGCCACATTTCTGATAAGGTTATGACAATGGAGGAAGGGGCATTTCCAAAGAAATTCCAAGTCAACAGTGCACCAAGAGTTAAGGAAACATGCGTCTTCCAAGTCTAACATTAAGGGTTGCAATTTGTCTGGTATCCATGCCTGTGCTGGGGTGTGAATTATAAATTGGCTGATTGGAAGCAGCAGGCAGTAGTCAGGGAATCGAGTGGGGAAATAATGAGTAGGATACCATGAGGTTTGATGCTGGGTCTCCTGCTGTTTTTAATCTGCACCAACTGCCTGGAACCAGGAACAAAATGCAGTTTGGTAAAATTTGTAAATATAAATTGACTAGCAGTGAAAAATTCAAAATACTTATGTAAAAAATATCCATTTCTGCACTTTTATATTGCACACCCTCTGAATGCTTTTATAGGCATCACGAAGAAACCTTGGACCTTCCCTGCCCCATGTTCTCTCTTATCCCCCCCCCCCCCAATGCACTTACCTGACTATCAGGGCAGTTCCACTGAATCCCCCGTGATGCCCTCCTGTTGCTTGAAATCCTGCCCCTGCCCCCTAGGCTTGATTCACATTCCTGCTGGGGTTGAGCAAAAGATTTCAGAAATGGACATAGAAATGGAACATGGGCCTGAAAATGGCTTGGGTTTCACTGCAGCGAGGATAGGTAAGCATGATGCTCACTATGCTGAACTTGTACCCCAAGTTAAATTCAGGATCATTGGCCCTAATTTTCATCCTCAAGGCAGGTAGTGGGAGTTGGGAAAATTCCCGGCTCAGCCCGCCCGCCTCGGGAGAAAGTGCCGGCAAAGGCGGGATCTTCATTGCCGAGGGGTAGGTGCGGGCTGCAGTCGGGCTAGCTGACCTAGGATAAAGTTTGGATGCTGCCACAGATATTGCCGGGTGCTGAGGCGGTCTGTTTGAAAGACCCACCTCAGTGCTTCGGGACTTTGTCGCATTTAAAATAAACACACAAATGTCCTCCAGCCCTCACAACCCCTCATCCCCCACACACTCCCCATGCCGCATCCATGCTACCTCATGACCCCCACCCAATGCCTATGGCCCCTCATGACCTCTATGCCAAGAATATGTAATGAGGCTTGGCTGAGAGCCCAGGCATCCATTACTCTTGTAGAAACAGCTGCGCCCCAGAGGAAACATTGCTTGATTGACAGCTCAGGTACCCTGTTCTCTGCAGTCGATTTCACAATGATTATATATACAAGGTTAATTGGCTTTAAGGGCTTATGGGTTTTGTTATTGATACATTAAAGGCTCAAGATGATTGAAACTTTTATTGTCTTTTTTGACATTGTAGAAAGTTATGAATGAATTACTTTTTAAAAAAATTTATTTTGCATATCCTACTGTCACTATAGGGTTTAGTGGTTCTACAGAGTGTATAATGGTTAAGTGGGAATGGAAGTTCCATAGCTTGGCATTGGGAGCATGAGGTTGGGTTGGGGGGCAGCATACCCTGGCAAGGGGGGCATGAGAAGGACCGTTTGAACTTATCTTTTAAAAGATCCCCTCATGCAGACTGGGGTTCGCAACCCCTCTGAGGGCTGTGAACCACTTTACTTTAAAAACCTGGCCTGACTCCATAAAACCTGCGGAGGAATAGGAGATGCCTATCTCAGCAATGGAGCGGGCCAGGTCGGGAGTGCTGGATGTGGGCTTTTGACAGGAACCAGCCCGCGCCCTTTAAGGGCACTCTTTAATATCAGATGGAATGGAGTCGGGAATCCGGGAATCGGGGCCCGCCGCCATCTTTAACGAGCTCCTGAGTCACCTGTAAAATTTACAAAAAATTAGTAACGTGAAATTCATGTATTTCTAAATGAATACTTTTAGCTCACAATCGTTAACATATGATCTATTTTTATTTCACCCTTAGCTGGAACCCGCCTTTATATCTTGAGGGAACCTCAGTTCTTCTTTGATCCCTTCTTTTTAACGCATTTTAGTTCTGTAAAACATTTCTAAAGGCCCAGAGGCCCTTGGGACACAAAATGGATCTGAACAGAAATGTACATGCAGTTAAATAAATTTTGCTGCTAATTAACATCTTGCTACATGGGCCAGTTCTGTAAACACCAAGGGACGTCAGCACATGTCATGATTATCAGTTCCTGGTAAGATATATAACAACCATAGCCAAGCAGATAGCACTGACATCATTGCAGTCAACACCAGACAGATGTCCCAGTGCAGCGGCTCAGATGTAGGAACTGCCAATATATTGCTGCTCCTGTTTTTATGCTGTCAGTAGTTCATCCCCAATCAGCAGATGTTATTTTCCATCCTCAACAGCAATGGTGTACAGCATGCTGACATTATTTTGTCACTTTTTACTGGGGTATGCATGAGGCACGTATGCCAAAGTGATCCAGACACCTGAAGCTTTGAGCATACAAAAGGCCTGATGATCAATAAGTTTTGCTGCAGCTCAGGCCCAATGTGGGGCATGCACAGAGATGCCTGGAGTAGTACACGGCCACACACATGCTGATTGTTTTGTGGGGGCCCTGGCAAAAATCAGCATCCCTCTCCCCCAGTGTGTCACTTCTATCTGAGTATGGCAGTTCATGTACTGAACCAACTCTCATTCTCCCCTCTCTCTCTCTCTCTCTGTCCCTGTCTCTCTCTCTCCCACCCCCTGCTCCCTCTAGGGTTGACAACACTCCAGGACTGGCCTGGAGTCTCCGGGAACTGAAAATCAATCTCCAGGACACTGCTGTCTGCAACTGGAGAAAAAAATATTGGTGTTTTTAAAAAAAAATTCTTTGAACATTCCTCTTTATCAGATATAAAAATATTGAAAATGGGATTAAAAGGCCTTTTGGCTGACAGTCAATTATCATACAATTGAGTAATGAGTCTTTTTGCTTTCCAATCGATGCAGGAAGGCAATGAGTTACAAGGATGGATGTGTTGGCTGACGAATGGCTGGAGAGTGGGGGTGGGTCATGTGATGAAAGCTACAGCAATATATTTAATCACAGTTGACAACACTCGTTCTATTCCACTGTTGTTGCTGAGAATTCCCATGAGAACAGGAATTCCTTTCTGTAGTATACAGAGACAGGGTAATCCCTGTTCCAGTGCTTCAGCAGTGCATAGAGGAAAAATTGCCCTGGCCCAGTTGTTTTTGAGACTGTTGGTCAGCTACTGCTTGTTTACAAAATAAATATCTAGTATATCGTGGCCCAGAACTTCCGATCTCTGGGGCGTCTTACCGGGAAGATAACCAAGAAGATGCACTGGGGGAACCCCCCAATCCAAGAAGTCCTCGCACAAGGACTGCATGGCAATTGTCCAGGAAATTTAAACTTCTGATGGACAATTACTCTGCACTGGGAACCATTCGAAACTCCGATTTAAATTGGAGATTACAAATGGTTCCGACTCTCCTAGCAGAAAAGCTACCCAGGAAAAATTGAAGGGTTAAAACCACTCCTAACTCCTGGGTAACTATACAACTGATCACCACTCCCCGCTTCCCCAACCCTCACTGGATCCCAGACTATCCCCCCCCCACTGACAGCACTCCTGATTCCCCCCCACACTCCACCCCAATTACCCTCCCGACCTGCCCTCACCCCGAAAGTCCTCCTGACCCCCTGGTCTCCTCACCCCCTGACTACACTCCCAACTCCAAACTACCCTCCCAACTGTCCCCCACATCCCCAACCCCCTGACTAGTTCCCCCACCCCATTACAACTCTCCTGACCCTCCGACTAACCCCCACCAACTGTGACTAATTCCCACCTTCTGACTACCCTCCTATCTCCCCGACTACACCCCCATCCCCCAACTACCACCCCCACTCCCAAACTACCCTCGCACCCTCCTGACTACCACCCCATCTCCAGAACACCCTCACAAACCCGCGATCTCCTTATTCCCACCTGACTACCCTTCTGACCTCCTCACCCCCACTACCTCCAATCCCTGACTACCCTCCCACCTCCCTGACTAGCCCCCTACCCCCCAACTACCCCTCACTCTCTAACTACCCTCCCACCCCCTCAGATATCCCCCCACCTTCGACTGCCCTGCCGACCCCTTGACTATGCCCCCATCTCAAATACCCTCCCACCCTCCCGACTACACCCCCACACCCGTGACTACTGTCCTGAAACACAACTGCCTCCCAACCCTCTCAACCCTCCAATACCCCCTTGACCACCCGGCTAACACTCAACATCCTGACATCCCAATCCCCTGATTATCTCCCTCCCCCGATCACACGACTTACATCCTAAAACCTCGACCTCCCAACTGATACCGAACCCCCGACCCATCGTCCCCTCCCGACCCATCCTACCACTCCCCGCCCCTCTCCAACCTATCCACTCACCTTATACACTAACCTTCTCCCTGGTTCCTCAAAGTGTACTTAAACACAGAGACCTTTAAATTGACCTTGTTTACGGCAGTGTGTGCCATAAAAATGGGGTGTGGGTTCACTTCACCTGATGTTGCTGCCCTGCACAGGAAGGCTTTGGGATCCAGATATGCTGCACATTTCTCACCAGGGCCGGGACGGAAGAATGGGTGAGAAATCTGCAGCTCCCGACCTGGGTAAGTAAAATGGGACTAAGTTCTCACCCCATATTTCCTTACAACCAACAATTGCATCTTCCATCCATTTAGTGAGCTCAGTAGCTTTGGCTTGGCACTAGAGATCTAATTCACGACTACCCTTGAGAAGTTCAATGTACATGATGTTAATGTTGAAGAGGAGGCAGTGGTGCCACGTATCATCCGCACTTGATACCATTGGACAATACAGCACAAGGCATAATCAATTATTCACTGAACCCTAAGACCACCTATGCTAGTTAAAGCCCAGATTTTTAAATATATTCTTTCACTGGATGCGGGTGTTTCTGGCCAGGCCAGCACTTCTTGCCCATCCCTAGTTGCCCTTGAGAAGGTGGTGGTGAGCTGCCTCCTTGAACTGTTGCAGTCCATGTAGTGTAAGTACACCCACAGTGCTGTTAGGGAGGGAGTTCCAGGATTTTGACCGAGCGACAGTGAAGGAACGGTGATATATTTCCAAGTCACGATGCTGAATGACTTGGAGAGGAACTTCCTGGTGGTGCTGTTCCCATCTATCTGTTGCCCTTGTCCTTCTAGGTGGTAGTGGATGTGTGTTTGGAAGGCACTGTCGAAGAAGCCTTGGTGAACTCCTGCAATGCATCTTGTAGATGGTACACACTGCTGCTACTGTGCGTCGGTGGTGGAGTGAGTAAATGATTATGGATGTGGTGCAAATCAAACTGGCTGCTTTTTTCCTGGAAGGTGTCAAGCTTCTTCAGTGTTGTGGGAACTGCATTCATCCAGGCAAGTGGGGAGTATTCCATTACACGACTGACTTGTGCCTTGTAGATGGTGGACAGGCCTTGGGGAGTCAGGAGGTGAGTTACTCATTGCAGGATTCCTAGCCTCTGACCTGCTCTTATGGCCATATGGTTTATGTGGCTAGTCCCATTCAGTTTCTGGTCAATGGTAACCCCAAGGATGTTGATAGTGTGGGATTCAGTGATGGTAATGCCATTAAATGTCAAGCGGTGATGGTTAGATTCTATCTTGTTGGAGATGGTCAATGCCTGGCACGAACGTTACTTGCCACTTGTCAGCCTAAGCCTGAATATTGTCTAGGTCCTGTTGCATTTGGCCATGGACGGCTTCAGTATCTGAGGAGTCGCAAATGGTATTGAACATTGTGCGATCGTCAGCGAACATCTCCTCTTCTGACCTTATGATGGAAGAAAGGTCATTGATGAAACAGCTGGTGGTTGGGCCAAGAACACTCTCCTGAGGATCTCCTGCAGTGATGTCCTGGAGCTGAGATGACTCACCTCCAACAACCACAACCACCTTCCTTTGGGTTAGGTATGACTCCAGCCAGTGGAGAGTTTTCCCCCTGATTCCCATTGACTCCAGTTTTTACTAGGGCTCCTTGATGCCACACTCGGTCAAATGCTGCTTTGATGCCAAGGGCAGTCACTCTCACCTCACCTCAGGAGCTTAGCTGTCTTCCCATGCTTGAACCTAGGCTGTAATGAGGCCAGGAGCTGGGTGGCCCTTGCGGAACCCAAACTGGGCATCAGTGAGCAGGCTATTGCTAAGCAAGTGCCACTTGATTGCACTGTTAATGACCCCTTCCATTACTTTACTGATGATGGAGAGTAGACTGATGGGGTGGTAATTGGCCGGGTTGGAGTTGTCTTGCTTTTTTTGTACAGGACATACCTGGGCAATTTTCCACATAGCCGGGTAGATGCCAGTGTTTTAGCTCTACTTAAGCAGATTGGCTAGGGGCGTGGCAAGTTCTGGAGCACAAGTCCTCAGAACTGTTGCTGGAATGTTGTCAGGGCTCCATAGCATTTGCACTGTCCAGTGCCTTCAGCCATTTCTTGATATTACGTAGAGCGAATTAAATTGATTGAAGACTGGCATTTGTGATGCTGGGGCCCTCCAAGGCCGAGATTGATCATCCACTTGGCGCTTCTGGCTGAAGACTGTTGCAAATTCTTTAGCCTTATCTTTTGCATTGATGTGCTGGGCTCCCTCATCATTGAGGATGGGGGTATTTGTGCAGCCTCCTCCTCCAGTGAGTTGTTTAATTGTCCACCACCTTTCACAACTTGATGTAGGACTGCAAAGTTTAGATCTGATCCATTGGCTGTGGGATCACTTAGCTCTGTCTACCTATGGTAATCTGAGATGCAATACACATTCAACAGAAAGTGAGCAGATTGACCATGTAATTGTATGACCCAATATGTAGCATGGGTTACAATGTTAAGAATAGTTTAGAATATGATCTGGTTAGAGAAGCACACATCATGTGAGTGCTGTGTTATCTGTGTAAATAAACATTATGTGCTTCACCTTATATTGGTCTCTGTGTCTGCAGTATATTGTTGCAACTCATCAACCGTTAGATAGACGTGCAACCGAGTTCGCGAGCAGAGCGACCCAACTCTAGAACATTACACTATCACTTGCTGCTTAAGCTATTTGGCATGCAAGTAGTCCCGTGTTATAGCTTCACCAGGTTGACACCTCATTTTGAGGTATGCCTGGTGCTGCTCCTGGCATGCTCTCCTGCACTCTTCATTGGACCAGGATTAATGCCCTGCCTTGATGGTAATTGTAGGGTGGGGGATATGCCGGGCCATGAGGTTACAGATTGTGGTTGAGCACAATTCTGCTGCTGCTGATGGCCCACAGCGCTTCACTGATGCCTAGCCTTGAGTTGCTAGATCTGTTCGAAATCTGTTCAATTTAGCACAGTGGTAATGCCACACAACACGATGGAGGGTATCCTCAATGTGAAGGCAGGACTTCATCTCCACAACGACTATGCGGTGGTCACTTCAACCGATACTGTCATGGACAGATGCATCTACGGCAGGCAGGTTGATGAGGATGAGGTCAAGTATGTTTTTCCCTCTTGCTGGTTCCCTCACCACCTGCTGCAGACCCGGTCTAGCAGCTATGTATTTTAGAACTCGGCCAGCCTGATCAGTATTGGTGCTACCAAGCCACTCTTGGTGATGGGCATTGAACTCCCCCACCCAGAGTACAGTCTGCACCCTTGCCACCCCCAGTGCTTCCTCCAAGCGGTGTTCAACATGGAGGAGCACTGATTCATCAGCAGAGGGAGGGCGATAATCAGCAGGAGGGTTCTGTTTCCATGTTTTACCCGATGCTGTGAAACTTCATGGGGTCCATGTTCAATGTTGAGGGCTCCCAGGGCAATTCCCTCCCGACTGTATACCACTGTGCTGCCACCTCTGCTGAGTCTGTCCTGCTGGTGGGACAGGGCATACCCAGGGATGGTGATGGTGGTGCCTGGGATATTATTTGTACGGTATGATTCCATGAGGATGACTATGTCAGGCTGTTGCTTGACTAGCCTGTGAGACAGCTCTCCCAATTTTGGCACTAGCCCCAAAATGTTAGTAATGAGGACTTTTCAGGGTCAACAGGGCTGCGTTTGCCATCATCACTTCCGGTACCTAGGTCCATGCCGGATAGTCCGTCCAGTGTCATTCCTTTTTTGAGACTTAGTAGTAGTTTGATACAACTGAGTGGCTTGCTAGGCCATTTCAGAGGGCATCAAAGAGTCAACCACATTGCTGTGTGTCTGGAGTCACATGTAGGCCAGACCAGGTAAGGACAACAGATTTCTTTCCCTAAAGGACATTAGTGAACCAGATGAGTTTTTACAACAATCAACAATGGTTTCATGGTCATCATTTGGCTTTTAACTCCAGACTTTTATTGAATTCAAATTCCACCATCTGCTAGTGCGCATGACCAAAGAGTGCTTCAGTCACCTGTCTTACGTCCCGCAATCTGCTAGGGGCATTGAGAGTTCTTTATTCTTGACTGCCATAAGAAGGACAATGGTAATGAAAATTTATCATTCAGGAGGTGAAACATGTCGCTGAACACTTTGTTTTTGTGTAGTCTCAAACTTACACCAAATAATTTGCTGTTAGGAACAGGGGGCTACTTTGAAATGAAGGTTGAATGTTTGGATGGAGTTCAGCACTAACCAGCATTGACAGCTATTAACAAGAATTAGGGCAGAATTTTCCGTGCCCGTCAACATGTTTCACAACAGCATATATAAGGCGTGCGCTTGGCAGGCTGCACTTTGAGGGGAACTCGGAGGTGAGTGCACAGTTGTGCAGCTTTTGCGAGGGTTGCCTGTAGGACCTTAAGGTTGAGATGCGTCGGTGGGGGGCAGGGTGGAGGGCAAGAGCTGCCCTGCTGTTGATGGTAGTGCACAAGCATGTGCGGGATGTGGGGGAGGGAAGTGGCCACGCATCAGGGAAACCTTGTATAAAGTAACCATTTCTCCACAGCTGAGACAGTTCAGACACAGCCTCCATGCTTGGAGTCAGGCCTCTAGCTTATCTGCCCACTCAGGCAATGCAGAGGCATCAAATTGCCACCTAGTGCTCCAGAGATTTTCACCCTTCGTGCACAGGCTGCAAGCCAATTAGTGTTAAAGTGGACTGCAGAACAGTTGGACGACTGGGCACCTTGTACAATCTCCTTGCTAAAGCTGGCTATGGAGTGCTCACAGCCCCTTGCAAGGTCATCATTCCAGTTTGACCAGTCATCCCCAAGGTTCAAGCAAACAGTGCAACCTTGCAGTGCAGGTTAGGAGAATGCCTGCACCTGAGCTGAGAGCACAACATGCAGTCCAATGGGCAAAGCTGCTGCCAATCGGTCAGGTGGGGTGAGGCGAGGTGAGGTGAGGTGGGTGGGGTTTCGGGCAATCATGCAGTGCACGCAACTCTGGCCATTAAAGTGGTGGCCAGCACTCCCTGGGATGCGTTAGGGGGCCTTCAGACGTAACCAAGAGATGTTCTTAGTACACACATTCTAACCCACACATCTCTCTTACATCCTGCAGATGAGTACATCAGGAGCATGGACACTGGTGACCTAGCTGTATGCCTCATAGCATACAGAGAGCAGCGATGACAGAGAAGAGAGTGATTGAGGCGCCTGGCAACACAAACGGAAGAGCACACCCTCACGCTGAAGGGGTGGCTGAGGCTCCCGCCAACAACGCTGAAGCGCCACAGCGAGCCGTCGCTGGTCAGCTCCGAGCTATACCCAGGGTGTATATACGCTATCATTCATTCCTGCAGATGACCAAGAACCAGTGTCGCTGAAGACTGCGTATGCCTATAAAACTGATTGGTCACATCTGCCAGCTCCTGCAGGATTTGGTGCCATGAGGACAAGGAGGGTATCCACTGCCAGTGGCCGTGACGCTCAATTTTTATGCCAGTGGCACCTTTCAGGGCTCCACAGGCAACCTCTGTGGGATATCACAAGCCTCCACCCACAAATGCATTCATGATGTCAAGGATGCCATCTTCGTGAAGGCACACAACTTTGTGCATTTTTCCCAGGACCAGGAAAGCCAGGAAGCAAGAGCGCTGAGATTTGCCCAGATTTCAGGTTTCCCACAGGTGCAGGGTGCCATCGACTGCACTCACGTGGCACACCATCACAACACACGGTCAACTATGTCCACCACAAGGGATTACATGCACTGAATGTGCAGCTGGATGTGACCACCACAAACGCATCCTACAGGTCTGCGCACGGCGTCCAGGGAATATGCGCAACTCCGATATTCTCAGTCAGTCATAGATCCCTGAAGTCTTCAAGGTTCCCAGAGGCTGTAGGGACGGCTCCTCGGGGACAAGGACTACAGCAGAGGAAGTGGCTGATGACACCCGTGTGGCGGCCTCAGACTGCAGCAGAGTGAAGGTATAACGAGGCTCATGTTGCAGCTCACAACTTGGTTGAGCAAACCATCGGGATGCTGAAGATGAGGTTCTGGTGGGGCCCTGCAATATAGTCCACAAAGGATGTCACGCATCATCGTCGCCTGCTGTGTCTCTTACAACCTGGCGCTGCAACAGGGAGATGAGCTGGCTGAGGATGAAATGGAGGAGCTAGAGGTCTCCTCTGACGAGGAGGATATCGATGGAGATGAGGGTGAGGAGGTCCTCGAAGGTGACAATGATGGCGATGAGGCCATTGCACTGACCAGACGAGGCAGGCGCGCTCGGCTGCTAGATTTGTGGAGGATGATGATGACATGCAGTTGAAGAGACACCATAGATCCTTATCCTGCATCTCTGAATGTTTCACTCCAGTCTGGCCGATGGCAGTGCACATGCCCTCTGTGATAAGGCTCCTGTCATGGAGATGCAGTGGAGGCCCTAACAGTCGCTTGATTGCAGGAGGATGATGACAACATGCAGTGAGGCACTCCGTAGATCTTCACATAGCCTCTGTGAATGTCTCATTCATGTCTGGCCAAGGGCAGCTCACTTGCACTTTGTGATCAGGGTCATGTCATGGAGACACAGCCATGGAACTTTAAATGCACCTGATCCTTTGTCAGCCTTCAGCACCTGACCCGTTCAGTAGCACAGTGTCACTGGTCACAGATACTGATGAGATGGATGCCAGCCTCACCTTAATGGTGCTGAGAGCACACAGCGAGAATGACAGAACTCTGTGATGCCCGCCCACGACATGCTGGCAGCAATGACAAGTACCATCGAGGTACGGGCATCAATAATGTGCCCAGAGAGTGTGGGGCCAGACCATCACAAACACAGGGAAGAGGCCCTGGACTGAGACAGCTGCCTTTATCTTGTGCAGAATCCAAGGTTTCACATCTGAGTGACACGAACATTACTCATCAGAACAAGAAGCCATAGGCTGGGAGACATTCTTTGGAGCTTATTTACATTAGTGAACATTATGTACAAATGATTAATGACCATGCCCATGCTGTGCAACTACATCTTCTTAACCTTCCTAACCTTGCTGCTACGTCTTGGTGCTCCCCTGACACCCACAAAGAGGTTGCCTGACCACCGCTGCCACGGCCTCACAAGCCCGATTGGTGATATGGCTGCCCATCCTGCAGCCAGGGCGGGGGTAGAGGGCATCACTGCAGGCCTCCACTGTGTCCAAAAGGCACTTGAGGGATGCGTCATTAAATTGCGGGGGGGGGCTGTAGTCTTTTTGCCTTTCGGAGCAGAAGTCCTGGGCTGGAAACACAGGGACGTGCACGCAGCTGCACTTTACATATGGTACCCGGTGTGATGAAGCAGCTGGGTGATGGCGTCGCAGGTGTATGAGAGCCCACCTGCCATCAAAACGGTGCGTTTCCCGGGTATGAATGATTATTGAGGCAGGATTGGGACGTTACAGTGTGAAAAGCCGCCATCGCAGACGCATCCTTTTTCCCGCCTGCTACTGCACTTAGTGCAAATCTGGGACGATTCTGCTCTTATTTGGTAGTACTAAGCAATGAAGGTTAAAAACTTGTGCTAAAAACTTCATTTTCTACAGTTTGGAAAATCCAGGCGAATGGTAAACTGCCAGCTGATCCTGCTAACACTGTTTTCCCAGCTTTCTGCTCCATTTGCCACCAAGCTCCAAGGACTGTGGCAGAATAAACATACCCAGACGATTTCACATTTCCTTTACACAGAGCTACATAAGAGCATATTTCTTTGTTTTTCAGCAATGGTCAAAAGCTACCTGAAATTTCATGAGGGATTGAAGTTGTGTAAAATTTCAAACAGCTAGGGTTTTATTACTAATAGGCATTTGCAGCTTTGAATTCCAAAATTTGTCAATGAATGGCCAAGCAATGCACCAGCTTTTTGAAAGCAGGCTTACATTTGGCTCTTTACATTTTCCTCTGGTAGAGCATTAATTAATTCCTTTACATAAAATCTCTGTGCGATGATAATGCAATGTTAATCTGTTTATTTTAAGTGCCAAAACAGCGGTGTTAAAATAGCATACATTTGCATATTGACCCCTGTAACCTTTCAGTTTTTCATAATTTTACTGTCCATTTATCACCAAACAGAATTGTAGTCTGGTCTTAAGGGGTTTTTAGTGGTATTATTATTGTTCCACAAATTCTAACACAGATTATACATAGTGGAAAAATAATTACTGCCGGTGAATTAAAAACACAAAATTAAATAATTATTTAAGGACAGATCCAATTAACTTAATTGGCAATATATACTTTAATTGTTTGACAGGCACAACATCAGGCTTATAAATTGCATTTAGACCAGGTTTTGTTGCTGCCAACAAAGCTAAGCCAACATATTAATGTGTGCGTTCATTTTTAAAATAGCTGATAGACTTTGTAATATATTTGCATTATCTCACCAAACCACTGTGAGTGATGAAGCATGACTAATAATTTTCTCTAACATTTTTGCAATCCAGTGTGCACAATAAGTGTATTGTTCTGGGTGGATAAACAGGCAGACACTTACAGTTTTATGAAAAAAAGTAATTTCCATGTTTCCACCAGCACCAGTCAAACCATCCTTCAGTTGAATACCTAAATTACAGCAGAACCCACAGGATAAGAGGCCACCGAATGTGACAGTAGATTCAGGCACAGTCAAGAATTGCACCAATGATAGCAAAAGGTGATTTACTATACATTTTCAATGTGTTTGCAAAGTGGGGCTCGAGAAATTGAATAAAGACAAAAGAAATGATAAAAATAAAATAGAGGCTCTAAAATTACCCTGCGGAATGCAAGCTTGGGAATGCTTAATGCATTTGTCTGAAACATCTCTCTCTCCATCATTTTAGCAGAACCATTTATGTTTAACAGAGACAGCAATTTCAGAAAGATTTGCCAGATGTTGTATGCTGGTGTCCCATGGAATGGAATAACTTCACAACCTGTTTAGTGAAGTAACCAAGGAAAATGGCACAGTTCAATCTCCTGGTTCAGGCATACAAGCACACTGGTGTAGTGCTAAGTTATTCAGAAGAGGAAGAATCCTGGTTTGATCTGTGGTCTCTGTTGGGGCCTAATTCCTTCTCAATATCCAATGACTGCTGTTGTAAAATGATATATGTGGATGTCAGTTAAGGACAGGATCAGATTCAGATGTGATACCATTCATAATTCCACAATGAGGTATTGCCAGCATCTCTGTCATATCCAAAACCCTATTCAAACAAGAAAGGAAAAGTTGCAGGCAAATAAACATCTTCTCAGCTGCATAAGAGTGTTGTCACAGCGTCATTTTGGGAAATAAATATAAAACATGAAAAATAATTAGATACGTCATTGTAATGTTTAAAATAAAGTAGTTCTGTCAGCCCCTTTACAAATGTGTGCAAAATAAATGAAAACATAAATATCGAAGAAATGAATATAAAATGTGACGTGATTGGTGTTTTAAGGCCATGCACATTTGTTCTATTTACTGATTCCATTAAACTGTTGAATGCTTAGAAATAACCCATAACTCAGAGGATCCTCTGCAGTGCATGGTAGCACATCGACCTCAGGAGGTCTGGATGCTGCCTCATGCCAACTCTTTCTTTGCTTTCATATCTATCCCCTCCCCTCCTCCAAGCTGAAAAAAAAAGACTTGGAAGGCTTCTCAAAACACTTTACAGCCAATTGTAAGGTCGGAATCCCCTCCAGCCTGACTTAATGAAATATAAAAATCCCAAAGCCCATGGACACAAGTACTGCAAATAAACATCCCAAACTTCAACACGAAAAACACACAAAGGCAGGCTATACTGTCAATGGTTAATCCTCTAAAACATTCCAATATGGAAGCAAAACCAATACTATGAAAGGACTTTGGGACATTATCGCAACAATGACACAAGACAGCTGCCATCAGATAACTCAGTTAATAAGCTGGGAAGGCCATTGTACCAAATGGCCCCACACAACAGCTATTATAGAACCATAGAAAAGTTACTGCACAGAAAGAGGCCATTCAGTCCATCATGTCTGTGCCGGCCAGAAAAAGATTTAAAAGAAACTAGCCGCTCATTTTAATCCCACTTTCCAGCACCTAGTCCGTAGCCTTGCAGGATACAGCACTTCAGATGCAGATCCAAGTATCTTTTAAATGAGTTGAGTATTCCAGTCTCAGCCACCGATTTAGGCTGTGAATTCCAGATGCCCACCCCCTCTGGGTGAAAAAGCTTTTCCTCATGTCCCCTCTAATCCTTCTACCAATCACCTTAAACCTATGCCCCCTGGTAATTGACCCCTCAGCTAAGGGCAACAAGTCTTTACTGTATACCCTATCTAGGCCTCTCATAATTTTGTATACCTCAATTAGGTCACCCCTCAGCCTCCTCTATTCCAAGGCAAACAACTCTAGCCTATTAAATCTTTCCTCATAGCTGCAATTTTCAAGCCCTGGCAGAATTCTTGTAAATCTTCTCTGTACTCTCTCCAGAGCAATTTTGTCCTTCCTGTTATATGGTGACCAGGACTGTACACAAAATTCCAGCTGTGGACTAACCAGCATTTTATACAGTTCCATCATTACATCCCTCCTTTTGTATTCAATACCTCACTGAATAAAGGAAAGCATTCCATATGCTTTCTTTACCACCTTATCCACTGTCCCGCCATCTTCAGGGTCATGTGGACATGCACTCCAAGGTCTCACACTTCCTCAGCCCTTCTTAATATCCTCCCATTTATGGAGTGCTCCCTTGCTTTGTTTCCTCTCTCCAAATGCATTACCTCATACTTTTCTGGATTGAGTTCCATTTGCCACTTTTCTGCCCACTCAACTAAACCATTGATATCATTCTGGAGTCAAAAACTATCCTCTTCACTATCAACTACACAGTCAACTTTTATGTCATCTGCGAATTTCCCAATCATACCTCCCACAATTATGTCCAAATCATTAATATATACAACAAACAGCAAGGGCCCCAACACTGAGCCCTGTGGAACACCACTGGAAACCGTTTTCCATTCGCAAAAATATCCATCGACCATTACCCTTCGTTTCCTGTCACTGAGCCAACGTTGGGCCCGACCTGCCACCTTCCCTGTATCCCATGGGATCTCACTTTTCTGACCAGTCTGCCATGTGGGACCATGTCGAATGCCTTACTAAAATCCATGTAGACAACATCCACTGCACTACCCTCAACAATCCTCCTTGTTACTTCCTCAAAACATTCTATTAAGTTAGTAAGACATGATCTTCCCCAAACAAAACCATGCTGACTGTCCCTGATGAACACATGCCTTCTTAAGACAGTTTATCTTGTCTCTCAGAATTGATTCCAATGATTTTTCCACCACTGAAGTCAGACTGACCAGGCTATAATTTTCTGGCCTATCCCTTGTATCCTTTTTAAATAATGGTACAACATTTTCAGACCTCCAATCCTCTGGTACCTCGTCTGTATCTAGTGAGGATTGGAAAATGGTCCCCAGAGTATCCATTATTTCCTCCTTGGTTTCCTTTAGCAGCCTGGGATACAATCCATCCGGCCCTGGTGACTTATCCACCTTCAAGGATGTCAGTCGTTCCAGTACTTCCTCCCTCACTATGTTTATTGACTCTAATGTTTCACGCTCCTCCTTATTAACTATGATGCCTGCATAATCCCTCTCCTTAGTAAAGATGGAGACAAAGTACTCATTGAGAATCCTGCCCATATCTTCAGCATCAATGCACAAGTTTCCATGTACATTGCTGATGGGCCCTATCCTTTCCTTAATTAATTTCTTGCTCTTAATTTACTGGCAAAACATCTTTGGGTTTTCTTAGATTTAACCTGCCAAGATTTTTTCGTATCCTCTCTTTGCTTTCCTAATTTCTATTTTTACTTCACCCTTATACTTTCTGCACTCCTCTAGGCTTTCTACAGCATTAAGTCTTTTATGACTGTCATAAGCTTTCTTTTTCTGTGTTATCTTGGCCTGTAAGCTTCTGGATAACCAGGGGGCTCTAGATTTGGCTGTACCACCCTTTTCCTTTGTGGGGACATGTGCCCATAGAATCTTGATTTTGAATGCCTCCCACTGTTTTCCATTCTAATAGCTGTATTCAGTCCATTCTCACCAGCTCACCTCTGAGCTTCGTAAAATTTGTCTTTCCCCAATTTAGAACTTTCACTCCTGTTCTATCTTTTCCTTTTCCATAGTGACCATAATACAATTAGATTTAGCATCATTATCTCCAAAATGGTCCTCCACTACTACTTCATCCACTTGCCCAGCTTCATTTCCTAAGACTAAATCTAGAATTTCACCCCCTCTCATTGGACTTGTTGTGTGCTGGCTCAAACAGTTCTCTTAAATGCAGTTCAAGAATTTTGTGCCCACTGTGCCCTTCACACTGTTCATATCCCAACTGATATTAAGGTAGTTGAACTCCCCAAAGATTACTGCCCTATTGCTTTTGCACCCAGAAATCTGCCTGCTTATTTGCTCATCTAACTCTCTTCCACTATTTGGGGTCTTATAGTACACTCCTAGTGGCGCGGCTGCCCCTATTTTATTTCTGAGCTTAAGCCATAGAGCCTCATTTGATGCCTCATTTAGTATATCATCCATCCTCACAGCTGTAATTGATTCTTTAACCAATAATGCTACACCCCCACCTTTTTTATACCCCTCCCTACCTTGTCTGAAAACTCTACATCCAGGGATGTTGAGCTGCCATTTTTGCTCCTCCTTAAGCCAAGTTTCCATTACAACAATGATATCATGTTGCCATGTGTCTATGTGTGCCCTCAGTCCATCGGCTTTATTTGCTATGCTTGCATTCACATATATAGATAACTTTTAATTCTACCAAATTCCTGTGCTGTACACTTTTTAACCTGTGCTTCTTCTGTCTTTCACAGTCACTCACTAACTCTCCATCTCCCTATCATACAAACAACATCAACAATGACCAAGAAGGAGAGGAACCTGGTACATGCATATCAGCCTGGGAGCCAGAGATACTTCACTTGAATGGGGTCCATTGTTTTGTTTGTGGAAACAACATCAACAGTGAATGGGTCTGTCTGGACCAGGGCATGTAACAGACTAAAGAGATTAAAGGGTACTAAGCACTGACCGTCCGCTGGGGTGACTTCTGGAAATATGCTCATCATTCAGCAGAATGTCTTCAGGGAACGTGTTTTGATGTTTTCGACAAGAATCATCATAAAAGGCCAAGATTGAAGGGTCTGGCGCTATAGTCAGAAGGAGGGTCAGGGCTGGTTACCATGACTCAGGCCTACTTTCAACACAGACAGACCAGCCATGTTGGGGATTGTAAGTGTTTTCAGCCATATCGTGTTGATATTGGCTTGAAGGTTTTGGACTGTAGTCAGGAAGGAGGTCAGGAACGGTCAACCTGACTTGCGAACCTACAACTTTCGCCAAAAGGATCAACCATGTCGGGAGTCGTAAGTTATCAGCCAAATCCGAGAGGCATTGGGGCTGAGGTTTAAAGGGCAGTTTAAGGGCTACAACCAAATATTGAGGGGGGTTGGGTTGAACTGAGGAAGGTTTCAGGCAGAAACGTAGGGTTTTGCCTATGGTTTTTCTGTAGAGGCTTTTTATTAAGTTGTGTTTTTTTTTAATGTGTTTATGGGAAGTCAAGGTTAACTCATGGAGGGATTTAAATCAGGCTAACCAATTAAGTGTGGCGTAGTGTCATTTACATTAGTTTAGAGCTTTTGCATCAGGCAGTTAAAGAGTGTTTTAATATACGAGTTTGTGGTGGTTGAGCCAAACCCCATGTCTGTGTAATTTTATCCTTTCTAAAATCCAAAATCAAGAACCATCAGTAAGGGGAAACAGGAGCGGGAACCTCTTACACAATATGCATATTTTTAAACTGTAGACACTTCTGTAATGTAGGAAACAAAGCAGACAATTTGCCCATTATAAAGTCTGCCATCAGTAATGTGATAATGACCAGATTATCTGTTTTACTGACATTGAGAGATAATTATTGGCCAGAAACCATGTGGAACTCCCCTACACTTCTTCAAAATAATGCCATGGAATCTTTAATGTCTACCTCAGGGGCCTCAGTTCGTCAACTTATCCAAAGAGTGCCACCATTGACAGTGTAGCACTCCTTCCGTACTGCACTGGAGTATCAGCCTGTTTGTGCTTGAGTCCTTGGAGTGGGACTTGCACTCACAATCTTCTGATTCAGAGAAGAGGGCTGCCGCTGAGTTATAGTTGACATATTGCATAACCTTCATAGTGTTGAAGGGAGATTCAGGTGACACCATTCTGGAACAAAAAGAAAGACGAATGTTGATTTCTCACAATTGTGGTGAGCATGGTAACTTGAAAGCCAGTGGGTTCTGCTAACTGTGCATGATATCAATATAAAGTAGGCTATTATCAAATCGAATAGTGTCACGGACGTTTTGAACATCCTGCTGAAGCAAGCAAATTCTTCCTCCAGCGAGCAGGAAGCCCAGATTACATCACTTAGTTCAGACATATTACATAATAAAGGACCTCAGATATTGTACATGTGATTTCAAAACTTCACTAAATATTATTGACAAAACCATTATAGGAGACCTTACGAACATTGTCAGAACATTATCTCTTATTTATGAGATCATTAGTAAAACCATGTACATAGCACTTATCAGAATGAGAAAACTCTAATTCAGCAAGTGGATGATAAGATTTTATGACAGTGTTCAAAGAGCATGCATGGTGTTCTCCCAGCCTTCTAGCCAACTGTGCTCCCTTAACCAATATCAGTGAAATACAGATTAACTAGCTGTTGCAGTTGACTACATAATAACAGTCAAACTAATTCACTGTAAAAACATCATTGAGGAGGATTTTAAGGAGCCTGCAAGAATGGGAAACATGGCAGGTAGGGTGACTTAATTAGGTAGGACCCTTGATTAGGTAGGATCAGTCAGCCAAGGTAAGAAAATGAGGGGCCTAAAGGGTGGTATCAGCACTGTCCACATGCAGGTCCATCTCAGGATGATAGCTGGCAGAGTCCTTCCAAGGTGTCGAGTTCACCTACAACATTTCTATTATTCCTGCTGAGTGATCTCAGACAATGTCCTTTACAATTCGCAGAAGAGGGGGCCAGTTGTGCTGAAAATTCAGCTATGCTCTACAGAGTGGTGAGTACAACACTGGACACTAGGGTGAACATTCAATAAAGGGTGAACACAAAAACACAACATTGTTTCTTCCACAACAAGTAATGGCCCTCACTCCCTTGTAGCCATCAATGCATGCCAACCATGTGGCATGCCAGTGTATTTAGCTCTCTAACTAAACTAGTCTCAACAAATAATGAAGATGCACGCATGAATAAAGTAAAACCAAAGTAATGTGAAATATTAACTATGACATTTACATTTGAAAAACACTCTTGCCACCGTTGTGCTCTCAATAAGCCTTATGTTAATGGCAAAGGAGTTGGGCAATAAAATTGTGGCCATGATGAAGAGCCTCCCTGTTTTACCAGGAGGCCCCTATAGCCTGCCTGTACCTGCTGCATTGTCAGCTGACTGCGGGTTTCACCACTGAAAAGTTTTCCCCGCCTTGGGATCTCAAATGTCTCCCGTGCACACTTTAAATTTTAATTGGAATTGCATGGGAACCAGGAAAAAACAAGAGGGTGGAGTGGCGCCAACTTCCTGTTCTGCCATCCAGAATTGTGTACCACAGTTTAAATTCTGCCCGTTGTGTGTGAAGCTTTTTGAGTTGTTTCTGAGAGTTGAGGCACCAGGCTACATAAGTGCAGGGTTATTTTTGTTCTTTGCCCTCTGACTAATATTTTACAGTATGTTAGTAAAATCTTGTGCACATATTTAAAATTATGGACTTTTTTTCTATGGAGCTCCTTTTTTCAAGAAAGAATGAGCAGAAAAAGGCCATTGAGCCCATCAAACCCACTCTTCCCAAACTATGTACAGCTTAGTCCATTATGGGCTCTGCTTTATGTACGTTGATGACACAAACCTTTGAATGGTCTTCTCATTAGGGTGATAATGTTTTACTGCCATGTTTCATGTTTATATACAGCTTTACTGGGGCAATCAAAAGGCAATCTCTTTGGTGGGTGACTTTTCTTTCCAAAAACTTTTTCATCCCTTCCCACCACTAGTCAAAGTGTCACAGTCGCTATGATCAAGTGATGGATGGGTATTTGGTTAAACTGCTAAACTGGAATAATTTTAATCTTCAAACTGCAGACAGGATGAGGGAAATTCTGATCTCGCTGACTACTTGATTTTGTTTATATTGAACTCAACCAAGGTGATTCATAAAATATGGCTAAAAATACATTAATAAAATGAGTGAAATGGTACAGATTAACCTTCAATTATTTCAAAGCAGATTCCACTATTGGACCTCTCAATTAAGGCATTTCCAGGGATTGCAGGCCTGAAAACTCATGAGTAAAACACAAGAAATTTCCTGTCCTACTAACTATGTGAACCTTACTCTTCACTGGCAACACCTGACTACAGAATCAGTGTTTAAAGCACAATTTTAACTAAACTGAAATGCAAATGTTTCCGAGTTTCAAGGTGTTAGCGACAGCTGTGTTAGCTTGTGCATATGATTCTTAGTTTGTTTAGAAGTAGTTTGAACTTACAGCACAGAAGCATGTCACTTGGTCCAAGGGGTATATGCCAGGGTTAAAGCTCCACACAAGCTTCCTCCCACCCTACTTCATCGAACCTGATCTGGATAGTTTCCCAGTTATATCAATAAAGGTGTTAGCCAATATAAAATAACCTATATAAAATTACCATCTTTGCTTAATAGTGGGCAAGTTAATTGAATATGAATGAATTGACATGTTCGTTGCTAATAATGTATTGTGGAAATCCTATCCATTTATCTCTGATTACTCCGTCATCCATATTTACCCATTCTCTTTTCTTTGTCATTCTTTAATCACTCTGTCTTTTATTGTTTTCTTTATCTTTTTACCTCAACTGATCTAATTTATTTGACCATTCCATGCTGTGTGCACCTTCAGACATCAAACTTAGAAGAATTTTAGGTATATGTCCTCTTCTAACTTTTGGCTTCTATTTCCCATTTTAGAAGCACAT
Source organism: Cetorhinus maximus (assembly GCF_964194155.1). NCBI lineage: Eukaryota > Metazoa > Chordata > Chondrichthyes > Lamniformes > Cetorhinidae > Cetorhinus > Cetorhinus maximus. Next base: position 26,612,745 of record NC_135882.1, on the reverse strand, counting down.
TTAGAAATGCCAGGACTCTGAAATTCCATGAGGCTCTCCCAGTCTCTCCTCCATAATTCTTGCAGGAGACCAGTGCAAGGTGCAGGAAATGATCTTAACAGTAATAAGCAGAAATTAATTTTCTTCAGTTGTCAAATGACTTTAAAGACTCCAATGGGAAGCAGATATATAAACAAAAGACACGAGTGAGGAAACCAAAGAACATTTGGATACTATATATCAGGGGTGGCCAAACTTACTGAATTTAAGAGCCGCATCCGATAATCTTCAGGTATTTGAGAGCCGCAAGACATGAACAAACTTTACACAGGCTAATTACTGCTAGTAGAGGCCTTGTGGGTCTCCATCCTGGCCAGAAGTCTTTGAAAATCCAGTTCATATGTTGTCAAGACTGTACAATAGAGCTCTGCTGGGTGTTCATGCGTAAGGGCTGCATGGTGTGTTGGCTTTACAAACTTCATTACAGAGTACAGTGATTCACAGCAGTATGCTGTGCCGAAAGTTGAAATGAGTCGCACACTAGCTTTCTTGACTTGAAGATATTTTATTCTGGTACTTGCTTCCGGAACTCAGTTATAGATTGGGATTTATGCATCATCTTTAGACCCTGGTCCTCCTGGACGTCCAATGGTCCCATTTCTACAGCAGATGCTTCTGCAGCCAGAGGTTCAAGAATCAGACAGCATTCGTTGACCACATCAACCATGAATGGGTTTACAAGAAAGGTGAAGCCTGATCTCAACACCTGCAAGTTATCAGACCTGGCTCGAAAATTATCAAGCAGTCCTTGTAATTTATCCCTGGATTCTTCAAGTTTGTGATCTTTTACTTCAATGTCAGGGAATGTCTTAACTCTCCTTTGAGATGGGGAAAATGTTTGAAGTTGTTTGACAACATGTCTCTTTGCAAAAGCCTCACTTTATTCTGGAAGCTGAAAGCTGTCTGAGTAAGGTCAGAAATAATCTTATCCTTTCCCTGGAGTGCCAAGTGGAGAGTTTGCAGATGCTGCACAATATCAGTGAGAAACATCAGATCCTGCATTCATTCGTTATTGTCCAGCTGGGGATAGGATCTTTTCTTTTCTTGAAGAAAAGAAATGATAGGCTCCGACAGTTCCATAAACCTTTTTAAGACGCTTCAGGTTGACAACCACCACACAATGCAGTAGAATGAGATATCGTAAGGCTTGCCTTCAAGATCCAGCTCTTCAATAACATTTTTGAACTGTCGGTGACAGTTCCATTTGAGCAGGTGAAATTTACAACTTCAAGGACCATTTTCAAACATTTTCGCACTTGAAGTATCTGGCTGCTAGATGTTCATGATGAATGATGCAATGAATAGGAAGAAACTCCAGAAATTTGGGATCACTTTTCAAGAGCTCGATTAGGCCTGCATGTTTCCCTACCTTTGCGGGTGCTCCATCCATTGCAACACTGAAGAGGCTATTCAGTGGTACATCGGCATTTGTCAACGCTGCGTCAAGTGCATCTTTTATGTCAACACCACGAGTTGCTCCTATTAACGTCACTAAGTCCAACATTTCTTCTTTCACAATTACATCCAAAGGAACATAAACAAATATCACCAGTTGTGGGTTTTCTTGTATGTCTGTGAATTCATCAAGAGCTAAGCTGAATGATCTCCAGATAATTTTGTATCTTGCTTGCAAAATCAGCACTGATCTAGGAGGTACGCCTCTCTGTCGTGTAGTATGTAATTGGAATTTGTGTTATTAGCCGCTGAAGTTTTGTGTTCTTCGGATCTACAACTGCAACAACTTCAGCAATATTCTTCTTAACAAATTCTCCATCAGAGTATTGGTCTTTAGCACGAGCAAGATTCCATGCCATGACAAAGCCAGCTTCGGTTGTTGTGTCAGGTTCCTCGCTGAACTTTGAAAGTAGTGTCTGCTGGCTATTTAGAGATGATTTCAACATGGTTAACTAGTTTTTTCATAATTCTGATTTAGGGGATAGTTAGGTGAAATTTTTTGTGATTCGTTTCATAGTGGCATTTCAAGTTACTGGCTTTGTAGTGAGTGAGCGATGTATTGCAGATAAGGTAAAAACGTTTCCCACCTTTAACAGTGGATGCAAAATCTTCCTCCCAAAACTTTTGTTTTCATCTTCACACTTTCGTTTCTTGCAGTTTGATGGATGTCATTTTTATTCACCAAGTTTACACAAGGTTAACACTGAAAACTTCTGTTTTAACTCCCGGACATTCCACACTTCAGGAAATGGCTTCTGAGAGTCATGAGGCCTTGTGTAGGAAAATTACAAAAGAAATCATGTAGCAGCACTGGAAGGAATTGGTAAATAGGACGAGGGTTAAGAAAATCAATGATTCATTCCAGCATTGTCACGAGATTTCTTTTGCAGTTTTCCATTTGTCCTACACAGGGCTGCGCGAGTCTGAGAGACATGAATGTATTTCAATGAAGGATGTTGTTTTGAACATTTCTATTCTGACTCACCTTTGTTCGGACTCATCTTCAGCCACCTTTGGCTGGACTGAATCAAGGAATTTTTGGTTTGATGTTAAATCAGAAACAAGCAGCAGTGAAAGGGCACAGGGGCGTTTGTTTTAAAATGGAAATTATCATAAAAATTGGATTCCCTCTTCCTTTGATACTTTCAGGGGCAATAAAACAAAAAAACTGAAAAGATACAATTATTAGCCTGGCCTCTGTCAGCTGCCCTCAGGGTGACCAGCTAAGAGTAAGGTAGAATAGATGAAAGGTTAAAAGTTAAGCGATCGATAATGGAGCAAGGGGAAAATTTTCCATTTTCAATGCAGTCAAAACGCCAGGCCCAATTTTAACTGTCAAACATTCACTCCCTGTGAACAAGCCCCTACTAATCCCCTCCCTTGCCTGCAAAAGCCCCTCTCCACCTACCACCACAAGCAAATTGCTCCCCCTATCTAATTCCACCTTCAATGTCTAATTCGTCCTCCATGTGAACAGGCCCCTGTCTAAATAGCCCCTCCCTGAGAACAGAAGGTGTGCTAGGCTTTGAGTTGGTGCAATCATGCAAACCAGGTGCTTGTGAATCAACAGTCCAGAGGATATGAATAAACAGCTAGGGACATGGAGAGAGGTACTAGAGTTACAGGAAGAGATAGAGAGATTGAAATCTCTGAAGCTACATTGAGCTCTCTGGACCTGCAGGTCTCAACATTTTTACCTACGAGAATCACCTGACCCACCCCTTGTAAAAATTCCACAGACTGCCTTAAACTGATGATTCCCCTCTATCCCCCTGTACCAACTCAGTGCAGGATTAGTGCTGTTTATACATTAAATATTAAGAGTGAACCTTCCACTTCTAGCACAGTTACCTCTCTCTCTCTCACTCTCTTTCTCTCCCCCTCTGTCTTAAACAGAATGGAACAGTAAGAGTCAAGTATACACAAGGAAAAACAATCAATCAGTTATAACCGGAAGCTTAAAAGATTGGGACACAGTTACCTCCACCTTTGTGTGATCTCTCTCACTGTATTCTTCCTCTCTCTCTCTGTCTGTATCCAGTCTCTCAGTTCCTATCTCTCCCTTGTTTTTGCTCATTCTCTCTGTTCCTATCTCATTTGCATCTCTGTGTTTTTCTCTCTCTCTTCTAGATGCGATCTTCATAAATAGGCTGTCAAATATTTCTGACTGACCTTTAATTGTATCAAATTGCTGTATTTGCCATGTTAGAGAGAGAGATAGAGAGTGAGCTGAAGGGAAAGGCAGAGAAATCCCTGCCCCTCAGATCCTCAGTAAACTGAGTTCAAAGAGCCACCACATATCTCATTAAGCTTTTATACAGACTCAGGACTTTAATTTAAAACCCTTCCAAGTGATTTGAGGATATCTTCCCTGGCGCTGCTGTCCATCGCTTCACTTTTAACCTTCCATCCATTCCACTTTACTCTTACCTGCTCATCCTGAGGGCAGGTGATGGAGGCCAGATGTCCACTCATGTTCATCCTAAATCTGTTTCTCTCCTCCCCTCTAATCTATTTTGTTCAAATAAAGGTTTTGTTCGCTTTCACAAAGCAGCTCACTTGTTTTGCATAAAATACAATGTGAAAAGTTATGCTATCAGCTATTTATCAGCATGTCCCTTTCTTTCTATCTCAATCTATTTGTATCGTGTTGTGAATGGAAAAGCTGGGGTTTTTAATCAAAGTGTTAAAACTGCTCTCCGGTTCAATCCAACCTCCCTCCAAAGTGCGATTAGCCAGTTTTGCAGCACAAGAGGACAGCCTCATGCTATGGGCTGAAAAGTTGCTGGGACTTGCACGCCATAGTTTGGTCACCCCTGTTATATATAAATCATTTTTCCTGTAAATTACCCTTTTTCCTGTATTGAAAAACGGCAAATGTTGGAAAGACATAGATAACCAGCTTCTTTAAAGGGAAGACAGGTTAACATTTTGTATGTAGTCCTTCATCAGAATCGCAACCTTTGCTAGAGTAGGATAGAGACGACAAGCAGGGAAGAAACAGCAGACGCTCTAATCACAGAAAGGAATTTAATGGGATAAATAATCTTTAAAAGGCTTGACTGATCCGTTTCCTCTTTTTATTTTAATTTTGATCAAACTTTTTGCTATGATTGAAGTTTCTTTTCATTCATTTCTCCTTTTTATTTCAAACTTTTTAGATTAGCTCCCAACTTAAAGTTTTCAGTTCTAAAGAAAGGTTATAGCAGAGGCTGCCTTTATCTTTACAGCCTGCATACATTTGCAAAATTAGATTCCCAATATTTGCAGCTTTTATCTTTCTTTGTTTACATGGTGATTTTCCTCTACATAAACATGGTGGATCACAGTGAAAGGAACTGTTAATTTGTACCTGAAATGGTCTGCAGTGCTGAACATGAGAAAAGGAGCTAAAAACAAAAAGCTAAAAGCTACTGCGGATGCTGGAAATCCAAAACAAAAACAGAATTACCTGGAAAAACTCAGCAGGTCTGGCAGCATCGGTGGAGAAGAAATCAGTTAACGTTTTGAGTCTTCATGACCCTTCGGCAGAACTGAGTATAGTTAGGAGAAAGGTGAAATATAAACTGGTTTAAGGTGGGGGGCCGGGGGGAGAGAGAAGTTGAGGGTGGGATGATTGTGGAGATAAGCAAGCAGTGATAGGAGCAGATAATCAAAAGATGTCACAGACAAAAGGATCAAAGAGGTGTTGAAGGTGGTGATATTATCTAAGAAAAGTGCTAATTAAGAATGGAAGGCAGGATACTCAAGGTACAGCTCTAGTGGGGGTGGGGTGGAAAGACTAACAAAGTTTTAGTTTTAGATTTAAAAATAATGGAAATAGGTGGGAAAAGAAGAATCTATATAAATTATTGAAAAAAGGGAGGGGGGAGAAACGGGGTGGGGATGGGGGGAGGGGGAGTTTAAGATCTAAAGTTGTTGAATTCAATATTCAGCCCGGAAGGCTGTAAAGTGCCTAGTCGGAAGATGAGGTGCTGTTCCTCCAGTTTGCGTTGGGCTTCACTGGAACAATGCAGCAAGCCAAGGACAGACATGTGGGCAAGAGAACAGGGTGGAGTGTTAAAATGGCAAGCGACAGGGAGGTTTGGGTCTTTCTTGCGGACAGACCGCAGGTGTTCTGCAAAGCGGTCGCCCAGTTTGCGTTTGGTCTCTCTAATGTAGAGGAGACCGCACTGGGAGCAACGAATGCAGTAGACTAAGTTAGGGGAAATGCAAGTGAAATGCTGCTTCACTTGAAAGGAGTGTTTGGGCCCTTGGACAGTGAGGAGAGAGGAAGTGAAGGGGCAGGTGTTGCATCTTCTGCGTGGGCATGGGGAGGTGCCATAGGTGGGGGTTGAGGAGTAGGGGGTGATGGAGGAGTGGACCAGGGTGTCCCGGAGGGAACGATCCCTACAGAATGCCGTCAGCGGGGGTGAAGGGAAGATGTGTTTGGTGGTGGCATCATGCTGGAGTTGGCGGAAATGGCGGAGGATGATCCTTTGAATGAGGAGGCTGGTGGGGTGATAAGTGAGGACAAGGGGGACCCTATCATGTTTCTGGGAAGGAGGAGAAGGCGTGAGGGCGGATGTGCGGGATATGGGCCGGACACGGTTGAGGGACCTGTCAACGACCGTGGGTGGAAAACCTCTGTTAAGGAAGAAGGAGGACATGTCAGAGGAGCTGTTTTTGAAGGTAGCGTCATCAGAACAGATGCGACGGAGGCGAAGGAACTGAGAGAATGGGATGGAGTCCTTACAGGAAGCGGGGTGTGAGGAGCTGTAGTCGAGGTAGCTGTGGGAGTCGGTAGGCTTGTAATGGATATTGGTGGACAGTCTATCATCAGAAATTGAGACAAAGAGGTCAAGGAAGGGAAGAGAAGTGTCAGAGATGGACCATGTGAAAATGATGGAGGGGTGGAGATTGGAAGCAAAATTAATAAATTTTTCCAGGTCCCGACGAGAGCATGAAGCAGCACCGAAGTAATCATCGATGTACCGCAGAAAGAGTTGTGGTAGGGGGCCGGAGTAGGATTGGAACAATGAATGTTCCACATACCCCATAAAGAGACAGGCATAGCTGGGGCCCATGCGGGTACCCATAGCCACACCTTTTATTTGGAGGAAGTGAGAGGAGTTAAAGGAGAAATTGTTCAGTGTGAGAACAAGTTCAGCCAGACGGAGGAGAGTAGTGGTGGATGGTGTGGTTGGGGCCTCTGTTCAAGGAAGAAGCTAAGGGCCCTCAGACCATCCTGGTGGGGGATGGAGGTGTAGAGGGATTTGACATCCATGGTGAAGAGGAAGCGGTTGGGGCCAGGGAACTGGAAATTGTTGATGTGACGTAAGGTGTCAGAGGAATCACGGATATAGGTGGGAAGGGACTGGACAAGGGGAGAGAGAAGGGAGTCAAGATAACGAGAAATGAGTTCCGTGGGGCAGGAACAGGCTGACACGATCAGTCTGCCAGGACAGATCTGTTTGTGGATTTTGGGTATAAGGAGCCACCATTTTGAGGTGGGTTTCTCAGTTCCATAGGAAGAGTGAGCTCTCGGTAATACTTAAGCTTGTCATTAGTAACATGTTGTTGGAAGGATGGCTGGACACCTAACTGGGACCCTGAGATTTAAAGGCAGCCTGCACCTCTTTGATTAATGCTGCTTTATTTACCTGCTGCTGTCTGTGAAAAGACTGCTTTTAGGGCCCTCCCCCTGCACCCCCTCCACACCAAGTTTGCCACAATTGGCAATGAGGATAAATAGTTTTGATGATGCACCTTGCTTCCTGAATGTGAGCACATCAATTCTTAAGGAAAGAAGGAAAAGTATACTCACTAGTCATGCCATCCTTGAGCAGAATTGACCCTTATGACTCGTTCAAGGAAGACTGGAGCCAGTACATAGAGCGCCTAGGTTTTATTTCGTGGCGAATGAAATAACGATGGAGGAGAAGCAGAAAGCAGTTCTTCTAAGTGTCTGTGGGAGCCGGACACATAATCTCATCCGTAGTCTGACTGCCCCAAACGTGCTCAATTCTAACTCTTTTTAATGGACTGGTAGGCCTTGTGAAGACACGTTTTCAACCAAAACCTTTGGTAAATATGCAAAGATTTAAATTCAACTCCAGAGTAAGGGCCCCGGGTGACTGAGCACTGCGATTTCGGAGATACTTTCAATGGCATGTTGCAAGCTCGTTTGGTTTACAGTGTACATGACTATGCTATTCAGCACTATTTACTTGCAGAAGTTAATATTGATCTGAAGCACACCATGAAAATAGCACGAGCAATGGAGAGTGCTGAGAGGGACTCAGGCTTTGCAGAGTGTGCAAAATGGCACCGTTGTTCAGTTGGGATGGGAACCTACCACCGGGCGCGGTGTGAAAACCAGGGAGACAGCTGCGAAGTGGGAAACAGTCTCTAGTGCTCAGTAAACGAAAAGGCAGACTGGAAACATCTCACCAGCGATTCAGAAATTAATTTGTTACTGATGTGGAAGTAACCACGTACCAGAAAACTGCAGATTTAAAGATGCAGAATGCCACTACTGTCACAAAAAAGGGCATGTTAAAAAGCAATGTCTGGCAAAATCAAGACAGCCAATCAGAAAGCAGACCAAGATGATTGAGCCAGAAGCTGCTGCTTCAGATATCTATTCTCTATACAATGTCAAACCAATAAAAACTGAACCAATCACCGTCACCCATTAAGTGAATGGGAAGCCTATTGTCATAGAGGTTGACACCTAAGCCACAGTGGTGGAAGAACACAGATTTAAATGCCTAAAGTGAAGGTGCCCAGCAACTGAATCTGGAGAAAACCACGTCTCAGCTGAAGACATTCACTTAGAGGCAATACAGGTAAAAGGCATCACCACTGTACCTGTATTCTACAGGCAACACACAGCCTAGCTTCCAGTGATCATTGTAACGGGTGAAGGACCTAGTCTTCTGGGCTGTAATTGGTTAAAAGAAATTAAGCACAACTGGTCAGAAATTTTTCAAGTTAGAACAGGAGGAATTCTTGAGCTGTTAAAGAAGTACGACAGCTTGTTTCATGATGAATTGGGAAAGATGAAAGACCTACAAGCAAAAGGTATGTAGATTCGGATGCAACACCCCGTTTCATTAAGGCCAGACCTGTGCCTTATGCCATAAAGGAGAAGGTGGATGCAGAATTGAGCAGCTTAGGGAAGTTAGACGTCATCCAGCCAATCCAATTTTCAGAATGTGTAGGGCACATAGTCCCTGTGATGAAACCAGATCAAACTATTCGCATTTGCAGAGACTACAAATTAACTGTGAACAAGGCTGCTAAATTAGATAAATATCCTGTCCCAAGGATTGAAGATTTGTATGCTAAGCTTGCTGGAGGAAAATCCTACTCCAAACTGGACATGAGCCATGTATACCAACAGCTAGAGCTGGACAGCATTTCTAGAGGGTATGTAACAATCAACACGCACAATGGCCTGTACCAATATACATGCCTGCCCTTTGGTGTATCATCTGCAATTTTCCAAAGAACCATGGAAAGCCTGCTATGAGGACTTCTCTGAGATATAGCATACCTGGATGTTGTCCTGGTCACAGGATCAATGGAAGCCAAACATTTGGCCAACCTAGAAGAGGTTTTAAAAAGATTTTTGGAAGCTGGTGTATGATTGAAGAAATAAGTCACTTAAGTCATCGAGTGGATGCCCAAAGGTTGCATCCAGTAGAGGAGAAGTTCAGGGCAATCAAGGAAGCGCCCTCTCCTACCAATGTCACTGAACTCAAACTTTTTTGGGCATGATAAATTATTACGGTCGATTCTTGCCAAATTTGCCAACAGTGTTAACCCCTCTACACTTATTATTGAAAAAGAACCAGAGATGGTCATGGAAGGTGCAACAAGAAGAAGCCTTCATAAAAGTCAAGAAGCTATTACACTCATCATGTGTACTAGTACACTATGACCCATCAAAAGAATTAATATTAACCTGCGATGCATCTTCCTATGGCGTGGGAGTGGTGTCACATAGGATGGAAGATGGTTCCAAAGGACTAATAGGCTATATCTCCAGAACTCTCGCTGCAGTCAAGAAGGGTTACTCACAACTTGAAAAAGAAGGTTTATCCGTAATGTTTGGAGTAAAGAAATTCCATCAATATCTGCATGGTCGGCATTTCACCATAGTGTCAGGTCACAAGCCACTAATGGGTTTATTTAGTGAAGATAAAGCAGTTCCGCCGATATCCTCTGCCAGAATTCAACAATGGGGCTTGGTTTTGTTGGCATACGAGTACAACTTTATGCACCACCCAGGTGTGCATATTACAAATGTAGATGCCCTCATTGTCTTCCATTGCCAGATAGTGCCGTACATGCTCCAGTGTCATAAGAAGTTGTACTTGTGTTGAATTTCCTGGGCCCCTTGCTGGTCTGTACGAAGCGACAAAAAAATTGGACAAATCGGGGTCCAATTTTATCAGAAGTCTGAGACCAGGAATTGCAAGGATAGTCGAATGCACCAGTCTCTGAAGAGATAAAACCATTCTATGCCCATAAAACTGAGTTAAGTTGTCAAGAGAATCACTCTTGACAGAGCCTCACAGTGCACATCCAGGTATTTTGAAATGAAGATACATGCGTGAAGCTATATCTGGCGGCCAGGTATAGACAGTGATATAGAAAACATGGTCAAGCACTGCCTCCAGTGTCAGCAACAGCAGAAGTTGCCCGTTTCAGCTCCACTGCATCCGTGGGAGTAGCATGGCCGACCCTGGGTTAGTCCACATATAGACTATGTGTCTCCATTTTTAGGTACCGTGTTTTTATTGGTCATCGACGCTCATTCAAAGTGGATGGATGTGCATGAAGTTAGGCCACCAACATTGTGTGCAACTACTGAAAAGCTGCACCAATGTTTTAGTATATATGCCCTACCAGAAGTCATTGTGTCAGATAATGATACTGTCTTCACTAATACGGAATTCCAGAGATTCACGAGTTTAAATGGGATGAAACATACTAAAACAGCACCATATCATCCCTCATCAAATGGGTTGGTAGAAACAGCAGTGCAAACCTTCAAATCAGGAATGAAGAAGTTATCCAAAGGAACGTTAGAAACTCGAATTTCACGATTTCTTCTCAGCTATCACACGACTCCTCATGCAACAACGGTTCAACACTATCTGAATTACTGATAAATCTCCGCCTTCATACAAGGTTAAGTCTGGTGCTTCCAAACTTAGAGGGGAAGGTAGAGAAGAACCAAAGTAGTCAGAAATTGAATCATGATATTCATAGCAAAGCTTGAAGATTTACTATGGGAGACACAGTTTTTGTGCAAAATTTTGGAAACGTACCTAGTTGAGTTCCTGTCTCTGAAACTGGACCTTGGTCATTCCAAGTGGACATGGAAGACTGGGCTGTTCGAAAACATGTGGATCATCTAAGAAGTAGAGAGACATTCCAGCAACTAACTATTCTGCCTGTATTTAACGTCGAACCTTTAATCCCTGAGGTGACAGATCGAACTAGAATAGACATACCTGATGTCTCTGTTGAACTAAATAATTCTCAACTGCCATTTTGGTTTTTTTTAATTCATTCGTGGGGTGTGGGCTTTGCTGGCTGGGCCAGTATTTATTGCCCATCCCTAATTGCCCTTGAGAAGGTGATGGTGAGCTGCCTTCTTGAACCGCTGCAGTCCATGTGGCGTAGGTACACCCACAGTGCTGTTAGGGAGGGAGTACCAGGATTTTGACCCAGCGACAGTGAAGGAACGGTGATATATTTCCAAGTCGGGATGGTGAGTGACTTGGAAGGGAACTTCCAGGTGATGGCGTTCCCATCTATCTGCTGCCCTTATCCTTCTAGATGGTAGTGGTCGTGGGTTTGGAAGATGCTGTCGAAGGAACCTTGGTGAATTGTGCAGTGCATTTTGTAGATGGTACACACTGCGGCTACTGTGCGTCGTTGGTGTAGGGAGTGAATATTTGTGGATGTAGTGCCAATCAAACGGGCAGCATTGTCCTGCATGGTGTCACTCATCCAGGCAAGTGGGGAGTATTCCATCACACTCCTGGCTTGTGCCTTATAGATGGTGGACAGGCTTTGGGGAGTCAGGAGGTGGGTTACTCATCACACGATTCTGAGCCTCTGACCTGCTTTTGTAGCCACAGTATTTATATGGCTAGTCCAGTTCAGTTTATGGTCAATGGTAACCTCTAGGATATTGATAGTGGGAGATTCAGTGATGGTAATGCCATTGAACATTAAGGGGTGATGGTCAGGTTCTCTTTTGTTGGAGATGGTCATTGCCTGACACTTGTGTGGTGTGAATGCTACTTGTTATTTGCCAGCCCAAGCCTGGATATTGTTCAGGTCTTGCTGCATTTGGCCATGGACTGCTTCAGTATCTGAGAAGTCGTGAATAGTGCTGAACATCGTGCAATCATCAGTGAACATCCTAATTCTGACCTTATGATGGAAAGAAGGTCATTGATGAAGCAGCTGAAGATGGTTGGGTTGAGGACACTACCCTGAGGAGCTCCTGCAGGGATGTCCTGGAGATGAGATGACTGACCTCCAACAACCACAACCATCTTCCTTTGTGCTAGGTATGACTCCAACCAGTGGAGAGTTTTCCCCCTGATATCTAACGACTCTAGTTTTGCTATCCACACTCTGTCAAATGCTGCTTTGATGTCAAGGGCAGTCACTCACACCTCATCTTGGGAGTTCAGCTCTTTTGTCTATGTTTGAACCAAGGCTGTAATGAGGTAAGGAGCTGAGTGGCCCTGGCGGAACCCAAATTGGGCGTCAGTGAGCAGGTTATTGCCAAGCAAGTGCCCCTTGATAACACTGTTGATGACCCTTTCCATTACTTTACTGATGATGGAGAGTAGACTGATGGGGCGGTAATTGGCCAGGTTGGATTTGTCCGACTTTTTGTGTACAGGACAAACCTGGGCAATTTTCCACATAGCTAGGTAGATGCCAGTGTTGTAGCTGAACTAGAACAATTTGGCTAGGGGTGACGCAAGTTCTGGAGCACAAGTCTTCAGTACTATTGCCAGAATATTGTCAGGGCCCATAGCCTTTGCACTATCCAGTGCCTTCAGCCATTTCTTGATATCCTGTGGAGTGAATTGAATTGGCTGAAGACTGGCATCTGTGATGCTGGGGACCTTCAGAGAGGCCAAGATGAATCATCCACTCGGCGCTTCTGGCTGAAGATTGTAGCAAATGCTTCAGCCTTATCTTTTGCGCTGATGTGCTGGGCTCCCCCATCATTGAGGATGGGAATATTTGTGGAGCCTCCTCCTCCAGTGAGTTGTTTAATTGTCCGCCACCAGTCATGTCTGGATGTGGCAGGACTGCAGACTTAGATCTGATCTGTTGGTTGTGGGATTGCTTAGCTCTGCCTATCAGTTGCTGCTTATGCTGTTTGGCATGCAAGGAGTCCTGTGTTATAGCTTTACTAGGTTGATATCTCACTTTTATGTATGCCTGGTGCTGCTCCTGGCATGCCTCCTGCACTCTTCATTGAACCAGGGTTGATCCCTTGGCTTGATGGTAATGGCAGAGTGGGGGATATGCTGGGCCATGAGGTTACAGATTGTGTTCAAGTACAATTCTGCTGCTGCTAATGGCCCACAGTGTCTCATGGATGCCCAGTCTTGAGTTGCTAGTAGTTCCTGATCATGTTGATCCAGTGGGACCATTTTCAGTTGTAGACCTACCTCACTCTAACTGAGTTAGAAAACCACCTCAGAGACTTAATCTATAGACATATGACCTGTGTGGCGATAACTACAAGAATGGTTCCAGGGATGAGAAACTTCAGTTACGAAGATAGATCAGAGAGGTTGGGACTGTTCCCCTTGGAGAGAAGAAGGCTAAGAGGGGTTTTGATAGAGATATTCAAAATCATGAGGGAGCTGGACAGAGTGGTTCGGGTCTGGAATGCACTGCCTAGAAGTAAGATGGAGGCAGATTCAATCGAAGCATTCAAGAGGATGTTAGATGATTATTTGGATAGAAATAATGGGCAGGAGTACGGGGAAAAGACAGGGCAATGGCACAAGGGCATAATGTTGATTTGGTGAGCCGGTGCAGACACAATGTGCCATTAAAATTCTCTGATTCTGTGATCTGCATATGTTATGGATTAAGATATTAGATATTCTTGTAAATAAGAAATGTAAAAAAAAAATAAAGGGGGAGGAATGCAGTGATTCTAAGTAAAACCTTTCCTACTGTTTTAGCGGTCACATGATTATATTCATGAATCAGCCCTAAGCACGGAAAATCTTAGGGGTGGAGCTTTCTAGTCGTGGTCCTGGTTCAAACATGTAGCTTCTTCAAGAGTTCTATAAATAAAGTTATCTGTTTCAAGTAAGAAACCTGTACGGTAGAGTACGTTTATCACACTGGGAGCAGCTTAACTATGTTGATTGATGTTCAGATAGCTGCTATTCAGGGCTTAAGGTAGTACTTGTTACTAGCACCAGAACAGGTAAGAGAGTACAGGCAGGCACTAGGGGGCTTGGACCAATGTGATCCTGAGGAGGCTAAATTCAATTGTTGAACATAGAAAGTTCAGAGAGCAAGTGATAAAGGAAATCAGAGAGCCAAGAGTATGAGAAGCGATGGTAGTTAACATAAAAGGGAATCCAAAGTTCTTCTATATCCATATACGTAGTAAACTGTTAATAAGAGAAGGGATGAGATCAATTAAGGACCGGGAAAGGCATCAATGCATGAAGGCAAAGGCCATGGCTCAGGTAATAAAAAAGAACTTTTCACCTGTCTTTACCAAGGTAAAAGATACTGCCAAAATCATAGTGAAAGAAGCAATAGTTGAGATTCTGTATGGGCTAAAAATTGATAAACAGGAGGTATTGGAAAGGCTGGCTGTAGTTCAAGTTGATAAACATCCAGGATTGGATGGGATATACATCTGATGATACTGAAGGAAATAAGGGGGAACATTATGGAGAAACTTATCATAATCTTCCAATTCTCAGGTCCGATGGGGGCGGAGATGTTCAGGGGTGGGTGTGTTGCCAGAGGACTGGAGAATCATAAATGTTAAACTCTTGTTCAAAAAGGATGCAAGGATAAACCAGCAACAAAGGCCAGTTTAACCTTTGGTGGTGGAAAAGCTATTCAACATGGTAATTGGTTACAAAATTAATAGACATTTGGAGAAATGTGGATGAATTAAGGAAAGCCAGCATGGATTTGTTAAAGGCAAATTGTGTTTAACTAACTTCATTAAGATTTTGATGAGATAACAGGGAGGGTTGATGGAAGTAATGTGGTTGATGTGTTGTGCATGGAATTCCAAAATGTGTTTGACAAAATGCCACATAATCGATTTGCCAGCAAAGCTGTGATTGAAATTAAAGGGACATAGCAGTGTGGACATGAAACTGGCTGAATGAGAGGAAACAATGAGTATTGATGAACAGCTGTATTTCGGATTGGAGGAACATGTAAAGTAGGTTCCCCAGGGGTTGCTGCTTGTCTTGATATACATTAATTGTCCAGGCTCAGGTATGCAAGGGACAAGTTCAAAATTTGGAGTTATGATTCAAAACTTGGAAGTATTGTTAAGTGTTAGGAAAGCGATATACTGCAAGGGGGCCTAGACAGGCTGATGGAATGGGTAGAAACTTGGCAGATGAAATTGAATGCAGAAAATTGTGAAGTGATACATTTTGGTAAGAAGAATGGGGAGAAGCAATATAAAATAAAGGGCACAATTCTAAAGGAGCTGGAAGAACCTGGAGACCTGCACACATGTGCACAATTCATTGAAGATGGTAGGGAAGGTTGAGAAAGTGTCTGCGCTCTCAGCCAAGAATAAACATTGAGGCTTGGTTGAGAGCCCAGAAATCCATTAGACTGTTAAACACCTTAGCCCAAGAGAAAACATTGCTTGATTGACAGCTCTGGCTCCCTGATCCCTGCTGTCAATTGCACAATGTTTATTTACACAAGGTTAAGCGGTTTCAACTTCAGTTTCAGTCATTGAAACTTTAAAAGATATGGATGATTGGCACTTCTTTTGCTCTGTAGTAAAATGATTTTTCTTGTCATAATAGAATGTTATAAGTGAATTACTGTTTTTGTAAAAGCTTTTTTTTATACATCCTTTTGTCACTATAGGGTCTGTTGGTTCTCTTCAGTGTACAGTGGGAAAATGGGTATGGAAATGCCACAAAAAAAAATTGCTAGAAAAACTCAGCAGGTCTGACAACATCCGTGGAGAGGAAAACAGAGTTAATGTTTCGAGTCCGTATGACTCTTCATCAGAATTGATGAAGAGTCATACGGACTCGAAATGTTAACCCTGTCTTCCTTTCCACAGATGCT
The DNA here is from genome assembly GCF_964194155.1 of Cetorhinus maximus. Classification (NCBI taxonomy): domain Eukaryota; kingdom Metazoa; phylum Chordata; class Chondrichthyes; order Lamniformes; family Cetorhinidae; genus Cetorhinus; species Cetorhinus maximus. Next base: position 26,596,905 of record NC_135882.1, on the reverse strand, counting down.
GTCAGATCTGCTGAGTTTTTCCAGCAATTTTCGTTTTTGTTTCATATTTCCAGCATCCGCAGTATTTTGATTTTATGGAAATGCCACAGCTTGGTATGGGGGTATGAGGGGCCATGGGGGTTGAGTGGAGGGGCATAGCTTGGTCTGGGAGACAAAGAGGCCATAGGTGTTGTCTGGGTGGCATACCTTGGCATGGGGCATGATGGATCATAGTGGTGGGTTGGGTCATACCTTGTCATGAGGGGGCATGAGTAGCCCTCATGGGTGGCATGGATGGGGCAAGGGAGTGTGTGTGGGAGGTGAGGGGGTGTGAGGGGGGAGGACTGGAGGATCTTTCTCTTCTTACTTTAATGGGGACAAAGTCCCATAGTACCGAGGTGAGCTGTTTACATAGCTCGCCTCAGTACCTGACAATCCATGTGGCTGCCCCTGACCTTTTTCCTGGGTTGGCTGGCCCAACTCCAGCCCACGCCATTCCCAAGCTGGGAATTTCCCTGACTCCTGCCACCCACCTTAAGGTTGAAAACGCAGGCTATAGCTTACCAAAACAAGGAAGTTACCGTGAACTTTTGTAAAACACTGCTTTGCCTCAAATAGAGAATTGTGTCTGATTCTGGGAACCTCACAGTATTGGATATGGTGCAAACAAACATTCCCTAGAATGGTTCCAGCAATAGGAGGCTTCAGTTAAAAGAATAGGTTTGAAAAGCAGGACCTGTTCTCTTTTGAGAAGGTTGAGAAGAGATTTGATAGGAGTGTTCAAAATCACGACGGGTCTAGACAGAGAAGATAGAGAGAAACTATTCCATTGGCGGAAGAGTTGAGAACCAAAGGACATTAATTTAAGGTAACTGGTAAAAGAACCCATGGCGATATGAGGAAATACTTTTTCACGCAGTGAGTGGTTAGGATCTGGAATGCACTGTCTGGCAGTGGGTGGATGCAGATCCAGTTCAGGGCTTTCAAAAGGGAATTGGATAAGAACCTGGTGAGAAAGAATTTGCAGGACTATGGGGCAAGGGTGGGGGAATGGGACTATCTGAGTTGCTCTTGCAGAGAGACGGCAAATACATGATGGGCCAAAAAGAGTCCTTCTATGCTTATAACCATTCCATCTTCAATACCCTTATAGTGGAATGTGATGTGGGGGAGATCAGTATTTTCATTGATTCTGTTACAGTTAAGTGACACAAAGTTGTGAATTATCTTCGCAGCCTGGGTCAGGCCATTGAACATTTTTCCTGCGCTGCTTCCAGGCCTGATGGGCAAAGCCTCTGACACTGACATACTCAGCCATTTCAGACGATTCCCATCTGGCTGTGTAGCAGGACACCCTCTTCCCATCTGGTGGGGTGGGAATATTCTTTCTCCCGTTAATTTGTTCCACTAAAAAGTTCACATTATCAGAGAACTGGCACGCTCTCACAGTTGACATTTGTTGGCAACCAACACAGAAATAGACTTTACATTTGCTTCCCAATGCCCTCTTAAGAGATGCAGGCCACCAAGAATGACTTTGGACCGGCCCAAAATCCCTCCTCCCAGTGGGTGACCTTTCCAATTACCATTATTTATGTTGACAGCTCATTCATTAAATTTAAATGAAAAACAAATCTAAGAAGCCTTTGTACATTGCACTGACATCATTGTACACAAATTGAAAACCTTCCCTCATTTGACCATAATCAGGAAGCCATATTACAATTGTGCCCTAGAGCATTTACAATTGTCCTTTATTTTAACTTCCAGATGCTGGGTGTCAAAAGCTAGATCACAATTTACCTTTCGCCTGATGAACAAATATACAGCATTTTTAAAATTGAACTTACTTATGTAATGAATTATAAACAATCAAGGATGGTGTTTGAAAACCATGCCAACATAAAGAAATAGCTACGCAGATCGTTCAGGAAAGAATCTTTCACAAAATAAAAAAAACACCGACTGCCCCCCCTTCCCCCAGCAGATGTGTACACACACCCACACCCACACAGCTTGCACACACCCACACGCTCACACACACCATCCAAACTGCAAAAGAATATACAGAGTGAGCACTTAAGTTGTAAAGAAAATGAAGACAAAACAAAATATTTTTTCTTCACTGTATGATCACAGCAAACCAAGCATCTATAATATCATCAGCATTCAAGCAGAGCCTGCGAGACATGACTCGGGACTTCATCTGGCAGTTTTAATCCATCAACTGAAGGTTTCTGGGCCTCACTATTTACCAAACAAATCTGAGCAATAAAAATGCAACTTTATCACAGTAACCAAATAAAATACATTTGTATAAAGTGACGGATGTCTGGAAAAGTCCATGCCCTGTCCATAGTTCTTGATTGCATCTTCATATTACCATTACTGACTAAGACTTAACTTGATCTCTGACGCTAGGCTGCAAACAAAAATGCTAGGGCCTGAAAGTCCAACCTTGACAATGTTTTCTATAAATACTTCTCAGGGTTATGCTAAAATGCTGGAAATACTCAGCACGACAGGCAACAATGGTGGGGAGAGAAACTAAGTTAAAGTTTCAGGTTGATGAATCATCTGCAGTACTTTGCTTTTGTTTCAGGCTTTGCTAATTTGTTTTTGGTATGGTTTTTCATTAACTTACTTTAACCCTTAAGCTTTTTTAAAAAGTTATTGGGTTGCTAAAGTGTTCCACTGACTTACTGTGTTTTCCCAGTGAAACCAAAAAGGTGAATAAATAAATTGTCCAGTCTGGGGCAAGATGCACCAATATCTTATACCACAGAAAGTAAGGCTTCTGAATACTTCTTTTCATTATTCGTTCATGGGATGTCAGCATCGCTGACAAGGCCAGCATTTATTACCCATCCTTAATTGCCCTTGAGAAGGTAGTGGTGAGCCATCTTCTTGAACCGCTGCAGTCCATGTGGTGTAGGTACACCCAGAGTGTTGTTAGGAAGGGAGTTCCAGGATTTTGACCCAGTGACAGTGCAGGAATGGTGATTTAGTTCCAAGTCAAGATGGTGTGTGACTTAGAGGGAAACTTGCACGTGGTAGTATTCCCATGCATCTGCTGCTCTTGTCTTTCTAGCTGGTAGAGTTTGTGGGTTTGGAAGGTGCAATGGAAGGATTCTTGGTGAGTTGCTGCAGTGCATCTTGTAGATGAAATGCACTGCTGCCACTGTGCATCAGTGGTGGAGGGAGTGGATGTTGAAGGTGGTGGATGGGGTGTCAATCAAGTGGGCTGCTTTGTCTTGGATGGTGTTGAGTTTCTTGAGTGTTGTTGGAGCTGCACTCATCCAGGCGAGTGGGGAGTATTCCATCACACTCCTGACTTATGCCTTGAAGTTGGTGGACAGGCTTTGGGGAGTCAGGAGGGGAGTTAATCGCTGCAGAATTCCCAGCCTCCGACCTGCCCTTGTAGCCAGTATGCCTGGCCCAGTTCAGTTTCTGATCAATGGCAACCCCCAGGATGTTGATGGTGATTATGGTGTGATTCCTCATGTAGTGAATTCTCACATGACCATGCCATATGGACAAAATGGCAAAAAGGAATAAACAAATTGCCTGAGTATTATTTTCTTGCAGTGGCACATTCCTACAGTGGGACAATTTGACTTTAGGGCATCCAGTGCCATTTTGGATATCTACCAGTGGATGGTTACAGGATTTAACATCATTTTAGTGCAATGCGCAAGGCAGGAACTCCAGGAGGAGAAAAATTACTTTAAGATCTATTAATTGGTTTGATCATAAAAATCATGACCACCGGGGAATTACAGGGTTGAATTTTAACCTGCTGGGGCAAGTATAGTTCTGTGTGAGTAGCAAATTAAAAGACCAGAAACTGCCAGTTTGCCAGGAAGCTGGCAGGAACCTGCTGGCTCCCACAATTAACTTGAGCATGGTCATTATGGCAGGAAATCTCGAGGGACGGGCGAGTGTGACATTTTCGTATGTTAGGCAATTATGTGGAGTTTGAACTCTTGATTCCCCCTTTAACTCTGAGCACTCGGGTTTCCTGGGCTTCCTGGAACTTGGCAGGCTGAACAAGGTGAGAAGCGGGGATTGATAGGGCTTATCAATTGACAAGCTGGAAAGAATTTAAATACTGAGAAACGACAGCTGCTTCCTTGCCTAAATAAAAGGCTTTTACTCACAAGTCTTGTTTTGAGAATGCATTTTCACTGCTTTTAAGGAGATTTCCAATACTGCTATTTTAGATTTTTTTTGCCTTTCTGCACTTCCCAGTTTTCAGTCTTCACAGCAGCATGAACCCCATTGTGCAGCCCCAACTCGGGGCTCTGTGTAGGAACAGAAGGAGCAACAACAGTATGTGCAGCAACCTTCTACTCACTGCCTGTCACTCCATCGGACAGAGGGGACAAGCACTGAGCTCCAACTCACAGGTCCGATACCTCCGACATTAGCTAGACAGGCGGATGATTAACTTAAATAAAAGCAAAATACCGTGGATGCTGGAAATCTGGAACAAAAACAGAAAATGCTGGCAAAACTCAACAGGTTTAACAGCATCTGTGGAGAGAAAGACAGGGTTAACATTTCAAGTCCGTATGACTCTTCTTCAGTTTTCTGACTCTTCTTCTGTTTTTTGTTTCAGATCATTAATTTTATGGACATGACTTAGCACCAGTGTGTCAAGAGGCTCAGATTTTCCCATCAGATGTTTACTGACATTTACATCCTCCTCAAAGAAGCCCTCCTTCTATTGGACCAAGCGGGGGCATGTATTGGCAATCAAAGTCACCAGAGCACTTAATTTCATCACCTCCAGCTGCTTCCAAGGACCTTCAGGAAATATTTATTGAACCTCACAATCTGCTGCCCACAAGTGCATCTCATATGTAAAGGATTTGCCAGGTAATTATGTGCACTTCACCATGATGAAGTCAGTCAGACTGAAAGGAATATTAGATCTGCCACTCTGGATGGATTCCCACACATCCATGAAGTCATAGATTGCACACTTATGGCAATCAAGGTGTCCTTAAATTAGCCAAGCATCTTCATCAAATGAATAAGATACCAATCCATCAATGTGCACTTGGTATGCAGCTACCAAAAGATCATCATGCATGTCTATTCAAGATGCCTGGGGAGATGCCATGATACCGTCATTCTGTGTCAATCAGCTATCACACTGATATTCGCATTTTTGAGCACAGTCAGTGATGATTCCTTGCAAATGAAGGCTAGCCTCTAAGAATGTCACAGCAAATGGCACCTGTGAAGACCCCTACCAATGATGACGAGGAAAAGTACAACCAAAGCCACACGATCACAGGAATTGTCATGGATGTAGACATCAGCATGACTGCCTGAGACATCAAGGCACTCATGCTAGAGACTGGTTCATCCATTCCCTTTCCAACCATGCACAGAGCCAGGTTTTTGAAGGAATGGCGATTTAGTTCCAAATCAGGTTGGTGTGTAGTTGGAGGGCAAGTTACAGATGATGGTGTTCCTAAGCATCTGCTGCCCTTGTCCTTCGAGGTGCTAGAGGTTACAGATTTCAAAGATGCTGTTGGAGGACCCTTGGTGAGTTGCTGTGTGCATCTCGTAGATGGTACTTACTGCTACCATTGGGCTTCAATGGTGGAGGAAGTGAATGGTTAAGGTGGTGGATGGAATGCTGATCAAGCCAACTGCTTTATCTTGGATGATGTCGAGCTTCTTGAGTGTTGTTGGAGCTGCACTCATCCAGACAATTGGCGAGTATTCCATCAAACTGTGCACAGGCTTTGGGAAGTCAGGAGATGAGTTACTGGCTGCGGAATTCCAAGCCTCTCACCTGCTCACGTAGTTTCTATGTTTATATGTCTATATGGCTGCAGTTAACTTTCTGGTCAATGGTAACCAAAGCCCCAACCCCCTCTGACACCCCACCCCACGCACCCCCCCCCCCCCCCCCACCACTCCCACCCCCACCCCATTTGTTGATGGTGGGGCATTCAGCAATGATAATGCTGTTGGACATCAAACAAGGAAAGTTAGATTCTCTTGGTGGAGATTGTCTGGCGCTTGTGTGTTGAGAATGTTATTTGCCTCATCAATCCAAGCCTGAATGATGTCCAGGTCTTGCCTTGTGGACACTATTAAAGAGTCAGAAAATTCACTCAGTTTCCCCTAATCATTTGTAGGTGAGGAAGGATTGGGCAGTGGCGGTCCCAGCAGCAAAAGGACAACACCAGTTGAGATGGTGAGATGGAGGAAGGCGTTAGAATCTCTTTTTGTCCTGTTTCTGTTGTCATGTCACCAGTTTCTGGAGCTGGCTGATCCTGATCTTGGAAATGCACTGATCACTGATGATCATTAGCTGCAAACTATATTGATAATTTGAACAATTTAGCTGGTATGAACTTTTTTGTCTTTGTATTGATATACATAGAAGGAAAAACAAGGGTTGACATAGGAATGTACAGGATCGAAATAAGAAGTACAGTCCACTTAGACTGATGTATACTCTAAAGTAACCCACAATACAATGTTGTTTCACACTCCCTAATAGCTACAAAGCAAAATCCTGACATTCACTATTGCACCATTATATTCATTGTTGTAGAGATTCATACAGAACAGCACTGTTGCTGTGAATTATCTGCACTTCAGTCATAGGAAGTAAGGGCTTAATAGGAAGTTGTGAAATTTCCCAAAGCCAAATAAGTGTGGAAACAATAGGGTTAATTGCATAACAAAAACAGAAACAGAAATACCTGGAAAAACTCAGCAGGTCTGGCAGCATCGGCGGAGAAGAGCACAGTTGACGTTTCAAGTCCTCATGACCCTTCAACAGAACTCAGAGTGCAGTAAGTTCAAAGAGAGACAGGTTAGAATGGGTGAGGGGAGCAGATAAATTGAGATGACTAATGTCACGCCGAGAGTGCAGTAAGTTCAGAGAGGAACAGTAAGGTGCAATAAGTTCAGTTCTGTTGAAGGGTCATGAGGACTCGAAACGTCAACTGTGCTCTTCTCCGCCGATGCTGCCAGGCCTGCTGAGTTTTTCCAGGTATTTCTGTTTCTGTTTTTGTTTTGGATTTCCAGCATCCGCAGTTCTTTGCTTTTATCTCAGGGTTGATTGCATGCCCCCTGAGGATCATGCTCACAAGGAGCACTAGTCAGGCCTACAGCCCCTGATCTTCCATCCATTAATTTAAACTGACTATAAGTAAAAGGTTGCAGGGCTATGATTTCCTAAACAATTGCTCCCTGTAAGCAGATTCCTTGTCAGGAATGCCATGATCAGAGAATAAATCATAATACTCACACTTCCTTGATCTTACATATTGTATGAAGTTGAATGTAAGTTCCTCTGAAAGCAGGGTTTGTGTTTTTCCGTATTATTATTTGGTTGCATATGAATCCTCAATCAAAAACAGAATTTGTTGTTGAGGCAATTTCAAATTTCGCTTCCTTTGATGATTCATTATTCAATTTTCCATGCTTAAAGCTCATTATAATTTTACAGTTAACATTGATTGGGTCATCTACTGCCTGGCATGCAGATGTTTGGTGCTATAGAGCCACTTCAGGTTTTAAGTTTGTTCTCCAAAAATGAAGAATGGGTATTCATCAGTTATCATATAACTTGGACCTATCACAAAGTCAAATCTTGTTTCCACCCAGCTCAGTTTGTTGGCATCCCATGGGTTGTTTAATGCTTTCTTATATCCCTTAATTGATCATATATATTTTATACACTATAGCAGAGTTGGTTCAGTGTTCTTTTAGGTTTTAAAGAAAATGTTACTCTTCAGCAAGTTAGCTTAAAGCATAGACTACTCTTTCATGATCTAATTTCTAGAACTAATGATGTTTACCATTTCATTGAATTAATAAGGAAATTTCAAAATAGGATATTTGCTGTGTTGATGACAATAGCCATTAGGTGTTTTTGATTTGCTGCTTCTCGTCATAAGATGGGAATGCCCTCCAAGACCAAAATTTCTAAATAAGAATAATACTTAGCCTTAAAGAATCTCACTTGCCAATAAGCACGTCTCATTTGGCAATGGAATGCCACAAATGACCTCACCATCTCTGGGCAAAGGTAGAAAAGCAATTGGCTTCTGTGAGTATTGGTTGCTGGTACTTCAAACTCAGTTGTGAGAGCAGATATTCATGATTGAATATCTGTGCAACGCTAACTGTCCTCCCACACTGAAGGAATGGTCACTTGGAATGTTGGTGACCATGGAGCTGAGTCATCACCTGCAGACAGTGTTTTACAATTGATTAGAAGGTGAAACACCACGTCAACATTTGTGGTTAGCAAGTGAATGAGCAGATCTAGCCACATTTTCCATAGACTTTCTATGGAATTTTCCATTGGAAATGGCTGTGATTAGAAAGCCTTTTTTGGCACTGCGTCTTCCATATAGGACCTAGGACCTGTGGGAATGGAGCAAGCAACTGCATACCTCCGTAACCAATTAGGTTGAAGAATTGTTATTGAGCAATGCAGAGCCATAGCAGGAAGTGTTAGTTAGAATATGAATTCAATATCAAATCATGTAGAGAAACAAAACAAAGAAAGGATAACAAAGATTGGATTAAGAGACAGTGGGAGTCAAAAGAGAGAAAGAAAAGCTGTAAATAATATATATATTTTTTAAAATCTCTATTCATTTTCAGTGTGGTAGTTTGGCAGCAATTCACAGTTTAAAACCTTACCTACACTGGAATGGACTCTAACTTTTGCTTGTGTGTTTAGTGGCTATCTATCAAGTAATTACCACAATTTCACACCATTTCATGTGTTTCAATGTGTCGACAAGGTACCAATAGAGTGCAGCTTCTGGAGGAGATGGACAACTTGAATAGGAACTTCCTGATGTCCACGTTTAATGACATATGTACAGTTGCTGGAAGTTACTGTCCCATTTACACTTTAGTAACGGTAAATGCCAATAACCTTACTATTATTTTTACTGCAAAATCCAGGTCGAAAAGTCTTTAAAGAATTTCAGACAGAGTCTCATTAATCACTTAGAGGCTCTGGATATTATTTTAAAAGAACATACTGTATTTAGTTCTGTATCAATATGCTACAATGATAAATGGAAAAATGTTTAATTGGGTGAGAGTGCCTAATGGAGTTCCACAGAGGCCTGTTCTGGTTTGCCTACAATTCACACTGTTAATAAGGAATAAGGAGGAGAGTCGCATACAATATTATAAAATTTGCTGATATCAGTAAGCCAAGTGGCAAATGTAACAGAGATTGATAGTGCTTAGGATCTGCCGAACTAAGAGGATGAACTAAAGGATGGCAGATGGATAGACAGGGGACTTAAAATAATGGCCCAGGTCTTTCAGTCTCCGGATAGTTGGAGAACCGATGTACCCCTGAGTATGTTCTACGGGACCCCTTGGAGGTCCCAATGTGAGGACCCCATGGTAAGTACCCAGGAAGTTTCGACTTCTGATGGGCAATTCCCCTCCATTCAGTCCTCTCCAAAAAAGTCTCCAACTCTGAGTTTGAGTTGGAGACTTTGGAGGATTTTGACTCATTTACTCACTTAACCAGAAAATATTAGACAGAAAAAGAAACATGCCTAACGCCTGGTCAACAATACAACTGACCACCACCAACCCTCCCCCACCCCCTGCCCCTGCCACCCCACAGTCTCCTACCTTACCCTCTGACCATCCCCTGACCCCCAACTCTCTGGCACCCCAACAAACATCCACCTTGCCCAACCCCCTGCATCTCCCAATCCATCCCACCCCTGACTTGCCCCGAACCTCTGACTCACCCCCAAACTTCCAACTCATCCCCTGACCTTCTGATTCCACCCCACAACACCCTCCCCCCAACCCCCCACCACCGCCAGCTCTCCCGACCCTCTGCCTCCCCCGACACGCAGGCTCCTTCCCTGACCCTTTGACTCGCCCCTAGCCTGACCTGACCTGACCTCACCAACCTACCTACCCCACCACCCTACACAGCCAGCACCCTACCTACCTTACTACCCTTTTAACCTACACACCCTGCTACCTACCACCCTGCCACTCTACCACTCTACCCACTTACCTCACTTAGACTCATTCACTAACACAGTGAAAAGCTGTTTAAATGTCCCAAAGCTTTTCACTGTGTTAGTGAATGAAGACTTACCAAAATATGGCAGCTAGTGCCCTTAAAATGAAGCATGGCTTGGCATCCTCTGATGATACCACACTAGGAAGAAGGGCTCCAAGAACAGGTACACTCTGCATTTCTGAAAAGGCCTGCTTCCGATGTCCAGGTGAGAAATGAGGAGCTCCGGCACAATGTAAACAAAATAAGAGCGAAGTGGCCCAATGAAAAAGATGCACTAAATTTAAACCTAATGAGGGGGTGCCCAGCAGCAAAGGTAGAAAAGGAAAATAATTTAATTGTGACCATCAACCATTCACTGAAAATATTCAGTCAGTGGAAAACTGTTATTAGCACAATAAATAAACTCATAGAATGGACCTTCAGGGTGTTTTCACATAAAAGAAAGAATTGCATTTATATAACACCTTTCACAACCACTGGATGTCCCAAAGTGCTTTCTGCCAAAACACTATCCTTAACAGATCTCCAGTAATATTTACAAAACTAATGTGTTGGGCAATTGCTTACAGCTAACTATTAAGTTTTATTCTCACTTGTTGTTACAAAACAATATTCTTTTGTAACTTTAACAATATCCCATTACTTAGTAATAACTTGTAATTTATTCACTTCTATCAATATTCTCCAATGATTAAGTTATAAATTATTGCATAGAACCAACAGGTGCTGTTTTTGGATATGTGAAATTGTAATGCTTCTCAAATTCTTACTATTCCGTTAAAAAAGGGAGACTTGCATTTAGGTGAAACCCTTCATTATTGCAGGGCAGTCTAAAACACTTCACAGCCATTGAGCTATTTCACTTACATTACATCACTGGTGTAAGAAACACGGCAGCCAACTGCGCCCAGCAAGCTCCCACAAACAAGAATGGCATTCTGATTAGATAACCTGTTTTTGTGATGTTGTTTTTGTGATGTTTTTTGGGTAAATATTGGCCAGGAGACCATAAATACCTCAAAACAAAATACTGTGGATGCTGGAAATCTGAAATAAAACAGACAATGATGTAAATACTCGAAAACGTGGAAATGTGGCGGACTTAATTAGGCTGGAACTGAAATCTCGGTTTCCCGATGTTGGGTTGAGTTCCTGAGATAAAGTCGGCAGTATGTCAACGGCGGAGAGGTCAGCATGCCACCCGGTGATGGGAACGTGTTTAGCATTTATTTGCCTATGACGAATATATATTGGAGTGAATTTTAACTGTGGCGTGCTGTTCCCGACAATGGAACAGAATGTGTGTGTCATTCCCCTCTCCTGCCTTTTGCTGGTTACCACATGATTCTAATTAAAATTGAAAGTGCCAGCAGCATGCACAGGAGACACGTTTAATCACAAGACAAGGGAAATCTTTCCGTCGTGAAACCCACCATCAGCTAACAACGCAGCACATATGGATGGGCTATACAAGAGCCTCTTGGACAAACAGGAAGGCTCTGTATCATGGCCACAACTTGCCTGCCCGACTCCATTGCCATTAACATAAAACTTATTGAGAGCACAAAGGTGGCTTGGGTTCTTTTCAAATTTAAATTCACTTGTAAACATGTCACATTGCTTTGGTTTCACTTTATTCAAGTGTGCATTGCAGTATAAGGGTGTTCAGGCAGAGCAAGGGTTAATGTGGGACTGGAGAACAGTCCCGCCCACAGTATGATGCAGGGAGTCACACGACGGTAGGCTGTGTGTAGTAGAGTCTGGAAGGAGCCAACATGGAGACAGCACCCAAGTAGGGCTGTACCTTGGAGATGGAAATAGGTATGGGTTACCAATAAATGGTTTATGTTCAATCATACAAGCCTCCTGACAACATAGTGAGACACCAAACAACCTTCCAACATAGTGGCAGTGAAGGATGGACACTGAAAGCATGAAAAACTAAAGAAACTGAAGCCCAACCTGAGCGAAGTGTGCGTAAATAGAAGACATAGGCCGAGGTCTTACGTTGATTGGGCGGGGACGTGTCCGACCACAGCGCATGCAAAATTGTGCAAAATGACATTGGTCGAGCGTCCCAATGTCATCAAGCACACCAGTAATATTGAGGTTGGCGGGCACATGTGGGTGTCGGAGCCACGCCCACCAAGGGCCAATTAAGGCCATTAAAAACCCTATTGTCCGCAATTTTAGGTTGCCCATGCAATTTGGCGCTTGTCGCGTGGGCAAAACTGGCAGGCGGGCAGCCCGTTTTTAACAAAACCTCATCCAAGGGCAGAATGAAATGTCCGGGGTGAAACATAATAAAAAATGAAATCTGGGGTCCGATGTTTTTTGAGTTCTGCTGCCTGGTGCATGAATGTGCTGCATAGACACAGTTTGGTGCATTTTCTTCTTCTCATTTAACCTGTACAGGTCTGCAGCTTCCTGAGGCAGCTCCGCAGCAGCTGTCTGCCTTCAGGGAGCTCACTAGAAGCGCCCACCTGCACCATCACTTTCGTCGGCACCCGCCCTCTTCCCACCACCTCGGCAACGTTGAGGCTTTCTCGGTGTGCGTTTCATGCTGACCGGCCGTTAATTGGCCAGCCAGCGTGAAATTGCATTTGGGGGCTGATCATGGGCGGAAGAGCTTTTCACATCCGCGTGCAGGCCCACCGACTTGGCGCGCACACCAAGCATGAAATTCAGGACAAAGCTGAAGATCACTGAAAAAAAAATCCCATTGCCAAACGTCAGTAAAAACAGGGCCAAGAGACCAAGCACATGGCAAAAAGGTTGAGCAAAATTCAAAAAATAAAAAGGGCAGAAAGGCAGAAGAATGTGTAAATGAAAAGAAGAACCTGAGTGAAAGCAGAGTCAAGAGACCTAGACAAATCACAAAAAGTGTGTGGACAATATGGTAAAAAAAACCGAAGGCCTGAATTTTTCAGTCGGTGTGTGTGGGCAGGCCCAACACGCCAGCGCATAAAATGATGCGCAATAACGTCGGGCGTGTGTCCTGACATCATCGCGCAGTCTCGCGATGTTTTATTCGGTAGGTGCGCGCCGGAGTCGGCTGTGCGCCCACCAATATTTAAAAGGCCTATTGAGGCCATTAAGGAAGTAATTAATGTAATTGTTAACGCTGCCTGTCCAACCTTAAGGTTGGCGGGCAGGCAAAAAGGCCAAGCGGCCTTCACGTTTTTTAGGGAACCTCATCCACAAGCAGGATGAGGTTTCCTAAAGCTTTTCTTAATTAAATTTTTAAAAAATTCCGCAACATCAAAACATGTCCCATCTCATGTGACACAGTCACATGTTTAATTACATTTTTAATCCATTTGCTTAATAATTTCAAAAGCGCTTCAATCTCCGTAAGGCAGCTCCGTGCCTCAGGGAGATTGAAGCGTTGTTTTGCGTGCATGTGCGAAAGAGCGCTGGCCCCGACTCTCCCTCCTCCCCCCACCCACACAGGTAGCGCTAAGCGCTACCGCTTGCGCAGTACACTGGGCGGACTTTAGTTGGCCCGCCTGCGTAAAATGATGGCGCGCAGCCGATTGCAGGCAGCGGTTGGCTCTATGGCTGCACCCTGCCTGCTCCCGCCGAGCCCGCCTACCGACTGAAAAATTCAGGCCTAAGATTACCTTCTTAAATCAGCAACAATGAGGATCAGCACTAACATAGCAGAGAGCAGCTGCAAGAAAGCTGCAGCAGCAGCTCCACAGCTAGTACCATAACTCATGATGGCTTAGCTTGGCTGAATGAAAAAAAAAGGTTTTAAAATGGCAAGCAGAGCTAAAAACTCCCCAGGCTTTAAAGAACAAATAGTATGGTCCAAACTTCTTGTTCTAAAGGTTCCCTGCAGAGAGAATAAACTAAAAAAAAAGGCCCCATCAGTGCGACAGGAGCCAGATGAAACTTTATAATTGCAGGAAAACAAACAAAAAAAAGGTTACCGTGGAGCCATCTTGAAGAATAAAATTTTAATGAGATACTCACCTCTCATGGAAAACGGCCCTGGATAGCAATTTAGAAATACCAGACCCATTTGAGCTCATGTAAGGGCCAAACCAGAAGCAGAATTGGGCATCATGGAGAAGAAGCTCTTTAAATTACAGGAGTACATCAGGATTAAGCAAGAAATCAGAAGGAGTCTAAGTTAATATGCTTTTATACTTGTTTGATGTATTTGTGGATGAAGTAATCCCAATGCAAGGCATTGGTGAATCCTCAACCAGTTTTGATGAAATCTTAAAAGCCTTTAACAAATATTTTAATCTTCAAGTGGTAGAGAGCAAGACCTTAAAAACAGGGATAGAAAACCCATAAGTGAATCTACGAAAGGGCAAAAGATAAAACCCAAGCAAACAACACAACGGCGGGAGAGAGGCAGAGAGCCATCCTGAAATCTTAAAAATATATCTTTTTGAAAGTGTGTAGTGAGCACCTGGCTGTAATTGAAGGAAAGCTATCCAATGTAATATGAAAGAAACAAGCCCTGAAAAAGAAAAATGAAATAAGACAGGAAAATATTCGTATCTAAGCTGAATTGGAAAACGTCAAACACAAAATTCAAGAAAAGTATGTATCTTTGAAAACACATGATAAAATAAAATCTTCAATGAACAAAATTGTTCGAAATCTGAAGAAACGCACTTCTGAGATATCATAAAGGTACAAAGAGGCTTTGAAAGAATTAGAAAGATTGAATGTTGTGGAGAATGCAATAAGCAAAAATTTAAATTGTGTGCAGACTCAGTATGTATCTCCAGAAAAGCACAAGGAGGAAATAGCAATCCTGAATTCCATTGTTGGAAAATCGAAGTAGGAGTTGCAAAAATGCAACCAGAAGTACAGCCAAGTACAACAGTAGGTAGAAAAGGTACTAAAAAAAGTTGCTGCACTGAAAGATTCTTTGAAGAATCAATTAATAGCCCTGGAAAAATATGAGGAGTTTAACAGATGTTAAATAGTAGTTCAGAAAAAGCTGTTTTGGAACTATCAGTAGCGACAAAGCAATGCACTGAAGTGTAATGTGGGTTATCTTGCCGTTGAAAAGAAAATAAATAGTTGAAATAATAGCTGATTGTCCTTCAAAATCAAATGCAAATGGAATACATAACCCTTTAGTAGCATGAAGAAATGAAGACTGCCTTGAACAGTAAGCTGGAAGAACAGCAGAAAAAAAACTTGAGGAGACTCTGTTAAATTTAAAAAAAAACTCAAGATGAGATAATTGAACTTTGCAAAGAAAAGGAAAACGGCTGAAGCACCTTAAAACACTACAAGGATCCCTCAGGTCAAAGTTTGTTCCTCTGGAAAATTACAAAGTAAAGCAAAATGAATTTAAAGTCACTCTGAACAAACTCAAGGACCAGTTGGCAATATGTTCAATATTCCAGAAGGAAGCCAAGAGGTACAAGAAAGAGACTGAAGAGCTGAAGAACCAGCTGACTGGAAAAGAGGAGGTATTGAAAGGAAAAGCCATAGAACTTCTAAGCTGTGAGCAGATAATGAAGCCATGAGTATCTCAACTACAGAACTGAAACAAGTAAAGACAAAGACAGACCTGGCCAACAGTGAAACCAAAATGAAGGACAAGTACAAAGCTCCAATGCAGGTGGAGAAAGAAAGGACATAAATTAGGTGAGAAAATGTAAATCCAACACTGCTGCTCAAGGAGCTGGAAGGAAAATCACTGGATGCCTCAAACTTACTAAGAACCATTGAGTTGTTGAAAACAGGTATGGCTGAAATTAAAATCAAGACCCTGGAATGTCAAGAAAAAGTAGAAAACTTGCAGCTCCAATTCTACAGTCTGGCAAAGAGTTCTCTACCACCTATGCAACATACCCAAGGGGTAAGTACAAGTTCTCGCAAAGGAGCATGAAGAGCCTCAGAAACAATTAGCAGTAGTGCAATTAAAGAATGTGAGCTTGAAGGACAGCACACAGGGATTAGGTTTTGCTAAGGGAAAACTGTTCAACGCAGAGAACCAGCTTTCACATATGAAAGCTGAGTTTGCTAATGAAAAATTAGAACTGGATGAACTCCAAGTATCAGAACGATGTATTAAGCATTGTGAGAATTGCTTCCAACAGGAAAGGGAATTACTGATGAATCAGAACAGTTGGTTGAAGCAGAATTGACAACCAAAACTGATGAAACGTCATCATGAAAATAGCAATGAAATTCTCCATTCTAATCCAATATGAAGAATATGAAAGATGAGATGCACAGTATGGATGAGTAAATCCAGAATTTATAAACAGCTAACTCTGAAACAAAGGCAACTAAACTCACTAGAGTAGTTGCTGAGCTGAATGAAAAGACTAATAATCTTGATAAAGAATCGGTAAGTAAGGGAGTAAACACACATTTGGGTGAAATTGTGAAACTAGTGGAAATGAAGGTTCCATATTTGAAACATCAATTTCCAGGAAGAATGTGGTGGACCCAACAGAAAAAAAAAAATCCAAGTCCACTGTTAGAATGAACGGAGTGAACACGGTGTTCAGAAGGAACAGGACAAACCCATGGTGTCCGAATAAACAGACAGGTTGTTGATAAAGAGAAATTCAACTCAAAGCACTGGTAGATGATAGGAGGACAGGGGAAGGATGCACCTGAAGGGAGCCAGGGTGAGGTCTGTCATTGTAGGGTTTCATCCTACACCTCCAAGGGAGACAGCTGCACCACATATGGCAAGTCAACGGTAAGGGAAGGCACATTAAGCTTGAAGCAGGGTAGGTGCAATTGGAGGGAGGGCAGTCAATGGTCCTTAAGGGACAGTCAAGAGAAAGTGAAGGCAGGTGAAGGATGATAGAAGGAGGCTCCAGGATGAAGGCAGGGAGGGTGAGGGTAGCGTGGGGGGCTGGGGTTGAAAGATGGAAGGTTGAGGTTCAATGGCTCTGGGTCAAGGGTAATGGTTGGAGGCTACAGGATGATTGGAATAAGGAGCAGGGGGATGTTGGGACAGTCAAAAGAGGTGGGAGGAAGCTCAAGGGTGACAGAGGGAGAGTGGAGGTGGATGGGCTCCGGCTGCAAAGTTACAGTGTTAGGGTCCAATGACAAGACTGCTAAGAAGCTGTTACTTTTCTGGTGATCAAGTTGTTCAAGACCATTGGAATGGGAGGAGTTCTGCGTGTGGCCCATTGGAGGGTCATGCATTTCCATTGGTCAACTCCAGCTATTCTAGGAATGAAGCTCTTGTACACAGACATACTCATATCATTACCTGCCCTCTTCACACATTCACTTTGTGGATTCACAATGGATCTCATAAACCCAATGTTTTTGTAAATTCAGGTGGTGAAGAAGAGGATTCACCAGAGGATGGCCTTGGTGGCATGACAACATAGGCCATCAGCTGACACCAGCCAAGATTGGGGTAGCGGGAGAGGTTAGGAGGAAGGCAACTAGAGCCGTCATCATTGCTGATAAGCACTGGCGCATCACTATGTTTTCAGAATGCAGACCAACGATCTCCAGATGTCTCGGAAGCAATGTTAGAGATGGCTAAGTCTTCCTGCGAGGGGGTCACTTACCTGTGTGCACTCCTGCAACAAGACCTGCAGCCCGTAGCTTTGGAGGGAACCCCATGCCAGTCACGCTCAAGGTGACTGCGACCCTAAACTTCTATGCCAGCAGCTCATTCCAGGATTCCACATGTGTGGCATTTCCCAGGTTGCAACACATAGGTGCATATTGGGAGTGAAAAAATGGACCAATGCTCTGTTCAGAAGGGCCAGCAAATTCATCAGATTCTCAACAGATGCTGATAGCCAGGCAGGTCAAACAGTTGGCTTCGAGGCCATCACGGGACTCCCACAGGTGTAATTGACTGCACACATGTGGCCATTAGAGCTTTCTGGGAACAGCCAGCCACATTTGTCAATCGGCAGGGGTTTCACTCCCTTAACATTCAAGTTGTCTATGACCACCAGAAAATAATTATACAGGTATGTGCTTCCTTCCCAGGAGCTGCGTGACTCATGCATCTTAAGGAACTCCCAGCTGCAACAGATATTTGAGGTCCCTATCCAAGTCCAGGGTTGTTTCCTGGATGACAAGGACTATTCCCTCAGAACATGGCTCATGACACCAGTAAGTCATCCCTACAGCCCCACAAAGGAGACTCCCAATGCAGCACATGCCTCAACAAGGGCAATCATAGAGCAGTCCATAGGATTGCTCAAAATGCATTTCCGATGCCTTGACCAATCCAGCAAAGCTTAACAATACGTGCCACAGAGGGTACACAGATTGTCATCATCTGCCATGCTTTGCATAATGTGGTATTGTAAAGGCTTGAAGAATTGACAATTGAGGATATGGAAGAGCTGCTAACCTCATCAGATGAGAATGATGGGGAGGAATATGAGGAGCAGGACAGAGGTCTCACGACAGCTCTCCCGGATGTTAAGGTCATGGAGAGATGTCAGAGCTGTCCAGGACAATCTCACCTTCAATCATTTTGACCAAGAGTGATGCAACTCCTTGACCATCATTTCCTCACTTGGAAACCTTTGCCTGACCCGATCGTGCACCCATCTCTGCCAGTCTCCATTTGGGGTTACCTCACTACACATATCCTCTGCTATCTAGAAGATGAAAGGCAATGGACCATTATCAAATAGGATGGAAAGAGTTGACTGCCCCAAGGATATTCGCTTTGCACTGACGGTCAAGTCAACAAAGCTATGAGCCACCTCTCTGCTCCTTGCCCACATTGTCAGGGCCATGACTGCATGAATAGCACCTCACTTCTCACGCTCATCAGTGACCTCAGCCAATCTCCTTGGTATATCATTTACGAGGAGACCAGCAGATGCTGCATGTTCAACCATGCCATATTGCCTAGAGAATACAAATCAAGCCACACACACATATCTATCCAATAAAAATTGACCTCTAACATGCCATCACATTGTTGCCTACTCAGGCAATGTTACTCTCATTTTCCTGCATTCAGCAATGACTGCCAAAAATGAAGCATGACAGGACATTCCAACAAATGCACAAGATGCACACAATAGTCAAGTGAACTATAATTTTTCTTTTATGACTGCTACACCTTGGTGTGAACCTGATGTCAGGAGGCAGGTTGCTGAGAGGGATGCTCCATGGTGTGATGATCTTGGTGCATTTCCTCTGGTGTCCGAGGCCTTGAGAGCCCCGGCCCTACTGGAAGCCTCCTGCACAGGTGTACAGGCACCTGCCTCGGCCTCACCTCCTGGAGGCTCTGCAGCCACCGGCAGAGGGGATGAGGAGCAGCCACTCACCCTGAGAGCTGCCCTCGGGGCGACTGTCTGGTGCTCCTCCTCCTCCCTGTTGGTGCTCAATGGCACCTCCCTGTATCCCTGAGGAGAATGAGCTCCTAGAGGGAAGTCCAGATGCCTCATTCCCCTCTTGCCTAGCCACTGCTGTATTGAGCTCATGGCCAGAAGAATGGAATGCAAGTCCTCGTACCTATGAGTTGTATGACAGGCCTAGCACTCACTGCCGGAAGCCATACGCTCACAAGCCGGAGCCATGGCTCAAGCTAAGGCTTGGGTGCACCCTTCTACCTTCCACACAAGGTTCCACGTAGTCTCTGACATATCTGCCAGATGTTCTCCTGCCTGGCTCCGCATCTCCTTATTGCCTCCTGCTTATTGTGGCTGAGACCAGACCCCAACATCAACCTGGGGCTCAGCATGGGCATAACCCCTAATAGTCCTCCCACTGTCAGGGACCTTGGCTGATACAGCCTCCATCAGCTGGGATGTGTTTGTAAAGTGATCCCCAACATGCACCCCTAGTTCTACACACAAACCTTTGAAAACTTGCTTGAGTATAAGTACGCTCGTGGAGGAGGAGGAGGAGGGAGAGACAGATGACTATGCATCCTTCAGTGTTCTTCACTTTCATCAGAGATGGAGTCGTCTGTTAGCACTATCGGCCTTGACCTTCTCAACCTGTGGTGATGACCTGCAGTGGAGAGCAACCAGAAAGACATTAAGGAGCAGCTCCGTCTATCATTAAACTACAGTTTTACCCATGCCTCTATCATGTCGCTGTCTCAATACCAGCTTGGAGTAATTCTCATTTTCCTGGCTGGCACTGTCTGCAACCTAGCATCCTCCCTGTTTTCCAGCAGTCTCTCAGGCCTCCTGCTGCTAAAACATGATCATGCTCAGTTTGGCCACTCCTCCTCCTGTCTTGGCCCTTTCTTTGGCTGTGAATGTCTCCTTGTCCTGCATGAAAATTGGACACTTGGTGGCATGGCAAGAGACATTCCCGAGACCTCATGCATTATCATGCTACATACTGGCCACACATTATAACTGGTACCCTATCCCCTTATCATGCACAACTGTCACATGGCCTGGCCTCTTTTGCCATGTGGTACCGATGATGAGTACAACTTTCCCAGTTTGGCCTCTTTCCTCATTGGCAAAGCTCCTTGGCTTGATACCTTCATGAGAGGCCCTTTGATGCAACGTCACATTGCCACTTACCCTGGTTTGATCAGAGGAAATCGTTCATCCATTTGTAGTGTTGCACCGAAGATTTTTGGCAGACCCCACGGCTGCTCATCTCTTCTGCGATCTCTGTCCAGGCTGCCTTGGTTAAGCTGGAGGATCTTCTCTTCCCATCGCTGAGGAAGAGCACTTCCCGCCATTCCTGGATGACCTGGAGGAGAACCTGCAGGGAGGCATCACCGAACCATGGGGCAGCTCTTTGCCTGTGACAAGACCTCCTCGTGAATGGGGAGTTTGGGGGTGATGGGCATCCAAAAAGATAACCATGCAGATGAAGAAGGGCTGGGGGAGTGATGGGGGTCAACTGATGGAGGATGTCAAGGGAGGATGGAAGTTTCCAGTCATGTAAAACTGTTCCAGGTGGTCCTAAAGGAGAATGATCACTTCCCCCAATCGACATCAGATTTTGCTGTTTGCAGAGGCTGGATGCTTCAGATACAGGCCATTTATGGCCTGCCCCGACATGAAATTGTGTCAGCTGATGGCAGGGTGGATACTTCCTGCCTGCCCCCACTGCGTGATTGCATATAGGACATGTGTCCACCACACACATTTACGATTTAGATTGTTATTGGGTGCGTGGCAGCTCCCGACAACTAAGCGGAAGTGACATCTACTTCCGGCCCTGCCATTGGGAGCCATGCTCGTCTTATTAAATTCTGCCCAACATTTCAGATCTGTGACCTTTCATCATGAAAGGTCATAGGCCTATAATGTTACTGTTTCTCTCTTTACTGATGCTGCCAACTCTGCTGAGTATTTCCTGCATTTTCTGTCTTTATTACCACAAATATCTTCCATGCTCATCTTTGAAATAGTGCCATGGGGTCTTTCATACCCACCTAAGATGACAGATGGGGCCTCAGTTTAACATCTCATCCTAAAGGTGTCACCTACAACAATGCAGCACTCCCTCAGAACTGCATTGGAGTGGTAGCTTTGATTTTAGTGCTCAAGTCCTGCAGCAGGGAACCGAACCATCAGTTATTCTGACTCAGGGGTGAGGGTACTACCAACTGAGCCACAGCTAACACTGTTCCCTGGGAGAGAAATGTAATTTAACCTTGCATTTCAATGTGATAACCATCCTAATAGATTTATCTCAAATGGGCTGCATTACAAAGGGGACCAAGTTATGCTTTAGTTGTGTAGAACCTTAGTGAGGCCCCATTTGGAATACTGCACTCAAAATGGGGCACCACACCAAAAGAATGACACATTGGCCTTGGAGGGAGTACTGAATGATATCGGGGATAAGACGGTTAAATCGTGAAGATAGATTGCATAAACTTGGTTTATATTTCTTTGAGTTTATAAGATTGAGGGGTGATTTGATTGAGGTGTTTAAAATGTTTAAAGGATTTTGTGAGGTAAATAAAGCAAAAATCTATTTCCTCTCGTGACATAACTTCAAAATTAGAGCCAGGCCATTTTGGAGGCTATTGACAAAGTACTTTTCCACATAAAGGGCAGTTATATTTCTTCAATGCTTCCCTCCAAAAGGCTACAGGTGCTGGGATAATTGGAGCTTTTCAGAGTGGGATCAATAGCTTTCCATTAAATAAGGGTGTCAAATAAATGCAGAAAATGTGGATATACACGGCTGGATTTTACACTTCCCTGCCAGTGGGTTTGAAGGTGGGAGAGGCATGTAAAATCCAATTTGTGGCCATCCGGCAGCCTGCCTGCTTGTCCCGACCTGTCTGAAATTTTACGGTGGCAGGGGGCTGGGGGTGGGGTGGGGCTGGATGGGGGTGGGGGGGGGGTGGCAGTTTGGGAGACCTATCCACCCTTGAAGCAGTTGGGGCCATTAAGTGGCCAGTTAGGCCCATGCCATGCGGGGCTGGTGTTGAGCAAGGTTGGGGTGGAGGAAACCTTCTTTACTGGCTCCCTGAGCCAATCAGAGGTCCCCCCTTTCACCTGCACCCACCCGCCTCCCCAGCCTCACGAAGCCAGCACTCCCCCCAACCTTCCCTCACTGAGACCCCCAAGCCCAGACTTTCCTCCGCTCCTTGGCATTGGTGAAACTGCCTGCAGCCCCACCAGTGTCTATCATTGCCAACTGGTTCTTCTGGGATTACAGAGCTGCCAGCCATCCATTTGGACAGCAGATATCTCAGGTGGGATTTCCTCCTGAGATAGGAGCAGGAATTCTCGCCTTAAAGCAATTAAGACTGCTCCCAGCGTTAAATTGCTGTGGGGAAGCTGTTGGGACTGTGGGTGGGCTTCCCGCCAACTTTTTAGCCAGGCAGTGTGGGAACTGTGGTGCATCATAAAATCCAGCCCATGGAGCTGAGGCCAGTACTTTTCCAACTGAAAGGTGGAGCAGGCTCGAGAAGCCGAATGGCCTCCTCCCGTCCCCATGCATACAAGCTCCCCCAAAACTTATTGTCAGCCCAACTCTCCTTCCTCTCTGCCCATCTGGTTTCAGGTCAGGTAGAGCGCATCCAAAGTACACAACACATGCCTGAAATGTGGAAGAAGCTGACATCCAGG
Source organism: Cetorhinus maximus (assembly GCF_964194155.1). Lineage (NCBI taxonomy): Eukaryota > Metazoa > Chordata > Chondrichthyes > Lamniformes > Cetorhinidae > Cetorhinus > Cetorhinus maximus. Next base: position 26,573,862 of record NC_135882.1, on the reverse strand, counting down.
ATGGAGCAAATCCAATCAGTTCTGCAGGCCTCAGTAATGATTGTCATTTGTGGACCAGTTTGGTGACTGTACAAACACAACAACCAGAAGGCCTCCATCCTCAGGATGGGGCTATTTTTTTTTTCAGCCTTGTTCTGATTATCTGATCTGAGAGGGCAGGGAAGAAAGGCTCAAGCATCTAAGTTATTTTTTATTCTGGAGGCTGAAAGGAAACACTGTCCTGCTGTTTTTTTTAATTTTTGTTGATTCATTCTCACAACACATATGTCACTGGCAAAACAAGCATTTGTTGCCCTGAGAAAGTTGTAATAGAACTGAATGGCTTGCTAGGCCACTTCAGAGCTAAGCTAAGAGTCAACACATTGGTGTGGGCTAAACCAGGTGGGGACGGCAGCTTTCCTTCCCTAAATGACATTAGCGCTCCATCTGGATTTTTAAACACTTTTACTGATACCAGTTTATTCATCCAATGCACTGGATTATTAGTCCAGTAACCTGACCACTATGTTGCAAGGCCCTACCTGTAGAATAATGAATGACACAGGTAAGCTAGAATCACCTTGTTTGTCTTGGGCAGAAAGTACAAGTTTAATTGCAAAAACCTGGAGGATACCAGTACAAAATGCATAAGTCTTGAGCTGGATGTAATTTAAGAAAAATGTTATTTCTGATAGGACGCTATGGGGGTGAAATTCCTCAGAGCTTCTCCCACTTAACCCCTGTAACTTCACCGGAAACTTTATCTATGTATGTCAATGAGGTGGCTGCCGTGCTTTCTGTGAATCGACATTCGTGAAGTGAGACCAACTCTGAGAGCTCTGTGAAACAGGCTTCCAGAGAAGGTAGTATGAGCAGAATCAATTGACACTTTTAAAAGGCAGATAAGTTAATAAGGTCAGACATTCTCATAAAGCAAACTGCCTGAGGAGTGCATGGAGCAACAGGGCTCCTAATTGAAAAGTTCCAAGATTGGCAAAGAAGTTAAAATTAATTATGGGACTTGTTTTTGAAACAGCTCAAATGTGGAATTTCATAGTTAATGTGGCACAAGGGTAAGCTAATAAGGCATGTTAAGAATACCCGCAGGTGCCAAAGCCAGACACCTGACACCCACCACATGCCACCTACCTTGACTGCAAATTCTGCTACAAATACCTAAATATAGGCAGATGACGATGCAGCTCTTGGTGTTGGGGGTACTATATTAGCATGGGCAGAGAATTGGCCGACTAACAAGAAACAGAGGGCAGAAATTTTCGCTTGGCGGGCAGGTGCACATCTGACCTGCTCGTAATCAATGCAGTAATTTTTAAATTTTTAAATTTAAACTTTAAATTTTTCACTGGAGCGGCCTTTGCATTTTTTTGGAAACCTCATCCATGGGCAGCATGACCTTTCCAAAAGCAACTAAAGGTAAAATCAAAAGTTTTAAAATTGGCTTAATAACATGTCCCTGCTCATGTGACAGAGTCACATGAGGGAACATGTTTTATTACATTTTTATTTTCTTTTTTTAACAACGTTTCATCTCCCGGAGGCAGCTCTGTGCCTCAGAGAGATTATGAAGCACTCACTCGTGCACATGCATGAAGTTCCCACTTGACCCGCTTGCCCTCCTCTCCCCTCCGCCCCTCGCACAGGCAATGCTGACACTGCCGATCGCGTTTCACGCTGGGTGGGCCTTAACCGCCCGCCAGTGTGAAATCGTGGTCCGTTCCCAATCGCGGGCGGCCCTCAGCTTCCCGCCCGCCCCTGCCCGCCTCTGCTGAGCCCGTCCGCCAAGGGTGAAATTCTGCCCAGAGAGTCAGGATGAATCTGTCATTTTCAGGTTGGAAAACAGTAACTAGTGAAATGCCACAGGCATCAGTGTCATGGCCTCAACTGTTTACAATTTATATTAATGACTTGGATGAAGGGACAGAGTGTGTTATAGTTATAGATTAAGTGCTAATATTTGGCAGATGGAGTATAGTGTAGGAAAATGTGAGGTTGGCCACTTTGGTGGGAAGAACAGAAAAGTAGAATATCATTTAAATGGAGAGAGACTGCAGAATACGGCAGTAGATAGAGAGCTGGGTGTCCTTGGTGGGGGTGGGGTGGTGAGGGGGAAGGTGCAGTGCACAAGGGGCAGGCAAGAAAGTAGAGTTACAACCTCAATCAGATTGGTCATTATTGAATGACAGAGCAGCCTCCCGGGGCTAAACGGCCTACTCCTGCTCCCATTTCTTATCTTTTTATGATCTAATGTCAGCATGGAGGCAGTTGCAGATCTTTGCTATCTATTGTAAGGACAATTGCAACCAACATGCACCAAGAGGTCAGTACTACTAATGGCAGTGAAGATCACCTCCTCCTTCATTTTATTGCCTTTAACTCCTATCAAAGCATCATAGGGTGATCTAATCCTGTGCATAGCATATGTATCAAACAAGGGATTAGAGCAAAAGTCTGTGTTATCAGCATTTTCATCTCTGTACCAGTCAAAATTTTTTCTAGCTAAAAACAGGAAGGCCCGAATCCTTCACCTTTGTGTTCCAGTCAAAAGCAATGTACGCTTAATTCACATTTGACATAATGCCCCTCCTGACCACATCCTAATTGACTTCAAACCAACCTTCAAATTCCATAATCTTTCCATCACAAAGAAAAATACTTTCATCTTCATAATAATAACTGTCTCTGGGCCTCTCTCTCTCTCTCTCTCTCAGTCTCTGATTTCTGAGTCAAAGGTTTGCGGATTCAAGCCCCAACTCTATTGGCTTGAGCCCCATAATCCTGCAGGCCAACACTTGCTTTTGCCTGTACAAAGGGAGGGCTACATTCCCAGATATGCAGCATTGAGGGAGTGTGACACTGTTGGAGGAGCAGTACTGAGGGAACCCTGCACTGTCAGAGGTGATACCTTTCAGATGAGACGTTAAAGATTCCACAGCCAGTAATTCAAAGGAGAGCAGGAGAATTATCTCCAATATAATAAGGCCACCACTTTCCCTTGACCATCATGACTTCAGAAGTAAAAGTACTTCATTGGCTATAAGCACTTTGGGATGTCCCGAGGTCCTAAAAGACCCTCTTATTTATTCTTTCTCACCCTGGTAGCTCTCATTTTAAAAAATCATTCATGTAACACGAACAGCACTTTAAGGCCAGAATTTTGTTCCCCAACCCTAATTGTCCTTGAAAAGGTGATGCTGAGGTAACTGCATCTGGTATAGCTACACCCACAATGCTGTTCTGAAGGGAGTTCCAGGATTTTGACTCAGCGACAGTGAAGGAACGGCAATATAGTTTCAAGTCAGGATGGTATGGAGTTTAGAGGGGAACTTGAGGTGGTGGAGCTCCCATATGTTTGCAGCCCTTGTTCTTCAAGGTGATATAGGACGCAGGTTCAGAAGATACTGTCAAAGGAACCCTGGTCAGTTGCTGCAGTGCATCTTGTATCTAGTAAACAAATTGCCATGGTGCTAAAGTAGTAGAGGGAGTAAATATATAGGGTGATGGATGGTGTGTCGAACAAGCGGGCTGCTTTGTCCTGGATGGTGCCAAGCTTCATGAGTGTTGATGGAGCTGCACTTGTCCAGGCAAGCAGACAGCATGCTATCACAGTCCTGACTTGTGCCTTGTAAAGGGTGGACAGGCTTTGGGGAGTCAAGAGGCGAGTTATTCACTGCAAAATTCCCAACATCTGACCTGTTCTTGTAACCACAGTATTTTTATGGCTGGTCCAGTTAATTTTCTGGCAATGGTAACCCCAGGATGTTGATGGTGGGAGATTCAGCAATGGCAATGCTGTTGAATGTCAAGGGGAGATGGTTAGATTCTCTTTTTGTCGGAGATGGTCATTGCCTGACACTTATGTGACATGAATGTTACTTGTCACTTATCAGGTCAACCATGAATGTTGTCCCTGTCTTGCTGCCTACAAGGACATTCAGTATCTGAGGAGTCATGCATGGTACTGAACACTGCAATCACCAGCAAACATCCCCACTTCTGATCTTACGTTGGATGCGGATGAACCAGCTGAAGATGGTTGGGGCTAGGGCTCTATGGGTATTCCTCCTAGCGCACCTTGTTGCCATCTTTCTTTGACCCACCATCAGTGACTGCCTGGGCCCCACTTATTAAATTTTCTCTTTTAAATCCCTCTAGCTCTCCACCTCTGCTTAAGCATCCTCTTTAAAACTCATCTATTTGAACAGGCTTTTTGCCACTTTTCTGAATAGTTTCTTCTTTGGCTCAGCAGCTCTTATTTTCTTCACACTTCTGTAAAATGTCTTTTTATGTTTTCCCACACTAAAGATGTCACATAAATGGTAAATTGTTGTAGTGTGACAATGGTGCAGTTTAATCAGTCCATTGAGGTAACAGACAAAGGAATTTCACATGAATGCATCAAGTGTTTATGTGCTAACATTACATATGCTGATTTTGGCCCATTTATATTATGATGCCAGTTGATAATCACATATATTTTTGCTGATATATTTCTCTAAAAATACACTGGATGACTTATTCTGCACTCCCAATGCACAGAGTGCACCGCACGAAATTGTAGGAAAATAGTCCATGGTGATCTGCGTATTAAAATTAGTGAATTAAAAGAATCAGACAATATGGCTCTATGCAATTACCACTCCCGCCTGGGGAGCATGGAGCACGGAATGGGTGCTGAGTCAAAAGGCTGCAGTTTAAACCAATCTGGAAAAATGTTAGCTGAGATTGCAGCATCTTCCCATGCCTGCATTGCAATCCAAATGTGATCAGTAGAGGGCAAGAATATTCAGTTTTCAGAGGCTAATGTAACAGTTCTCAAGAACATGAATATCTGTTGCAGATACTGAAGACCTCATGGATATACAAAGCCTGAATATGTCGCAACATGACACTTTCCCATTCTGTTACGGAGACGAGACCGAGGTGGATTGAATTATTATTACTGTTCCTCTCTTCTGCCCATGACAGTGGTAGTTTCAATTTCTAATTAAATTTGTTTCCTTTAGTATCCTTTCCCTTGTTGAAATGGGCTGTGGTGTGTTTCCCAAACCCCGGTTTATGAGGTCCAATGTTCAAAATAACCCCACAGCAAACTTTTTAAGGGGAAACAAAATTAGGATTTATGAACACATTCAAAACCTGAGGGATGGATCGCAACACACATTCACACTCAGGAACATACAAGGTAGAAAGGCAGAGAAAGGGAAAGAAGTCACAAATTGTGCATTGCTGAAAAAAAATCAAAAAGGCATTAGCATTAATTCACGTGTGTAGAGTTGAGTAAGTCAATGTCCAATGAAGGTTTCTTCATGTGGCTTTGTCTGGCAGAATTCCTGGTCTTTGTCCTAGGAACCTTGTTGCAGGTTGAAGATGCAGCAAAGTGCTCTTGTAATCTGGCGAAATAGAGGATCCTTTCTGAAGATCGGACTTTTAGAGAGGTGGAGGTCAGAGGCAGGCTGCTAGCCTGGAGTTCTGTTTTCTCAACTGAAGACGGAATCCAAAAGCTGTATGATTAAATTTAACAGCTCAAGTCTCGGACATGTGACAGGATGGTATCAGGTCAAGCCATTCACCTAGCGACTTTCAGGACCCTTGTTAAAATCCTTTGTATTTTGAGCACATAACCGTGGAACCATTAGCACAACATTAAAGATGAGGAGTCACAATAGCTCTGCCTTTGTCCAAAGCTGGCTGGTGCAAACGTCTTGTCTGTTAGGCCTTTGTGTTGGCTTGGCTGGAATCTTCATACAGTGCAAGGGTGTCACATTTCATGAGGCTGATGAGTTAGCCTTTGTCCGTTTTTAAAAACAGAATTTAAACAAGAGAGCATGGAAGCAAATCAAATTTTAAAGTTTTTTTTCTCTTCATGCCTTTTTGGTATGACAGTACAACACAATGGTTTGTCTTTTTTAAAGATGTTGCTGAAATCTCTCACTCTTTTGTACGAACCCACTTCTTCCCCACCCATCAGCTCCTGGGGTGCTGGGGAGTGGGGCAATGTAAATCCCAAAATAACAATCCTAACAATAAATGCTGCGGTGTATCTCGTTGTTTGCAGATGATTCTTCCATAAAATTTAACACATTCATATAATCAATTCACAGAGCCCGATAACCTCTGATATCAAGAAATTCCACAGCACTGCATTTTTGTGAAATGAGTGTGGACACAATTTTCATATATGCAAATTGTTTCAAAGTCCATTTTTGCTGCTTTAGTAATCAGCAACAGGAACACAGACACTTGCTTGCTCCAATATTCTCAGTTTCAACTGAATTATAAGAAAATCCCAAAATTGCAATGTGCAATTAAATATTAATAAAGTTAAACTGAGACAGTGCTATTGTGTCAACATTTCAAACATGGCAACATGATACGTAGCATGGTATATATCATCACAACATGGTCATATGCTTTGCTTTTTACAATATACTCTGGGCAGTGTGATCTTAGGAGATTGTGCATTTCACTTAAACATTTTGACTAGTTGGTGCAAGCCTGAAAATAAGCACTTTGTAGGAACTCCCTACCTCCTTGGTACCAAGTTATATAACCATTTGTCAGAAATGGAAGAAGTTAAAGATTTTAAGACACATCCAGTCAGAGAGAAGAACAGAAGTTCTTGAAGGTGGGAATTCTTAGCAGAAAAGTGGCATTAAGTTAAACAATAAAACAAAAACAAAACACTGTGGAAGCATTAAATCATAAATTAAAAAAAAATGCTGGATATACACAGCAGGTTAGGCAGCACTTGTGGAGAGAGAAAACAGCGTTTTCTGATTTTACCTCAGAAATCCAGTATCAGTGGCATTCTGCGGTCAAGTCAGTTTAATGCACGTTAATGCAGAATTAATGTTTCAAGAGAAGTTTATCCAACTCTCTGAACATGTAGGTTACCAGATTGCAGAAAAACATGGAATTTTACAGCCTCAGAGAAGAGTATTCAGTCCATCACGCAGATGCTATGTTACTGGATCTATTCACTTTATTAATAAAATCCATTTGAGGATAAGATTTAAGGGGGTTAAATTGGATAAGTTGCCAAAACGGGTCATGTGTGATTAACCTGTACCTGTTGACTGTGATACAGGCAGCAAGCCAAATCCGTGTGACATGCTGTTTTAAATGATTGCTGTGCGCAGTCAACACTACCAGTGCTGTTCGTTGGTGTGTCACCAGAAGGGCTGATATTGCAAGTGCTTAAGCCAGCCAGCACTTCTTACAGGGGTGGTCCATTATGGCTGCTGGAAGTGGTGAGAGTATCTTCAGAAGTCTGCTACGGATAACTCAATAATGGTTGACCATGGTAGAGATCATGCACCAAAGATTTCAGTCACTACACTGGAGGTCTTTGTGGAAGAGGTGGTACAAAGGATAGATCTCCTATATTCTCAGGTGGGAATGTGTGGAAAACCCTCCACACCCATACTCAGGAGACAGTGGGGAGAGATAATGGTGGAACTCAATGCCAGGAATATATCATAAGCTGCATACAGTGCAAAAATAAGTAAAATTATCTCACATGAGTTATCAAGGTCAGCGAGTTTATCTTCAAATGCCATATCCTCCCTGCTGCATCACTACCATCATCCACTGCTCAATTCACTACAAATCCATCACTACCAATCAAAAATCTCAGCAAATCAGGACTCAACATGAATATTAATATGCTGTACACAACCATCACACACTCCACACTGTTTCAAGTCTCACACTCACAGCTCACGCATACTGGCAGCTATTCATCTATGACAACCACATCCCCCAAACATATAGCAGGTCAGTCACTGACCTAATTCCTCCTTTCTTGCAGGAGAAAGTAGCACCAACAAGAGGCAGCAGGAGTTAACTTGAGAAGGGCAAACGTGTTTGCATGTTTTGGCCACATGGAGGAGACAACGTTGATCATCAAGGGGAGGGGCATTGCTGAGGCTGTGGCCACCAGCACACTGAAGCGATTGATGATGAGAGCGTCATCAGATTTAATCCTTTTTTACTCCTCCCACAACACCCTCACCCCTCAATTAATTCTGGTTGAAGTAAGCACGTTCTTCTCACTTCCCCCCTTCCCTCACCACAACTCAACCCTTGTCTGTTTTTCATTTCAGATTCTCAAGAACTAGAATCTGTCCAGGCATGAAGGAAGAGGAAGAGAACAGTGAAGCTAGACAAACGTTATCACTTAATTTCACACAAGCAACCACCAGTTCAGAGACTGACACTGCATGTAGCTTCCAGAATATAAATGGGCTCTGCACGTTGTGAAACAGGGGGCACAAGTGTATAGGAGTTGGGCTGTGGGAAAGGATACCACAGGTGTCAGCTCACTGAATGGCAAGATTGCACGTTAGTACTGCTTCAGAGGAGTCAGGTGAGGTCTTTGAACCAGACTACAGAGGTAGGCACTAAAAGCCTGCTGTAAAGACTGTGGTTAATGTCAAGAAGCATGGAGGAATCCAGAACTAACTTAGCACAGAGCTTTGTGTATAGCCTTAGCTTCCAACAAAAGTCTGAGTGCTGCAATGTGATCTCAGACTGCAACAAATAATCTCAGACTGCGACAATGCAATCTCAGACTGCGACAATGCAATCTCGGACTGTGACAATGCGATCTCAGACTGCGACAATGCAATCTCGGACTGTGACAATGCAATCTCAAACTGAGACAATGCAATCTCAGACTGCTGGAATGCAATCTCAGACTGCTGCAATACAATCTCAGACTGCTGCAATGCAATCCCACACTGCAACAATGCAGTCTCAGACTGCAACAATGCAGTCTCAGACTGCAACAACACAATCTCAAACTGCGACAATGAAATCTCAGACTGCAACAATGCAGTGTCAGACTGCGAAAATGCAATCTCAGACTGCGACAATGCAATCTCAGACAGCTGCAAAACAATCTCAGACTGTGATAATGCAATCTCAAACTGTGACAATGCAATTTCAGACAGCTGCAATGCAATCTCGGGCTGTGACAATGCAATTTCAGATTGTGACAATGCAATCTCAGACTGTGACAATATAATCTCAGACTTCGACAATACAATCTCAGACTGTGACAATGCAATCTCAGACTGTGACAATGTAATCTCAGACTGTGACAATGTAATCTCAGACTGTGACAATGCAATCTCAGACTGCAACAATGCAATCTTGGACTGTGACAATGCAATCTTGGACTGTGACAATGCAGCCTCAGACTGTGACAATGCAATCTCATACAGCTGCAATACAATGTCAGGCTGTTGCAATGCAATCCCAGACTGCAACAATGCAATCTCAGACTGCTGTAATACAATCCCAAGCTTCTGAAATGCAATCCCAGACTGCGACAATCCAATCTGAGACTGTGACAATGCAATCTCAGACTGCGACAATGCAATCTCAGACTGTGACAATGCAATTGCAGACTGCGACAATGCAATCTCAGACTGCGGCAATGCAATCTCAAGCTGTGGCAATGCAATCTCAGGCTGTGACAATGCAATTTCAGACTGCAACAACTCAATCTCAGACTGTGACAATGCAATCTCAGACTGTGACAATGCAATCTCAGACTGTGACAATGCAATCGCAGACTGTGACAATGCAATCCCAGACTGTAACAATGCAATCTCGGACTGTGACAATGCAGCCTCAGACTGCGACAATGCAATCTCAGACTGCGACAATGCAATCTCAGACTGCGACAATGCAATCTCGGACTGTGACAATGTAATCTCAGACTGTGACAATGCAATTTCAGACTGTGACAATGCAATCTCGGACTGTGACAATGTAATCTCAGACTGTGACAATGTAATCTCAGACTGCAACAATGCAATCTCAGACTGCAACAATGCAATCTCAGACTGTGACAATGCAATCTCAGGCTGCCGCAAAGCAATCTCATGCTGCTGCCAATCAAGATCAGACTGCTGCAAGCAATCATGGCTTTGAATAGAAGCACACAAAGGAGTTTACAGAGCAGCACAGAACTCTAGTGATATATTCTCCAACAGTTTATCTGGATTGCTGAGGCTCTGCACTGGGAGAGTGACAGTGGTTCTGTTGTAGGGTGGCCAAGTTGTGCTATTAATGATAGAGTTGATCAGCACACACTTCTTGGGTGGAAACCTTAAGTTTATTTACAATGCACTCAGCAACAACTACATATGTGCTTTCAACTCCAACTCTATCTCTACACTGACTCTTGAGGTAGCCTGTGCTACTCTCCTATTGGTTACTACAGATCATGAGACCTTGCCTAACAAGTATTATTCTTAAAAGTGCATTGCAACTAAATAAAACCATAATTACTACATTCCTCCCCCTTTAACTCGGCTACACATATATTTACAAGTACATATTTTTCAAGACATAATATTTATACCAAGTAAGGAATTTACAAATTCAGTATTTCAGTTGGTTTCCTGGTACATTGGGACATCGCAGCTCCACAACCTCAGATTATTTGTCAGGAACCTCCTTTTCTGGTTTTCTGGAGTTGCCTGAATACCAGGTGCTTCAGTGGCACTTACAGTTCTGTATCCTCAACTCTTACAGGAACATCAGACATTTCAGTCTTGGGTTAAGTATTCTCAACAGGAAACACAGACCTGGCCATGGTAACTGGTGGAACCAAATATTGATGATTTGTCTCACACTTTCTTAAATGGCTCACATATTTACGGATGATCCAGCCTTCCACCTACATGTGGTAAGATAGAGACCCAGTCACTGCATTTATTTCACCTGGTAACCACTTTGGTCCTTCCTCGAAGTTTATCATGTATAACGGCTCTCCCACGATAAATTTCCTCTCACAGCTATGCCAGACATGTCTAGTTTTCTGGCTCCCCTGACCCCTTTCTATCTTCCCCTCTAAGTTTGGCATTATTAAGCTCAATCTCATCCTGAGACAGCGTTTCAACAATAACTCCACAGGTGTGACACCTGTTGTTGTGTGAGGGGTAGTCCTGTAATGTAAAAGAAAGTGTGCTAGCTTGGTTGCCAAGGAATTGCCAGTTAGCTTTTTCATGCCTGTCTTGAATGCTTGAACTGCCCTTTCAGCCAGTCCATTCGAGGAAGGGTGAAACAGTGCCATTTTCACATGGATGATACCATTGAGGCTGATAAACTGTTGAAACTCAGCACTCGTAAATGCTGTGCCGTTATCAGAAATGATTACTTCTGGTAGCCTGTGAACGGCAAAACTCTGATGTAGTTTCTCAATTGTTGTGGCCACGCTGGAGACTTCACCTCAGATATGTCCAACCATTTTGAAGGGGCATTGACAATGAGCAGAAACATTGACTACGTTGGACCTTTCCTGGGAACAATGTGCAACCACACCCAGGGTCTACCTGGCCACTCCCATGGGTGTAATGGAGCTGTCACTGGCAACTTTTGCAGTTGCTGACATTGCACACAGTGTTTCACTAAACTCTCTATTTTGCCATCCATTCCAGGCCACCATAAATAGCTGTGTGTTATGGTCTTCAGTTGGGAAATTCCTGGATGGGCACCGTGTAGTTCAATTAAAAGTGACTCACTTCCCTTTGGAGGAACTATCGCTCATGCTCCCCACAATAATATGCTATCCTGGCTGGTTATTTCATGTCTTCTGTTGAAATATGGTTTCATTTCATCAGATACAGGTTCCTGTGATGAACCACATAGAACTTATTCTCGTACTTGAGATAGGACTGAGTCCCGACTTGTCCATTCTCGGATCTGTCGAGCACATACCGACGAGGAATCTAAGAAATTTAACAGTAAAACAAGTTGTGTGGAACTGGGCTGTGTCCATCATTTTCTTGTAAAGGCAAACGACTAAGGGCATCGGCGTTTGCGATTTGATTGCCAGGCCAATGTACGAAAGTGTATTCATATCCTGCCAGAAATAAAGCCCATTGTCGTATTCGTGCTGAGGCTGTGGGTGGTATAGCCTTGTCCTCACTAAACAATCCTAGCAATGGTTTGTGATCTGAAGCAATTGTAAAATGGTGGCCGTGTACGTACTGGTGAAAATGCTTGATATCAAAGATGATGGACAGACCTTTTTCTATCTGCGAGTATCCCTTATCTGCTGTGGTGAGCATTCTTGAAACATAACCTATTGGCCGTTTTGTGCCATCATCCATCCGATGAGAGACCACTCCGTAGAGAGATGGGTCACATGTCAGCACCAATTATTTTGTCTGGTCATAATGCTAATAGATTGGACGAGTACAGCAATTATTTCACCTTTATGAAAGCTTCTTTCTGGGGTGCCTCCCAAGACCAACGGTGTTTTTTTTTGAGTAGAGAATGCGGGGGGACCAGCACTGTAGACAAATTAGGTAAGAGCTGCCATAATAGTTGATCATTCCTAGTAATGATTTGAGCTCTGAGGTGTTCTTTGGCACAGGTTCCTCTCTTATGGCTCTCACTTTCTCCTCAGCTGGGTAGAGGCCCTGTCAATCTACCAGGTGACCAAAATAGATTACCTCCTCACTTGGAACTGGCACTTTTCTTTTTTTAAATGCACTCCAGCTTGCAAGAAATGCTTTAAGACTTCTTCTAAGTTTGCCAAATGCTCTTTTCAGTGAATCCTGTCACCAATACATTGTCTGAATAGACTACGACCTGGGGTAGTCCCTACAGTAAACTTTCTATTGCTCTCTGGGAGATGGCACAAGCGGAGGAGACACCGAAAGGCAATCGTGTATATTGGTACAACCCTTTGTGGGTATTAATTATGATAAATTTCGGGGAGGCATTATCCAGCTCTAGTTGTTGATAAGCATGGCTCATGTCAAGCTTTGTATAAATTGTCCCTCCTGCCATCTTGGCATACAGGTCCTCGATTTTTGGAATGGCGTGACTGCCTAGCTTAGCTATTTTATTAACAGTCAGTTTGTAATCTCCACAAATTTGGACACTTTGGTTGGTTTTAAGGATGGGGACTATGGGTGCTGTCCATTCTGAGAAAAGAACAGGTTGTATAACACCTAGTTTCTCTAGTCTGTTTAGTTCAATGTCAACTTTTTCTCGCAGGGCATACGGCACTGGTCTCACTTTCTTGAAGTGAGGGGTTGCTTCCGGATCCAATTAAATTTTGGCCTGCAGGCCCTGGATTTTCCCCAGTTCATCCTTGAAGATGGCGGTGTACTTTCTAAGTAGCTCTGGTAGCCCACTTGCTCTCAACTGGAAGATTTTGGCCCTTTCTACCTTAATCTCCTTTAACCAATTTTGCCCCAGGAGGCTTGGCCCTTCACCTGCTACCACCATCAAGGGTAGCTTTGCCGATTGACTTCCATAATGGACAGTCACTCTGCTTATGCCTTTTACTTGAAAGTTTCCACCCATATATGTTTTTAGCTTGGCGCTGTTTCTTCTAAACTTAATTGATGTTCACCATTATTCAAATATCTGAAGGTATGTTCCCCAATCACTTTGGTGGAAGCTCCCATGTCCACTCCCATTTTAACAGGTTTACCATTCACTTTCACTGTGACAAATGTTGGTTCTGTCTTTCCAACTTTCAAATTAAGCAATGAGTAAATGTCAGAATTTGTTGCATCAGACCCTTCCATATTGTAGATTTCATTGGGCTTCTTCTTTTGTTTACAAGCCTGCTTGAATATTCCCTTGCATTGCCTCATCATATGTTCATTTCTGTGACAACAGTAGCGTTCGATTTTTTTAAACTGCCAATTGCTAAAAGGCTGATTGTTTCCAACTCTATTAAAATTATTTTTTGATTTCGCTGCTAAGTTACTTTACTTTATTCTTTGGCTAGTGGGGGCTGTTTCCCGCTTTGCGGCAGATTCTGCTTTGTTGCGCCACTTTTGGCTGAGGTTCCCCGCCCGATGTGGAGGATGGTGCCATTTTGTGCAGTCTGTATTGCTTTTGAATCTCTTACTGTGCTTTCCATGGCCAACGATATCTCTGGCACCTTCTTGAAATCCAGATTCACTGGATTTTCTGAATAGTGTCCTCTTTCATACCACACACTAAACGATCTGGCATGTCGTTCAGAGTCATACTAAACCCACAATGTTCCATTAACAGCTTCAAATTTACCATGTCGCATGCCATTGTCTCACCCGGGCCTCTAATTTGCGAATTAAACCTGAACCTCTGCATCATTACTGAGGGCTTGGGTTGAAAGTGCCGTTCAAGAGGTCCACCAATTCATCAAAGTTTTTCCTGGCACTGGGTGCCATAAAACTTTGAATCAAACTATAGATTTTGCTCCCACAAGTACTCAAGAGGATCGCTCACCTCTTCTCTTCCACTGTAATCTCGTTCGCTAGATAAAAGGACGTGAGGTGTTCTATGTATTGAAGCCAATCATCTGCGGCTGTTTCAAAAGGATCAATTATCCCATATTGGGGCATTTTTAGAGGGGATAACTTCTTCAATTCTAACAGAGCTTGCTATTTACAATCACTGGATGAGGCATAGTGCTGAGTTCTTTCTAACTTGATTTCTCCTGTTCAACCCTGTTTTATCCTCATCGCCAGATTGGTGTAGGGTGACCGAGTTGTGCTGTTAACAGTAAGAGTTGATCAGCAGATACTTCTTGGGTGGAAACATTAAGGTTATTTACAATATACTCAGCAGCAACTACACGTGTGCTTTCAACTCTAACTCTATCACCACAATGGCTCTTGAAGTAGCCCGCGCTATCTGGTTTCTACAGATCATGTGGTCTTGCCTAACAGGTGTTATTCTTAAAGGTACAATACAACTAAATAAAACCATAATTACTACAAGTTCCATGGATGACAAACTTAATGTCCTATCTCAGGATGACAGAATTTGTGCTTTCACCAGTGCCAACTTGCCAGTGCCCTTGCTTTTGCCTGTCAACCAGCCAACTCAGACTGCAGCCACCCATGTCAAGATAGTGCAGTCTGAAGCTGAGCCTTCCAGGCCAAGAGCTGTTCGATGTCACCCCCTCTGGGGCATCCTGAGATCATGAATATATATCTACTTTTAATGACAGAATTGAATTTTTGCTGCTCTGTGAGCTTTATCTTCTACCGCCATGTGTCAATATATCAATTAAGCTGACACTTTTCCGAAAGAGGTAAATAACATGCCTGGTTAAGAGGTTAAAAGTAGCCACTTTTGTCTGTTTCCCCTTGTAAATAATCTTGACAACTATACCAGGGTGAAGAAGGAGTGACCATGACGTGACTTGGTTGCCTTATCTGCAAAGCCTTCTTCAGTTTCAACAACAAGAAGAGTAAAAATGTCAGTGGCTGCAGTACAACCGGGTTAATATATGCAGAGTTATTGAATCAATTAAGCCAACTGTATCCAAAAGGGAGTTGAAAACCTAGACCAACAAACAGCCTTTCTGACATTTTGATACTCAACTGTACTTTATTAAGAACTGTAAATCTATCAGAAGCATTTGCATTGTGTCACCATGCTTTAATATCACTTTGTGCCCTGGGCTGTATTTATCCCTCAATCAACAAACATCAGTTTATCTGGTAATTCATTATCTCATTGTTGTTTGTGGGAGTATGCTATGCATAGTTTGGCTCCAATTTTCCTGCATTGTCCAGTAACCACACTTCCAAAGCACTTAATTGGTTGTAAATATCCTGGGATGTCCTGAGGCTGTAAAAGACAATGGCCCAGATCTTCCGATAAGGATCAGAAGCCCTATTTCCAACCCTGATCAGACAAAAAAATGCGCACTTACCTTCCTCCAATTTTTCGAGTGACTTTCCAATGGAGGATCGTTCACATGCGATTGGGTGCAGCAAGCCTCGTAGGGACCAGCACAGGGAATCAGCACAGAAGCCATGCCACCTTTTTACGGCATTAATTGCCGTATTCCAGTAAGCAGGAGTTTAAATGTCCCAAAACTTCTTTGAAAACAGTTTCGGAGAGAAGGTAAGTGCAAGGTAGGTAAGTAAGGGGATGGGTAAAGTAAGGTAAGGGTGTAGGGTGAGTAAGGGGGTAGGTGGGTGATGGGGTAGAGTAGGTAAGGGGGTAGGGTCGGTAATTGGGTCGGGTGGGTAGGGTAAATGGTTAAGGGGGTAGGGTGGGTAAGGGGGTATGGTGGTTGAGGGGTAAGGGGTGGGGTGTGTGAGGGGGTAGGGTGTGTTAGGTAAGTGCATAAGGGAATAGGGTGCATAAGGGTGTAGGGTGGAAGGTGGGTAGTGTTGCATGGTGGCAGGTGAGTAGTTTGATAGGATGGCAGGTGGGTGAGGTGGGTAGGTGGGTGAGGTGGGTAGATGGGCGACTCACCCCAAGAATGGGTGACAAGGAGTCAGAGATCACCTCACCCTCATCTTGTTTTGTTCTCCTCTCCCTCTCCTCTTGCCTAAGTTCTCCTCAAAAATTAACTGAGATATAAAAAACCCAAATCATAGCGAGAAAAATGCACAAATTTGAGTGTCAGAGAACTTCAAGTAAAAATTTTAATGAAGTTATTGAAAGACACAAAAGATAGTTCAGCAGATAAACATCACCGTTATTATGAAATGTGTAATTTTATTTCATTAATTTATTTAAATTCTTGTTTTAGATATTCGACTTCACAGTTTTTCAAGTAAAAATGGCAGTGATGTTTTTTGGTATAGTGCATTTTGTGTGACTTGTGGGGAAAGGATAATACACCATGTGCTGGTGTTTAGAACTACAACAAGCAAGTTGTAACATCAACGACAACATCTTTTGTGGGAACCCGCAACTCGATTAAACAATCAGAGTGACATACTCTCAATATAAAATGGTAAATATTGGACCAGAAATTGCGCATCTTGCAGCAAGTGATTTTCATAGAATCTTTGAATGAAAGAGAACTGAAGGAAGCAATTCAACATTTTTTCTAATTCTCTGGATTAAATTTCACCTTCCATGTATCTACCTATTTTACCAGTCTGCCTATACTGAATTCTAGCACTATCCTCTTCATTGTTTACCATTGTTCTGTGTTTTGTATCATCAGCAAACTTTGAAATTATGTCCTTTATACTCAAGTTCAGATCATTGTTAAATGTCAATCAGAGCAATATGCCTAACACTGACTCCTGGGGAATACCGCTGTATTCCTCCCTCCAGTTTGAAAAGGGACTGTTCATCACTACTCTCTATTTTCTGCCCCTGAGCACACTTTTTTATCCATGTTGCCATTCAGCCTTTAATCCCATGGGCTTCCGTGGAATCCTTCGAACAGTGAGAAGTGACAACCGACCCCTTTTAAACAGCAAAGAGTTTAGTAAATTTGCTAACTACCTGGGTTCCATTCATTGGAAAATCACACCCCATTGGCCAAGAGCTAATGGAGAAGTCAAGATGATACATGCAGCTACAGCTGAGAGCAAGTGATGGAAGCAAGAATTGTATTGCTTTCTTCGTAATTACAGAGCGTCTCCTCACTCAACATTTTTTTATTATTCATTCACAGGATGTGGGCTTCACTGGCTGAGCCAGCATTTATGGCCCATCCCTAGTTGCCCTTGAGAAGGTGGTGGTGAGCTGCCTTCTTGAACAGCTGCAGTCATGTGGTGTAGGCACACCCACAGTGCTGTTAGGAAGGGAGTTCCAGGATTTTGACCTACTGACAGTGAAGGAATTACATCAGGATGGAGAGTGACTTCGAAGGGATCTTCCAGGTGGTGGTGTTCACATCTATCTGCTGCCCTTGTCCTTCTAGCTGGTAATGATCATGGGTTTGGAAGGTGCCGTCGAAGGAGCCTTGGTGAATTCTTGCAGTGCATCTTGTAGATGGTACACACTGCTGCTACTGTGCGTTGGTAGTGGAGGGAGTGAATGTTCATGGATGTGGTGCCAATCAAGTAGGCCTGGATGGTGTCAAGCTTCTTGAGTGCTGTGAGAGCTGCATCCATCCAAGCAAGTGGGGAGTATTCCCTCACACTCCTGACTTGTGCCTTGTAGATGGTGGACAGGCTTTGGGGAGCCAGGAGATGAGTTACTCATCACATGATTCCTAGCCTCTGGCATGCTCTTGTAGCCATAGTATTTATGTAGCTAGTCCAGTTCAGTTTCTGGTCAATGGTAACCCCCAGGATGTTGACAGTGGAGGATTCAGTGATGGTAATGCCATTGAAAGTCAAGAGGTGATGGTTAGATTCTCTCTTGCTGGAGATGGTCATTGCCTGGCACTTGTGTGGCACGAAAGTTACTTGCCACTTGTCAGCCCAAGCCTGGATATTGTCAATGTCCTGCTGCATTTGGCCATGGACTGCTTCAGTATCTGAGGAGTCATGAATGGTGTTGGACATTGTGCAATCATCATCGAACAGCCCCACTTCTGAAATTATGATGGAAGGAAGGTCATTGCTGAAGGAACGGAAGATAGTTGGGCCAAGAACACTCCCCTGAGGAACACCTGCAGTGATGTCCTGGAGCTAAGATGACCTCCAATAACCACAACCATCTTCCTTCATGCTAGGTGTGACTGCAACCAGTGGAGAGTTTTCCCCCAATTGCCATTGACTCCAGTTTTGCTTGGGCTCCTTGATGCCACACTCGGTCAAATGCTGCCTTGATGTCAAGGGCAGTCACTTACAGCTCAACCAGGGAGTTCCGCTCTTTTGTCCATATTTGAACCAAGGCTGTAACATAGTCAGGAACTGAGTGGCCCTGGCGGAACCCAAACTGGGTGCCAATGAGCAGGTTATTGCTAAGCAAGTGCCACTTGATAGCACTGTTGATGACCCCTTCCATTACTTCACCTTTGATCTTGAGTAGACTGATGGGATGGTAATTGACCAGGTTGGATTTGTCCCACTTTTTGTGTACAAGACACACCTGAGCAATTTTCCACATAGCCGGGTAGGTGCCAATGTTATAGTTGTATTTGTACAGCTTTGCTGGGGGTGTGGCAAGTTCTGGAGCGCAAGTCTTCAGTATTATTGCCAGAATATTGTCAGGGCCCATAGCCTTTGCAGTATCCAGTGCCTTCAGCCGTTTCTTGATATCACATGGAGTGAATCGAATTGGCTGGAGACTGAGTTTACAGATTGTGTTTGAGTACAATTCTGCTGCTGCTGATGGCCCACAGCGCTTCATGGATGCCCAGTCTTGAGTTGCTAGATCTGTTCGCAATCTATCCCATTTAGCACAGTGGTAGTGCCTTACAACACGATGGAGGATATCCTCAATGTGAAGGCGGGTCTTCGTCGCCACAATGACTGTGAGGTGGTCACTCTTACTGATACTGTCATGGACAGATGCATCTGTGGCCGGCCGGATGGTGAGAGTGAGGTCAAGTATGTTTTTCCCTCTTGTTGGTTCCCTCACCACCTGCCGCAGACCCAGTCTAGCAGCTATGTCATTAATTCTTTGGCCAGCTCAGTCAGTAGTGGTGTTACCGAGTCACTCTTGGTGATGGACACTGAAGTCCCCCACCCAGAGTTCATTATGAGCCCTTGCTGCCCTCAGTGCTTCCTCCAATTGGTGTTCAACATGGAGGAACACTGATTCATCAGCTGAGGAAGGGCGAAATGTGGTAATCAGCAGGAGATTTCCTTGCCCATGTTTGACCTGATAACATGAGACTCTATGGAGTCCAGAGCCACTGTTGAGGACTCCCAGGCCAACTCCCTTCCGACTGTAAACCACTGTGCTCCCACCTCTGCTGGTGATGGTGGTATCTGGGACATTATCTGTCAGATATTGTTCCGTGAGGATGACAATATCAGACTGTTGCTTGACTAGTCTGTGATACAGCTCTCCCAATTTTGGCACTAGCCCCCAGAGTTTAGTAAGGGGGACTTTGCAGGGTTGGCAGTAGTTTTTTACAACTGAGTGGCTTGCTAGGCCATTTCAGAGGGCATTTAAGAGTCAACCACATTGCTGTGGGTCTGGAGTCACGTGTAGACCAGACCAGGTAAGGATGACAGATTTCCTTCCCTAAAGCACATTAGTAAACAAGATGGGTTTTTACAACAATCAACAATGGTCATCATTTGACTTTTAATTCCAGATTTTTATTGGATTCAAATTCCACCATCTGCCGCAGCAGCATTTGAATCCAGATCCCCAGAGCATTTCCCTGGGTATCTAGGCTACTATTCTAGCAACAATACCACTATGCCATCACCTCCACTTACTGGAAAGCCTTCAGCTACACTCAATTTTGCACATCCTATACGCACAATTCTTCCTACCTCATCCTTGCATATTAGCTACCTATTGGAGCTAATGATCAACGTGTACGTGAACATGATAGAGAACAGAGGATTGAATGAAAGTAAATGCAGAGAGAAATGTGAAATTTGGAGCTATGCAGCTAAAGCCAATGCTTGTGAAAGGTGATGTCATGTTGGAAAGCAAACAATCCCCTATGGCATCCAGCCATTTGTTGTGACCAACTCAAAAGGATCAATGATCATTTCGAAGCATGGATCGCAAATCGTCACACAAAACATGTCATTCTTTAAAGTACTGAAAACACCATTTGCAAATATTGAATCTCAGGCAAAGAACATGAGCTAAATGAGCCTGATGATACCCTGCTCATGAGAGAAAATGCCCACCATAATTAAGTGATTACGCTATGAAGTGAAAAATTTTCACCTGGTAAACAAATCTTTCATCTCATTAGATATGGCTGAGTGCATTGTTAAATTAATACAAATGTTTGCATTTGTAATAGTGTCACTAGTGATGTTGAATGTTCAAGTTATGCTTAAGTTTATTGTTTACACTTTTGGAAACAAATCATTGAAACATTCTATGCCTCTCATTTACTAAGAAGGGGAGGGATGTAGTGTATTGAAAATTGCATTGCGCATTTTGTCCACTTAACACTACCATATACTCATGTACCACTAGAGGGAGTCTAGAGTGAAATAAAGGGATCTACGTCTTAAAAGCATATGCAGTTCTGTTTCTGAATGCTTCTCACTGAATATCACTATTTCTTCCCAAGAATTTCACAATGGTTTCCCAAAGTGCTTTATAACCAATGAAATATTTTTTAAAGTGCAGTTGCTGTGTGGTAGCCAACCTGTGCACAGCAAGCTCTCATAAATATTAATGGCATAATTACAAATAATCTGTTTTTATGATGTTGATTGAGAGAGAAATATTGGCCAAGACAACAGGAATAACAACCTTGCTCTTCTTCAAAATAGTACCATGGCATCTTTAACAACCATCTTAGAGAGCAAACGGGGCCTCAGTTAAAAAAACAGTCCTTCTGACAGTACCTCAATCCCTCAGTAAAGCATTGGAGTGTCAAGCTAGATTTTTGTGCTCAGGTTTCTTAAACCCCAACCTCCTGACTAATGGGCAAGAGTGCTACCAACTGAGCCACAGCTGATACTGACCAGCACTGCAACCACTGGGGAAGAGCGTAACTGCAGCATGATAAGTTAACATTGACAGGTTCTAGACATGGGAATTGTGGGAACCGGTAAGAAGTTTTCACTGAATTACTCATCCTTCTTACCCAGTTTGATAGGCAGCAAACCTTTCTAAGGTTTGGGAAGGTAAAAAGTAGAACCAGTTGTAACATTGATGTAGGTAACAGTGAAAAATTGCCTGTGCTCTTAACTGCGTTTAGGTCTGTGGAAAAGTCTAGTCTGAACAACTTATCTTCAGTTCAGGCAAAGTTACAAAGGTTCTGTATTCACAAATGTAATAGTGGAGATGTTCTTATTGCAAGAAATAAAATTTCAAATGAGGGAATGTTTAAGTTTCAGCCATGACTTTTGTTGACTCTGTTTTCTGATATCTGCAACTTCAGCTGAGAAAGTGGGAGATGACAAATTAGGATATTGCAGAGCAACAATTGTGGGGGAGTGTAACTACAGCATTATAAACCAATTTTGATAGGCTCTATTATTAATATGGAGATGGGAAATTATACAGAAAAATGTTGGCACAAAAGTATGACAAAAACGTTATGGGAAAGTAAGAATTTGTAAAGAGTAAGTGTGCGCCATGATCCCTCACAAAACTGGATGTTAAGGGCAATAAGTTCACATTGCTTGCACAGGATTTCCCTCCCCAACTCCCTCTTACACCCCACTGCTGAATGCTACTTCTCAAACTAGCAATCACAAATAGCATCAGGGGCATCGGGTCATATGCTGAAAGTCCTGGTATCCACTAATGCATTCAGTGGGATAATTAGTCCAATCTAGGGGAACATTTAATTTCCCTCATCAGCTTTCCTAATGCTTCAGCAACATCAATATGTCCCTCTTCTCACCAGAAGCTCACAATTGTTGACAAATGAGCCAGGCCCAGGGAACCACTTTGAGGGTGGAGTTGATTCGAAAGGTTGGGAGGATGTCCTGTTATGCAGGAATATTGCATCAAAGAGGATAACTCTGCTGAAGATTTTTAACCTGTTATGGGTAATGACCACAGCTAAACTTTGTATTCTATGGGATATTTAATGTATTCTATGGTACCTGAAGCTATGAAATACTTTGTTCAATGGGGCTCTGTGTTATTTTTGAGTTGGCTGTTTTTTGGGGGCTTTTTTGAAACTGCTTGTTAGCTTTTCCAAGTTTTTTTTAGGTTGGCGTGTATGTGTATGCATGTGTGTATTCTAACAAACCCTAATACTTACCTTGGTTTTGAACTGGCAGTCGAAATTCAGGAACTCTAGTTCCCAACGGGCCTCAGGTCTCCTGTGCATGCGCTGGCCGGTTGATGGCCGCATATGCACAGTTCATCCATTTTCATGTCTTTAGGCTGGGAATTGGACCTGCGCATATGCACAGGAGAAAAAGAAGAAAAGCGAAACAGCTCGAAACTTCAGGTCAAGTGGCCTGGAACCGGAGCGCCATTCAAGAGAAGGTGTCCCAAGGAGCAGGACATGGGAGGGGGACAGGGAGAAGCTCCCAAATCAAGAAGATGGTCCCAAACCAGGCAGTGGGACAGAAAGAGGTCCCAGAAGAAACTCCCAGGCAGGGACAAAGACAGGGATCAGAGATAGGCCCCACCGAGTCAAGATAGATAACAGGAGCAGAAAAAAAGGCTCCATGTTAAAGAAAGAGCTGTGGAGAGCAGCCTTGAAGCAAAGTGGGTGTGAGAGAAGCCCTGAAGATCCGAGAGGGCAGCCAAAGGTTGGTAACTCCTTACTGCGGGCCTTTTGGAGCAGTGGTGTCCTGCTTGGCCAGGCTGGAGATCTGAAAGTGCACTTGGATGGTGAAGTGTGAGTGTACTTGGAGATCCAGGGGAAAGGAATCTTGGGAAGCGAGATTGAAATCCTAGAGGTGGGTCCTTGCTGAAGCTGTCTGAGTGGGACAGATGTTTGGAGAGAATTCCAAGGTGAGTTCTTCAAATGTGGAGATTGGAAACCCTCCTGAGAAAATAGAGTTTCAGTGAGACTGGTTGGCTCACCGTGTGACAAACCTGTGGGTGGGTTATTGAGAAATCCATAGAATCTGCTTTGGTACCATCTGTCATTTACTTAGGAGTGCGGTGTGCCTGACCACAGTTTGCCAATTGGTTCACTGCATACTTACCCTGAATATTAGAGTTCAAGATTGATATGGTAAATTGTTTTATCTTTCCAAATTTGCATGTATTTGTAAAGAGATAGCTGGGGTGAGGGAATAATGAATATTTGAACATTTTCTTGTGTTTGCATTGAGACCTTTCCAACCTTTCAGCCTGGTGTAATGTAGTTCATTTTTCTTGTTTAAATAAATATTTATTCCTTGTGTTAAACATTCATCAGCAGACTCCTGTGAATTTGTTCAGTAACTTTCTTCCAGTCTCTAAAAATGTTAGGATCTATCTAGCCAGGTTTCATTCTGGGATCCAACTTGCCCAATATTAATATCAGCTGGGATTGTAACAGTATGTAAAATATAAAGTACATACATGACATTATCACAGGAACTCAGGTTGATATATCTCCACCATTACCTTTTCTCCCAAAACATTAAGGAACAATAAGGCTTTGATTTTCTGGTAAAGGCCACATATTTTTAGAAGGCTCAATTGCCTTTTGAGGCAGTCCAAGGTTTTCAAAATATTTGTTGCTCTCGTGTGATAGTCTCCATCAATTGTCCCCAACCCTTTAAGTTTCATTAACCTTCAACTTTGAGCTCCCACCATTTGCGAACTCTACATCTGTTTGAATCTACACCTAATATAATGCTAATGAGTTTCCCTTCATAAATTGGGTGTATTTATAGCTGACAAAAACTTGCCAGTCCACTGTAAACAGTTCCCAAGCAGAAAATCCAGTGTATTATTGCTAGAAAAAAGAAATGAACAATTCTATTATTACCTAGTGAGTAGGTACAAGCATGCACATAAAAGTTACCTTTAAAAATAGTCATGAATGAGATGTCTGAATAACAGAGATAATGTTCAATTTGAGGTAAAGTGCCTGGCCTTTGAAAGCTGCTGAATATAAATTATTTTCTAGTGGACAATCTGTGTGTAGGTGTGATCTAAAAGCAATCACAGCAAATGAGTCAGCTACATTCAATGTTACATACTCAACATCCTTGATAAGCGAAAATCGGGTTGGCTCCTGTCTTTAATTATTTTACCATTGATTAAGGAGGAGTGTGAATTATCCACTCAGAATCAAAGTCGGAAAGGCCAATATATAATAGCCTTTAGAGTTTTTCACAACTTGTGCTGCATTATTTTGAGCCACAAATGTTATGCCCAGTCATGTAATGTGTAAGCTGTATAAATGTTTAACCCCGAAGTACAAATTTGCATTAACCATTAACGGTGATAGAGTCATGAGCTGTTGTTCATGTAATATCATGTTTTGAGAGTAGAAGTTGGTATGTGCTGTTCCAGTTCTTCATGTGTAAAATGGGCACAAAGCATACACATTTAGCAGTGTGACGGTATATGCTTAATTTGCATAGATGTTGGCTCCATTTCTAAATTTTGGGGGCCTTTTTTCAGAGTCCCAGTTACTAGGCACCTTAAATCTATAAACTAAGGTCCCAAGTCTTGTTGAAGGCCTCCATCAAGAAATCAGTCAGCGATTTGTGATAGAAGCATTGGGTCTGTCTCTCTCAGGATTCTTTGATGGCCCCTGCACGTGGCAACTGCAGCTAAGTTGAAAAAATGTTTCTTTGTTAAAATAGGCATGTGGATCCTGAATGAGCAAGACTGTTCTCTTGACTACAGAGGGTTCATGATCTCTCTTTTTCCCCAGCCCTTACCTGAAGCCCACTTCAAATCTCCCTCTCGGGACTTGCCAAACAGCTTTACTGGCAAGGCTGGTGGGCCAACATTGATGTCTTTGATTGTGGAACTCCCCCATGAGGCCCAAAAACCAATTTTTATCCATCCTGGAGCTTACGTTGTTCACCCTTCAAGGCCCAGACTAATTTCTAGGCTTCAGAATCAATAATTCAAAAGGCCTGAAGTAAAATCACAGTAAATTGGTTCAGTGGACTGTGAATTACCAAGTTGCATTCTTCAGGCCAGTAAAGGTGCAACAGAGGATACAGGCAGTGCCTGAGAGGAGAGACGCCCTTAAATCATATTTCATGACTGAGATGGATCTCACCAAGAGGAAATGAATAAACTTGTAACATGGGTAAAGAAACTGTGTCTATGGGGGGAATCGTCTCAGATTTGTACGAAGTGTGGTAACGGGCGGGAAAAAAGTTATTTTACCCGCCAGCTGCAATGGCGGGTTTTCACACCATATTGTCCCATTCCCGCCTCATAAATTATGCAGCCACAGGAAAAACGCCATTTCACTGGTGGGCGGCCTCCGATTTGCCCACCATGCCATTACCTTGCCACTTCCTCATATGCCCTTCCTCACATGCGCATAATTCTCAATGCTTGCAGCCCAAGAGAGCACCAGTGAAGACATGGCCCCAAAGGCCAAGACAAGAGCAGCCCCCTGATTCAGTGATGCATTCCTGAGATACCTTCTGGATGCTGTGGAGGCCCGCTGTCATGTCCTCTACCCCAGCTCTGGCCGCTGCAGGCCCATCAGTCTCACCACTCCAGCTCGGGAGGTGTGGCAGAGGTAGTCAGTGCCAATGCTGTATACAAGAGGTCAGCCATCCAGTGCAGAAAACAGGTGAATGATCCCATCCATGCCACCAGGGTAAGGCAGCCATCTTATCACTCTAAACTCACACATTCAAGCCCATCACACATTCACTGGCATCTCGCTTACTGCCAGCTCAGGGGACATCACCACTCACTCTCTCACACACAATCTCACATCACCATCTGGCCTCATCTCCTTTGGAAACTGCCTCCTCAGCCCTCACCCTCTTAAAGCCACTTGCACAGATCAACATGTGGCCCCAGACTCACCCTGGGACACTCCCATTCCCTAGTACAACCCCCGCTATTCTGCCTCTTCCCTTGCCTGAGGCCACTTCTCCCCCTTCCCCAAGTAAGCCCCAGCCCTGCAACCATTGAAAAGCCAGCCCCACCTTATGGCTGGTCTGATAGTTAAAAGTCTGCCGTGAGCCCCCTAAAAGTGACGTGTTGCTGCCTGCGGAGCCTGGGGCTGATAACCGCGAGTGCTGCCCGAAGCAAGGTAGGCAAACAAACCTTGAAGCCCCAAGCAAAGTGCAGCTCGGCAGGTGCATGTCCCTTACCGTTGTGAAACATGTCAGCGTGTAATCATGCCAACATGCCCGGAAGACCCAGCATTGGGGAGTGATTCCGGCGAGCAGAGCTTATAATTAGGTGCAGATGTATTAAAATAACGTTGCCAATGTGCGGCAGCGGGCAAGGTGGCCCGCCATTGACGGGTGAACAGATGATTGCAAACTGGTTTCACAAAGTCGTGGATCTGATTTTTGGCCTTCCTGCCATATTGTCCGCTCATGCCCGCCATGACGCCCGATGCAAACGAGGACCGAAAATTCCACCCTATGTTAGGCCGCATGGTCAGAGAGGGCTGCTGAAATATATGCATTAAAATATGTCCAAAGAGGCAGTTTCAGTTGGCTGATTGGAACTTAGTGTACTTTGGTAACTGGAAGCAGAACAATTGTCAAAAATCTGTTGAGCCCAACTTAGTGCCTCAGGGACAGAAAATCTAGGTCATCTAGAAATGATAGGGTTACAAAACAAAAGCTTGTGAAATGTAGCCAGCAACTCGGGTGACTTGACTGGAGTTTCCAAGGTGATAGAAGCATCCTGATAATTCTTAAATGAAAGCAAATGCCAATACTCACTATTTTGTGCTGTTTATCAAGATCAAGGAAAGACCAATTGAGTAGATGACTAAGATTCCTGAAAAGCAAAACTTAACTAAGCGTTGGTCAGAATGACTGCCTTGAAAATTTGATGTTATATTCAAATCCATGTTAGTGAGGTTCAAGGAGCTGCTGATAAAAACGACCATAAGGCTTTACATGAAGGTCTGTGATCAGTCTATGTCCCAAAGCCAACATTCTGACACCCATCTTCTTAGCAGATGACAATCGGCTCCTAACAAATGGGCATGAGATTCTCTGTCGTTGGGCAGAGCACTTCAATAACCTCCTAACTCAACAATCCATAGTGTGCAATGAGGTCATCGAGTCACTTCCACAGCACTGCATTCTGGAAGAATGTGCTCTTGATCCTTCTCAAGCAGAAGTCACAAAATCAATAAAGCAGCTTTCTATGGGCAAATCGCTGGGAGCTTATGGCATCCCACCTGAAGTATTCAAGTACAGAGGGACTCATGTGGTTAGGAAACTCAGTAGTCTCTTCTGCCTAATCTGCAACCAGGGCGCTGTGCTGCAAGACTACAAGGACGCCTCCATAACTCATCTCCACAAGGGAGCAGTCCATCTGTGACAATCATTGTGGAATATCATTTCTTTCAACATCAGGAAAAATTCTTGCAAGGATTATTCTTTATCGGATTGTCAGTCACCTTATTGACTCTGTACCCAGAATCACAGTGTGGCTTCCATGCAGGAAGGGGACAGTGGATCTTTGCAGCACATCAAATTCAAGAAAAGTCCCGAGTCCCGTGAACAGAATAAGGACCTCTATATGGTGTTCATTGACCTGGCCAAGGCTTTTGATACAGTAAACTGGGAAGGCCTGTGGGAGGTTCCGTACAAATATAGCTGCTCTGAAAAGATGATCAGTGTAATCCCCTCATTTCACAATTGCATGATGGCCAGTGTGATGCAAAGTGGTATGACATCAGATGCCTTTCCTGTCACCAACGGCACCAAGCAGGGCAGCGTATTGGCTGTAGCTCAATTTGCAATTTTTTTCTTGGCCATGCTCCAGTACACAAGATCTTGACACAGGGGTGCACATTCAATTCAGGGCAAATGGCAACTTCAACTTGCAACTTGCAAAAGCTCAAGGCTTATACAAAGGTTACTGAACAGCTGCTGAGAGAACTCTTCATTGCAGACAACTGCGCTCTCATCGGACATACTCCGGAGGACATTCAGCTGCTTAGTGACCGCTTTGCCCTAGCCTCAGAACACGTTGGCCTGTAAATAAGTTTGAAGAAGACAGATACCTTGTATCAACCTGCCCCTG
The DNA here is from genome assembly GCF_964194155.1 of Cetorhinus maximus. NCBI lineage: Eukaryota > Metazoa > Chordata > Chondrichthyes > Lamniformes > Cetorhinidae > Cetorhinus > Cetorhinus maximus. The sequence goes on along the minus strand of NC_135882.1, from coordinate 26,545,422 downwards.
GCCACTTACACCAAAGCCCCACGTTATCATTAACACACCCCTCCATTCAGTACAAAAGTTTTACTATCTTGGGAGAATCCTCTCCGGTGACACTGTGCTGGATGACAAAATCAATCATCACCTGGCCAAAGCAACCTTAGTGTTTGACAGACTCTCACAGGAAAGAGCATGGAGCTTGTCCCAGAACAAAGATCAAAGTCTACCAGGCAATGGTTCTTACATCGCTTCTTTACAGGTGCGAGACTTGGACAACCTATTGGCATCACAAAAAGCAACTAGTAACAGTCCACCTTCACTGTCTGAGATCTATTTGCAACATCTGGTAGCGGAACTAAATCCCCAAAACAAAGGTTCTTCCAAACTGCTGCACACCTAGTATTGAGAGCATGCTCATCAGAGCTCAGCTTTGCAGGGTCTGTCATGTGGTTCGCATGAAGGATTCCCGCATACCAAAGGCGGTGCTCTACGGCCAGCTGAGCATGGGAACCCACACCACAGAACATCCCAATCATAGATAGAAAGACAACCTTCGAGTTTGTAAGCTAGATGCCAATACATCAGGTATGTAAATCGAGACTTGGCCTAATGTTACACATGAGACAACATCAACCTAGGCTGTAAACTGGTCTTTGTTTTTTGCTGAACATTCATCCGGTGAAGCAACAGGAGAGACTATCATCCATATGCATGCTGGTGAGGTATATAGGCTTTTCTCTGAAAACCTAGGAAAATGTAATTCAGCACAATCTTAAATGCATATAATGTCCTTTTTTTACATCACTCAAGAAAATGTTTAATTAAGCATTTTCTTCTTGCACCCTTTGTTCATCTGCCCAGTTTACCAATGTACAGTTCTGACATGCTGGTGGCCTTTCCTTGTGCATTTGGACAGAGTTAGTTGATTGTGAGTTGCATTAAGTATACAATAGATAACATAAATCAATGGGTGGAATTTACTATCCCCATTGGCGTTGGGCATTATGGCCGGCATGATCAGACAATATGGCGGGAAGGCCAAAAATCAGTTTTACGTCATCGTGAAACCAGTTTGTGATTGTTCCCTCCACTCATCATGCCGACGGATATTGGGAACGTCATTTTATTGCAGCTGCATATCATTTTAAGCCCTGCTCACCAAAATCATCCCCCCACACTGGATCAGCTGGGCACGTCAGCGTGTTTCATAACAGCATTTAAAAGGTGAGCAACTGGTGAGTTGAACTTTGAAGGGAACTTGGAGGTGAGTGCGCACTAACCTTCCGCAGCGCTCTCGAGGGCCACCCATTGGACTTCAAGGTTGAGGCACCGTGCATTCAGGCGAGGGTACAGGCAAATCGTTTTTTCCCAGCTGACTGACAGTGCAGTGCTGGGGAAGGGTTGCACTAAGGTTGGGGTGCAAGGCACCATGCTATGAGGTGCGTTGGGGGGTGCAAGGGCTGAAATGCATCTGAGGCAAGTTGGGAGAGGCAAGGCAGCCCGGTCTGATGGTAGTGCACAAGCACTTGTGTAAGTGGCCACGCATTAGGGAGACTTTGTATACAGTGACAATCCCTCCACAGCTGAGACAGTTCAGGTGCAGTCACATTGACATGCTTGGAGTCGGGCCTCTAGCTTGCCTGCCCACTCAAACAATGCAGAAGCGTGCCAGTGCCACCAAATGCACCAGAGCTTTTCACCCCTTGGGCACGGACTGCAAATTAAGTGCATTTTAGTGGACTGCAGAACAGTTGGACGACTGGGCACATTGTACAATCTCCTTGCTAAAGTTGGCCATGGAGCAGTTGCTGGTGGAGGCGCTCACAGCCCCTTGTAATGTCATCATTCAGATTTGGAGCAGTCTACCCCATGATTCAAGCTAACAGTGCAGCCTTGCAGTGTGGGTTAGGAGAATGCCTGCACCTGAGCTGAGAGCACAGCATGCAGTCCAGTGGGCAAAGCTGCCTCCAATCGGTCAGGTGGAATGGGGCGGAGGTCGGTGGGGTTTTGAGCAGCCATGCAGTGCACTAAGCTCTGGTCATCCAAGTGGTGGCCAGCACTCTCTGGAATGTATTAAGGGGCCTTCAGATTTAACCAGGAGGTGTTCTTAGAACTCATGCTAACCCATGCTAATCCACTCTTTCATCCTGCAGGAGGAGTACATCAGAAGCATGGAGCCTGGTGACCTAGCTGTATGCCTCGTAGCTTACAGGGAGCAGAGATGAAGGAGGAGAGTGACAGAGGGGTCTGGCTGGACAGAGGAAGGAGCAGCACCCTCAAGAAGAAGGGGCATCTGGGGCTCCTGCACACACCTCTGAACAGCCACAATGAGCTGTCGCTGGTCAACACCTAGCTGGACCCAGGGTCTATAGATGCCATCTTTCATTCCTGCAGATGATCGGGAACCAGTGTCACTGAAGACTGCACATGTCCAGGGAACTGGTAGGTCACATCTGCCACCTGCTGTAGGATTTGGTGCCATGGGGACATGGAGGGCATCCACTGCTAGTGGCTGTGAAAGTGACAGCGGCGCTCAATTTTTTTCATCAGTGGCTCTTTTCAGGGCTCCACAGGTGACCTCTGTGGGATATCATAAGCCTCCACACAAAAATGCATCCAGGAGGTCATGGACGCCATATTTGCGAAGGCACACAACTTTGTGCATTTCGCCTGGGACCAGGAAAACCAGGAAGCAAAAGCGCTGGGATTTGTCCAGATCTCAGGTTTTCCACAGGCGCAGAGTGCCATCAACTGCACCCATGTGGCGCTCAGAACTCTGTGGCAACAAGCAGTCAACTACATTAACCTCAAAGGCTTCCACTCACTGAGTTTTCAGCTGGTGTGCGACCACCACAAATGCATCCTACAGGTCTGCGCATGGTCCCCAGGTAATGTCCATGACTCCTATATTCTCAGTCAGTCTTAGATCCCTGACATCTTCCAGGGTCCACAGAGGCTGCAGGGTTGTCTCCTTGGGGCCAAGAGCTACCCACAGAGGCCGTGGCTGCTGACACCCGTGTGTCATCAGCTTCAGTGTGCAGCAGAGCGAAGGTACAACGAGGCTCATGCTGCAACTTGCACTTTGGTGGAACAAACTATCAGAATGTTGAAAATGAGGTTCTGGTGCCTGGACCAGTCTGGTGGAGCCCTGCAATACAGTTCACAGAGGGTGTCACACATTGTCGTCGCCTGTTGCCCCCTTCACAACCTGACGCTGCAATGGGGAGATGAGCTGGCTGAGGAACATAAGAACATAAGAAATAGGAGCAGGAGTAGATCATTCGGCCCTGCAAGCCTGCCCCGCCATTCAATAAGATCATGGCTGATCTGCCCCAGGCCTCAACTCCTCTTTCGTCCCAGCTCCCTATAGCCCTCAACTCCCTGATATTTCAAAAATCTATCCACCTCCTCTTTAAATATTTTCAGTGATCTATCCTCCACAACTCTCTGGGGTAGAGAATTCCAGACATTCACTACCCGCTGAGAGAAGAAATTCCTTTACATGTCAGTTTTAAGGTGAGTGTCCTCTTACTCTGTTTCTATGTCTCCCAGTTTGAGATTCCGCCACTAGTGCAAACATCTTCTCAACATCTATCCTGTCAAGCCTCCTCAGAATCTTTACCTTTCAATAAGATCAACCCTCATTCTTCTAAACTCTAATAAATAAAGACCGAACCTGTTTAGCCATTCTTGATAAGTCAACCTGCAGGCCTAATCAGCTCCAGAGCTTTGGAGCCCCACCAGGAGACCAAGAGGGTGCCTCAATAATGGAGGAGCCATTGGAGGCATATATTTAAATGAGAAATTCGGAGAGGCCAAGCTGGTAGGCTCCCCTTGTTTCGGATGGGAAAACCCTCCACCAGAAAGCATTTGGATCACACGCCTTCCCTGCTGGCGGCCCTTCTTTCTTTACGGCATGCAAGCTTCGGCTCTGATGCTGGCAAAATGCTCGTGGTGCCGCAAAATTGCCCCTAATTGGGGCCTGAACCATGTTCTGACTGGTTCTACCTGCATACAGCAGTCCACTTGACTGGATGATCTACTTTCCATGCTGACCCAGGGAAACAACCCCAAGGGCAGGATTGCGTCAGTGAACTGTTGTGACATGGCTCCCCACGTATTTTCTCAGATCCCCCACCATTAAGTCCACCACCATAGGGCATAGAAGTGAATGCAAATCACTTTTTACATGCAATCTTATTATACACTGATCCAAATTGGTGCTTCAATGCATCATAAGTTACATTGGGTGAGATCGTTCCACATTTGCACTAAGTGAGTAGCGTGCTGGAAAAATGATGTTTTACCCGCTGGCCTCAATGGCAGGTTTTCATGCTGTATCGTCCTATTCCCGCCTTATTAATTATGCATTCCCTGGAAACACGCCAGGTCGCTGGTGGGGCAGATTTTCATTCGCCCACCCCGCCATCAACTCAGGCCTTCAGTAAACAAGGGGCTGTATTTAAAGGCCAGTCCTGCAATGAGCTAGCACTCCTCAAGGAATAGGAAGATGCTGGCTGCCAAATAGGAATAGGAACTGATGGCTGCCAAAGGGAAGAAACATGCTGCCCCCAGGTTTAACAACACCTCCCTCAAGGTCCTACTGGACACAGAGGAGGCCTGCCGTGAAGTGCTCTACCCCAATTCTGGGCGAAGTCCAGCAAGCATGGTCACCAATCCAGCATGGGAGGCGGTGGCAGCGGTGGTCAGCGCCAACGCCCTGCAAAAGAGGACAGCCACCCAGTGCCAAAAGTGGATGAATGATCTCCTCCATTCTGCCAGGATAAGTCTCTCTTCTCATCACTCTCAACTCACACACTCACAAATCCATCACACATCCACAGGGATCTCACTCACTATCAGTTCAAGGGATATCATCATTCACTCTCTCACACACACACCTTAATTTTCCCCACAGATTGTGCCCTCATCCCATCCATGGCACCACTCACCACCCACACATGCCAAGTATCTTTCTCATCCGGCCTGGCAGGGGTCCTGCTTACACTCTCTCCATCTGTATTCATGCAGAACAAGCTGGGACTCAACAAAAAGGAGAGGTCATAGGCTGGTGGAGTAATGCCTAAAATCAAGGTCCTCACAGACTTTGAAAATAGAGCCATCCAGCTGGGCGGCAAAGATCTGGACCACTCCAGTGCTGACGGTGCAGCTGGCGGTACTCAACTAAGTGCAACTTCCATTGGATAACCATGCTGTGAGTCACTTCCCTGTTCCACTGTCCCTAGCCATGTACTAATTATCTCTCCTTGCTTTCACATGCACATCTGGGACAGCCGAGGGGGCCCACGAACCAATTCCTCGACTGAAGCACCGAAGAAACCTCAGAAGAAGAATCTGATTACACCTTTTTTAAATTCATTCATGGGATATTGGCTTCATTGGCTGGGCCAGCATTTAATGCCCATCCCTAGTTGCCCTTGAGAAAGTTCTGGTGAGCTGCCTTCTTGAACCGCTTCAGCCCATGTAGTGTAGGTATATCCACAGTGCTGATGGAAAGGAGTTCCAGGATTTTGACCCAGTGACAGTGAAGGAATGGTGATATATCTCCAAAGTCAGAATGGTGGATGACTTGGAGGGGAACTTCCAGGTGGTGGTGTTCCCATCTATCTGCTGCCCTTGTCCTTCTAGATGGTAGTGGTCATGGGTTTGGAAGGTGCTGTCGAAGGAGCCTTGGTGAATCCCTGCAGTGCATCTTGTAAATCGTACACACTGTTGCTACTGTGCGTCGGTGGTGGGAGTGAGTGTTTGTGAATGTGGTGCCAATCAAGTGGGGTGCTGTGGCCTGGATGGTGCCAAGCTTCTTCAGTGTTGTGGGTGCTGCAGTCATCCAAGCAAGTGGGGAATATTCCATCACATTCCTGACATGTGCCTTGTAGATGGTGGACAGGCTTTGGGGAGTCAGGAGATGAGTTAATCATCGCAGGATTCCTAGTCTCTGACCTGCTCTTGTAGCCACAGTATTTATATGGCTAGCCCAGTTCAGTTTCTGGTCAATGGTAACCGCCCAGGATGTTGATAGTGGGGGATTCAGTGATGGTAATGCCATTGAACATCAAGGAGCAATGGTTAGATTCTCTCTTGTTGGAGAGGGTCATTACCTGGCACTTGTGTGGTGTGAATGTTACTTGCCAGTTGTCAGCACAAGCCTGGATATTGTCCAGATCTTGCTACATTTGGACATGGATTGCTTCAGTATCTGAGGAGTCGCGAATAATGCTGAACATTGTGCAATATCAGTGAACATCCCCACTTCTGACCTTACGATGAAAGGAAGGTCATTGATGAAGCAGCTGAAGATGGTTGGGCCGAGGGCACGATCCTGACGAACTCCTGCAGTGATGTCCTGGAGCTGAGATGATTGACCTCCAACAACCACAACCATCTTCCTTTGTGCTAGGTATGACTCCAACCAGCGGCGAATTTTCCTCCTAATTCCCATTGACTCCACTTTTGCTCGGGCTCCTTGATGCCACACTCGGTCAAAGGCGAACTTGATGTCAACAGTAGTCACTCTCACCTCAGCTCAGAAGTTCACGTTTGCGCCAAGGCTGTAATTAGGTCAGGAGCTGATTGGCTGTGGTGGAACCCAAACTGGGTGTCAGTTAGCAGGTTATTGTTAAGCAAATGCCACTTGATAGCACAGCTGATGATCTCTTCCATTACTTTACTGATGATCGAGAGTAGATTGATGGGGCGGTAATTGGCCGGGTTGGATTTGTCCTACTTTTTGTGTACAGGACATACCTGGGCAATTTTCCACATAGCCGGATAGATACCAGTGTTGTAGCTGTACTGGAACAGCTTGGCTTGGGGCGCGGCATGTTCTGTAGCACAAGTCTTCAGTACAATTGCCAGAATATTGTCAGGGCCCATAGCCTTTGCAGTGTCCAGTGCCTTCAGCCATTTCTTGATACCATGTGGAGTGAATTGAATTGGCTGAAGACTGGCATTTGTGATGCTAGGGACATCCGGAAGAGGCCGAGATGGATCATCTACTCGGCACTGCTGGCTGGTGATTGTAGCAAATGCTTCAGCCTTAATCTTTTACACTGATGTCCTGGGCTCCCCCATCATTAAGAATGGGGATATTTGTGGAGCCTCCTCCTCCAGTGAGTTGTTTAATTGTCCACCACATTTCACGACTGGATGTGGCAGGACTGCAGAGTTTAGATCTGATCTGTTGGTTATGGGATCATTACCTCTGCCTATCACTTGCTGCTTATACTGTTTGATACGCAAGCAATCCTCTGTTATAGCTTCACCAGGTTGACACCTCATTTTTAGATATGACTGGTGCTGCTCTTGGCATGCCCACCTGCACACTTCATTGAACCAGGGTTGATCGCCTGGCTTGATGGTAATGGCAGAGCGAGGGATATGCTGGGCTATGAGGTTACAGATTGTGTTTGAGTACAATTCTGCTGCTGCTGATGGCCCAATGTGCCTCATGGATGCCCAGTCTTGAGTAGCTAGATCTGTTCAAAATCCATCCCATTTAGCACAGTGGTAGTGCCACAAAACACGATGGAGGGTATCCTCAATGTGAATATGGGACTTGGTCTCCACAATGGCTGTGCGGTAGTCACTCCTGCCGATACTGTCATTGACAGATGCATCTGTGGCAGGCAGGTTGGTGAGGATGAGGTCAAGTGTGTTTTTCCATCTTGTTGGTTTCCTCACCACCTTCTGCAGCCCCAGTCTAGCAGCTATGTCACTGAGGACTTGGCCAGCTCGGTCAGTAGTAGTGCTACCAAGCCACTCTTGGTGATGGACATTGAAGTCACCCACCCAGATTACATTCTGCACCCTTGCCACACTCAGTGCTTTCTTCAAGTGGTGTTCAACATGGAGGAACACTGATTCATCAGCTGAGGGAGGGCAGTATGTGTTAGTCAGCATGAGGTTTCATTGCCCATGGTTGACCTGATGCCAAGAGGCTTCATGGTATCCAGAGTTGATGTTGAGGACTCCCAGGGTAACTCCCTCCTGACTGTATACCACTGTTCCGCCACCATTGCTGGGTCTGTCCTACCGGTGGGACAGGACATTCCCAGGCATGGTGATAGTAGTGCCTGGGATATTTTCTGTAAGATATGATTCCATGAGGATGACTATGTCAGGCTGATGCCCTCATTGAAGGCCCACCACAGAGCTCACCCACACCCTCCTTCAGCGCAGGGACACGCACCTCAGTGGGACCTAGTTCTAGAGTAGCCTTGGGGTCACAATCTGGTGAGCACATCACACTGTCTGGTACACAGCAGGCAGCAGCAGGGATTTCTCGGGTTTCCAGCATTCAGAGGACTGCAGGAGAGCAGATATCTGCTGAGTCTCAGTCAAATGAGGAAACTTTGAACCCGGTCATGTCTCAGTTGCTGGAGCTGCAAAGGCAAGCTCGGGGATTTAAGGAAGGGATGCCGCTACACTTCTCAGATTGCAAGGTACAAGGGAGGAGTGCATCAGCCTCAGGCTGAGGTGACAGCACTGGCATATCAAAACACTGATGTCAACACTGGTAGGATGGTGGCCGCCATGGAGACCTTGGTGCAAGACATCAGTCCTGCACAGCTGCAAGGCCTTAACTCCATCTCAGATGCCATAGTTGTCCTCCAACAGACGAGTGCGGTGCAGCTCGATCTCACTCCACCTTGCCCTTCTCCTCCAGGAGTCAGCCAGGGGCCCTCGGGCACCCAAAGGGAGGAAGATCACCAAGTGCACAAACCAGGGCCTCCACCCAGGAAACTCTGGGGGTGTCCGGCCTATTTGAATCTCCTCTTCCTGTGACCCCAGCAGCTCCAGCTCCACAGGGTGAGGAGGGTGCCACTGCCGCACAGCAGGATCCCAAAAGCAGGCCTGGGCCTCCAGGGGTCAGCCCTCCAGAGGATGCCCAACAAGGTCATCATAGCCAGAGCATAGCAGTTAGCAGGCTGCCTCCACCTCCACTGTGATTGTCCAGGGAGCAGCAAGACGTAGCAACAGGGTTAGGAAAGTTAAGAAGTAACTCTTTTGAGTACATTCACAGTTCTTGACTTTTTTTTTTCCGGGAGTGGGACACGAACCCACACTTTCTGACTCAAAGGCGAGGGTGCTATGAACTGAGCCACAGCTGCTGCACAGCTTAATCCTGGGTGTTAATCACTTGTACGCAATGTTGACTATTGTAAATAAACTCCCAAGAATGTCTCCTTGCCTATGACTCCTTGTTCTGGTGAGCAGTGCTCGTTTCACTCAGGTTTGAAACCTTGGTCCCTTCACAAGTTAAAGGCAGGAGCCTCAGTCCAGGGCCTCTTCCCTGTGCTTTGTGCAACCTTCCCAGCACACTGATGGTGCACCTTCACAGTCACTGGACACATGAGTCAGGCCTGCACCTCAATGGGGCCTATTATTGCTGCCAGGATGCCCTGGGCCGGCGACTCAGAGTTCCATCATTCTCTCTGTGTGCTCTCAGCACCTTTGAGGTGCAGTTGCCCCCCTTCTCATCAACATCTGTACCAGTAACAGTGTGGTCTAGAAAGGTTCTGCTCACAAAGGATGCTATAGGATCAGGAGAAATTAAAGTTTCTCCGCTGGAACTCCATAATATGTTCACAGAGCGCAAGTGATCTGCCATCAGCCAGACAGGAGCCAGACATTCACAGGGGCTGTGTGAGGATCTATGGAGTGTCCTCATTGCATGTTGCCATCATCCTCCAGGAATGTAAGGACTATGGGCATCCACTACATCTCCATGACAGGAGCCTTATCACAGAGGGTGTGTGCGCTATCAGCCAGACAGGAGTCAAACATTCACAGATGCAATGTGAGGATTGATAGTGTCTCCTCACTGCATGTTGTCATCATTCTGCAGAAATCTAGCAGCTATGAGGACTCCTGAGTGCACCTGCCTCATCAAGACAACGAATGGCCTCATCGCCGTCATCCTCGTCTTCGAAGCCCTTCTCATCGGAGGAGACGTACAGCTCCTCCATCTCCTCCGGAGTGGAGGCATTGGTTGAAGTATTCCAGAAAAGGAGGGTCCCAGCGGATTGGAAAACTGCTAATGTGACTTCCCATTCAAGAAGGGAGGGAGACAGAAAACAGGAAACTATAGGCCAGTCAGCCTAACATCTGTCATTGGGAAAATGCTAGAGTCCATTATTAAGGAAGAAAAAGCAGGACATTTAGAAAAGCTTAACGCAATCAGAATCAACATGATTTTGTGAAAGGGAAATCATTTTTGACAAGTTTGCTAGAGTTCTCTGAGGGTATAACAAGCAGAGTTGGTAAAGGGGGACTAGTAGATGTAGTGTATTTGGATTTCCAGAAGGCATTCAATAAGGTGCCACATAAAAGGTTATTGCAGACTATAGGAGCTCACGGTATTGGGATAATGTATTAGCATGGATTGAGGATTGGTTAACACACAGAAGACAGAAAGTCAGGATTAATGGGTTTAATTCAGGTTAGAAAGACATAACTACTGGAGTGCCACAAGGATTAGTCCTAGGACCTCAATTATTTACCATCTATATTAATGATTTGGAGGAGGGAGCAAGGTGAAATGTATCCAAATTTGCTGATGAAACAAAAATAGGTGGGAGGGCATGTTGCAATGAGGACATAAGAAATCTGCAAGGAGATATAGATGGGTCAAGTGAGTGAGCAAAAACTTGGCTGATAGAATTTAACTTAGGAAAGTGTGAGGTCATGCACTTTGGTCGGAAGAATCAAAAGGTGGACTATTATTTAAATGGAGAGAGACTCCAAAAAAATGCAGCAGAAAGGGATCTGGGTGTCCTTGTGCATGAAACACAAAACGTTAGCATGCAGGTGAAGCAAGTAATTAAGAAGGCAAATGGAATTTTGGGCTGTATTGCTAGGGGGTTGGAGTTTAAAAATAGGGAAGTTTTGTTATAACTGTACAGGGTATTGGTGAGGCTGCACCTGGAGTAGTGTGTACAGTTTTGGTCCCCGTATTTAAGAAAGGATATACCGGCATTGGAGGCAGTTCAAAAGAGATTCACTAGGTTGATTCCTGGGATAAAGGGGTTGACAGCCAGCTAGAAGCAACCTAATCATGGTCACTATTACTGAGACTAGCTTTCAATTCCAGATTTTATTAATTGAATTTAAATTCCACCAGCTTCCATGGTCAGATTTGAACCCAAGCCCCCAGAGTATTAGCCTGGGCCTTTGGATTACTAGCCCAGTGACAATACCACTAGGTCATTGTAATGGGCGAGACCCTATTATGACAATGATAAGATTAAATATTATTTAAAAAATTAAAACCATTATTTCTGTTCATGCACAGGTTTCTGTCAAACAAAACTTTTCAAATATAACAATAACCTGTGTATCCTAGTGTATACGTTTCATTACAAATGACATCTTTAATAAGTTATAAAATAAGGAAAAAAGGGAGACTCTGAAAATTGATTAGTTAAATATTTAGTTTTTTTGTGAGTTTCCCTATGTGATAATGAATATCACAGGCATCTAAATCTGTTTATTAACGTTCCCCTCCCAGTGCCGTGCTGGCTACTGCTCTGTGGGATTCCCTGGTGATTAAGTGACCTTTCCGAGGGATTCTGGCAGCATTAGAAAATAGATCATGGTTAATTATGACCTTCTGAATTCACTGAATTGGGTCAGGGCCCTACTTGTAATGATGGCAGAAGGTGGCAGTGATGGAAATGCTACTTTGTGCCCTTACCAAGCCTTTCCATTGAATCTTAATATGATGCAGTGATGAAGAACGTGATTAAATTTTCTGGAAGTGTAGTAAATAGAATTTAGCTTCACTGTCAACAAAGTACCAAAAGTCATTTATTTTGAATCATTTAAACAACTCAACATATCTTAAAAGATAAGCTAGTTTCTTTATTTTGTGATATAACAACATTTACAAATTGCCAAGCCCCTGATATAACTCCTCCAACAACTACTCTGTGACCATGTCCAGTCTGAAAGCTTGACCTGGCTCCCTACAAACTCATTTTTAACTAATAGCTTTTTGCTTGAAACTTTTGAAAGTTTAGGTACACCATGCAGCTGGATTTCTTGCAGCCTTCACTGCCACAAAGAACTCTAGGAGGTTTGCAGGTAGAATCTTCCCTTTTGAAGAGATGCTGGCTACTGTGTACAAGGCTTTATTGGACAAAAACCCTCAACTTTGCTCCTGATAATTGATATCGTTGTACAATGAAGTCAATCTGGGGCACAGAAACTGTGACAGGACTGTTGACGCTACTCCTTTGAGCTGAGCAGATTAAGAAAAGATTTCGTAGAGGTGTTCAAAGTTATGAGGGGTTTTGATGGAGTAGATATGGAGAGCCCCTTTCAACTTTAATAATGGACTGAAACGTTCACCCAGATAATTAAATGTTTCACTACACCCGAAAGTTCTCCTGTGCAAATTAACTTCCGAATAATTTCAAAATGACATTATGGATAGACAGAACTTTTTTTTATTCTTTCAAGGAATGGCATTGCCGGCAAGGACAGCCTTTGTTGCTCACTGCTAAATGCCCCTGAACTGAGTGACTTGCTGGGTCATTTCAGAGGGCAGTCTACTGCATTGCTGTAGGTCTGGAGTCACATGTAGGCCAGATCAGATAAGGATGGCAGATTTCCTTCTCAAAAGGACATTAGTGAACCAGGGATAAAAACAAAAAGCTAAAAGCTACTGCGGATGCTGGAAATCCAAAACAAAAACAGAATTACCTGGAAAAACTCAGCAGGTCTGGCAGCATCGGTGGAGAAGAAATCAGTTAACGTTTCGAGTCTTCATGACTCTTCGGCAGAACTGAGTGTAGTTAGGAGAAAGGTGAAATATAACCAGGCGCGTTTTTACACCAAGTGATGATAGTTGTCACAGTCCTTTGTCTTGTTCATGTTGATTGAATGGTATCTTTTTATGTTTATGTAAATCATGGCATCATGTTGAGAGGTGAGATGAAAGGCTCCAGTAATACAATAAATTGGCTTGCAATGCGCATGTCCTCTGTAGTAGCCTGGAAGCAGCTGAAGCCATGAAGTTAAGGGGAATGCCAGCTTTGATCACCACTGACAATACCATTCCTGCAGGTTAGCTGCAGATCACTTTGACAAATCTGTAAATGCCTCTCGGTTGTCATTCAGCTGTCCTATAAATGGGAGATAGAGCTTAGATCGAAGCAGTGCTGATTTCAGTTTAACATTGGTGGAAAATTAGTGGAAAGCACATGGAAATGTCATATTTGGTCATTGACACCATTTCTCCAGGGTTTCCAGCAACCTTCCACTGACATTGAGAGATCCCCAGTCGATTTCTTGTCCTATTGTTACTAAAAGATGTGAATAATCTGTCCCTATTGCAACCAAATCTCATTGCATCTCTTCTTTGATCTTCTTTGTCCTCTCACTTTTTCAATGTATGTTTATGCGTGTACAATTAATGAATATTCCAGCAGCTAGTAAAAATCAGGTACTTATGCTGTGAATAGTGTACTTAGTGAGGTCAGGCAAAATCAATATCTAGAGTTTCCAATAGATTTGCAGCAAAGCTGAACTCCTGCTTTAAGAAAATCTTTCTGACAGGCTATGATCTGACTGACCTTTACAACCTCTTTTAAATGGGTAACTCAATATCTGTACATTACACACACTCCCAAATTTTACAGGCTGCTGCAATACTGATTAATATGCAAAGGATCTGGATTTCAAGTGGAATTCTTGCACATTTTGTATGACAGAATCTATGGCTGGAATTTTCCGTCCCCGTTGGCATCAGGTGTCTTGGGGGGGTGTGCGCGGACAATATGGCAAGAAGGCCAAAAATCGGTTTCATGACATTGTGAAACCAGTTTGTGATTGTCTGCTTCACCCAGGCCTCCTTTCCTGCTGTTGCACGTCAGGTACATCATTTTAATGCATCTCCATATAATTACATCTCCTGCTTGCCAGAATCATCTCCCCACGCTGGATCCTCCAGGTATGTTGGCGGGGATACATGCCAGCCTAGAACACACCTTGACAAGTGTGATGAGTAGAGATCGGGACTTACCGTTAGGGCCTTGTTACACCATGGACATCTGAGGAGCAGAAGATGCTGGAGCCCTACAGCTACTGGACCCTGGAGGAACATGTGGCATCACATGCTGGGTGGATTTTCATGGCCATGGCTCCGCTGCAAAGCAACTCACGGAAGGTCACCATTGATGTCTGGGGTCTGCTTCGGGACATCAGGGCCTTGCCTATGCGTTGCTGCAGATGATCATCGAGGGGGTGGAGAGGAAGGCCTAGGTTTGGCTGGGAGAGCAAGGTGTACTGAGGAGGTGGGGTGGGGTTGTGTGTTTGGTGGGGGGAGGAATGAAGGTGTTTGTGGGGTGAGGTTGGGAAGCGGGGGTGGAGGAGAGTGTAATGGGGGAGAATGTGGCAGCTGAGGAGGTAGGTGTAAGGGGGGAAGGAGGTGTAAGGGAAGGAGTTCAGAGGGGGGCCCAGAGTCCAGGGGAGGAAGGAGTCTAGGAGGAAGAAAGGGTCCGGGGGAAGAGGGAGTTCAGAGGGGGGAAGGAGCCTGGGGCGAGGAGGGAGTTCGAAAGGGGGAAAGAGTCCAGGAGTGTGTGGGGAGAAATGAGTAAGGGTGGAGGAGGGAGTAAGGATGGAGGAATGTATAAGGGTGGAGGAGGGACTTAGTTGGGGGGTTGTCCAGGTGAACATACAAGGGAGGGGTCTGTGGAATCGATGACTGACTCTTGGGGACCAAAATGAGGGTGTGCATGTTGGAGGGATTGTTGAGTATGAGAGAGGGCAGAGTAAGCCGGTAGGGTGGGAGGGTGAGGTTGCAAGGGTAACAGTAGAAGGGACGGCGAGGATGTTTGGTGGGGACTTAGAGGCAGACACAGACCTTGGGGGTGGGAAGGAGGAGGTCGGGGAGGTCACAGTGGATGGGGTTGGGATTCTTGGGGAGATAGGGAATGTGCACATTCATCTGGAAATCCTGGAAAGACAAGGGTTCGGGTTGGTAGGTGATGATGGAGAGGTAAAAGGTAATGCCAGAGGGGTCAACTGTGATGGGGGAAAGAACATAGGTGACTGGGGGAGGGGGAAGGACGAGGGAGCTGAAAAGATACTTAACAACCACCATGCTTCTGAAATCGAAAGTGAAAGGAAGCTCATGTTGGGTGGGCACAGGTGCTGCATGGGAGTGTGGTTGGGTAGAAATACAGGTCAGCTCAGATGGACAACCGAAAGAGAACCCAGCTGGCAGCATTGAAAATGCTCAGGACATTGAGATGAGTGTGAGGGGAGGAAGGCTTTGCATGCGTGGGAGAGTGCTAACACTAAGATCTGAAAGGCCCCACACACACACACACACACCACACACACACACACACACACACCACACACACACACACACACACACCACACACACACACACACTCACCACACACACACACACACACACCACACACACACACACACACACACCACACACACACAAACCACACACACACACACAAACCACACACACACACACACACACCACACACACACACACACAAACCACACACACACAAATACACCACACACACACACACACACACACACACCACACACACACACACACTCACCACACACACACACCACACACACACACCACACACACCACACACACACACACCACACACACACACACACACCGCACACACACACACACACACAAACCACACACACACACACAAATACACCACACACACACACACACCACACACACACACACACACACACACACACCACACACACACACACACACATACACCACACACACACACACACCACACACACACACACACACACCACACACACACACACACACCACACACACCACACACACACCACACACACACACACCACACACACACCACACACACCACACACACACACACACCACACACACACACACACACACCACACACACACACACACCACACCACACACACACACCACACACCACACACACACACACCACACACACACCACACACCACACACACACCACACACACACACCACACACACACACACACCACACACACACCATACACACACACACCACACACACACACACCACACACACATACACACACACCACACACACACACACACCCAGACACACCACACACACACCACACACACACACCACACACACACACACACACACACACACCACACACACACACACACACACACACACACATATTCCTCCAGAATCACTCGTGGTCTGGCTGCATGCAGCTGAACTGCTAGACAGGGGGTGGGGGGGATACAGGGGGGTACTCATGAACCCTGTCAATGAAGCCAAAAGACACCATTACACATTATTCAGTGAAAACAAATATATTTTCAGATTATTAAGTGACAAACTATGTTCTCCCATGCAATGACTATTGATCGGAAATTCTTAACTTTTCTAGGCCTACCACTTCTAGGTGCTGCCCTGACATCCGCAGCCAGGGTGGAGGCAGCCTGTGCAATGGTTGGCCCTATTGCCTCATATGACTTCAGCTTGGGTCCTCGGGACAGCTGAGGCCTTGAGGACCCCAGCTTGCTTTGGCTGTCCTCCTGTGAACCAGCTGCTCTCTCTGTGGTGACAGAGGATGAGGTTGAGGGGATCACAGGCAAAGGGGACTCAGAATGAGAGGGCAGCCTATGAGATTCCTGAGCGAGTGGCCTGGGGGTGTCCAGCTGCTGCTCCTGCTCCCTCCACATGCCCGAAGCCCCTGGCCTGTCCCCTTGAGGGGAAGATGCACCTGGAGGGATGTCGAGGTGCCCCGTTTCCCCATAGCTACCACGCGTATCTCCATGTTCTGCCACACCAGGGTCTCCATGGCATCCACCATCCTTCCCATGGAGACCTCCATACGCGCACATATGGGCACCACTTCATCGGAGAGCAGGTAGATGCATTCCTCTGGCTCGCGTGCTACTTTGTTGAGGGCTTCCAACAGCTCTGCGCAATGTTGCCCTGCCTTCTGCTGGCTCTCCACGATGAGTTGGAAGGCAGAATCCAGAGGTTCGTCATCTGACTTGGACCTCACAGATGCCC
Source organism: Cetorhinus maximus (assembly GCF_964194155.1). Taxonomy (NCBI): domain Eukaryota; kingdom Metazoa; phylum Chordata; class Chondrichthyes; order Lamniformes; family Cetorhinidae; genus Cetorhinus; species Cetorhinus maximus. The sequence continues at coordinate 26,528,359 of NC_135882.1, read as the reverse complement.
CTTCCCTAGTAGCCCTCCAAGTGCCGGGGAGCGTGGCTGAACCTGCCTCCTCCAGCTGCGGACAGGAGGTCTGTGCAGTGACCACCAGATTGTGAACCCGAGCCTACTTTAGATCAAGGTCCCACCAAGGTGTTTGTCTCTGTGCTGGTGAAGGATGTGGGTAAGCGCTGTGACGGGTCTTCCAGGCTGCTTATTTCCAGCTCTTCAATGGTGGAACAGATGAGACTATTCATCCTGTTTCTGCTCTGGATGTCTATTGTAGGGTGTTTTGTAGAGCATCGGTGCTGATCACCACTGCCAACATCTCCCATGCTAGATTGGTGACCTTGCTTGCTGGTCTTCACGCAAAGCAGGGGTAGAGGCCTCTACTGTGTCCAGTCGGCGTTTGAGGGAGGTGTCGCTAAATCTGGGGCAGCATGTTTCCCCCCTTTGGCGGCCATCAGTTCCCAGCAATTTCCTATCCTTTGAAGAGTGCAAGTTCTGTGCAGGGATGGCCTTTATATATATATCATCCAGTTTCCTGAAGGCCTGAAGTGATAGCGTGGCAACTGAATCAGAGGTCACTCCACCGACAACTGGGCGTGCTTCCCAGAATGCATAATTAATGAGGCGGGAAAAGCCACTATTGCGGCTGCTGTCCATTTTCCCACCCGTTACCGCACTTAGTGCAAATCTGGGACAATTCCACCCTGTGTGTTGTGCAAAATAGGTGATGTTCGGAATTGTCTTTTGTTTATTTCACACTTTCTCAAATCCCACCAATGGGAGTTTTGCTCGTACTTTTTGGCAGCAAGCAAATGATAAGTTTTCCAACCCGGTGGTGTTGATGTACTGCTGTTTGTGAACTTATCTACCTTCGGAGGACTTAAATGCACAGTTGAAAATATCTAATTTTAAATTGAGGCAAGACAGATGGGATAAAATTCTGACGCCTGTAAGGCTGTAAAATGAGTATGCTGGGTCTCACTTCATTCTTGTTGTACAAGGGTTCACAGCACAAAAGTGTACCTAATCTGGCACTAATTAGTAATCACACTGAAAAGCTTCAAGGACAATTATTGTGGGCAACCTGCAAATGTCACACTGATACGGTGGGAGAGGTAAAATTGTCAGGGGAAAACAGAGGCAGCTTTGCTCATCAGCTACCTGATCTGAGAATGTTCACCAGCAATAGTGGTTTTTCAAATAAATATATAGTTAATTTCAAAGCACCATACCTTGAAGAGCAAAATTTCAACTCCTTTCTCTTAAAAAGGGATAATTTATGACTTGTGCTCACAGTTTTTCATGTGGGTAACACAAGCATTTCTTTTAGTTTCTCATTTGCAGAACAAGCTGTTAAACCTGGAACACGAGTACATCTCATTATGCAGCGTATTATTAAGCAGTTATAAATAAACGATCATTTTTGGATTGACAGCCACAGAAATGGGATACCCATGTACATAAACAGGTTGAAAGAGAGCAGCTTGTTACACTGAAGATTGTACACAATGATTTGTTCTCTACCTTATTCCTGCCTTCAGCGCTGAATGTGATTTTTTTTCTCCAGCATATTTTGATTGAAATTTGGGAAGATGCTGGGAAACACATGAGACAAAATGAAGATAGATTGAAGTGGAAGCACCATTTAGCACTTTTAGAAAATCTTGATTAGTATTGCACAGTATTCACATAGATAAAGTATCCTTTTTATAATGATCTGATGGTTTTATGCATTCAACATGGAATTTATCCTCAAGAGACTCATTAACACAAATAAGTAATCATCATATACAGATTAAGTGAGATTATCATATATATTTTACTACGGAAATTATTGATTGATGCCTGAAGTGTCTTCAAGTACATTTTACAGGGTATGAGAATACATATATTGCATATTATGCAATATTATTCCATATGCATATTATTCCAATGACATTTTAAATAAATGAATAGAACCTTGATTCAACATAGGTTAGAGGTATAGGAGGTGAAGAGAAAATGGTTTGGATGGGTTCTGACTGAGAAGTAAGGGATATATAATTGGGTTCTTAAGGAGTCGGGTTGACTCCATGGACTTTAAAATAGCAGCCGTGACCCGATTCTGGAATTCCTGGCTGCATACCCAGTGCCCCCAATTTTCACAAGCACAGGATAAGGGTGTGAGCTGGTGCAGGTTGAGAGATCGTACCCTGCACTCCTACCTGGTTGGCTTCATAGTGGGATAGGTATCTATTATTGCGCTACAATTTTGGAGGTTTTTCAAGGACTCTTGGTTTACAACCCCTCAGAGGTGTCGTGACCCATAGTCTGGACGAGCGAAAATGTTGAAAAGTAAGTTCAAAAGGTCTTACCCATACCCCTTTGCCAACCTATGCCCCTCCACCCAGCGAAAATGGCCCCTCATACCCTCCATGCCAACCCATGGGACTTCCATGCCCATTCACACTATACACTCTGTACAGGAGCAATGAACCCTATAGAAACAATAGCATGCGTGAAAAAGCTTTAAAAAACAGTCATTCATTCATAACTTTCTACGTTCTTAAAAATAAATGCTTTGAATACAGCTTTATAAAAGTGTCAATCATCCAGACCTTTAAAGTATCAATATCAGAAACTACAACCACTTGACACCCTTTATGTTGTATAAATAAACATTGTGCAATTGACAGATTAGATTAGAGAAAGAAGTGTCAATCAAACAATGCTTTTCCTTGGATCAGCTCTTTCAACAGACTAATGGATGTCTGGGCTATCAGTCAAATTTTATGTATATAGCTATTGAAACTGCTGGAACAGGTTTTTTTCAGCTCTCACAGATGCATACAGGCATTCTTTTGTTTAAAGAGCTGACTATTGAAATGACTTGACAGTTTGACAAGGTCTTATCTGTCCTTCAAGAATATTGGTGACCTATCTAAATATTCAAAACTCCCACACAGCAAAATAAGGCATTTGCTCCAGCAAAAATAGGGTCCATTTGAACTCAGCACTGAGTTCAAATGGCCCTGCTAAATTCAGGTTTCCCTCACGCGTGTGTGATGTTCTGTCCTCATTCCCCACTCTGCCCAGCAAAAATAAGATCTGTTGGAAATGGGGGCAGGATTTCTGGATCTGAGGCCAGCTCACTGTTTCTAACGTTCCCTGGAGCCTCCATGGCTCCATGAAAATCCAGCCCATTGCCCCTAACTCTTTAAAAAATATAACAAAATAACAGTCAGGACTCAGTACATCCACGGATTGTGGCATAGCAAGTATGGTGAGGTGGAACAAGTGGGCTCCATTTGCCAAAGGAAAGGACAAAATAAAAATCACTATTTGATATTTTTATCCCAGGAAATGGCCTGTCCAACAGCTCCCCACTCCCTCTTCCCGCCCATCCACACCTGCCATAATGGGGGGTTGCTGCCGAAGTTTCTGGCTACATGGCAGGCCTGGCAAGGTCCCCAAATTCTCCCATAATGCCACTTGCACTCAGCTCCCCATGTTAATTCTATACCTTTGCACTGACCTTGAAAACTCTGAGAGGGTCAGAGGGTCGTGAGTCTTTGGAAGTCTCTTCCTCAAAGGGCAGTGGAAGCAGAGCCCTTGGATGTTTTTAAAGCAGAGCTAGATAGATTCTTGATAAACAAGGCAGTGAAAGGTTATCGGGGGTGGGCAGGAAAGTGGGGCTGAGGTTACAATCAGATCAATCATGATCTTATTGAATGGTGGAGCAGGCTCGAAGGGCCAAGTGGCCGATTCCAGCTCCTAATTCGTATGTTCCTTTGTTAACGTGGTCACGCTGTGATCATGTCTCAAGGAATTTCAGTGTGGAACTCTGAGATTACTTTGTTACTGACAGAGTGTAATAATTATAAATATATGATTGATATATAAATTATACAGGGATATAAAGGGTCATGGGTGGTGGGTAAAGGGGAATAGATTGGTGTGGATGGAATGAAGGGGCAAGAGAATAGGTAGAGTGGCATAAGTTGGCATGGGGGTTATGAAGGGCCATGGGGTCATGGGTGTAGGTGGGAAGGATAGGTGTCATGAGTTGGCACGGATGGGGCATGGGGGTATGTGGATGAGTTGTTGTGAGGGATGATGGCCAGAGGGCTGTTTTTGTTTTTTTCTTCTAACAACCTAAGTGGGCCTTTCACACAGGCCACTTCTGCACTCAGCAGCCCCTGTGGCTGTCTCCAAATGCTTTCCGGGGGCGGTGGGCCTGGCTCCAGTTAACATCCTCCTCCTTGGCGTCATGTCCTTATGAGTAAATCCTTAAGTGTATTTGCTGTATAAGACACAAAGCACTAATCACTCATAAGGGATTGGGTGAACACATTGCGGGCTCATCTATTAAGATGAGGCACATGAGAACAGTCTTGCATTATTGCAAAGCTTGGTGCACTAGGAGCTGTTGTCTGCTCTGCTGCTTATAGCAAGAGGAAATTAAAACTGGAACACACAGTACAGACATAATTTCCCTTCTTGCGATGTATACAGAGACATATTCACATCCTTAAAGGCCACACTACAACATCCCCTTTCCTTTTAAATGTACTTTCCCCCCTTCCAATTATTTACAATATATGTTCATGTTTAGTTATAATTACATAATTGTATAGAACTGATGTATCTCTCGAGTGTCTAAAGTGTAGGGGTAATCTGCTTGTACATGCAGATTTTGTGATGGTCATTTTGTCTGGAGGTTTCTTTAGTTTCTCACAGTGATCTGTGGGATTGTCCTTCTTGGATGTTGTTCCTGATTGCATCTGGGATCCAGTCCTAGATGCAATAGGACTGCACGGTGGTTGAGGAGATGGAATGGATTTGATTTGCCCTTGGTTACATGCCTTTATGTATAATGACTTCATAGGACCTTGCTTCTGAACAAATTCTTGTCACCTTGGCTGGTTGCCCCAGACCTTCTGTGGGATTTTGGATGTAAAATTGACAATTCTGCACCTGCATTTTTATTGTGCACATTGGTCATCTTCCGTTGTAGGTTTAAAAGTTGCTGTCTAGTTTCTGAGAGAGTATAATGGGTTAGATCATTGGTACGCACTGATCTGTCAAACATGAGCTCTGCTGATGATGGAATAGTTGCGCTTAAAGGTATTGTTCTCTGATGTAACAGTGCAATGTGTAGGTCTTGCCTGGTCTGTCAATATTGGAGGTTTAGAGATTCGGGTGGAATTTCCTGTGCACACTGGCATCGGGCGTGTTTGGCGGTGCGGGTGGACAATAGGGTGAGAAGGCCAAAAATCTGTTTCACGACGTTGTGAAACCAATTTGCAATTGCACGCTCTGCCCGTCAATGGAAGACCACGTTTCCCGCCATCGGATGTCAGGAATCTCATTGAAATACACCTGCATGTCATTACAAGCCCAGGTTGCTGGAATCATCCCCCAACACTGGATCATGTGAGCACAATGACACCGACGTGTTTCACAACAGCATATATAAGGCATGCACTTGATGAGTTGTACTTCAAGGGGAGCGTGGAGGTGAACGCACAGTTATGTTGAGCAGCGCTCTCCAGGGTTGCTGGTTGGACTTCAAGGTTGAGGCGCCGCGCATTCAGGTGAAAGCAGGTCACTTTTTCCCGGCTAACTGGCCGGTGCCGGAGAACGGGCAGCCCTATGGTTGAAGCGACTTTGTGGGGGGAGGTAGGGGTGGTGGGTGGGGGTCAAGGGCTGCACTGCAGTTGATGGTAGTGCACAAGCACATGTAGGGTGGGGTTGGAGGAAAATAGCTACATATTAGGGAAACCTTGCATAAAGTGACAATTCCTCGGTAGCTGAGGCAGTTCAGGCACAGTCACAATGATATGCTTGGAGTCGGGCCTCTAGTTTATCTGCCCACTCTAGCAATGCAGAGGCATGAAAGTGCCACCAAATGCTCCTGAACTTTTCACCCCTTGGGCACGGAGTGTTTTAGTGGATTGCAGAACTGTTGGATGACTGGGCAAGTTTTACAATCTCCTTGCTAAAGCTGGCCATGCAGCAGTCACTAATGGAGGTGCTCACAGCCCCTTACAATGTCAGCATTCAGGCTTGGACAAGTCTCCTCCATAGTTCAAGCTAACAGTGCAGCCTTGCAATGCGGGTTAGGAGAATGCCTGTGCCTGAGCTGAGAGCACAGCATGCAGCCCAGTGGGTGACGCTGCTGCAAATCGGTCAAGTGGATTGGGGTGGAGGTGGGTGTGGTTTCAGGCAGCCACACAGCGCACTAAATCCTGGCCATCCAAGTGGTGTCCAGCACTCTCCGGGATGCATTCAGGGACCTTCAGATTTAAACAAGAGAAGTTCTTAGGGCACACAAGCTAACCCATGTGTCTCTCTCTTTCATCCTACAGGAGGAGTACATCAGGAGCATGGAGTCTGTTGACCTAGCTTTACTCCTCGTGGTGTACAGATAGCTGAGACGAAGGAGAAGAGAGAGATGGAGATATCTGGCTGGGAAGAGGGAAGAGAAGCACCCTCCTGAAGGGGTTAGGTGCTGAAGGCTGACAAAAGATCAAGTGCATTTACAGTTTCATGTCTATGTCTTTATGATATGACCCTGATCACAGAGCGTAAGTGAGCTGCCCTCAGCCAGACAGGAGTCAGACATTCTCAGACGCAATGTAAAGATCTATGGGGTGTCCTCATTACATGTCATCATCACTCTCCTGGAATCGAGCAACTATTAGGGCCTCCACTGTGCCTCCATGGCAGAAGCCTTATCACAGAGGGTATGTGTGCTGCCATCAGCCAAGCTGGAGTCAATTGTTCACAGATACAATGTGAGGATCTATGGTATCTCCTCACTGCATATCGTCATCATCCACCACAAATCTAGCAGCAGTGAGGGCCTCCCAGGTGCATCTGCCTCGTCTGAACATTGCGATGGCTTTGTCACCGTCATCACTGCCGTCGAGGACCTCCTCACTCTCATCCCCATCGACATTCTCCTCATTGGAGCAGGCATCCATCTCCTCCATCTCCTACTCAGCCAGTGCCTCTCCCCATTGCAGCGCCAAGTTGTAAAGGGCGCAGCAGGCGACGCTAATGTGTGACACCCTCTGCGTCAGCGATGGAGTTCAGTCCTCGCAGCAGTGCAGGTCCAATGTCTGGCTGCCAGTGTTAACCTTGGTGCATTGACATGCCAGCATGATCACCTCAGCCTTGCAATCTGAGGAGTGCAGCAGACATCCATTCCTGATGTTCCCGAGCTTGACTTTGCAGCTCCAGCAACTGTGACATGACTGAGTCTAGAGACTCGTAAGCTGACTCAGACTCAGCAGTATTCTGGCTTCCAGCAGTCCTTCGAGCGCTGGAGACATGGGAAGTCCCTGCCGTCGCCTGCTGTGGATCAGACAGTATGATGTGCTCGCCAGACCGTGATCCCGAGCTACTCTAAAGCTAGGTCCCACCGAGGTGTGAGTCTCTACACTGGTGACGGGTGCGGATGAGTGCTGTGACGGGTCTTCAGTGAAGGTGTCTTCAGAATCCTCTTCGGAGGTTTCTTCAGGGCTTGATTGGAGGCCCTGGGTCATGGACTCTGTCAGTGGTTTCCCAGATGTGCCTGCGAAAGCAAGGAGAGATAAATAGTGTATGGCATATGAACATGGGAACAAGGAGCAGGAATAGGCCATTCAGCCACTAGCACCTGCTCCACCATTTAATAAGATCATGGCTGATCTGATAGTAACCTGAACTCTGCATTCCACCTACCACCAATAACGTATCAGTCCTTGCTTATCAAGAATCTATCTACCTCTGCCTTAAAAATATTCAAAGACTCTGCTTCCGCCGCCTTTTCAGGAAAAGAGCTCCAAAGACTCACGCCCCTCTGAGTGAAAAGATTTCGCCTCATCTCTGTTTTAAATGGGCGACCCTTTATTTGTAAACAGTGAGCCCTAGTTCTAGATTCTCCCACAAGAGGAAACATCCTCTCCACATCTACCCTGTTAAGGCCCCTCAGGATCTTATATGTTTCAAACAAATCGCCTCTTACTCTTCTAAATTCCAACGGATACAAGCCTAGTCTGTCCAACCTTTCCTCATAAGACAACTCACCCATTCCAGGAATAGTCTGTTAAACCTTCTCTGAACTGCTTCCAATGCCTTTACATCCTTCATAAATAAGGTGACTAATGCTGTGTACGGCATTCCAAATGTGGTCTCACCAGTGCCCTTCACAACTGAAGAATGACCTCCTAATTTTTGTATTCAATTTCCTTTAAAATAAATGATAACATTCTATTAGCTTTCCTAATTATTTGCTGTACTTGCATACTAGACGTTTGTGATTCATGTACTAGGACACCCAGATCCCTCTGCACCTCAGAGCTTGGCAATCTCTCACCATTTAGATAATATGCTTCTCTTTTATTCTTCCTGCCAAAATGGACAATTTCACATTTTCCCACATTAAACTCCATCTGCCAGATCTTTGCCCACTCACTTAGCCTATCTTTATTTGTTTATAGCCTCCTTATGTCCTCTTCCCACTTACTTTTCTACCTATCTTTGTGTCATCAGCAAATTTGGCAACCATCCAATTCATCCTTCATCCAAATTATTTATATAAACTGTAAACAGCTGAGGCCCCAGCACTCATCCATGTGGCATGCCACTTGTTACATCTTGCCAACCTGAAAAAGACCAGTTATGCCTATTCTCTGCTTTCAGTTAGCCAGCCAATCTTCTATCCATGCCAATATGTTATGCCCTATACCATGAGATTTTATTTTCTGCAATAACCTTTGAGGTGGCACCTTGTCAAATGTCTCCTGCAAATCTAAGTATAGTGAAACAGTACACATCACTCACAGTATGGTTGCATAATGGATGTTGCTGGATCCTCATTTGGTAGAGCACTGCTGACCTCACCATCAGTACAGGAATGGTTCAGATCCTTGACGGCCAGCTGGATGGCTCTATTTTCAAAATCTGTGAGGACCTTGATTTCAGGCATTCCTGCACCAGTCTGCAACATCTCCCTGTTGTAGTCTGCCAGTGTGCCCTGCATGATTAGAGATGGAGAGAGTGTAAGCAGAGTGCCTGCCAGGCCAGATGATAAGTATGCCTGGCATGTATGGCTGGTGAGTAGTCCCATGGACAGGATGAGGACAATGAAGGTGTGTGTGAGAGAATGAATTGTGATGTCCCTTGAACTAGCAGTGAGTGAGATCCCTGTGGATGTGTGATGGGTTTATGATTGTGTGTGTTGAAAGTGAAGAGAAAAGTAACTTACCCTGGTGGAATGGAGGAGATCAGTCATTCTTTTTTGGCACTGAGTGGCTGTCCTCTTTTGTAGGGCATTGGCACTGGCCACCACTGCCACTGCTGCCCATGCTGGATTGGTGATGTTGCTCTCCCTCCTGCAGACAGAGCAGGGTAGAGGACATCACAGAGGGCCTTCTCAGGATGGCAGCCGGTGACTAGTGGAGTTCCGCAAGGGTCAATGTTGGGAGCACAACTTTTCACTTTGTACATTAATGATCCAGATGAAGGAACTGAGGGCATTCTGGCTAAGTTTGCAGATGACACAAAGATAGGTGGAGGGACAGGTAGTATTGAGGAGGCGGGGAGGCTGCAGAAGGATTTAGGCAGGTTAGGAGAATGGGCAAAGAAGTGGCAGATGGAATACAACGTGGGAAAGTGTGAGGTCATGCACTTTGGTGGGAAGAATAGATGCATAGACTATTTTCTAAATGGGGGGAGAATTCAGAAATATGGAGTGCAAAGAGACTTGGGAGTCCTAGTCCAGGATTCTCGTAAGGTTAACTTGCAGGTTGAGTCGGTAGTTAGGAAGAGTTGGCATTTATTTCGAGAGGACTAGAATATAAAAGCAGGGATGTGCTGCCGAGGCTTTTTAAGGCTCTGGTCAGACCACATTTAGAATATTGTGAGCAATTTTGGGCCCCGTATCTTAGGAAGGATGTGCTGGCCCTGGAGAGGGTCCAGAGGAGGTTCGCGAGAATGATCCCAGGAATGAAAGGCTTAACATATGAGGACTCTGGGTCTATACTCGATGGAGTTTAGAAGGATGAGGGGGGATCGGATTGAAACTTACAGAATACTGAAAGGCCTGGATAGAGTGGATGTGGGGAAGATGTTTCGATTAGTAGGGGAGACTAAGACGCGAGGGCACAGCTTCAGAGTAAAGGGAAGATCTTTTAGAACAGAGATGAAGAGAAACTTCTTTAGCCAGAGAGTGGTGAATCTATGGAATTCATTGCCACAGAAGGCTGTGGTGGCCAGGTCATTGAGTGTATTTAAGACCAAGATAGATAGGTTCTTGACTGGTAAGGGGATCAAAGGTTACGGGGAGAAGCGGGGAGAATGGGGTTGAAAAACTTATCAGCCATGATTGAATGGTGGAGCAGACTCGATGGGCCGAATGGCCTAATTTCTGCTCCTATGTCTTATGGTCTTATGGTCTTATGGCCTCCATTGCATCCAAAAGGCACTTGAGGGATGCGTCATTAAACCGGGTAGCTGCAGTCTTCTTGCCTTTCGGGGCCATGTCCTCTTTGCAGCAGTCCTTGTCTGGAAGTGATGAGAGGTGATGCCGTGGCTGAACTTTAAATATGACGCCCGGCATGAAGAAGCGGCGAGGTGATAGCATGGCAGGAAAATGAGATCCTGCCCGCCATTGAAACAGTGTGTTTCCTGGGAATGAATTTTTAATGAGGCGGGATTGGATCAATATTACGTGAAAAGCCGCCATTGTGACCGGTGGTTAGAGCGTCCTTCTCCCTGCCCACTACCGCACTTAGTGCAAATCTGGAACGATCCTGCCCTTCACCGTGCAAATCATTCATTCAGCTGGGCTGTTAGATCTCGGGTAATGAGGGTAAGTAGTGTGATTGATATTCCAATTCTCACACATATCCTGAAATTGCTTACCCATTGTGGACCATTATCCATAATGATCTCTCTAGGCTCGCCAAATGAACTGAAAATAGCATTTAGAGTGGGTGTGACAGTTGTGCTTCATGCAATTGTCAAATAATGGGGTACTTGGAAATTTAGTTAACAATGATAAGGAAGTCAGTGCCCCGGACATGAAAGAGGTCAGAAACAATTTTGCACCAAGGATGGGTAGGGACTTCATGTGGAATCAGTAGTTTTTTGTGCTGACTTGGCATATTGCCTTGACATGCCTCACACTTCTTGATGACGACTTCAATGTCACTGTTCATACCCAGCCTGATCTTGTCTGATCTATGCCCATGTGTGAGTGATGTAGTTGTTGAAGACTATCAGATCGCAAAGACTCTGGTATGATGACCTGCCTGCCTCAAAAAATGACTCCCCTGTAGATGCCTAGCTCATCTCGATAAGGTCAAAACAGTCTCACGTGTTCATGGGGGTGCTGAATTGTAACAGGCCAACCTCCACTGATTGTTTCCCATGGATTTTGTAGTAATGAACCTTTTGCCATTTCCTCTTGTAGCTGCTATCATTGGCATTGCGCAAAATGAGCCAGATCAATTTGGAGAACATGTTCAAGTTCAATGTTGATCAAGTCAACTTGTAGATCTAAGGATATAATCTTCTGTTTTTGCTGGGTTAGGCAAGTTACCTGGCTTGTACCTAATTTCGCAGTCACAACATTGGATCTTTATCAAGAGATGTTGCAATGGCGGCGCACTGGCCAACGATTTTCATCAAATTATTTCCAGTAGCTTGTAGTCGGTCTCTACCACAAATCTTTTTCCAAATTGATAGGTGCGAAAACACATGATTCCAAACACTAAGTCTAATGTTTCCCTCTCGATGTTGGAGTAGATTGCAATCCGGACAGAGATTTTGAAGTGAATGCAATCAGTTTGCCTTTTTGAAGTATGCATGCTCCCAGACCTTCATGTGAAGCATCTATTTCCATGGTAGCTGTATCCCTAGGATCCTAAAATTGCAATGTCGATGCTCCTGATGATGACTGTTTCAGAGCTTTAAAGAGATATTGGTGGTCTTTGTGCCACAAGAAAGGCACATACTTACTCAATAATTTTTTGAGCGCACTTGGGAATGTATGGAGATAAGAAATTAAAGGGACCGAGGCATTTTCGAATATCCTCTATTTTAATTGGATTGGGGCATAAGCCAACACTTGAATAAATAGAATAAAGAATTTGATCTACTGCATATTGATGTTACATTTCAGACAGTTGAACACCAATTTTTCTTCATGTGCTACCTGCATCATTAAATGTAAATTGTGATCATGTTCTTGCTTTATTCTTTCCACAACAGCTATATAATCTGTGATACTTATTCATCTTGGCAGAATGCATGTAATGCATATGAGCTTGAAATTGATCCTGGCTAATGGAGATTCCAAAAGGAACTTGGTGCAAGCAACGTCACCTGAATGGGGTGCGAAATGTGGTAAGCTCTTTGGACTTCTCCATGAGATGTACTGACCAGTAATTATGCTTGGCATCAAGCTTCAAGAAGAATTTTACACCTGCAAATCATAGAACCATAGAAACATAGAAAATAGGAGCAGGAGTAGGTCATTCGGCCCTTTGAGCTGCTCCACCATTCAATATGATCATGGCTGATCCTCTATATCAATGCCGTATTCCTGAACTCTCCTCATACCCCTTGATGCCTTTAGTGCCCAGAAATCTATCTATTTCCTTCTTAAATATATTCAGTGATTTGGACTCTACTGCCTTCTGTGGTAAAGAATTCCATAGGTTCACCACTCTACCCCATATCCTGAGACTGTGACCCCTTATTTTAGGACCCCCCCACCCCCTCCAGCCAGAGGAAACATCATCCCTGTATCTAGTCTGTCCAGTCCTGTCAGAATTTTATACATTTCAATGAGATCTCCTCTCATTCTTCTAAACTCCAGTGAATACAGGCCTAGCTGACCCAGTCTCTCCTCACATGACAATCCTGCCATCCCAAGAATCAGTCTTGTGAACATTCGCTGCACTCCCTCTATGGTAAGTATATCCTTTCTTAGCTAAGGAGACCAAAACTGCACACAATACTCCAGGTTTTGTCTCAGCAAGGCCCTGTACAGCTGCAGTAAAAGATCCTTGCTCCTGTACTCAAGTCCTCTTGTAATGAAGGACAACAGACCATTTGCCTTCTTAACTGCTTGCTGCACCTGTATGCTTGCAAGTGATTGGTGTACAAGGACATCCAGGTCCCTTTGTACTTCAACATTTCCCAATCTATCAATAATACTTTGCTATTCTGTTTTTCCTACCAAAGTGGATAACTTCACACTTATCCACATTATATTGAATCTGCCATGCATTTGCCCACTCACTCAACCTATCTAAATTGAATTGAAGACTCTTAACACACTCCTCATTGCTCACGTTCCCAGCAAGTTTTGTGTCATCAGTAAACTTGGAAATATTACGTTTGGTTCCCTCAGCCAAATCATTGTTATATATTGCGACTAGCTGGGGCCCAAGCACTGATCCCTGTGATATCCCATTCGTCACCGCCTGCCACTCTGAATATTCCTACTCTCTGTTTCTTGCCTGCTAACCAATTCTCAATCCATGCCAATATATTAGCCCCAATCTCATGTGCCTTAATTTTACGCACTAGCCTCTTACGTGGGACTTTATCAAAAGCTTTCTGAAAATTCAAATACATTGCATTCACTGGTTTCCCCTTTATCTATTCTGCTAGTTAAGTGCTCAAAGAACCCCATTGGGTTTGCCAAACATGATTTCCCTTTCATAAATCCATGTTGACCTTGTCTATCCTGTTGATATTTTCTAAGTGTCTTGTTATCACGTCCCTTAGAATAGACTCTAGCATTTTCCTTATGACTGAGGTTAGGTTAGCCAATCTGTAATCTTGGATTTAACTCTTCTAAAGTGGGCATTTTTTAAAGACAACATTTCAAAGCTGTGTTTAAAAATCATATATCAAAGCATACTCTCAATGAAGCTACATTTTTTATGATACATGTGACCGGGCTTCACCAATCTGTGCACTATTATACTTTTATAATGATTCCATATTTCCCAATTTTGTCTTGTTCGGTCTTCAGTTTGGCTTGAATGTGAATGCTGAGCCTACGTGATGGATCAATTGACAGAATTGCATTCCTTGACAAGTGTAGTGCTGTAGCTCCCAGGAAACTGCCAATCTTGTCAAAATATTCTGGATATTTCAGCGTTAGATAAGAACTGAAGTGAATTGAGTAATTTCTGAGATTGATCTGCCTTGTAATATCTGTCTGATTTTCCTGTGTCGTTACCAATGTGAGATCCTGACTTGCTGGGTAGATCTGCAATCACTGGTCCATTAGTTTCCACGATGTAGAATATCTGTGACACCCAGGAGGATTGATTGTACTTGCACTGCAGCACCGTGGATCCTGCATGTGTGTGGTAATCTGACGTGCAATACACCTTTAAGAGAATGTGAGCAGATTGATGATGTGACTGTATTACCCAGTTGCTGTGTAGCGCAGGCTACAATGTTAAACAGTAGTTTAGAATAGGGTCTGGTTTGAGAAGCACTTATGTGTTGGTGCTCTATTACTTGTGTTAATAACAGCATGTGCCTCATCTTATATTGGTCTCTGCATCTGCAGTATATTGTTTACCAACTCACTCACTAGTAGATAGGGGCGCAACCGTGTTCAGTGAGCAAAGCGACCCAGTAGAAGGAACAAAGCAACTGGCGATGAGGCAAAACACAACCAATCGACAACAACAAAGAAAGCTGTGAAAATTAAGCAGAGGTAAATCAGCCCTACCTTGCAAGGCAATTGTAAGTACAGCCTTCATCATAATCATCGGAGTTACCTCCCTCTAGGATGCCACAGTTTGGCTGTATCGAATAATTTGATCAGACCCCCAGTGGCTGGTCACATTATATTGAATGCCTTGCGTTCTTCTTTTTGGCCAATGAAATATTGGGGACGAGAAGAGGCAAGCGACCCTCTTATCTACATGTGGCAGTAAAACATAGGGCCTAATTTGTTAATTCATAGTCTAACGGCACCCAACACCCCAGATCCCAAGAGCTTTGATGAGTAGGTAAATCTTGTGAAAAGCCACTTTCAGCCAAAACCCTCGGTAACAACGCAGCGTTTTAAATTTAATTCCAGGCGTTGCGCCCCTGGAGAGATAGTTGCTTGCTATGTAGCAGCCTTATAACAACTGACAGAGAACTGTGAATTTGGGACATCGATTAACGACATGTTAAGAAAACGAGTAGCATGTGGGATTAACATAGGCGCCATTCAAGAAAGGTTGTCAGAAACGAATTTAGACTTCAGCAAGGCGCTGGAGTTGGCACTCGCAATGGAGAGCGCAGACAGGGATTCAGAAGCAATCAAGGGAACACAAAATAGCATCATCCTTCACGTCAGGAGGGAAGCACCGGTTAGAAATGGCGCGGAAGCACAAGGTTCCACGGAAAGGCGGGAAACAGCCGCCATTAACAGACCAGCAAAAAGCAACGATTTAACAGAGAAAACCCACAATAATTAAAGCAGAAATGGAACCAGACAGCCTGCAAATGAACGACAATTTAAAAGAAAGAAAGAAATAAATAAAAAATACCTGGAAAAACTCAGCAGGTCTGGCAGCATCGGCGGAGAAGAGTACAGTTGACGTTTTGAGTCTTCATGACCCTTCAACATAACTAAGTAAAAATAGGAGAGGGGTGAAATATAAGCTGGTTTAAGGAGGGGGGAGAGAGAGAAGGCGGGGGTGGTTGTTGGGACAAGCAAGCAGTGATAGGAGGAGATAACCAAAAGATGTCACAGACAAAAGCACAAAAAAGTGTTGAAGGTGGTGATATTATTTAAAAGAATGTGCTAATTAAGAATGGATAGCAGGACAAGCAAGGTACAGATAGCTCTAGTGGGGGTGGGGTGAAATAAGACTAAAAGGGCAAAAAAGGTATAGATAAATGATCGGTGGAATACATTAAAAATAATGGAAATAGGTGGGAAAAGAAAAATCTATATAAATTATTGGAAAAAACAAAAGGGAAGGGGAAGAAACAGAAAGGGGTGGGGATGGAGGAGGGAGTTTAAGATCTAAAATTGTTGAACTCAATATTCAGCCCAGAACGCTGTAAAGTGCCTAGTCGGAAGATGAGGTGCTGTTCCTCCAGTTTGCGTTGAGCTTCTCTGGAACAATGCAGCAAGCCAAGGACAGACATGTGGGAAAGAGAGCAGGGTGGAGTGTTAAAATGGTAAGCGACAGGGAGGACTGGGTCATGCTTGAACAATTTAATGCTTGGGACAATTTAAAAGAATTGAGTGTTTCTATTGCTATCGCAATGGGCACATTATGCGATATTATAAAGACAGATTAAGACAAAACTTTAAGCAAAAAGGTAGAAATTGTGAAATCCACATAACAGAGGAACCCAGAAGAAACAGAGTCAGATATTTACTCACTATGCAACTTAAAAATTGGTAAAACAGAGCCAATCTACGTGACAGTAGAAGTCAACGTGAAACCCATCTGAATGGAGGTGGATACAGCGGCATCCACGATAGTTATAGGGGAACATACATTCTAATATCTGAATGGAGGAGACCACTCACTAAATCTGGAAAATTCAGATGCTAAATTAAAGACATGCACTGTAAGAGGGATGTGCAAGGTTCCAGTACAGAATGGAAATCAGTCTGTTAATTTACCCCTGATAGTGGTAGCCGGGGAGGGTCTGAGTTACTTGGTGGAACTGGCTTAAGGAAATAAAGGTGGAGTGGACTGAGATTTTCCAACTCAAAATGAAAGACCATCAAGAATTATTACAGAAATATGCTTCTGTTTTCAGAGAAGAGCTTAGGAAGATTCAGGGGCTGCAAACTAAAATCGGCGTAGATTCTGGAACAACTTCCAGATTCCTGAAGGCTAGGCCAGTCCCATATGCATTACAAGAAAAAGTTGATGTCAAATTAGGCAGGCTGGAAAGTTTGGGAGTCTTACAACCTGTACAATTTTCCGAATGGGCAGCGCCCATAGTTCCAGAAATAAGCCTGACCAGAGTGTGCGAATATGCGGGGACTACAAGTTGACCGTTAACAAAGTGGCCGGACCTGAGAGGCATCCTATATCGAAAATTGATGAATTGTACTCCAAGTTGGCAGGGGGAACCGCATTTACGAAGCTCAACATGAGTCACACTTACCAGCAAGTTGAACTAGAAAAGGCCTCTCGAGATTTTGTGACTATCAACACACATAGGGGGTTATACCAATATAGCAGGTTACCCTTCGGTTTCATCAGTTTGTGCCATTTTCCAATGGACAATGAATAATTTACTTCAAGGTTTGCCCATATTATGGTTTATCTCAATGATGTCCTAGTAGCAGGACGAGCTGTTGAAGAAAATCTGGCTAACCTGGAAGAGGTATTGAAGCGTTTCTCACAAGCCGGAGTACGTTTGAAGAGAAAAATGTATCTTCCCAGCAAAAGAAGTGGTTTACCTGGGTAAGAGTTGACTCGCAGGGCCTTCACCCAGTAGAAGACAAGGTGGGAGCTATTTATGAGACACCAGCACCGACAAACACCATAGAACTCAAGTCCTTCTTGGGAATGATTAACTATTTTTGCCATTTTCTCCCAAATTTGTCAACAGTACCGGCTCCGTTAGATGCTTTGCTCAAGAAAAACCACAGGTGGACTTGGCAAGCGCCACAACAGGCTTTTATGGCAGTAAAGCAGTCGTTACATTCATCAGTGCATTTTGATCCAAAGAAAGAATTAATTTTGAGCTGCAATGCATTCCCCTACAGAATAGGGGGAGTACTCTCCCACCGGATGGCGGATGGCTCCGAACATCTCCAGTTACATCTCGAGCACACTCAGTGTTGCAGAATGAAGATACTCACAAGTAGAGAAAGAAGCCTTATCCATTGTATTTGGCATTAAGAAGTTCCACCGATATATCCATGATTGTCACTTCACCATTGTATCCGACCACAAGCCACTATTAGGCTTGTTCGGGGAAGATAAGGCAACACACCCAATTGCCTCTGCGCACATCCAAAGGTGGGCATTGATTCTAGCTGCTTACAAATATACTTTTATCCACTGGCCGGGAAGCCAGATTGCAAATGCTGGCGCACTGAGCCGATTATCTCTAACAGACAGCAATGTGAACGTCCCCATTCCTCAAGAACTTGTCTTGTTATTAAACTTTCTGGATTCATCACCAGTACATGCCAAATAAATAAGAGTGAACAGACCTTGATCCAGTTTTGTCTCATGTAAGGGAACAAGTCTTAGAGGGATGGTCTAACAAGCCAAAATCTAATGAAATGAAGCCCTATTTTAATAGGAGATTCGAGCTCACCTGCCAGGGTGGCATCTTGCTGTGGGGAGCAGGAGTCATTGTGCCTCCGAGAGGAAGAGAGCTATTATTGACCAAATTGCATAGCATCTCTAGAATGAAAATGTTGGCGCGCAGCTACTTATAGTGGCCAGAGATGGAGACAGAAATCGAAAACTTATTCAAGAGCTGCATACAGTGTCAACAGGTACAGAAATTGCCCCATTCTGCTCCATTGCATCCCTGGGAATGGCCAGGAAGGCCATGGGTCCACCTCCACATTGGCTACTTGGGGCATTTTTTGGGCACAATGTTCCTCTTGATTATTGATGCTCACTCTAAGCGGATGGATGTATACAAGGTGAGATCACCCACATCTTCTGCCACCATAGACAAATTGCGCCAGAGTTTTGCGATACACGGATTACCAGAAATAATAGTGTCTGATAATGGAACGGCATTCACCAGCGGAGAATAAGGTCTCAAAGGCATAACACATGTTAAGACCTCGACATACCACCTTGCTTCCAATGGTTTAGCCGAGAGGACAGTCCAGTCCTTCAAGTCCAGAATGAAAAACATTGGATGGAGACTCTATTGCAACTCGATTATCACATTTCCTACTCAGCTATAGGACTACACCACACACAAACACCAGTATTGCCCCCGCAGAATTATTGATGAAGCGACATCTCAGGATACGTTTGATTCTTAAAAAGCTGAATTTATGGTTGGGGGGGGGGTGCGGTAGTGAGAAGTCAGGATCCCCAGAAAAATGGGCATGATTATCACAGTCATGAAAGAAACTTCACTGTTGGAAATACAGTTCTTGCAAAGAACTTTGGAGATGGGCCCGATGGCTATCAGGTGAAGTTAGTGCAGTGACAGGAACCCTGTCCTATCACATATGGGTCAAAGTTCGGATAATTAGGAGACACGTAGATCACCTCAGGAAAAGGGAAAGAGATCTACAAGAAAGGATGCACCAAGCATTCCCATTGGAGTCTACACCACATGTGGAAGGAACTCCACTTGATTCGGAAGTGTCTGTAGGATCCGTTGAGCCTGCGAGAGCTGAGGGAACAAACTTACAGGTTCCTACTGGAGAGCCTTTCAGACAGATAACTCCTGAGAGGGAGGCCTCTGATAAACCACCTGAAGTCATAGAACTACAATGTTCGACATGTTTGAAGAAGCCTCCAGGGAGACTGAATTTGTAAATACTTTAGTTATGGAAATAATTGATATATTGTAAACATTGCAAATTGTACTTTCGAGTAAAGGGGGAGGGATGTGGTGACCTGAGGTGCAATACAGCTTTAAGAGAATGTGAGCAGATTGAACACGTGACTGTATTACCCAATTGCTGTGTAGCGCAGGCTACAATGTTAATCAATAGCTTAGAATAGGGTCTGGTTGGAGAAGCACACGTGTTAGTGCTCTGTTACTTGTGTTAATAAATAGCATGTGCTTCATCTTACATTGGCTCTGTGTCTGTAGTATATTGTTTACCAACTCATTCACTAGTAGATAGGCATGCAACCGTGTTCGCCGAGCAAAGCAACCTGACAGAAGTAGCATAACAATGTGGAATTAACGAACCATTGTATGCTGAAAGTTTCATAGCAGTAGGTTTCGTCATGGCTTTCCACATCTGTGGGTCTATGTCTTTTAGAATTAGCAGAGGTCGTATGTTGGCACTTGTGCTTGTGTCCGTCTTGGTCAAGAACAAATAGTTACCAACTTTCTTACGACATAAGATTTGAATCTTGGCAAATACGTCAGATGTTGTGATGGCATCTGTGTTGCCTGAGATTAATGATATGAAACATGTGCTCACCATTTATCATCTAATTTACACATAATCATCATTTTCTGGTTTGTTAATCACTTCATGTTTATTTTTCTGATCGTCACAGATGGTCATTCTTGTTGCTTGAAAGTACCATATTTGTATGGTCTGTCTGGATCAGTGCATAAGCCTTTGCTGTAGTGGCACTGCAATTGCCATGCCCTTTTTGCCACATGCCTTGCAGAAATGATGAAATGCTGGGCATTTCCTTGGAGCATGTAAAAGTCCACACCTTCCATACATTTTCTCAGGTTTGGATGTGTTCTAGTGAGTGCGCCAACAATTGTCATTGTATGTAGGATCTGTAAGCTGTGTCCACCTGCAATGATCACTTCATATTTATGTTCATCCTTGAATAGCTCTTCGATGTTTTTTGGGTTTGTTTAGCAGGTCTTTCTCGAATGCTTCCATGGGTGTGGATGTAATCATCAACCTAACAATTCTGTCTGCTAACGCTGCATATGAAAAATCACATTAATACCCTTTTCTCTCCATCTGCTGATGAAGTGATTGATGGATTCTTCAGGTTTTTGGCAAAATGACATGAACTCTAGGTGATGAATACAGAAGTTTAATCTGATTCTGAACCAGTTTTCCAATATGGTCCATATCTTTTTGGGATACCTTTGATCTTCTTTCGTTAATCCTGATGTGTTCAGCCTGTGTAGACCAATCTTCCCAATTACTAGACGAATCATTATGGATTGCATGTCTGGTTCAGACACACTGGAATCGAGAAACTATAGCTCTGTACACTCTTTAAATGTTCTGAATTTGGATAGTAGGTCAGCTGCATCCCAATTCAAACTGGGGAATTTTGTGGACATTCTGATAATATCCCTTTGACCTTCCTTCTGCTGCAATACCTGGGATCAGTGTCGCTGCAGCCGCTTTCATGTGCTTTTCCAAAGCCCCGCCCTTGAAGATGAGTTGTGGCAGGAACGCACCACAGAATAATGACATTGTTGCTTTTTATTCAATTTATTTTGCAGCAACTCCCGATGCTGCCTGTTACAATCGCAACATTCTCTGGCCTGGTTTTTATGATAGTTTTTATTTACTTTAACTCTTCTTTGCTTGCTGTCAATCTGGCCCACTCTTTTGTCACCCACCTTTCCAATTGAACCATACCGATGCTCGTCCGCTCGATGCACTGTCCTGGTCACTGAATTGACAGGTTATGCACTCCAGTCTCACCACAAGAGATCGGTCTGCTTCCCAGATTTCCATATGAGCACTTGTTCAATGCAGTCACCATGCTGCGTTTTTAACACTCTCCAATGTTGTGGTCTGACCAGAATGTCGAGGGTCTTCTCATGATATGTAGCACGAACTATCGCTGCTCACCAGCTCGTACCTATAATCCATAAGAGCAAAATACTGCAATGTTGGGAATCTGAAATAAAAACAGAAAATACTGAAAAAAAAAACTCAGCAGGTCCGACGTCACCTGTGGAGAGAGAGACAGAGTTAACGTTTTGAGTCCAATACGACTCTTCTTCGGTTCTGAAGAAGAGTCATATTGGACTCAAAATGTTAACTCTGTTTCTCTCTCCACAGCTGTTGCCAGGACTGCTGAGGTTTTCCAGCATTTTCTGTTTTCATTATGTACCCAAACTTAATCTTTTTTCCATCCTTGCCATCATGTCATGGCTTTTCTTAAAGGTGTCTTTTAGCTGCCACCATTGTCATTTAGAAGGAACCGTGGCTGCACACCATGTTATGTCCTTATTATAAGTCCTTGAGGTTTTTTGCTGTATATGACACAAGGCTGCCATAATGGATTGGGTAAACATATTATGGGTTTATTTATAAGATTAGGCACATGAGAACAGTCTTACCTTGTGGTAAAGCTTGGAGCACTAGGAGCCGTTGTCTGCTCTGTTGCTTATAGCAAGAATGGAAACTGAGTACACAATGCATACATCATTTTCCTTCTGGTGATGTAAATAGAGACATATTCATATCCTTAAAGGCATGCTACAACACCCAGAACAATAATTAGAGCATTTGGGGCACTTTCTTCCTAGTCGAGTTTGCGGAGTCAGGAATTTTCCCGACACCGTGCTCTTGTCTCAAGAGCAAAAATTTGGCAATCTGTCTACCATCTTGTTAGATGTCAAAAAATTCCACAGCACTATTGGATGATGAACATGACGTTACCTTGGCCAATATTCCTTCCCTATACACCAGTGACAAGGCAGGTTAACTGGCCAACCAACTTACCTGCTTTGTGAAAATTGGCTGTAGTGTGTACCCACAAAACAGTGACTGTAGTCTAAAGTAAATGATTGAATGTGAAGTGTTTTGGAAGGTCTTGCAGATATGAGGCCTTGAAAAATGCATATTTGTGGCTCTGTACTGGCAAGTCTTAGCAGTGAATATATTATGGAACAATTACAAAATGATAATGTTACTACTAATTGACAAATTTTTCCTTGGAAAATACAAATTAACCTGATTTTTTTTGTGTTAGTTTGAGAAACATTTGGTAGAGTTCACATCAAGCCATGGCATTGCTCGCAAAGAAAAACATTGAATTATTTATGCACAATATCATTGCCATAAAATAAAGCACAGATGTCCCCTTTCTTTGCCCTATCTGGCAACGAAGACATGGCCTTGAATTTCTGCAGGCTAGCCACAAGTCTCCCACGGAAACTCTGACATAAGATTGGCACAAGCCGAGTGAAACAGTGCAACCAGTTGAAAAGGATAATTTGTGCCATTCTTGTGCCGGAATGCCAACCGGATACAGAGAAAACCCTTGCAGAAGTTTCAGGGTCAATGTGATTTATGAAAAGCATAGCCCTTCCTGTCAGGTGTTCTGTTGCTAGCACTCACTCCACTCTGTCAGAAGGTTCAAGGCCCATTGCTAAGGCTTGAGCACAAAGTCTAGTCTGATGCTCCATGGCAGCCCTTTTAGAAGTCCTGTTTTTCAGATGAGACATAGCCCTGTTTGTCCTCTCAGGTAGATGTGAAAGATCTTATCGTATTATATGAAGCAAAGGGGAATTCTAATATTCTCGTCAACATTTGTCCCTCAAGCAATACCTAAAATCAGATCATGTGGCCCTTTATTTCATTACTGTTTGAGAGACCTAGCTATGCACAAATTAGCTGCCACATTGCCTACAACTACAGTTCAGAAGTACTTAGTTGGCTGTAAAGCCTTTTGAGGCATCCTAAGATCATGGCCAGAATTTTCCGGCTGACGTGCTGATGGCGTAGCCCGCATGTCAGTGTGTAAAATGATGTGCGCTGACGTTGCGCGAGCTTGCTGATGTCAGTGCGCACCATCGCGATATTTCAGTGGCCGGGCGCGATCAGTTCGCCCGCCATTAATTGAAGGGCTCGTTAAGCCCCTTAACTTGCCAATTATGTATGATTTTGAGGGGCCCGTGCGAACTTCGGGTTGGCGCACGGGCCCAATGGGACATTATTTAAGAAAACTTTTGCAATGTTGGGATATGTGGACTCAGAGGGGTTGTTCATGTTTTTGACAAAGTTATAATTGATGAAAGTGTTTAAAAGTTGCCTGTGTGATTGTTAGCAGTTCTTATCAATTTCCAAGAGCTTCTTGTGTATTTTGAAACCAGTCTGCAGACAGTAATCTTTTTCGGGCCTGCAGCTTTCTGAAGGCCTCCATTTAGCCTGGGGGGTATGGGTTCTGACATGTCCACTGGAGGCAACTCCCCTGAGGAGGAAGGGAGGGATAGAATAAGGAGGAGAACAGGACTGGACAATCAGCCTCCAGGGGAGCCACCTTTGGGAGGCCAGGCGCAGGCACAAGGGGCGCAGGGCCAAAAGGCTGTCCAAGGGGCTGCAGAAGATGCCACTATCCTGCTGCCAGTGTATACAGGCCACGAAGCAGCTTCCTCAATATGACTGAGGTGCAGTGCCGAAGGAGGCTCCGACTCTCAAGGGAGACAGTCACCTATATCTGTCAGATGATTGGCCCTGAGATTTCCACTAACTGTGGGTGGACACCCCATGCCGAAGACTCTGAAGCTCACAGTTGCCCTCAACTTCTATGCCTCTGGCTCCTTCCAGGGCTCGGTGGGTGATCTTTGCAGTGTCTCCCAATCACCTGTCCACACTTGTGTCAAGCAGGTTACAGATGCTCTGTTCAGACGGGTATCCACCTTCATCACTTCTGCTGCAACCAGGCAAGTCAGGCACAGCGAGCCAGAGGCTTTGCGGCCATTGTTGGCTTCCCCTGCGTCCAGGGTGCAGTAGACTGTACACATGTGGCCATCGAGGCGCCAGCAGGTGAGCCCAGTGCCTTTGTCAACAGGAAGGGCTTCCACTCCATGAATGTGCAGATAGTGTGTGATCACATGATGCTGATTCTACAAGTCTGTGCAAGGTACCCAGGCAGCTCCCACATCGCCTACATCCTCAGACACTCCCAGGTGCCGGGGCTCTTCAGTGCTCCGGCTCGGCTGGGTTGTTGGCTGCTGGGTGACAAGGGCTATCCCCTGCGAAGGTGGCTCATGACGCCTCTCCGCTGTCCAAGAACAGAAGCTGAGCATCGGTACAACAGGAGCCACGTCTCCACAGCGGCTGTGGTGGAGAGAGTCATCAGTCTTCTCAAGATGCGCTTCTATTGCCTGGACTGCTCAGGGGGCGCACTCCAGTACCCCCCAGATCGTGTCTCTGTGATAGCGGTAATCTGCTACGCCCTGCACAATCTTGTGCTGGAAAGGGGGGAGGCAGTGGACGATGAAGACCTTGACGCCCTGGATGAGGCTGCACATGATGAATCCAGCAGTGGCTCAGAGGATGAGGAAGCACAGGGCGATGAAGAGGGGCAGAGCAATGACCCACATTTGCACCAAGGAGGCAGGGATACCCGCGACAATTTAATCCAAAGAACCTTCAGCTAGCTCCACACACATGGATCAGCAGGAACAGCATTGCCTGGCGCTTCCACACGTGGCACTTAGCTGCCACATCTTCCACCTGTTCAGCTGCAAATAAGGGCTTAGTACAGAAACATCAATATCCACTCATGCACTCATGATAAATATGTGGGAAAAAAAATGCACCACAAAAAAAAGACCCTCAGCCATGGTTACAAAGGTGGACTTTATTTTGTCCAAAACAAAAACACACACCACTTGTTAGCGATCACAAAAATATGGGTCCCTATTCTAAGACCAATACAAAATCACCAATGACATACCCGTGGAGTGCCTAAGGTGCCTTATGTTTATGTATTCAGGTGCTGTGTCTAGGTGCCGCCCCATCGCTCGGAGTGGCTTGAGAGACAGCCTGCTGACTCTGCTGTCCTATTGGGCTCGATGACCTTAGCGGGCGTCCCCTGGCCCGTGGAGCCTGTGATGGCTCTGCCTGGGAGGGAGTGGCCAGTTCCAGAACCTCCCCAGTTGTCGCAGCCTCAATGGAAGAAACATTGACTGGCAGAGGGGCGGAGGAGCTGCTGCCCTCATCCGGAGCACCATGAGAGGAGCTCGCAGCGACAGCAGGCAACTGCTGCGTTGACGTGAGGTCCAAATCTACCTCCCTGCTCACTGCAGATACATGGGCACCGAGTGCCGACGCTTGGTGTCCACAACATCTCCCACAATGGAAAACACCACCTGTGGCCAGTACTGCTGTGAGGGCTTGCAGGTCAGAGCATAACCCAATCATATTTTGATCCATCTGGTGGAAGCCCCTCTCTATGAGAGTCACCAATCTCTCATTGAAGGAATCCTGATGCTCTGCCCTGAGGGCAGATTCTTCATGTGCTCTCTGCCTAGACTCCTCCGTCGCAGAGAGTAACTGAACCACTCCCTCATGCAACCCTGCCAGAAGCAAACGCACTTCCTGCAGCTGCTGCAATGGGGACAACTCCAGAGGCACGTCATCAGTGTCGGACTCAGCATGTGCCTCGTCCCCTGCAGCTCTCCAGCTGCTGGAGCCATCGGTACTCTCTGCCCCTACCATCTCCTCCAGCGATCGTGAAGTGCCCTCTCCACTGTGACCCGGGACACTAGCCAACGGTAAAGTCCCCACCGAGGTGTGTGTGTCTGTGCTGGTGCCTGGCTGGCTGAAATGATGTGCCGCAAGTTGCACTTGTTGCCCCTCAGCTGTGGAGGCGGGGCTGCAGTGCGGACGGGTGGGTCAGTCTGGTGGTGATGCTGAAATTAACAATAAGGACAGTGCATCAGTTAGCGTTCAGTCACTTCAACTTTTCATCCCTTTCCTCCCCACCCTCATAACTCGCTCACCCTTGAAGACCCTAAGGAAAGGAACATTGGTGAAGTGGAAATGAGTCAAGAGGAGCCCCAACCATTAAACGCACATGCAGACAGGCTGGTCAGATGGCCTCAGGAATGCCACATGGCAAGTTATGAACAATAGGAGTGGGGAGAGTGCAGAGGTACCTGACCTGGATGCATGCTGCCCTGGATAGTTGCGGGGCTGAGCATATATCGCAAACAGTAGCGACATTTGCCGTCGATCACAGGAGATTGAGAGGTCACATTATTGGCCTTCATACCGTAAGGAGGGGCATAGACTGGGTGGCCAGAAGACAACATTTCCCCTTGGCACAGGGATGAATAACGTGATGGCATTCATCTACGTTTAATGCCATGATGTTCACAGCTGAGGTGCTGAGGACCTTTTGGACAAAGTAATGTGGGGTGCACTGGCTGAAAGGGTGCAGGAGGTCCCAAAGATGAAATAAGTCTTTGGCTATGCAGCAGCGATCCAATGGCATGTTAGACCATGGTGATAGTGGTCACAAATGGGATAAGGTGACTTTGGAAGGTGGTGGAGACGCGACTCCTCAAGGGGACGAGGGTCCCTTCTGTATGACCCACACGTCAGAGTGTCTCAGTCTGTGAATGAGCAGTGTTGCAGTATTATCGATAGCAGCAACCATCAGCGGTTTGGATGGTGGGGAGACAGAGTGGATGGGACTGTGGACCTCAAATACCTGCCCGCTGGACCCCAGCCTCACCGCCCCCGGCCGCCCTGGCCTCCTGACTGCTGCCCAGCTTCATGGCCTGCTCTTCAAAAGGTTTGAGGCGCTGCAGGGGGACGCGCCCACCACCAGTCCTCTGGCGCTCCTGGGCATTGTGGTGACTTTTTGCCTGCAAAACAGAGAAGAGGATTTATTGAGGCTGATCGCTCATGTACTCTGCACGCACACGCCACACCCCAACCACAGTGGCCCATCTGAGGTCTCCAGTGGCTCCTGTCCACACTACTGGTGATCAGTCCCCAGAAGATAGTACAGCTGGTCCCAACCCCCTCCCCCAACGGCCACCTTGGACACATTCGGCGTCCATCACTTTGAATATCACACGGGTCTTAGCGCCCATGGCAAGGAGGCGCAACTAGGTGCGGTGCTGATGCCAGCAGATGGCACTTGCCCAAAACACCTTGAGGCACCCCTTGCACCATCTCATCACCATCAATATGACCTGTGTTGGAGTTTTGAGTATGTGTCTAGCTGCCTCCCATGCAGGTTGCCCCCAGACTACTCAAATGCCACAAAGAGCAACATATGCTGTGGGGAGAACCCTTCCTCTCCTCAACCACTTAGGCTGATGTAAGCATGGTCAGTACCCATTTGCCCACCCAGAGTGCAACAGATGCCCTTTGCAGTAACCACAGCAAGAAATGATGGAGGGACTCAAAGGCTAAGGCTGCCTTCTGTGTCAAATGGCCAAGACAGACATGGTACTCACCCTTCCAGAGCCCAGCAAATCATTAAATCATTTCCTGCACTGTATGCCAGTGCACCGCACATCATCATGGGCGCTTACAGCGTCACCCACCTCCTCCCACACCTGGCTGGTGACATGGGGGGGTCCTCTTCCTCCCCATCCTCCGGATACAGAAGGTGCCGATGGATGCCCACCTCTTGCAGGAGGACAGCAAGGCATGCATCGGAAAATCGGGGGGCACAGTGGCCCCCCGCTGGCCTCTCCTGCAGCCTGCCCCCCTCCTCCTGCTCATAGAGCTCTCCACTCGGACCTCCCTCCCTCTCTCCCCGAGTGGCCATGGTGCACTGCCTCAAGCAGTCTGCCTGGTCACTCTTTAAACAGGCTGCTGGCTCCCCATTGGAACTGGCAGTCTGAGGCCGCCCGCCCCCGCGACTATTTTCCCGTTCTCCACGGGAGTCGCTTATCTGCGGGGTTGGCCTTAATTGGCCCACCCGTGGAAAATGGCAGCACGGCCCATTTCGCCAGCGGCAATCGGCTGCCCGCCCGCCGCCAAGTCAATTGGGCCCGCCTGACCGACGAATGTAAAATTCTGCCCCATGAAAGGAACTATAGAAATGCAAGTCTTTCTTTCTGTTCACCTGCCAATTGCTTTTTCTTTATGGTTATTCTATTTGTGTGAATTTGGGCAGTGAATGTCAATCAATGTACATGGGCAGAATTTTCTGCTTGACATGCGGGGGGGGCAGGCCCTGCACATTAGCGCATAAAATGACGCACGGTGATGTCGGGCGAGTGTCCCGACGTCACCGCGCACAATCGCGATATTTCGCTTGGTGGGTGCGCGATGAAGTTCGAAGCACGCCCGCCATTAATTAACGGGTTAGTTAAGGCCCTTAAATCAACAATCGATGCCGATTTTCAGGCGCCCGTGCAATATTCGGCTCAGTGCACGGGTGCAACGGGCAGGCGGGTAAGAGACTTTTTGATAAAACTCATCCACGGGCGGGATAAGAGGGCTCAGTGGGGTTGTCAATCTGGTCTGTGATTATTTATTACAGAAAGTTTTTTTTAACTTGTCTGTGTGATCTGCAGCAGTTCAGAATGAATTCCAGCAGCTTTCTGTGTACTTTGAACCTTCAGTTCAGCACCCTGCAGTCAGTAATGTTTATCGGGCCTGCAGCTTTCCGGAGGCCTCCCTTTAGCCTGGGTACGGGTTCTGACATGTCCACTGGAGGCAGCTGCTCTGAGGAGGAAGGGAGGGCTAGAATAAAGAGGAGGCCAGGAGTGCACTCAGCCTCCAGGGGAGCCACCTTTGGGAGTACAGGCGCAGGCACAAGGGGTGCAGGGACAAGAGGTAGTCCAAGGTGGAAGGGGCTGCAGAAGACACCACTATCCTGCTGCCAGGGTATACAGGTGGTGAACCAGCTACCTCAGTATGACTGAGGTGCAGTGCCGAAGGAGGGTGCAACTGTCAAGGGAGACAGTACATCACATCTATCAGATGATTGGCCCTGAGATCTCCCCTGACTGTGTGGGTGGACACCCCATGCCAGTGGCTCTGAAGGTCACAGTTGCCCTCAACTTCACTGGCTTCTTCCAGGGCTCGGTGGGTGATCTTTGCGATGTCTCCCAATCAGCTGTCCACACTTGTGTCAAGCAGGTCACAGCCGCTCTGTTCAGGCGTGCAATGACCTTCATCCACTTCCGTTGGGACCAGGCAAGCCAAACACAGCGAGCCAGAGGCTTCGTGGCCATTGCTGGCTTCCCCCATGTCCAGGGTGCAATAGACTGCACACATATCGCTATCAAGGTGCCAGTGGGTGAGCCCGGTGCCTTTGCCAGCAGGAAGGGCTTCCACTCCATGAACGTGCAGATAGTGTGTGATCACAGGATGCAGATTCTGCAAGTCTGTGCAAGGTACCCAGGCAGCTCCCATGACGCCTACATCCTCAGACACTCCCAAGTGCCAGGGCTCTTCCATGCTCTGGATAAGCTTGATGGATGGCTGCTGGGTGACAAGGGTTATCCCCTCAGAAGGTGGCTCATGAAGCCTCTCCACCATCCAAGAACAGAAGCTGAGGAGCTGTACAATAGGAGCCACGCCTCCACAAAGGCTACTGTGGAGAGAGACATCGGTCTTCTCAAGATGCACTTCCAATGCCTGGACCGCTCAGGGGGCACACTCCAGTACCCCCCAGATCGTGTCTCAGTGATAGTGGTTGCATGCTGTGTTCTCCACAATCCTGCGCTGGAAAGGGGGAACGCAGTGGATGATGAAGATGTTGACACAATGGATGCGACTGCACACGATGAGTCCAGCACTGATTCTGAGGTTAAGGATGCACAGGGGAATGATGAGGGGCCAAACGCTGACCCGGGACTACACCAAGGAGGCAGAGATGCCCGTGACACTTTAATCCAATGAACCTTCAGCTAGCTCCTCACAAATGGATCAGGAGGACCAGCCTTGCCTGGCGCTTCCATAGTTGGCACTTAAGTACTACATCTGCCACTTCATCAGCTGCAGCTAAGGGCTTTGGACATAAACCTCAATGTCCACTCAAACACTCATGATATGTATGTAAAACATACAAATGCAGAACAAAGGAGCCACCCTCAGCCATCTGGTTTTAATTTTCACCATCACAAGGTCACACAAAGTCAAACCAAAACGTTTTTCAAACATAAACAAATAATAATTCCCTAATCTAGGATAACACAAAAGCACCAGTGAGAAACCCGTGGTGTGCCTAAGGTGCCTTATGCTTACGTTTACGGGTGCTACATCTTGGTGCCGCCCCATCACTCGGAGTGGCATCTGAGCCAGCCTGCTGACTCTGCTGTCCTGTTGGCCTCAATGACCTTGGCGGTCGTCCTCTGGCACGTGGAGCCTGTGCTGGGCCCGCCTGGGAGGGAGCTGCCAGTTTCACAGCTGGCATCTCCCCAGTTGTCGCAGCCTCATTGGATGAAGCGGTCACTGGGAAAGGGGTGGAGCAGCTGTTACCCTCATCCAGAGCACCGTGAGAGGAGCCTGCAGATACGACAGGCAGCTGCTGCACCGACGTGAGGTTGCCCCGGACCTCCCTGCTCACCGTCGATGGATGGGCAATGAGCTGGGAAGCTTGAAGCCCACACCATCTCCCACATTGGCAATGACCAGCTGTGGCCACTGGCGCTGAGCGCTTGTAGGTCCGAGCGTAACCCCAGGAGAAGCTGCTTGTTCCCCTGGAGGCCCCTATACATGAGAGTCACCGCTCTCTCCATGGAGGAAGCATGACGCTCTGCTATGAGGCTCATTGCATCACTGATGCCCCACGTGGACTCCTCCACCACGGACACCAAGCGAAGCACAGCCTCATGTATCACTCCCAGATGCTCCCGCAGACCCGGCCGCATTTCCTGCAGCTGCTGCGTCGCGGGCGACTCTGGTGGCACATCATCACGCACCGACCCAGCATGTGCCTGGTACCCTGCAGTCCTCCGGCTGCTGGTGCCATTGGCACTCTCTGTCTCTGCCAGCTCCTCCAGGGATTGTGAAATGCCCTCTCCACTGTGACCCAGGACACTAGATGATGTTGCAATGCCCACCGATGTGCTAGTACCTACGCTAGTGCCTGCCTTGCAGAAATGGTGTGACGCAGATGACAGTTGAGGGTCCTCAGGTGTAAGAGGGGGCATATGGAATTCCTCCTGGCGACCATGCTCTGAAGATGCTGAAATTAACAATAAGGACAGTGGATCAGTTAGCGTGCACACAGTGACACACTTCATCCCTTTCTCCCTGGCTCATTATGCACTCAGCCTTCCAGAACCTATGGACATGAATATTGGTGGGGTGGCAAATAGTCAGGCGGAGATCCTAACATTACAGGTGGATACAGAAAAGCTGGTCAGATGGCCTAAGGAATGCCAAATGGAATGTTATGTGGATAAGTGTGAGGTGATGCAGGAGGAACAAGGTACGGGAATACAAGAGGAATGGTAGGACCGTGGAAAGTGAGGAGAATCAGAGGGACATTGCTGGGCATGTCGACAGGCCCGTTAAGGTAGCGGGACAGGTACATAAGGCGTTTAAGAAAGTAAATGCCATACTTGCCTTTATTAGCTGAGGAATAGAATATAGGAACAGGGATGTCATGTTGCAAGTGCAGAAAACGCTCCTTTGGCCACAGGTATTGTTATGTGTGCAGTTTTGATAGGTGCTTCACAGGAGGGCTGTGATCGGAGTGGAGAGAGTGCAGAGGTCATTGGTCAGGACATTGGCTGGGCTGGAGAGCTTGACTTATGAAGAGACATCACATAGACTGGGGTTATTTCCACTGGAGCAGAGGAGATTGAGGGGTGACATTATTGAGCTTTATAACATTATGAGGGACATAGATAGGGTCGACAGAAAACAACTTTTCCCCTTGGCGGAGGGATGAGTAACCTGGTGGCATTGATTTAAGCTAAGGGGCATGAGGTTGACAGGTGATGTGATGACAAACTTTTGCACACAGAGTGTGTTGGGAATGTGGAATGCACTGCCTGAAAGGGTGGCGGATGCAGAAACCTTCCTAACATGTAATAAGTATTTGGATGTGCAGTTGCGATGCAATGGCATACAAGGCCATGGGCATAGTGCTGGGAAATGGGATAAGGCAACTTTGGAAGGTGGTTGACATGCAAATCTTCAAAGTGCCAAGGGACCTTTATCTATGACCCACACCTCTGACTCTATCAGTCTGTGAATGAACAATGTTGCAACAATAACGATTCAAACAATCATTAGCGCTATGGATGGTGGGAAGTCAGAGCGGATGTCATTGTGGACCTCAAATACCTGGCCGCTGCACCCCAGCCTCACTGACACCTGTGGACCTGGGCGCAAGGCGCCTCTCAAGCTCCAGGGCCTCCTGCTCGAATCAGCTCAAAATCATCAGCTGGGGCTGGCCGCCTCCAGTCCATGAACACTCACAGGCATTGTGAGCATTTTTCTCCTGAAAAACAGAGAAAACCATTCATTGCAGCTAATCGCACATGGACTCTGTACGCACACGCCGCACCCCAACCACAGTGGCCCATATTAGGCCGCCAGTGCCTCCTCTCCCCGCTACTGATGATCAGTCACACAAAGATAGTACACCTGCTCCTAATCCCTTCCAATGGCCACCTTGGACACATTCTGCATCCATCACTTTAGGAAGCACACAGTCTTAGCTCCCATAGCGAGGAGGCGCAACTAGGTGCAGCGTCGAGGACAGCAGATGGCTCTTGGCCATGAGGCCTTGAGGCTCCCCTTCCACCATCTCATCACTATGTATAGGACATGTGTTGGAGTTCTGAGTATGCGCCTAGCTGCATCTCCTACAGATTGCCCCCAGACTAGTCATGTGTGACCAAAAGCAACACATGGTGTGGGGGAGAACTCATCTCCTCATGAACCACTCAGGCTGATGTAAGCACGGGCGTTAACTCCTTGCCCACCCAGCGTACGAGAAATGGCCAATATGATCGATGCAGTCACAACAGTAAGACCTGGAGGGGCCCTCAAAGGCTAAGGCTACCTGCTGGGTTAAATGCCCAATGCCAACATGGTACTCACCCTTCCAGAGTGCAACCAATCACTGAAGCACTTGCGGCATTGGATCCAGGTGCACCGCACCATGTCATGGGAGCTCACCACCTGCACCACCTCCTCCCAGGCAAGTTTGGTCATATGGGGGGTGCCTACTAAATTGATCAGCACTTATTTTTAGGTGAACTTTGGTGGCCACCTAAAAAGAGGCTCCTGCACTCATGTCAGACTTAAATTCCTAAGTTTGTTTCTTCTGTTTATAGCTTGCAACCCATGAGCATTGGACTTGAGCAGCCTAACCGCAATGCCTCCAAGAGCCTTGTGGTATGACACAACAGTATCACTCAGCTGGAGTGCAGCACTAGGGCAGTTAGTGGTCCGGAGCACAGCATGCCATTTGGGAGTGACAACAACAAAATCCAGGCTACCATGCATTTGTACAGACCCATTTCGCCCCTCACCAACCCTCCCCCGCCACCCTACCATCCCCTGTCACCCCACCAACGGTACTCACTGATGAAATAGAGAACATGTTTAGTGCATATAAGCACAGAGATGCGTGTGAGACCATTCATAGCTGGATGCCTTACCAGGCTTTTTGTTTTAAAATTTTAATGCCAAAATGCCTCAGCGAGGGGAGAATGAAGGAGTGGGAGGCTCTCTGCCCCATTTCAGTGACCAGGACTTCCAGATACTGGTGGAGGAGGTCCGGGGATGGAGAGAGGTACTGTATCCATTTGGCCAACGTAATCCTCTCGCAACCACAAAGTGGGCAAGGCATAAATAGCAGCAGCTGTGAGCACAACAGGTGGCCATAGAAGATCATGGATCCAGTGTAGAAAAAGGTTCCATGACCTGCTGTGTTCTGGCAAGGTGAGTTATTCGGTGAAAGCACACAGAGTTCCAAGGAATGTGTCATGTCGGAATGCTGCACCTAAAGAGGCAGACCTACCACATTCCTCTCTGTAGCATGGAGACTTGTATATCTAAGTTGTTCCTGTAGGTGCACACAGTAGAGCTGTGAATGAACTGTGATGTACTGACACATTCAAGAGATTTCTCCCTGGCAGCATTATATATCAGGCTAACATTTCATCATGCTATATATGCAGCTAAAGTGTGTCCACAACACCAGGGAGGACTGGGGACCGGTCCATGAGGCTTTGGATGATTATGAATGTTGAGGAGACAGCCATGGAGGTAGCCAGGATCCAGTTGGCTGTTGGGGATGGAGAATCACCTGCAGCAGGTGATAAAGGTGGTGGTAAAGGCACTTTAGATCATGGTGCTAATGGTGGAGGTGAAGCTTTTAACAAGGGGATGTTGGCATGAGAGTGCAAGGATGGGTTTTCATGATAAGGGCAGCGTGAACATGGTTAAAGGCAATGGTATGCATCAGAGCATGCTTTCACCATGAGAAGGTTTATACCTAAATAACTCCTTTTGTGTCTCACACAGGTTGCAGGACTGCTCACGCATCCCCCTCCCCTGGGTCATCAGGAGGAGGAAGAGATGTCTGAGGAGGCAGCATCACATGCTACTAGCCCACATTTCGCCAACCCAGATACCAGCATATCGGAGGAATTTAGCACATGTAGAGTCGGTGTCACAGGATGAGGGGCACCACACCAGAATGCAGGACGAAATGTCAGAGTCATAGACGTCTGTGCACAGCCCCCCTCAGGGGAGGGGGGAAAGTTATGATGACGCTCCAGTGGGCAGGAAAATGGAATCCCGGTCACCTTTTGAGGCAGTGTTTAGATAATCAGATGCAGATGTGTGAACATCTTGTGGCGTTCCCTGAGGCAATGCGAGCACATGCACTGTGACTAAAGGAGTCCATTGTCGTGATGAGGTCCACATTGTATCAGGGACTCAAACACATGAGCTCCAACCATGAGAGAATGACCACTCTCATGGAGAGATATGTGCAGTAGCAATCAGAGGGGATGCAAGAGCAAGGCCATGGGCTACATAGGGCGAAAGGCTTACTCAGTAGGCTTGATCAGTCCACTCAGAGTGTGAGCATTGACACCCATCGAATACATGAGGAGCTGTGTTCCCCTAACAGGACAGTTGTACTGTTGTCACAGCAGTTAGTGGAATGTATGACTGCTTCGCGCCAGCATCCAATCCCATCAACTCCATCTGAAGGCCACCATTGGGCTGTGAAGGTTAGTGACAAGGGTGACAGCATCGAGAGCTACTCAACACCCTCATCTTCTTCCAATTCCCAGCCTTCTGCCAGAGTCCTCCTCAGTGCCACATGTGACAGTGATGATGGGTGCCCCTGCAGAAATTCAGAGACCACAGAGTGCAGGAGGTTCCCAGTGGGTATCTGCACAACACAGCTAGCCACCACACTCCACAGGGCCATATAGAATGAGAAGTGAGCAGCCTGCTTCCACCTCTTCCAAGACAACACAGGGGACACTTCATAGGAACATTTATGAATGCAGGGTGCCATCTTGCCTCGATTACTAATGGGTGCACTGTGACTGCACCATCATTTTGTACATATCACTATTAAGCACTTTGTAAGTATGTATCTATGTATCAAAAATGCCTAGATCAGCTTTTGTACCCTTAAAACCTCAATGAGAATATTAACAGAATGAGGGCTGTTCTTACCAGTGACATTGAAGACTGCATGCTGAGGTATATTTCACGTTGATGCCATCAGCAGGAAGGGCGTGACCATGTATGTTCAGCATTGGAAGGCTTCTTCCTTCTCTGGTCCTTCAGATAAGGCTGTAATACACCAAGGGTCATCAGATACATCAGTTGTTGCCCATCAATGATTGACTTTAAGGCGGGCTTAATGATCTGACTCAGTGATCAGGTGGAAGTGCACTTCGTGCATGAGTGCTGGGTACAAGGAAGTCATCCACATGTGACAGTTATACAGTCAATTAAGTGGATGCTGTGCAGGTTGAGATGCCATTTATGCTCAAAGGAAGAGTACTTGTGTGCTCTCCCCATTACATTGGAAGCCTTTGTCTTTCAGGTGGAAAAGGCTGTGGTTTCAAAAGGAGATGAGGTTCATGGGGGCATTGCAAATACTGCACATACCTGAAACTGGAACATGGAGGTGCATGGATATTGTGGAAGTAAATTCGAGGA
Organism: Cetorhinus maximus; assembly: GCF_964194155.1. NCBI lineage: Eukaryota > Metazoa > Chordata > Chondrichthyes > Lamniformes > Cetorhinidae > Cetorhinus > Cetorhinus maximus. Next base: position 26,491,881 of record NC_135882.1, on the reverse strand, counting down.
GATGGTCTAGAACAATTGTGGCCTCACCCTGCATAATTTTCATTGGCTGCACCTTATTTGCACATGCAATCATACCTGTAGGGGTGTTTAGGGTCAGTTGTTGAGTATGTTCAAGAGACTGATAGATTTCGACATGTTAAAGACATCAAGCAATATGAGCATAGTGCAGGAAAATGGTGGTGAAGTGTCAGATCAGCCATGATCTCATTGAATGGTGCAGTGGGCTTAAAGGGCTGAATGGCCTACTCCTGCTCCTATTTCTTATGCTCTTATTGGGTGTGAAGTCATTCCTAATGGCACTCTCAGCATAGTGGGCATGGTTTGAGTATGCACAGGGTGTTGCCTTTGCATCTTCATTGACAGCTTCTGAGACAAATGTGAATGGTCCATGTTGTGAAGAACTTCTCAAGTTGTGTTTATGCAAAATGCCCAGAGCAAGCAGTATGACGGTGATAGTTTCAGCCATATTTTTGCAACTGGTTTTAATTTTTTGATGTTGGCTTTCTCCCTTTTCAGGGATGGGCATTTCCCTGTGGAACTGTCGCTCCCACGTTAAAGATTTATTATGTGGAAGCTGCTCAGCAGGAATTGGCTGATGTTAAGTGTGAGCTTTCAGAACACTAGGTGAATCTATTTTGGATTAGGATGCTCCTGGTGATGACTTCCTCTGCAAAGAATCAATCATGGCTACATGGGAAGGCCTCTCAGCTGCTCTGCCATTGCTGCCCCTCTTACTCAACCTCTGTGCTAGATCCTTGAGAATGGCCAGGAGCATCCTTTTCGTCCTCCTCATCCTCCTCATTAGATCCTCCTCGGATGTTGCAGTTCTGGGCCTGGCTTCTATACCATCCAATTGTAGGCCCTTCCGCTGTGCAATATCATACAGCATGCAGCACACCATGACTATTTGGGACACCCTAGCAAGGGACTATTATAGAGCTCCTCCTGAGTGGTCTAAGCACTTGAAGTCATTTTGAGAATGCCGATAGCCTGCTCTATTGCACTACAGGCCACCACAAGCTGTTGTTATAGTTCCGTTTAGGCTTCATTTGTGGCTGCCTAAAGGAGGTAATTAGCCACCTCCTTAAGGGGTAACTCTTGTCCCCCAGAAGCCAACCACAGATCTGTGTTGGTGCTTGAAAAAGCTGAGGCAGTTGACAATTTCTTCATATGAATGAATCATGGCAGCTTCCAGGGTACCGTGCCCAGACGTGCAGGAAAACCTTGGTGTGCTCATACGTCACCTGCACATTCAGGGAATGGGAGGATTTACAGTTCACAAAGGTGTCAGCTTGATGAGTTGGAGACCTTATGGTAATGCGGGTTCAGCTGATAACCCTCCACACCTGAGGGAAGCCTGCTAACAGTGCAAACCCTGTGGTTTCCTGCATCTGAAATGCCACATCCAAGAGGAAGTTAATCTGCTCCCCCGGCAACTGAGCAAAGAAGGCATCAGTGACAACCTTGATGCTGATGTGTGTGGCTGACGGTGATATTCTGCAGAGGTCTCCTGCTGAGCCATGGAAAGAGCTGGCTGCATAAAAATTCAGAGCCACAGTAACCTCGCCAGCCACTGGCAGGGCATGAGGATTGACTGTGGTTCAAGGTGTTGTTGTACCATGCCACATATGTCGGAGACCACTTCCCGGCTTAACCTGGGCTGCCTTCTGCATTGCTTTTCAGTCATATTGAGATATGAGCTACACTGTTGGTAAACCCTTGCCTCAGGATAATACCTCATTGTCCTCCTCCTCAATCCTCCTCCCTGGTGTGCATGTCACTGCCTCTACCTCCTGGGCTGCTGCCCTCCCTCTGGGCTCACGTTGATCACTGTTATGGCACAGCCAATAATAAATGTGAGCTGCTCAAATCCCAAAGGGAAACTTGAAGCAACTGCTTTGCAATTTGTATATATTTCGAGATGCATGCCTTGAATTCAGTAGTAATAAGACCATCGAGTCTTATATGTTTCTTACAAAACTAAATTAAACATTTATTAAATAAAAAAAATGATTTCAAGCACAGACATAAGTTTACAAATTACTACTATGATAACTCCTAGCTCCCCTTGTTAATATAATTCCCAGTTACACCTCTGTTAAGACAACAGTAAAACAATATAGATTTAAAAAGGCCCAGGCAAAGTAACACAATACCCTGAACAGTCAAATTCAAAGTGAGTTTTCTTAACTTCAGTTCTTGCACAGCAGTTTGAGGCTTAGAGGCTGGAGGCTTTTCACACTTTTTAGACCTTAGAACGCCTTCCCTTGCACACAGCCTTCTCTCCTTTATACATATTTTCCCCTTTGAATGCAAATTGCCATTGTTTCACTATGTCTTTGGACTTTGTCTCTCTAATAATAAACCTTTTTCATAGTACCAACTTGATCAGTGATCTTTTGGAAAAATAAACACTGTTTCCTAACTTCTCCTGGCTAGGTGAAACATTTCACCCCCTCATTTGAATTCAAGGTAGCCTGGTTTATTTCAAAATGCAAATATTTCCTTTGCACCTCACAATCTAAAACACCCGCAATGAATACTATTTAACATTTCAAGCCTAGCTTTTCTTCTGATACATCAAAGCGCGCAAACACACATACACATACATATACACACACACACGCACACGTCATTATTACTCTACTTTCCAATAAATTCCAAGTAACATAATGAAAATGAATATATTTTCCTGACAGTCATGCTTACTTTCCTCGATGGTGCGAATGTGTGAGAGTGTCATCCTTATCTTGGCTCTTCTTTAGCATAATGCGCACTTCTCCTTTTTCTGGTATTCTCTCCTTCCTGCCATCTGGGTGCTCGACTCACTAGGGGCAAAAATGTTTGCCCTTCCAAGGCCACCGGCCCCACCCTCCAACTCCCTTGGGTGCCAGCCATACACCTGGGATGGATTTTCTGTGGCAGTTGTTGGAACTTTCCAATGGGATCCAAAGGGGTTCCCTGGATCTATCCAAAAGGGTAGCCTATCTCTCCAAAGAAGTTTAAACTTTCTCCTGAAAAGTCTAAAGCCCACAAATCATGTTTCATGTTGCTTGCTGATGAAAATCGCATCTAATTGAAGGTGGCTGCAGTTTTATATGTGCACCTGCCTCTGTGAACTGTACATTTCCAAAGTGAGGAAAGGTATTCTGGAAACATGATTTATCTTCTCTTTGTTAATATTCAATAGACAACAACTTACTTAAGTGCAAATCAAACAAAATAAAGGTGAAAAAAGCCAGAATCCCTCCTGAGTATAAAACTGCTAAATCAGTATACAGTAAACGATTTGATGAATTTGATATAATCTCAGTAGAATACTATGCCAGCAGCAATATCAGTAATGCCAAGGCTTAAACAGTAATATCAATAATTGTAACTTCTGCTGGCCCAAATTTCAATAGCTTGGAACTCGTGAAGATGCTTGTGATTATTGTACTGTCATAATCATATAGTCCATTGTTCATATTAATATTTTAGAGGCAATGTTAGTTTTGGAAAAATTAAATTTGAAAGGGTAAGGCAATTAAATGCCGGACTTTAGAAGTTGCCAGAATACCTGATTCCATGTGTACTTATGAGGTCAGAGTTAGGAGGATGAAAGCATTAAAAATGGCAGTTGGCCTTCCCTTAGCTGAGGAGCTGCAGACAGTAAGGGCCAAATTCTCCCTCCCAAGTCGGAAGCGTAGAGTCAGGAAAATTTTTGACTCCACTAAACTGACTGGAGAGAAAGTGCATTGTGCATTTTTGTTCCCGGGGAGTGGGGGGGGGGGGCTGGCGGGCGCGGAGGCAGGTCTTAACTGGAGTCAGTCCATCATCACCCAGAAAGAGTTCTGAGACAGCCATAAGGCCCGCCTCAGTGCTCTGAACTTTGTCCCAGCTGTTAAAAAAAACCAATAAAACAAGAAACAGCCTTCCAGCCCTCGCCTCCTCAGGCCCCATTCAATCCCCATGCCCCATGCATGCCAACTCATGCCACCTCCTGCCACCTATACATCCCTTGGGCTCTTCATACCCTCCATGCCAACTTATTCCCTGCTCCTCTACCCACCCCCGTGGCCCTTTATAGCCACTCTGCTAACTCATTCCAACCCTTACTTCCCATTCATCCCCATTTTATAACTTCTATGTCAACTTAGTGCCAAATTAAGCCAACCAAAGCCCCCACCCAGCACCCTTTGCTCTTACACTCTCCATGCCAATTCACCCAGTACCTGCCATAGGTAGGCCTCAGATGCCATTCTGAGATGAAAGAAAATAAGGTTGAAAGGGTCTATTGCAGATTTTATTTTAAAAAAAACATTCTCATTGACAAAAGCCCATTTAATTCATTTAACTTCCTTTCCTTCAAATACTTAATCTGTTATGAAACAAACATTTCATTCAAGTTCTTAATCCCTTATAAAAAAGACACAGTTATATTCATAGTCTCACTTCAAAGACTTGGAGTAATCGAACTATGAAATTACAAGCCCCCATTTGTGATGATAGGTCATGAAACACTAATCCTATAATGATAACCCTTATCCGTATGTCTACAGGCAGCTAGTAGAATTGCAAGCATTGATTTTTTTCAACAGCAGAGTGTGTTTTTTTCAAGGGTTTGGGGGTTCAAATGCCTTGACAGCTTGACAGTTCCACTGAATCAATTTTTATGCACATTCATGCCTAATTTTAACAATCCCAAAGGGCACCTGACCTCTCCCAAATGGGTACCTGAACTGCTCCAAGAGGGTACCTTACCTCTCCAAATGACTCCACTGGTTTTAGACCTTTCTCTTAAATGTCTAAAGCCATGTTTTTGACATCCCACAAATGAAATGAATCGATCTGTTTGAAGGTAGCTGCACTTCCACATGTTCAGATGCCTCATGAGCCACAGATGTGCAAAATACCCCCTGTTACCTGTACATCCCACTGCAAAAATGGTGGGTGCTGGGTTCAAGGGTAGGACTTCGGGATTGGGGATCCACCGTCATTTTGGCTAAGTCAGAGGCCCCTACCATCCCTGCAAAAATATGGGCCTAAGTCTGAGGAGAATCGTCCTGACTTCATTAGAAACTTAAATTATTCAGGTGGGGCCCTGAATCGAAAGGTTTGATGTTGAAACTAAAAATTAATTAATCCAAGAATCTATCAGGCATCTTAATTATCCTCTGTTGGCATAGGGATGAGTAATTCAGGATGGAGACTTGACTGAGATTCTGGGAAGTTGTGGGATTTTTCCAGATGATCTTGGGGTTCGATATGAAAACACTCACGTTGGTGGGCATGAGCCCTGAGGTGAGCAGGCAGAGAAAGAAATAGTCTGCCTAGAGCTGAAACACAGCTGTAGACAAGAAACAAAAGGGCTGTTCGCAACCAGTGGTATTTCTGAGATGGAGGTATTAAACAGTATGTTTGGAGAATTCAGTGAAGACTAAATTTGAGCTGAGAAGTCCACAATGTTGGAGGATTGCTTAGCCAAAAGTGAGTGGAGGGAACCCCATGAAATTTCACACCTCGGAGAATAGCTGGAAAACTGAGAAGAAATTGAAGTGAATTCTTGAGAGCTGTGGCACTTTGATTTGGTCCCAGGAAGTGCGCTTACCTTCAAGTGCCTGATAAGTAGCCAATGAATTTCTGAGAGTGGCGAGGGGTGTCGGTGGGATTGTTGTGGCGGGGGGGTTGTGTGGGTTGGCGGGTTGGGGGGAGTGGAGTGGTGGGGGTCACACCAAATAAGGAAAGGGTCAATTGAAAACTTTAGTCTAAAATATAAGTGATTGTGTTTTATTATACTTTTTGATATGAAGTATGAGTATTCACCTAAGACAGCTTTATTTAGGTATGTTTTCTTTACTTGTTTCTTGTATTGTAAATTAATTTGTTCTATAAAATGGAATCTTGTCGTGCAATTTGTTTCAGTTGATCATTGGGTGTTTGAATTTCTCTTTAATTGTTAATAATCTCTATGGGGATCTTAGCCATATCGGAGGCTCTTTGCAGGATTTTGAATCCACAGGCCGATACAGTCTGGGTTTGCTGAAGTTTAAGATAACAAGATTTCACAATGACTTTTACTGGATTTATTGAAAAGCAGAATAGCTGAGTCAATTGCTAAGACTTTTCTGGAGAAGGAAGATGTATCCCTAGGTATTTTGCAACAATTAACCAAGGTGAGGTTAATAGCATTAGCAGAAATGTTGAAGATAGAGTTAAAAGCAGGGGCTAAAAAAATAAAGTAATTGATGCAATACCACAGCATTTGGAATTTGAAGAAGAAAAGGTTAACCCAAATACAATGCAGCTTGAGTGAGCTAAGATTCAGTTGCAGATGAAAAACTCAAACTTGAAGGAGACGTAAAAGGAAAAGAAAGGAAAATGTGAAAACTTGAATTTGAATTTCAAAGAGAAAAATAAGCAATACATTTTGAACTGGATAGAGAAAGGCTTTGTTTATGTGGACAGGGAATGAAAGGCAGATTGGATAATGATTTGAATTCATCTTTGGGTTTTTGATTTAGCTAGGGATATGTGCCTTATGCTCAAGTTTAGTGAGGAAGGAGTAGAAGGGTACTTTGCGTTCTTTGAGAAAATTGCTACAAAGCTAGCTTAGCCACAAGAGAAGTGGACCATTCTTTTGCAAAGAGTCTTAGTGGGGAGACCAATGGATGTTTTTTTCGGAACAGCAATCTTCTGATTATGAGAACATAAAAATTGCGGTACTTAAAGCATACAAACTTCTTCCCAAAGTCTAAATTTCAAACTCTGAGGGAAAAACAGCATCAAAAATTCATAGAATTTGTTAGGGAGAAAGAACTTCTGTTTAACCAATGGATTCGATCAATGAAATTAGAGGAGACTTTTGAGAATGTGGGTGAAAGAATAATAATGGGAGAATTTATAAACAGTATTCCATGAGCTAATAGGTCACACTTGTCCCTATATTCCTACTTGGAAGATCTTGAAGTTTTCAAAATAAGGGAAGCTGCAGTTCTAGACAATGGACACAATGTATTACATAAACAGCTAAATGGCAGTGGATCTCCATCTGCAAACCCACACAGGGGCCAGAGAGATAAGGATAAACTGAGTGGTGGTCAGCTTAACCCTAGCCAGAAAATAGCAATAATGAAAAGGCAGATGCTCCTCAAAGTAGTCAAAACGCAGTGTAGAGGAAAGGGAAGAGTCAAAAAGACCAATATGTTTTCAATGTTGTAAAGTTGGACATTGGAAAGCCAATTGTTGGAAGTTAAAAACTAAACCACTGGCATTGGTAAAAATGTCTGGTGTTTCTTTAGGCAATGCTATCCCAAAGAGGAAAGCTTGTGAAAAATCAATACCCACTACTATATTTATCATGTGGGTAAATAGGGACGTGAGGGGTTATGGAGGATTTATATTTGCAGGGGAAGTCACTCTATTATGCATGACACTGATGACGCATTTTCATTTTTATCCTGGGAGAAGGTGACATATCCATCTAGTTACATAGTTCATATTTAAATTTTAGGGGTAATTTTTTAGTTTTGGGAAGATTCAACTTGTAAGCAAGCCTAAGGTAATTAAAATGCTGCCTTCATCTGGGAACTGAATATGACTGGAATAATGAAGAGAGGTCACACAGAGCAAAACAAGCTGTTATGGGGAGCAGGGGAAGTGGCACAAGTGGAAGAGTGGCTACAGTGCAGTATTATAATATTACAACCGATTCCTGAACAATACTAGTAACCTCAACTATGCCGTCTCATTTACCATACTCCTTACCTTTACTTTATGACTGACCATCCGTCGCCTTGTCTTCTTTCCCAGAATACAAAAGAAACTATCAGGAAATGAAAATTTAAATCCAATTCTATAAATTCACCTATTAAGTAATGCATAAAAATGAAACTAAGCTTGTGAATTTCCTTAGTGCCAGTCTTCTGTGTACTTTTACCTTTCCTGGTGCTCTAACCAGCTTCTTCCCCAGCCACCATAGCAGGAGTGATAGGAGACATCTGTCTTTCAAGTGAGGAGATGTGCAGATGGACTTGGAGGATAACCTCTAGCAACTCTGGGCCTAGAGATCCTGGCTTCAGCCTGCACCATCTCAGCCTGAGCTGCAGCAGTCTGAGTTGGTAAAGCTGAAATCCCAATTCAGCATTCAGATATTTAATGAAGCTTTTTGGTTCTGCAATGGAAGCTATAAGACCAGCCATTATTCATGGTGGATTTCACAGATCAGCTGATTGAAGTGACCACCCATTCCTGATTTGAAAGGATAGGCTTCAAGCTCTGCGCAAACTCATGTACCAAGTTGAAGTTGAACTTCTCTTGACATTTTGCACTTGCTTTCTTGTAGACTTGCCAGTTTCACAAGCATTTGGATGTGTCCATTCATGAGCCTTTGTCTGTAGCATGGCTCATTTTTGCAGCAGAACTACACTAATTAGAATTATAAATCGCGACATGTAATATTCCAAATGAAAGTCATCAACTCACCCTTGTGCATTCCTTTAGTGCTTGTTTTCACTGTGTCCTTGTTCTTAAACTTCTTCCTGCAGTGCATTCATGTACTTGGAAAAGCATTCCTGGCATTGACCTCTGCCACCACTTATTCCCACTGCCTCCTGAGGATGTGTTTCGAGGTCCTCCTGCACCCCCTGAAGATGCAGTATGTTTCTTTTTCTCCCCACATCTTGCATCAAGACCTCCAATGCATTACCGGAAAATCTTGGTGTTTGTTCCCTTGTGATTTTCTTCTTTGGCAGAGCTGTGACCCTAGCTGGGACATGTGGAACCTTTACAACAGGTACATCATTGATCCTGGTAAAACTGCAGTGTCAAGGTAATTTTACATTTTTTGCAGACACTCACTCAAGTGACTCTAACAACTGAAGCAGCTTAAAACAGCCATCTTCACTCAGCACTGGGGGAAAAAAAATCATCCAGCCTGCCTAACAACTAAAGCAAAATGCAGGAAGCAGAGAGATAATAGATCATTCTGCAATCAATTGAATTCCTATGGATGGACCATTTAATGTTCCATTGGCCTCAGTAATGCTTAATGTCTTTTGGCCACATGCAACCGTGATGTACTCCATTAGTTTGATGTTACCATTGTGTCTCTCTCAGGCCTGAATAATAATCCAGAGAGTGTGTGTTCAAATCCCATCATGGCAACTTGAGAATGTTAATTCTGGTTAATCCACCTGGATTTTATTGATATTAATAAAAGTGATCATGAAGCTGTGGGGTTGTTGTAATAACCCAACCAGTGCACTAATGTACTTGAGGGAAGGAAGCCTACCACTTTAACCCAGTCTGACCCATTTGTGACTCTAGCATTATACAAACTTTTAACTGCCCTTTGAAGCGGTTTAGCACGTTACTGTCTTGTCAATTACATTAAGGTTAAGAGAAACAGGTGATGGGTATTAATTATCCATGAGCACATATAAATGGAGATAGCTGGGACACTGGGTT